>NC_057863.1:255951338-256592945 GCF_019393635.1 Dromiciops gliroides | reverse complement strand
ATACTATCCACCTCCAGAGAAAGAACTGATATTGAATGAAAACAAACTGAAGCATGCTACTTTGTATTTCCTTTTTTTTACTTGAATCTTTTATATAAAATGATTAATATGGTAATATTTTACATAATTGCACATACATAACCTATATCTGATTGCTCAACACTTCAGGGAGGGGGGGCAGTAGGGAGGGAGGGAATGAAAGGGATGGAATTTGGAACTCAAAACTTTAAATAAATAAATCAACAGATAAAAGTATGCTTTGATCTGTATTCAGATGTTATCAGTTATTCCTCTGGAGGTAAATAGAATTTTTCATCATAGTTCTTTTGAAATTATACTTCATTTTGCATCATTGTATTTCACTTTGTATCAGTTCATATAAGTCTTCTGAAAGCATCTTGCTTGTCATTTCTTAAAGCACAACAGTATTCCATCACAATTATATACCACAGTTTGTCCAGCCATTCCAATTAATGTGTATCCCATCAATTTCCAATTCCATGCAACCACAAAAAGAGATGCTATTAAAAAAATGCTATAAATATTTTTGTACTGTAGGTCTTTTGCTGTCTTTTAAAAAAATCTCTTAGGAATATAGACCTAGTAGTGGTATTGCTAAGTCAAAGGTATGCATATTTCCAAATTGCTATCCAGAATCATTGGATCAGTTCACAATTCGATCAACAGTGCATTAGTGTCCCATTTTGTCAAATATTGAGTTCTTGTTCCCATGGCTTAGATCTATGAATTTATTAAACACTAGATTATTATGGTTATTTACAACTGTGTATTGTGTACTTGGTCTATTCCCCTGACCTACCATTCCATTTCTTAGCCAGTACCAGATTGTTTTCATGATTACCACTTTGTAATATAATTTGAAATCTGGTACAGCTAGGCTACCTTCCTCCACATTTTTAAATTGATTCCCTTGATATTTTTGACCTTTTGCTCTTCCAGGTTAATTTTGTTATTATTTTTTCTAGCTTCATAATATTTTTGGTAGTTTGATAGGTATGGCACTGAATAAGTAAATTAATTTAGGTAGAATTATCATTTTTATTATATTGCCTCAGCCTACACATGAGCTATTAATATTTCTCCTATTACTTAGATCTGACTTTGTTTCTGTGAAAAGTGTTTTGTTATTGGGTTCATATAGTTCCTGGTTTTGTCTTGGCAGATAGAAAGAGCATCACTATTGTACTATTGTATAACATGGGTTGTATAGAGGTACACCTCGATATTTTTCTGCTTGCTGTGAGAATTAGAGTGCTACCAACCTGCTGAAAAAGATATTGCAGGGAAGCTCTGCCATGAAAAGAAAGCATGTGACTTCGGCATCTGGAAGTAACCTTTCTGAGGTTTCAAAGGTCAGATTGGCATCCGGAAGTTATGTCTAATGCCTGTGAGTCTTGTCTATCAAAGTTACCAGCCAATTAGCTTAGAGCTCTGTGTGTGTGTGTGTGTGTGTGTGTGTGTGTGTGTGTGTGTGTGTGTGGTCCTTTTTCCTGTTGCACAGGGAGCTTCTGGGAGAAGCCACAGTGGTGGGGGTGGGGGGAGTGAGGACAGAGGCTTGCTCTTAGATAGCTAGATGAAGGTTGCTTTTCCCCTCTCTCTCTTTACTAACTTCTAATACACTTTAATAAATACTTAAAAGCCTAAACTCTTGCTAAAGCTTCTAATTTAAGGTGACCACTCATTAGATTTTAGACCTTACACTGCCTCTGTATGACCACATATGGATGTCTTTTTCTTTCTTTCTTTTTTTTTTTTAGTGAGGCAATTGGGGTCAAGTGACTTGCCCAGGGTCACACAGCCAGCAAGTGTCAAGTGTCTGAGGCCGGATCCGAACCCAGGTACTCCTGACTCCAGGGCCGGCGCTCCATCCACCGCGCCACCCAGCTGCCCCTATGGATGTCTTTTTAAAAGCTCCCCCATTAGGCTCTAAGTTCCTTGAGAGGAGGATTTTCTTTTTTCTTTTCTTTTTTTGCATTTCTTTGTATCTCTATTGCTAAGCACACTGTGTCGTAAGTGCTTAATAATGTTTATTGATTTGACTTAACTGTTTATGGAAGCTTGAAATGGGAAAGGACAGAGTCCACTACTTAACTGCTAAGCCAGAAAAGCTGAATGCTCAGTGAGTTTACAAAAGTAGTCACTAGTATGTTCTGCCTCTCTCTGCCATTCCATCTGTTAAGTGTGTGGTCTGGCTTAAGTTATGTCAGGATTGTTGGGTAGGATAGGGGTAATGGTCTTTCTCTCACCCAGTCTCCATATGGCCATGAGTATACAACCAGCTCTGATTCTTTTCTGTTTATGGTAGATGTGTCTGGGATTGGAGGCAACACTGAGAGCCCCAAAATGTCCAAAAGTCCTAGGGGGGCTAACATATAGCTCAACTTTGTTGTCCTCTGAATGGCAGTAAGGTAGAGGGAAGTGAGTATTCTGCATCAAAGAGGATTACCATCAACAGGAGAATGGCTCCAAACATTGTCTATTTTACCATCAGACAAGTGCTGGGATGGGGGGTACAGTGCTGAGAGGAAATAGAAAATTCCTGATTAGCGATACTTCATGTTCTGAAGAGGTTACAATATTAGCTTCTCAACTGATTGTAATCATAGTTATAAGTTGAATTGGGGCAACTAGGTGGCATACTAGATAGAGCACTGGCCCTGAAGTTGGGAGGACCTGAGTTCAAATTTCAACTCAGACACTTACTAGCTGTGTGACCTTGGGCAAGTCACTTAACCCCAATTGCTTTAAACATCCAGGGTCATCCTGAATTATATCTTGCCACTGGACCCAGATGGCTCCAGAGGAGAAAGTGAGGTTGGTGACTTTGCACAGCCTTGCCTCATTTAAATCCCAATTATTGCAAGTCATGATATCACCCTCATGCCATGGTCCTCTTTGGAAAGGACAAACAACAACAAGTTGAAATATTAAATTCTTTTCTAATCCTGTTAATATGGACTACTGTTCTTTTATAATGAGTACTCCTTTTTGTGAGTGGCATAAATTACCTGACTCATACATGATTCATGTTTGTATATTGAATACCTTTGGTACTTTCTCCCTTAGTGGAAATCTAAAACTTGAAGGGGGAAACCTGAAACTTAGAAACCTTATTTTACTATAAATAGCTTCCCATAATTAGGTTTTTAAAAATGAATTAATGAGTGTGAGAAAAGGGAACCACCCTTCTTGGGAAAGGCAATTCACTAGGCAGAAGACAGTGAAGGGTGAGTGACCCTAGGAGTGGATTACCTTACAGTGGATAACTCATTTGATTTAATAAATGCTCAAACCCTCTAAAAAGCACATTCTTCCCCCCAAAAAGTTTTCTTATTGATTTTTACCAAAGAAGAGAGCTGTGCCTTTACTGCTGTCTTACTGTTTCATATTAAAACCATCTGTATCTCATAATGAAAACTGAAAACAATTTTTTTAAAAAGAGAGAAGCCAGAATATTTTTTTTTGCAGGCAATGGGGGTTAAGTGACTTTGCCCAGGGTCACACAGCTAGTAAGTGTCAAGTGTCTGAGGCCGGATTTGAACTCAGGTACTCCTGAATCCAGGGCTGGTGCTTTAACCACTGCACCATCTAGCTGCCCCCTCAGAATATTTTTATAAATCAAATCACCAATGTTTGCTATTTGGCAAGTGGTCATGTTAGGAATCCCAAAGAATATATTAAAAGATAGAAAATAATTTCTAATCTTATTCTGCTATAGCATGTCCCACCAAAAAAAAAAAAAAACCAAAGGGAAAATGTAATCCATTTTTGAAATGAAGAAATAATGTTTTCAAACATACATGCACACAGAGTAATGGAGAGGTTTATTGCTATGCAGGTATTTCTGACTGCTACCCTTCCTAGCTTCCCAGATTAAGGTGTGTTTTGGTAAAACAAGCCAGCAGAGGAATATCGTTAATGTAAGAGATGTTTTGTAAACCAGGAAGTAGGCTAGAAGAATAACAAAACATAAGACAAAGCAGTGAAGTAATAAAAAGGAGAGATTAAAACTGTGCTCTATTTAGTGTTGATAACAAGATGTTACTCTAAAGATACCACAGTGTGGTCTTTAAAGGACAATGAAGTGTATATTTGTGAAAGATATTAAATAAAAATAAAGAAAATAAACATTTTGCCATGGAAACTGAAGGTAGAAGCTGTATTTTCTCATTACTAAGAAAAATATAAAATAATGCAGATCTAAAATATGAACTCCCCCCCACCCCCTGCCCTTTCCCCCTTTCACTTTACCTAGGTTTACAAAGTTAAATATGAGTACAGCTTATTATCAAAAGCCATACTTTTTTGGTTTGGCTATAGAGGTCATTCTATATTAATACACACCAGATTAACCTGCTATGCAGGGGTGGGGTAGAGACAGGAAAAGCATGAAGAAGAGAGATCTTTAGGGGAAGGTTTTATATTATCAATGGTTGGCATTTCATGTGTATGTCTTTTTTTAAAACTTTTTTTTAAAAGCATTTCAGTATACATAGGATAACATGAAACAATGAATTTCCATTTCACACTGCTTGCTTTTTAAAAAGTATATAATGGGGGGCAGCTAGGTAGCACAGTGGATAAAGCACCGGCCCTGGATTCAGGAGTACCTGAGTTCAAATCCGGCCTCAGACACTTACTAGCTGTGTGACCTTGGGCAAGTCACTTAACCCCCATTGCCCCGTCAAAAACAAAAACAAAAAAAAACAAAAACAAAAACAAAGTATATAATGGGGGCAGCTAGATGGCGGAGTGGATAAAGCACCAGCCCTGGATTCAGGAGTACCTGAGTTCAAATCTGATCTCAGACACTTAACACTTACTAGCTGTGTGACCCCGGGCAAGTCACTTAACCCCAATTGCCTCACCAAAAAACAAAACAAACCAAAAAAAAGTATATAATGAATTCTACATATTAATTTCAAAATAGTCCTACCTGTCTATACTTCCTTCAGTTATCTTACGAGAAAAAAAATTTTTAAGTGTTTCAATGAGAGACAAATATGGCAAAGTAGGAGACGTACAGTCTATCTATTCCCACAACAACAACAATACTTAAAAAGAGACACCACATGAAGTCATGATTAGGAAATCCAAGGAAAAATCATAGTGAGGCATGTTTCTAGCCTAAATCAGCCATAGGAGACAGACAGAGATCTTCAGGAATTGAAGAAGAGATCTAACCAGCAGGGGTCAACTGAAGCTCCAAACAGGGACAAACCTATAATTGTGTTACCCAGACATGAACTGGGTACAATGGTTTTGCAAAGCTCAGACCAGAAAGGAAATGAACAGACTTCAATCAATATCAGATGTATTGGGCACACTGAAATCTTTCAGGTCCTTCACCTTATATAGACATCATGTATTCTTTGTAGTGTGAGATTTAAAATTGGATATAAGATCATTAAACTCCCCTTTTAATTTTTTCCTTATATATCTCCCAGACCACTAAGAAAAGGAAGCCTCTGAGCTTTAATCAGTGAGGGATAAGGGATACTGATTAAGGAAATAGAAAAGTAGAAATACAAATGAATAATCTTAGATCTAAGCTTAGTCTATATTCTTTTATAAAACTCAACGAATCCCCAATCTGCCTGCCAGGCCGAGAACCAGAGCCAATCACCAAAGTGTGCACTGTCAAGCCAGAGTGTGCGAGACAGCGAAAACTTCTGTTCTCACTCTCAGTTTTAAGTTGGTATCCCGGAAGTACGCGTGCTTGGCCATGTTCTTCGGGCAGCAGCAGGCGCACCGCTGTTGTGGTCTCCTCCCCAAAAGGGTGGTCCTTCAAAAGCCGCTTCAGTAGCATGAGCTCAACTCTCAAATGATTAAGCTAAAACTTCCGTTTTTCACCACAGTAGCCTTTAGCTTCTCTTTTGCAAAACTTTCTTCTACTTCAGTATTTTTGTGTTCCACATCTGTTTATTGATTTTTCAACTCTTTAGAGAGATTTCTATCATGGTTTTTTTTTTCAATTCTGCTAACTTTTTTTTTTAAGTGAGGCAATTGTTAAGTGACTTGCCCAGGGTCACACAGCTAGTAAGTGTTAAGTGTCTGAGGCTGGATTTGAACTCAGGTACTCCTGACTCCAGGGCCGGTGCTCTATCCACTGTGCCACCTAGCTGCCCTTGCACCACCTAGCTGCCCCACTAATTAAACTTTTAAATTCTGAATTGAGATTTTTAAATTATAAGATATGTTTATTTCTACTGTCTTTTATGGATTTAATTTATATTTTGAGCTATTCTGAAATTTTTTGTTGTAATGTTGTAGGGGATATGGGGAAAATGAGACATTAATAGACTTTTTTTTTGTGAGGCAATTGGGGTTAAGTGACTTGCCCAGGGTCACACAGCTAGTAAGTGTTAAGTGTCTGAGGCCAGATTTGAACTCAGGTACTCCTCAATCCAGGGCCTTTATCCACTGTGCCATCTAGCTGCCCCTACATTAATACACTCTTGGTAAAGTTGTAAACTAATTCAAACATTATGTAGAGCAATTTGTAAACTGATTCAAACATTCTGTAGAGCAATTTAGAACTATGGACAACAGACTATAAAACCATGCATGCTTTTTGACCTAGTAATACCACTACTAGGTTGCTATCCAAAAAGAGATTAAAAAAAAAAAAGTTGAATTTGAAATTGAGGAGATGCCCATCAGTTGGGGAATGGCTGAACAAATTGTGGGATGAGATGATGATGGAACACTATTGTGCTATAAGAAATGATGAGCAGTATGCTATCAGAAAAACCTGGAAAGACTTACATGAGCTGATGCAAAGTGAAATGTACTGTATACAAAATAACAGGGGGCAGCTACATGTCACAGTGGTTGAGGCGCCAGGCGTGGATTCGGGAGTACCTGGGTTCAAGTTCGGCCTCAGACACTTGACACTTAATAGCTGTGTGAACCTGGGCAAGTCGCTTGACCCCCATTGCCTAAAAAAAACCCAAAAAAACCCAAAACAAAATAACAGCAATAAGATGGTCTACTACAAATGACTTAGTTATTTTCAGCAATACAATGACCCAAGACAACTCTGAAGGACTTCTGAAAAATACAATCCATCTCCAAAGAAAGAACTGATGGTATCTGAATACAGATTGAAGCATAATTTTGGGGGGGTTCCTTTTTCTAAAGTTTTTTTGGTCTGTTTTCTTTCACAACCTGACTAATATGGAAATGTTTTGCATGACTACACATATATAACGTATTGAATTGCTTGAATTCTTCAGGGTGGGGTAGGGAGAGAGGGAGGAAGAGAATTTGGAATATAAAGTTTTTAAAATAGATGTTAAAATTTGTTTTTACATGTAATTTAGAAAAAATAAAATTCTAAATAAATTTTTTAAAAATAGAAATTTCTTGTTGTTCCATGCTCTCCTTAAAATTCTATGGATTATACATTTTATATATCATTAATGCCTTTGTCTTATAATATTTATTAAAAGGACAGATAACTTTTTTTAGGATTTAGAATTCACCTTTCCTTCTACTCTTAGGATTTTCAATATTGATTTATCTGCTTATTTGGGGGGCTTTTATAAAAATATTTGGTGTTCTAGCCTTTAAAAACAATTACCAGGCAGCTAGGTGGCACAGTGGATAAAGCACTGGCCCTGGATTCAGGAGGACCTGAGTTCAGATCTGACCTCAGACACTTGACACTTGCTACCTGTGTGACCCTGAGCAAGTCACTTAACCCTCATTGCCCTGCAAAACAAAAACAAAAACAAAAAAAACCCTAACTGACTGACATTCCCTTTTTTGTTCATGGGTACTACTCTATCCACCAATGCTGAATTGTAAAGCTGCCTTAGCTTCCTTCTATATTAGGTGATATACAGTTTATCATCCTGAGGCCCTGCACTGAGTAATCAGTAAATATGTCCATTTATATTAGAGTCTACTATGGGCCAGGCAATGTGCCAAGCAATGGAGATGCAAAAAGAGGGAAAAAATAGTCCCTGCCTTCAGGGACCTCACAATCTAATGGGAAAGAAAACAAGTAAATACGTACAAAAAATATACAGAAAAAAATAATTAAAAGAGAAAAGGCACTAGAATTGGGAGAAATTGGAAAGATTTCCTGTAGAAGATTGGATTTTGGTGGGGACTTGAAGAGGATTGCTTGTTGGCACAATAAAATAAAACATCAAGCCTGGAGTCAGGAAGACCTGAGTTCAAATTCATCCTGAGACACGTCCTAGATGTGTGGGCCCTGGGCAAGTCACTTAACCCTCTTTGCTTCAATTCCCTATTCTATAAAATGAGCTGGAGAAGGAAACAACAAACCACTTCAGTATCTTTGCCAATAAAACTCTAGATGGAGTCTCCAGAGAATCAAACAACAACAAAAGTATAAAGGTGGGAGAGGAGTTTGGGAGTAGTAGAAGATAGTGTGAGGGAAGGAAGGAAGGATAGTAGTCTCTTGGTGGAAAGAGTATAAGCCCAGATAGTTAGTCCCCTTTTCTTCAGACCTAACTGTAGCATGCACCTTTTCCCCCTCCCCTCAATTCCTCCCTTGGCTCTCTTCCTTTCCTTCACTAGCTAGATTCGTGTCTGATGCTATTTGTAGAATTGGGAGGAGGGGAGGGAAGAATTATTTCAGTAAATCTCCAAAACTTTGGGTGTCCCTAACCAATACTCAGGCTTTAGTCAGAAGATAGTACCTTTTCAGCTCTCCCCTTTCCTCCTCACATGGATAGGAAAAGTTAGTGTCCACTGCTTGTTGAAGTGTGAGTACTGTGACAGGGTGGGGTATGCTGACTGAGTCTCTGTAGGAAGGGAAGATTCCAAAAAAAAGTCCCAGATCAAAGTTAAAAAGTTGCTTGAAACAGTAGAGAAAGGGAATGAGTACTGTTGGAATTAAAATTCTCCAATGTCAATCCATAAAAATTTTGCTTTTTCTTTTTTGTTCTATGTCTGTAATTAGTCAATACCTGGTACATAATTCTTTTGGGCTTTGAAAAAAATTGTTTTTTTGAAAGTTAAAAAGCTAAAAAGATCAGAGAAATGCTTACTCTGCCAACTTAGTGATTGTTATTGTCTACTTTTTTAAAAAACAAACTCTAACACTTCATATTTAATTTAGAAAAAAGTTTGGCAAGCAATCGGGAGAAAGACCTTCAAATACAAAGGAGAGGACATTCATTCTAAAACTATTCTGCACCTACTAGAAAACTCAGGATGGAATGGAATGATATGTTCTGAAGTTCAATGGAGCTCAAGATGCAGTCCAGGGTGACACCCTGAAAATCTGAGCTTAACATATGTGAAAAAAAGATGGGTTTTCAATAACAAAGACGCATTCAAAACAATTTTAGAAAGAAAACCAGAACTGAAGACATTTGCTTCTTTTTTTTTTAGTGAGGCAATTGGGGTTAAGTGACTTGCCCAGGGTCACATAGCTAGTAAGTGTTAAGTGTCTGAGGCCGGATTTGAACTCAGGTACTCCTGATTCCAGGGCTGGTGCTCTATCCACTGAGCCATCTAGCTGCCCCTAAATATATTGTGATTTGGGGCTTTCTCCATATTCCCTTTTCGTTTTATTAACACAGTCCAATTACTCTTTCAGTACCCATACAGTTTTGTTTTATTTTTGGTTTTTTTGGTGAGGCAATTGGGGTTAAGTGACTTGCCCAGGGTCACACAGCTAGTAAGTGTCAAGTGTCTGAGGCCAAATTTGAACTCAGGACCTCCTGAATCCAGGGCTGGTGCTTTATCCACTTTGCCACCTAGTTGCCCCCGACTTTTTTTTCTTTAATGTACACAAGGAGACAGGGATGAATCTGAAAATCTGATAGAGATAATAAATAGGCAGATAAGGGACATTATGAACAGAACCTGGTGACATCTGCCTACAGATGAATCAATGTTTTTTATGGTACTACATTATGACATGGGAGGCTATATGAAAGGTGGAAAGGAAAAGAGGAAAATAAAGAAGAATATGTGATATGTGATGGGGTCAAATTAAAGGTTAGTAATGAAGGGTCTCAGAAAGAGGGGAGCATATAGGGAAATGGATAGGGAAGAAGGGGGAAAGATTGAATATGTAAAAATATTGGTGGTAGGAGGGGGTTCCACAGATAAATGCTCCTATGGATGAAGAGAGGTGGCTGGGAAGAGATAAGGTTTTCACAGAGGGGCTTTGTTTTCCATAAAGTCTTTTTCTTTTTGTAGAGGATAAGCCAATTAGCTGGGATAGATAATAAATGCTTGCATAAACAAACAAATGAACAAAATAGTGAATCGGTCTTGAAGACAGATTCTGTCTTCAACTGGCAGGGCAGCCAGGTGGCACAGTAGATAAAGCACAGGCCCTGGATTCAGGAGGACCTAAGTTCAAATCTGGCCTCAGACACTTGATGGTTGCTAGCTGTGTGACCCTGGGCAAGTCACTTAACCCTCATTGCCCTGCCCCCCCCCCCCCAAAAAAAAAGACTTACATTGGCTCAGGGTACTTACAGTTAGATTATGTAGACATAGCTTCCTACTCACCTAAATACAAAAGTGACAGGGCACAAGAGACTCAAGCTATTCCCTCAGGCTTGACTACCATAGGCAACACAGAGGCTAGTTCATGAAATTGAACTAAATCAACTGTATATTCATGGAATAAACTTTCCTTTCCCTAAATGTCCTTTCATCACTTACTGCTATGTAAACCTACATTTCATTATCTCCTGTTCTATGAGTATTTTATTTCATTCCAATCTCAAATCTACAGCAATAACAATGGCTAACATTTATATAGCACTTACTGTGTGCCAGTGCTTTCCAATTATTATCTTATTTGATCCTCACAACAACCCTGGGACATAGGTGCTGTTATTTATCACCATTTTACAGTTGAGGAAACTAAGACAAATAGAGATTAAGTAACTAGACCAGGGTCAAACAGCTTGTAAGTGTCTGAGGCTGACTCCAGGCCTGTCACTAAACTGCCCTGGGTCAGGCCTGGCCTATTATACTGTGGGACTGTAAGCAAGTCACTTGAACTCTTTGGGCCTCAGTTTCCTTGTCTATAAATAAGCAAATCAGAATAGGTGGCTTCTGAGGCATCTTCCAACTCCATATTTATGGTCCTATCTAATGAAATTTCACTTTTTCCTACCCATTTAAGGTTTATAAAATCCTTTTTTTCCATAATGGGGTCTTTTGGTCATAGACCATCCTTTTATCAATAACCTGCCAGCTTATTAATAAAATGATTCAATTAACCAGAAACTGTCTCATATTTTAATCACCATTACATTAGCTTAATAGCTATCTAATTTTAGGGCAGGAATTGACAACTTCCCCAAAGTGGCAAACTCAGGCCAAGCTTCTGTTAATTTACTTGTGACTGGGTCAGCATAGCAATGGTGTCTCAGAAAATAGAGCCCTGACTAGTAGTGTCTATATCTTAGCAATCAACATGTTATCAAAGGCAGTAGGAAGGAAATCCAGGCTCTGGAGGAGGAATGCTGATAGGAAAATGTGACATTTTTACAATTTGACCTAAGGCTAGCCTGGGCAATACTCCTGTTAAACTAAAAACCATATCTCTGCCACCTTCAACCAATAGGCAACAGTTTGCCTGCATTGTTTGTTCTACATTATTAGAAATGAAACAATATGCAGAACTATGATTGATACCACAATATGTCAAGCACAAGGACTTATCTCATTATAGTCACATCAAATAGCCCTGATTTAAAATTGATCCGAAACTCACACTGCCCTCCGATAAATTATAATTAACGTGCCTGATATAATAATTCACACTTAGAAAGCATTCTAAGCTTTTTCCTCCCAAAAATTCTATGAGGTAAGCAGTACAAATATTATTGCCCTGACTTTTCAAGTAAGAAATTTGAGGCTCAGTGAGGTACAATTTGACTCCAAATGTCAAAAGAAAGTTCAAATATTTATAGATTTCCCATTTTTCAAATCTAGAAATGTCTATGGAAAAATAAAGCAACTTTTAGAAGAGGTGATGGAGAAGTACAGAGATATATAAGCATTCTTAGACTTGGCCAATGTGTTGACTTGTTGGGCTTGACTAAATTAACAAATCTGATACAATAGAAAAAGGATTAGGAAATAGTGGGGAAAGAGTTATCAATAAAACTTTTTTTAAAAAATGCAGAGATACAAATGTAGCTACTTTGTTGCTACCTTGTTAAATTTTTTGTCCTTCAAAAATATAACAAAAGTTCAGTTTTTTGTACTTTTCTAATCTTTACATGTTGTATTTGCTAATGACTGCTACATTCACAAAAATGTTTTTAAACAGAAAATTAGATAATGTCCAACTTTTCATGGTTCTGTGACTGAGAACTTAGTATAAATAAAAACAATTCCTTCTCCCTCAAAGACAAAGATGGAGGATGGGAAATGGTTCATTGTTATGGGGATCCAGATATATCACAGAATCTTTGGGACTTAAAATGGTAATCTAATCTACCTACTGCCATTATCTATTGAGTAGGTATACAAAGCATATGCTAAAGGTGCCATAGTGACTGTCAAGAACTTTTGAAAAACAGGGATAAAGGAAACAAGGAAAAGTTCATATGTCAGAAACTCAGGTATTTACTTTATCACATGAAAATTTTATTTGACTAAAAGCTGTATTTTATGAACCTAATATACTAAAAAGAAAATAATTAAGTTGTACTTATCAATCTATCAAATAAGTAAAAATGGAGGGGGGTTACAGTTATTAATGTCAGCCAATGAAGTGAAGATCAATGATAGATCATATTGACAAAGATTTCACCTAGTGATACTGACCTGAAATTGGAAACCTTTCCTGAATCAGTAATTTTCACCAAAATAAACAAATCCAAAACTATGAATGCATTCCAAATATCCTTTTAGAAAGATCTATAAAAACCCATAAATTCTCAAAGATACTTAGGAAAGGTCATCACAAGGGGATATAATAGTGTTTCATTTTAATACTATTCACCTCTGTTTTGACTCTCTCAACCCAAACCAGGTCCCCTTTTTTCTATTTCTTCTCTTTCATTGCTTTATTTAAGGAGTTCCCTGAAACTTCAATCTTTCCACAAGCCCAAGGCTCACTTCTGTTTAATACCTTCTCTGTGACAACTAGAGCTTTCCAATAGATAAAAAAGGCTGAGTTTGGGTGGGGTGGGGTAGGGTGAGGGTGGGTGGGATAGGGATAGGGGGGTGGAGGGTGGGGGGTGGTAGGAAGTTGTTTCATTTTAAATGTATATAGGGCCATTTAAAAAATCTGTATGCTCTGCCCAGCACCCAGCAATGCTAATACTTCACAAATAGTGGTGGACACACATGGAGTAACTCACCCCTTTATGTTTAGCTTCTTCATTCAAAGCTGTCACCCAAGCCACTTGCCACTGGCTCCTCCAGCTGTTTAGAGATAGTACCCATTTCAGCAAGAAACCCAAATCCTCCTGTACAGGCTGGAAGGACTCTGCTGGCATCCTGCAGGGACCGGATCCAACAATGACCAAGGCATATTGCACCAAATATATGCTTACAATCACCAGGGCAGCGATGAACAGAGTGACCATGGTCAGCCACTGGATCTCATCGATCCAATAACCTAGACAAACCATGTCAGTTAGTCTCATTCCAATTTCTCTGGGGGAAAAAAATCACTGCTCAACTAGGCTGGTGGAAAATTCAAGTTATCCACAAAAGGTACGCTCCTCATTTGAGAATGATGAGTTCAAGATTTGTCCATCCAGTTTGGGAATACCTGGCTTGAAGTTAAGTTTCTGATGCTGTAAAGGAGATGGAGAAAAGGCAGATAGAGGGAGAAAGGTAGAAAGTGGGAGAGAAGAGGGAGAATGAATTAACAAGTTATCTCTTGTAAGTTTGAGTAATATAAGCCACTTTTCAGAAGTCTTCCAGTCAATCCAGTTTATCAGTTAGTACTTAGGCAGTTTCACTTTCGTAGGGTAAAGGAATGGATTATAGGAAAGTGAGAATGCTCCAGGGTGAAGGTAAGCAGAGCTTACATACTACAGAAATCCCCCAAAGTCACAAACAATAGCCAAGGTTTACCGAGGAATAAATACACCTACACAATGAGCATTCACAAGCCATTATTTAAGCCCAGCATTAAGAAAAAGAAAAAGAAAAAAAGAAAATTTGAGGTCCCGTCCCCCCCACCTAGCCCTCAGGAAAAAAAAAAGAGGAAAAAACTGGTGCAAATGTTGACGGAAGCCTGCCTTTCTGCTTCCCCTCTCAACCAGAGCCGCGGGAAAATGGGTCAACTCCAGCAATTACAGATATTCCCTCCCTGGTCTTCCCAGTTCCATAGTCACGGTGCACAGACCTTTTCTGCTGCCTGGCTCAAAGCTAGCCAGGCTGCAACTAAGGTGTGTCCTACAAAAGGTCCCAAGCGGGAGGAAGAGAAAGGAGAGCAACACCTCCAGAGAAAAACGAGTAGGAGGGGCATGGATCTGACAAGCCTCACCCACGCGCTCCAGTCCCAAGAAAATGGCCAGGCGCCAGAGGCTGGGAAAAACTCCATCTCCTTGCAAGGCTAGACGTGGGCTTTCACCAATCACAGCCCCGGCGCCAGGTCTTAGCGTACTGCCGGACTGCCCGCTCGACGACTTGAGTCTGAGGCTCCCACCAATGGAGAAGAAAGGAAAGAATGCACATTCACGTTGTCCTACATCCTTCCCTGACTCACTCCCGGGCTACAGCCGTTCAAATTTTCCTCCGTTCTTCCTGGTTTGCACGCTTACCGAATGAAAAAGAAAAGGTTATATCGTTAGTCCTATCGATTTGGAAGCGCCCAGGAAAATGACGTTTGTTTCTCACTCCCTCCCCACCAATGCATGAGGAGTTCTGTCTGTTCTCCCAGCAACTTTTTGCTGAGGTAGCAAGAGAGAAAGGCGAGAATAGCCTTTATAAGTCATCAGGACGTCACTGTTACAAAAACAGCATCAGCCCAAGTAACCATCTGCTCAAATGAGTACCCCAGTATTCCTTTAGGAGGTCTCTTACGCTGTTGACATTGGGGAAAGGGGGGAAAGAGGTGGTTTCCTCACGACTTCTTTTATGGATAACATTCATGATTCCTACAAGACACAGACTTTCCTATTAACAAGTAAGACAAAGGGAACTATTATTGTTCTGTGAATTTTTTTTAAGTAAAATTCACTCTTAAAGGGTGCTTTCCAGGCCATATGTGAAGTAGCAAATTTGTGTCTGAAAGTAAGTGCATTGTTAACCTAGCTAATGTAGAGATGTTTTCCATGACTACTCATGTATAACTTACATTGAATTGCTTGAGTTCTTGGGGGTGGTGGGGTGGGAAGGGAGGGAGGAAGAGAAATTGGAACGCAAAGTTTTAAAAAAACTGATGTCAAAAATTGCTTTTACATGTAATTTGGTAAACAAAATTCTAAACAATGAAAAAAAAGTAAGTGAATTGTCACATGTGAGATTAGTAATATTTCTGCCTTGTGTGGGAACTAAAGTTGGTGTAACCCCTAAGTAGTTTTTTGTTTCTTTTGTTTTCTTTTCTTTCTTTTTTTTTTAAGAGACTCTGGGGTGGGAGGGTAGGACAGACTCTGGGTCTGATAGTAAAGCATCTAATCACCATTATAACTGTATGACCAGGTGACTGAGACAGAAGAAAGGGAATTAAGGCAGAGGGTGAGGTCTAGCGCCAACCACCGCATTCAGAAGAGCTTCAGCATTGACTATGACAGGAGAGACAGGACCATACAGAATCAACCCATCCAAGAAAGCTGGATAGACTTCCACAAGCACAAAATCTTAATATACAAAGTGAAGCTAGAAATATGAGTAAGCAGAAGGAAACAGACTACTCATGTATAACTTACTATGTTTTTTTTTCTCAACAAACATTTATTTTATTTTCCATTTACATGTAAGAGTAGTTTTCAACATTCATTTTCATAAGATTTAGAGTTCTAAGTTTTTCTCCCTCCCTCCCTCCCTTTCCTCCCCCCTTCCACAAGATCACAATCAGGTTATATATGTACAATCCACAAGTGTTCTTTTTATCAGTTCTTTCTATAGCAGTGCATAGTTTGCTTCCTCATTAGTTCCTTTGGATTGTCTTGGATCATTCTACTGCTGAGAGTAGCTAAGTCATTCACAATTACTCATTGAACAATACTGCTGTCACTATGCACAATGTCCTCTCAGCTCTGCTCACTTCACCATACATCAATGTTCATTAGTCTTTCAAGGTTTTTCAGGGATCATCCTGTTTGTCATTTCCTGTAGCACAAGTCCATTCCACTACAATCATATAACACAGCTTTTTCCATCATTCCTCAATTGATGGACATTCCCTTGATTCTCAATTCTTAGCCTCCACCAAGAGTTGCTATAAATATTTTTTGTACAATTTTTCCCCCTTTTCCCTTTTTCATGATTACTATTGTTAACTGTTTCCCTTCCATCCTATTCCCTTCCCCATGATATTTATTCTATTATCCATCTTCTTTCATCCTATCACTCTTCAAAAGGGATTTGCTTCTGTCTGTCCCCTCCCCCACTCTGCCCTTCCTTCTTTTGCCCCACTCTCTTTATCCCCTTCCCCTCCTATTTTCCTGCAGGGTTATAGAGATTACTCTACCCAATTGAGGGTGTACATTAGTCCCTCCTTGAGCCAATTCTAATGAGATTGAGGTCTTTGAGCCAATTTTAATGAGTGTTAGGCTCATTTACTGCCCAGATTAAATAGATGACTCCACCCAGTTGGGTGTGTCTATTAGTCCCTCCTTGAGGCAGCTCTGATGAGTTTAAGATCTTTGAGCCTTTTCTGAAGAGTGTAAAATTCATTTACTGCCCTGCTCCTCTCCCATCTCTTCCCCCACTCCATAAGCCTTTTCCTGTTACTTTCATGTAGGATTTCACTTCTGCCCTTCCCCCTCCCCCAATGAATTCCCTTCACCCCTCAATTTAACCCTAAAGATGTTATCATCTAGTTAAGTGACACAGTGGACAAATCATCACCCCTGGACCCAGGGGGATCCCAGCCAAAACCTGGCCTCAGACACAAGACAGTAGCCCACTGTACCACCCCAGGTATGTCCCCCAGCTCCAATTTTTTTTTTTATGGTTCTCTAGGGTCTTGTATTTGAAAGTCAGATTTGCCATTCAATTCAGGTCTTTTCATCACAAATATATTAAAGTCTTCTTTTTCATTAAAGTTCCATTTTTTCTGCTGAAAGATAATGCTGAGTTTTGCTGGGTAGGTGATTCTTGGTTGTAATCCCATTTCCTTTGCCCTTTGGAATATCATATTCCATGCCCTCCAGTCCTTTAATGTAGAAGCTGCTACATCTTGTGCTATCCTGACTGGGGCTCCACAGTACTTGAATTCTTTCTTTTTGGCAGCCTGCAATATTTTCTCCTTGACCTGAGAGCTCTGGAATTTGGCTATAATAATGCTGGGAGTTTTTTTTCTTGGGATCTCTTTCTGGGGGTGATCGGTGGATTCTTTCAATTTCTATTTTAGCTTCTTCTTCTAGAATTTCAGGGCAATTTCCCCTGAGAATATCTTGGAAGATGGTGTTTAAGCTCTTTCCTTGATCATGGTTTTCAGGTAGACCAATAATTTTCAAATGATCTCTCCTGGACCTATTTTCCAGGTCAGCAGTTTTTCCCAGAAGATATTTCACATTGCCCTCTATTTTTTTATTCATTTGGATTTGCTTTATTGTGTCTTGGTTTCTCATAAAGTCACTGGCTTCCATTTGTTCAATCCTAATTCTTAGGCAATTATTTTCCTCAGAGAGCTTTTGTACCTCTTTTTCCATTTGACTTTTCAAGCTGTTGACTTTTTTCTCATGTCTTTCCTGCATCACCCTCATTTCTCTTTCCATTTTTTCCTCTACCTCTCTAATTTTATCTTCAAAGTCCTTTTTGAGCACCTCTATGGCCTGAGACCAATTCATATTTTTCTTGGAAGCTTTAGATATAGGGGCCCTGATGTTGACATCTTCCTCTGAGGGTGCCCCTTGGTCTTCCTTGTTACTGAAGAAACTTTCTATGGTCCTCACCTTTCTCTGTCACCTCATCTTGCCTTTCTTTAACTAGACTTTTAGTTCCTTAAAGTGGGGCACTGTTTCCAGGCTGCAGTATCCCAAGCTTAAGAAGTCCCAGGTGGTATGATTTAAGGAGGATCAGGGTCTTCACTCACCTGGCCTGTTCCCTGGTCCTTAGATGACCCCAGACCAACTTGCCAATCAACCAGCTTTGTGTGTTGTGGTTGTTAGCTCCAAGGAGCCTGTGCCCCTCCCCCACCTGGGCCACTTCTACTGGAGCCTACCACCTGGTTCTCAGTAGGGGTGTAAAATCCAAGTTCTGCCTTAGCACCAGCATAAACCCCTGTAGTCTCTCCCCTGCCCAGGGCTCAGCCCACTCACCAGACTGTGAGCTTAGTTCAGATGACACTGGTGCTTCAGCTGATTCAGAGGCTCTGGGGGTCTCCTTCTCTGGTGAGGACTCCCTGAGACTGGATCTGTGTCAGGGTGACTGTGGGGTTGGGCCCAACTCCTGTATCAGCACAGCAGCTCCCTCCTTCTGACTTTCCAAGCCGTTCTTGGTTAGAAGATGATTTCAGCACATTCTTCTGTGAGTTTTGCTGCTCTGGGCATTTTCCTATGAGCTCACTGCCTTTCTTCCGCCATCTTGGCTCCGCCCCTCATGTATAACTTATTTTGAATTGCTGAAGTTCTTGTGGGTGGGGGGTGGGAATGGAGGGAGGAAGAGAAGTTGAAACCAAAGTTTTTAAAAATTGATGTTAAAATTTGTTTTTACATATATTTTGGAGAATAAAATTCTATTCAAAGCAAAAAAAAAGAAATATGAGTAAGCAGAAGGAAACAGAAAACAATGAAGAAATATGTTGGATAAAGAGATGATGAAAGGGCAGCTAGATGGTGCAGTGGTAAAGCACTGGCCCTGGATTCAGGAGTACCTGAGTTCAAATCCGGCCTCAGACACTTGACACTTACTAGCTGTGTGACCCTGGGCAAGTCACTTAACCCTCATTGCCCTGCAAAAAAACAAAAAATCAAAAAAAAAGAGATGATGAAGAGGCAAACACAGAAAAGAGCAAATTAACAATAGTTAAAAAGAAAGCAGAAGAAAAAAAGTCTTAGCCTAATGGATTCCAAGACTGGTTGGGAGAAATGAAGCAGTTTTAAAAATAAAATTAGAAGGAGTTGAACAGGGGTGGGGGTGGGGGTGGGGCGAGGAAGCTAGGAGGTGCAATGGATAAAGCACTGGCCTTGGATTCAGGAGGATCTGAGTTCAAATTCGACTTTAGACATTTGACACTTAGCTGTGTGACCCTGGGCACATCACTTAACCCTCATTGACCCACAAATTTAAATTAAAAAAAAAAAGTACAGGAACAGGGGGAAAAATGGAAGGAAAATAGATTTTTGTGGAACATTTTCATTATATTATTGATACTGGTATATAATTCCTGTTCTTTCCTTTATTATTCTCTTGTGTAGGCATTAGGATCATTTTTGTTTCCTAAAAGGAATTTGCTAGGGATGTTTCTTTTTCATTTTTGGGGGGGAAAATATAGCATAGGAATTGTTTTTTAAATGGCTGATAAAATTCCCATGTAAAATTTTCACTTAATTTTTCTTGGTCTTTCTTCCATTAGATTAGTTAAATGTTTATCAATTTTACTGGTGCTTTCAAAGAAATGGATTTTAGTTTTAATTATTATTTGAGGAGCCTTTTTATTTCCTAAAATATCTATTTCTACTCTAATTTTCAATCATTCCTCTCTGTGATTATTTAGGTTTATTTACTTATTGATTTTCAAGTTTCTTAGATTACCTACTCAGTTAATTGATCCCAATTTTTTCTATTTTGATCATGTATGTTTTCAAGGATTGTAATGCTTCTTAAGAGAACTGCTTTAGCTGCATCTCAAATTTTGGCATACTGTATCACTGTTAGGTGACACAGTGGATACAGTGCCAGGTCTGAAGTCAGGAAGATTATTTTTTCTGAGTTCAAATCTGGCCTCAGAAATTTACCAGGTGTGTGACTCCAGGAAAGTCACTTAACCCTGTTTGCCTCAGTTTCCTCATCTATATAAAAAGTGCTAGAGAAGGATATGGCAAACCACCCCAGTATCTTTACCAAGAAAATCCCAAATGGGGTCAAAAGGAGTTGGACACAACTAAAATGACTAACAACTATCACTGTTAAAATTCTCTTTATGTATATTTTTAAATGTGTTTTTGACTCGTTATTCAATGTTATTTTCTGTATTATGTTTTAAGCTATGATTTAAGAAGATGATTAGCATTTTTTCTGCTTGCTTATATTTTCTCTGTACTCTAATGTTCTATTTTTGTAAATGTAACATGACATACATTTATACATATATATTCTTTAATGTACATATTTGCAAGACACCAAATATCTCTTAGATCTAATTTCCCACATGGTGTGTTTAGTTCTATATTATCCCTTTTTAGCTTTGTGTCAGATTTGTCCAGCTCCAAGAGAGAAACATTAAGGAAAGCTACACTTTTTGATACTTCATTTACATCTTTTTACTGTTTAGTTAACTTTGTGAGTTTATATACTATGACATTTGGTGCAAAATTTTTTGCTATTGATGATTATTTTTTTAAATTTCTTCAATATCTTTAAACAATATAATTTGTTTCTCTCTTTAAGTGAACTAATCCAATCATTTTCGAAAGCAATTTTGAGCAATACTGGTACTAGTTCTATACCCTAGATCAAGAAAGAGGGAAATTACCCATATCTTAATAGGAGCTTTTTATTTTTTTTGATGGCAAAGAATTGGAAACTAAGGGGAAGTTCCTTAATTGAAGAATTAGTTATGGTATGTGAATGTGATGGAATATTGTTGTGCTTTAAGAGGAAAGTGGTGGGTTTTGACAAACATGAGAAAACTACCCACATGTACAAAATATATTTATAGCTGCTCTTTTTGTGGTGTCAAAGAATTGGAAATTGAGGAGATGCCCATCAATTGGAGAATGGCTGAACAAGTTGTGGTATATGAATGTAATAGAATACTATTGTGCTGTAAGAAATGATGAGTAATAGGAGTTCAGAGAAACCTGGAAGGACTTGATGATGAGTGAGATGAGCAGAACCAGGAGAACATTGTACACAGTATCAACAACATTGTGTGTTGATCAACTGTGATAGACTTGATTCTTCTAAGCAATACACTGGGGGGCAGCTAGGTGGCGCAGTGGATAGAGCACCGGCCCTAGAGTCAGGAGTCCCTGAGTTCAAATCTGGCTTCAGACACTTAACACTTACTAGCTGTGTGACCCTGGGCAAGTCACTTAACCCCAATTGCCTCATTAAAAACAAAACAAAACAAAACAAAAAGCAATACACTGGTACAAGAGTTCCAAAGGACTCATGATGGAAAATGCTCTCCAAACCCAGAAGAAAAAAAGAACAGATTGATACAGATTGAACCATACTATTTCTATTGGTTTTTTTTTGTTGTTTTTCTTTTTTTGAGGTTTTCCCTTTTTGCTCAGATTCTTTTCTCATTACATGATTAATGCAGAAATATGTTTAATGTGATTATACATATATAACCTATATTAGAATACTTACCGTCTTGGGGAGGTGGGGGGAGGGAGGGGAGGGAGGGAGAAAATTTTGAAACAAGAAATCTTATAAAAACAAATGTTGGGGTGGCTAGGTGGTGCAGTGGATAAAGCACTGGCCCGGGATTCAGGAGTCCCTGAGTTCAAATCCGGCCTCAGACACTTGATACTTACTAGCTGTGTAACCCTGGGCAAGTCACTTAACCCCCATTGCCCCGCAAAAAAAAAAAAAATTGAAAATTCTCTCTACATGTAACTGGACAATAATAAGATATTTATATGAAAAAATAACTTGTATGAACTGATGCAAAATGAAATTAGTAGAACCAGCAGAATAACCTACACAATAATAGCAGTAGCATAAAGATAATTAACTTTGTTTTTTGTTGTTGTTGTTGTTGTTGTTGTTTGGTCAGGCAATTGGGGTTTAAGTCACTTGCCCAGGGTCACACAGCTAGTAAGTGTCAATTGTCTGAGGCCAGATTTGAACTCAGATCCTCCTGACTCCAGGTCCAGTGCTCTATCCATTGTGCCACCTACCTACCTCAAGATAATTAACTTTGAAAAAATTAGTAACTACCATCAACACAATGACCCACCACAATTCCAAAAGACACACAATGAATGAAACATACTATACTCCTAGATAGAGAACCAATGAGTTCAGAGTACAGATTGAAGTATGTTTTTCTCCTTTTTAAATTGCTTTTTAAAGAACATGGATAATGCTGAAAATTGCTTTGCATGACTATACATATTTATCAAGGAGTCTGTTTTTCTTGCTTTCTCAATGAGTGAAAAAGTTGGTGGGAGGAGTGAGAGAATTTGGAATTTTTTTAAAAAGCCTCTGTGCTTTAAAAATTTTTTAAAAAAAGAAAGAATTTAGATCTCTGATTAATTCAATCATAATCCATAAGTACAGAACATTGAAAATGAATGAGGTTATTCATCTCTTGCCAGGGAAGTAAAGGACATAAAACACAGGATGAGATACATTTATAATATTGCCAAAATGATAATTTGTTTTGATGAACAATGCTTGTTTGTTGTAAGGGATTTAAAAAAAATTATGATGTGGTGGGTCAGTGTGAAGGAAGAGATAATAAATGTTTTTGTAAATAAAATTTTAAAAAGGAAAAATGTGGAAGCTCTAGAAATAGACTAACATCAAAAAAATTTCCCCCCAGTTTCCTGCTTTTCTCTTAATTTTAGAAGCATTATTGTGTTAGTGCACAAACTTTAAATTTTAGGTAATCAAAATTATCCATTTTACCTCCTGTGAACCTCTCTATCTCAAATTCTTCCCTTATCCAAAGATTTGACAGGTAATTCCTTCTGTCCACCAATTTGCTTATGATATTTCCCTTTATGTCTAAATCATGTATCCATTATAGGCTTATTTTTATATGGTGTGAAATGTTAGTTTATGTCTATTTTCTGCTAGAATGGTTTCATTTTTCCCAATAGGGGTTTTTTTTTTTTGGTCAAACGGTGAGTTTTGCCCCAATAGCTAGGAACTAGCTCTTTGGGTTTATCAAAAACTAGACTATTGGGGCAGCTAGGTGGCACAGTGGATAGAGCACCTGCCCTGGAGTCAGGAGTACCCAAGTTCAAATACAGCCTCAGACACTTACTAGCTGTGTGACCCTGGGCAAGTCACTTAACCCCAATTGCCTCACTTAAAAAAAAAAGTAGATTACTTTTATAAATTTGGTTCAGTTCTCTATATATTTGAGAAATGAGCCCTTTATCAGAAATAATTGTTGAAAAATTTCTTTCCCCCATTTTTCTGCTTTCCTTATAGTTTTGGTTGCATTCATTGTGTTTGTGAAAAACTTTTTAATTTCATATAATCAAAATTATCTATTTTACATTTTGTAATGCTCTCTATATCTTCTTTGGTCCTAAATTCTTCCCCTGTCCATAAATCTGACAGATAAGCTATTCCATGCTCTCTTACTTTGCTTTATGGTATCACCTTTTTTGTGTAAATCATGTACCCATTTTGACCTTATCTTGATATATAGTGAGAGATGTTGGTCTATACCTAGTTTCAGTCATACTGTTTTCCAGTTTTCCCAGCAGTTTTTCCAAATAATGAGTTTTTGTTCCAAAAACTTGGATCTTTGGATTTACCAAATACTAAATTACTATGGTCACTTACTATTATGTAATTTGTAGCTAATCTATTCCACTGATCCACCATTCTATTTCTTAGTACCAGATTGTTTTGATAATTACTGCTTTATGATACAGTTTGAGATCTGGTATAGCCAGACCTTCTTTCACATTTTCTTCATTGATTCCATTGATGTCCTTGAACTTTTGCTCTTCCAGATTTTTGTTATTTTTTTTCTAGCTCTATAAAATAATTTTTGATAGTTTGATTGGTACAGCACTGAATAGATTAATTGAGGTAGAATTGTCATTTTTATTATATTGGCTCAGTCTACCTATGAGCAATCAACATTTTTCTAATGGTTTAGATCTAACTTTATTGATATGAAAATATTTTATTATATTACTGTGTTCATAGAGTTCCTGGGTTTGTCTTGGCAGGTAGACTCTCAAGTATTTTATATTGTCTATACTTATTTTAAGTGGAATTTTTCTTTCTATCTCTTGTGGTTGGACTTTGTTGGTAATATGTAGAAATGCTGATCATTTATGTGGGTTAGTTTATATCCTGCAACTTTGCTAAAGTTGTTAATAATTTCAGGTAGTTTTTTTGGGTTTTTTGGGGGAGGGGGTTGGTGAGGCAATTGGGGTTAAGTGACTTGCCCAGGGTCACACAGCCTGTAAGTGTTAAGTGTCTGAGGTTGGATTTGAACTCAGGTCCTCCTGACTCCAGGGCTGGTGTTCTATCCAGTGCACCACCTAGCTGCCCCAGGAAAGTCAATGG
Organism: Dromiciops gliroides; assembly: GCF_019393635.1. NCBI lineage: Eukaryota > Metazoa > Chordata > Mammalia > Microbiotheria > Microbiotheriidae > Dromiciops > Dromiciops gliroides. The sequence goes on along the minus strand of NC_057863.1, from coordinate 256,568,402 downwards.
TTTTTTTTGTTTTTTGTTTTTCAGGTAGTTTTTTTTTTAGGTGATTCTCTGGGATTTTCTAAGTATAATATCATATTATCTGCAAAACCTAACAGTTTCATTTCCTCATTGCTTATACTTATTCCTTCAATTTTTTCTTGTCTCATTGCAATAGCTAGCATTTCTAGTACAATACCAAATAGTAATGATGATAATGAATTTCTTGCTTCACTATTTTATAGGAAAAACTACTAGCTTATCCCATTATAGAAAATGCTTGCTTTTCATTTTAGACAGATATTACTTATCACTTTAAGAAAGGTCCATTAATTCCTATGCTTTTTTTCCTCACTTTTTAATTTAATTTAATTTTACATATAAGGTATTTTATTTTTTCCATTACATGTAAAGATAGTTCTCAACTTTTGTTTATACAAGCTTTACAATTTCAGATTTTTCTCCCTCCCTCCCCTCCCTCACCCCTCCCCTAGACAGCAGGTAATCTGATATAGGTTATATCTATATCTATATACATATACATATATATATCTATACACACACATATATATACACATAATAACATTAATCCTATTTCTGCATTAGTCCTGTTATAAGAGAAAAAATCAGAGCAATGATGAAAAACCTCAAAATAGAAAAAAAACACACCAGCACCAAAAACAAAAGAAATAGTATGGTTCATTCAGCATCTATACTCCATGGTTCTTTTTTTTTTTTTCCCTTGGATTTGGAGATCTTCTTCTATCATGAGTTCCCTGGAACTCTTCTGTACCATTGCATTGGTGAGAGGAATATAGTCCATCACAGTAGATCAACACTCAATGTTGATGATACTGTGTACAATGTTCTTCTGGTTCTGCTCATCTCACTCATCATCAGCTCATGTAAGACCCTCCAGGTTTCTCTGAACTCCTCCTGCTCATCATTTCTTACAGCACAATAGTATTCCATTGTATTCATATACCACAACTTGTCCAGCCATTTCCCAATTGATGGGCACCCCCTCAATTTCTAATTCCTTGCTACCACATAAAGAGCAGCTATAAATATTTTTGTACATGTGGGTCCCATTCCCCTTTCCATGATTTCTTTGGGAAAAAGACCTAAAAGTGGTATTGCTGGGTCAAAGGGTATGCACAGCTTTATCGCCCTTTGGGCATAATTCCAAATTGCTCTCCAGAATGGTTGGATCAGTTCACAGCTCCACCAACGATGAATTAGTGTTCCAATTTTCCCACAGCTTCTCCAACATTTATTATTTTCCTTTTTTGTCATTTTAGCCAATCTGATAGGTGTCAGGTGGTACCTCAGAGTTGTTTTAATTTGCATCTCTCTAATCATTAGAGATTTAGAGCATTTTTTCATATGGGAATAGATAGCTTTGGTTTCTTCATCAGAAAACTGCCTGTTCATATCCTTTGACCATTTCTCAATTGGGGAATGACTTGGATTCTTATAAATTTGATTGAGTTCCCTATATATTTTAGAGATGAGGCCTTTATCAGAAGTACTGGCCTCAAAAATTGTTTCCCAGCTTTCTGCCTCCCTTCTAATTTTGGATGCATTGCTTCTGTTTGTACAAAATTTTTTTAATTTAATATAATCAAAATCATCCATTTTGCATTTTATAATATACTCTATCTCTTGTTTGGTCATAAACTGTTTTCCTTTCCAAAGATCTAATAGGTAGACTATTCCTTTCTCTCCTAATTTACCTATGGTATCACCTCTTATGTCTAAATCGTGTATCCATTTTGACCTTATTTTAGTATAAGGTGTAAGATGTTGGTCTATGCCTAATTTCTGCCATACTATCTTCCAGTTTTCCCAGCAGTTTTTGTCAAATATTGAGTTCCTATCCCAGAAGCTGGAGTCTTTGGGTTTATCAAACACTACATTACTAGTGTCATTTACTACTGCATTTCCTGAGCCTAGCCTATTCCATTGATCAACCACTCTATTTTTTAGCCAGTACCAGATAGTTTTGACCACTGACGCTTTATAGTAAAGCTCCAGGTTTGGTACCGCTAACCCACCTTCCTGTGAATTTTTTTTTCATTATTTCCCTGGATATTCTTGATTTTTTGTTTTTCCAGATGAATTTTCTTATTATTTTTTCTAGCTCTATAAAATAATTTTTAGGTAGTCTGATTGGTATGGCACTGAATAAGTAAATTAATTTAGGCAGTATTATCATTTTTACTATATTAGCTCTGCCTATCCATGAGCAATAGTTATCTTTCCAATTATTTAGATCTGATTTGATTTGTGTGAAGAGTGTTTGGTAGTTGTGTTCATAGAGTTCCTGGGTTTGTCTTGGCAAGTAGACTCCCAAGTATTTTATATTATCTACCGTTACTTTAAATGGAATTTCTCTTTCTATCTCTTGCTGCTAGACTTTGTTGGTCATGTATAGAAATGCTGATGATTTATGTGGATTTATTTTATATCCTGCTACTTTGCTAAAGTTGTTAATTGTTTCAAGTAATTTTTGAGTTGATTCTCTAGGATTCTTTAAGTATACAATCATATCATCTGCAAAGAGTGATAGTTTTGTTTCCTCCTTGCCTATTCTAATTCCTTTAATTCCTTTCTCTTCTCTGATTGCTAAAGCTAACATTTCTAGTACAATATTAAATAATAGGGGTGATAATGGACATCCCTGTTTCACCCCTGATCTTATTGGGAAGGCCTCTAATTTCTCTCCATTGCATATAATACTTGCTGATGGCTTTAGGTAGATACTGTTTATTATTCTAAGGAAAGCTCCACCTATTCCTAAACTCTCTAGTGTTTTTATTAGGAATGGGTATTGTACTTTGTCAAAAGCTTTCTCTGCATCTATTGAGATAATCATATGATTTTGGTTGGTTTTCTTATTGATGTGGTTGATCATGTTAATAGTTTCCCTAATGTTGAACCAGCCCTACATTCCTGGTATAAATCCTACCTGGTCATAGTGTATTATCCTGGTGATCACTTGCTGTAATCTCCTTGCTAATATCTTATTTAAGATTTTAGCATCAATATTCATTAGGGAGATTGGTCTATAATTTTCTTTCTCTGTTTTTGCTTTGCCTGGTTTGGGTATCACCACCATATTTGTGTCATAAAACGAATTTGGTTGAACTCCTTTCTTCACCTATTTTTCCAAATAATTTGTATAATATTGGAATTAATTGTTCTTTAAGTGTTTGGTAAAATTCACCCGTAAACCCATCTGGCCCTGGGGATTTTTTCTTAGGGAGTTCATTAATGGCTTGTTCAATTTCTTTTTCTAATATGGGTTTATTTAAGGATTTTATTTCTTCTTCAGTTAACCTGGGCAAAAAAAATACAAACGTATTTTTGTAAATATTCATCCATTTCATTTAGATTGTCAAATTTATTGGCATACAGTTGGGCAAAATAGTTCCTAATTATTGATTTAATTTCCACTTCATTGGTGGTAACATCACCCTTTTTATTTTTGATACTGGTAATTTGGTTTTCTTCTTTCTTTTTTTAAATCAAATTAACCAATATTTTATCTATTTTATTGGTTTTTTCATAAAACCAGCTCTTAGTTTTATTGATTAATTCTATAGTTTTTTTGCTGTCAATCTTATTAATTTCTCCTTTAATTTTCAGGATCTCTAATTTAGTGTGTAATTGGGGATTTCTAATTTGTTCTTTTTCTAGCTTTTTAAGTTGCATGCCCAATTCATTAATCTCCTCTTTCTCTTTTTTATTCCTGTAAGCATTTAGAGCTATAAATTTTCCCCCTAAGCACTGCTTTGGCTGCATCCCATAGATTTTGGTATGTTGTCTCATTATTATCATTCTCTTGGATATAATTATTGATTGTTTCTATGATTTCTTGTTTGGCCCATTCATTCTTTAGAATGAAATTATTTAGTTTTGTTAAGTGGTAAAATTCTAGCTAAACTGTCTAAAATATCTAATGAGTGGTCGCCAATAAATTATAAGCTTTAGCAAGAGTTAGACTTTTAAGCATTTATTAAGGAGAATAAGAATTTGGTAAAGAGAGAGAAAAAGGCCTAGATTCCTATCTATTAAAGGGAGAGCACATTTCTAGCTCCCTTCTCCGCCAGCGTCCAAAGGAAAGAGAGCGAGACTGAGCGCCAGTCTCTTCCTTCCTCCTCCCACTAGCCCGCGTCACTTCCTGACTCCTGGTCTTGCCCTCAAAGACCTTCCCTTCATGGGCAGAACTCCTCTACAGTAAGTATCCAGCAGGTGGCGTTATTCCAATCATTACAGTTTCCAATTGATTTTCATTCTACTTTTCCCTGGCTCTTTCTTTTTTTTTTTCCCAAGGAATGTTTGTTTTATGTAAGACCCACCAAATATGAACAAGAAAATGAATAATTAGTCACACACTCATACACACACACATACTGGTCTCAATGATGCACAATGAGGAAGCAAAGGGGAAGGGATATAGAATTTAAAGAGATAAGAACACGTGAGCTGGTCGAGGGAGAGGAGAAGAGAAGAAATCACAGTTCTAGTCTTCCAGACTTCGGAATGCATTCTGCATATCTTCAAGAAGTTGAGCATAGTCAGCCTTGATCTTGGCTTCACCATCTTTTACTGGATCCTTGAATTTCATTGAGGACAGTTTATAGAGAATATCTCCCTTCTGTTCTTGGATAATGGACCATGTGATTTTATTATCACTCTGGGCAGTTGTTTCAATAGCTCTGCGTGCCATATCATAAAACGCAATCATATTGGAGAGCATGCCTACAGTCTTGTAGAATGGGCAGAACCTGTTATAAGGAGTATATCCATTTTGCTGCAGGAAGTCATCTTTGATAAGTTTTGCTACCTCCAGGGTAATTTTATCTGTTTCTGCTAAAGAAGCCTTGCCCACAAACTGTACAATCTTTGCCAGATCCTATTCTTCCTGCAGGATCTCCTTAGCCTTGGTCCTCAGAGGAACAAACTCTGTAAAATGCTTGTCATAGTACTCATCCAAGGCACGCATATACTTGCTGTAGCTGATCAGCCAGTTTACTGAAGGGAAGTGCTTACGCTGAGCTAGTTTCTTATCTAAGCCCCAGAACACCTGGACAATACCAAGAGTGGCAGATGTGACAGGATCAGAGAAATCACAACCAGGGGGAGAAACAGCTCCTACAATGCTGACGCTGCCTTCTCTTTCTGGGTTTCCAAGACATTTTACTCGGCCAGCTCGCTCATAAAAAGAGGCTAAACGGGCACCAAGATATGCAGGATAACCACTGTCAGCAGGCATTTCAGCTAAGCGACCGGAAATTTCTCTACAGGCTTCTGCCCATCGAGATGTAGAATCAGCCATCATACTGACATTGTAGCCCATGTCATGGAAGTATTCAGACAGAGTAATTCCAGTGTAAATAGAAGCTTCTCTAGCAGTGACAGGCATGTTGGAGGTGTTAGCCACCAAAGCTGTTCTCTTCATTATAGACTCTAACTTCCCATCAACTTCCATTGTTAACTCTGGGAAGTCTCTGAGTACTTCAGACATTTCATTTCCTCTTTCTCCACAACCCACATAGATGATCACATCACTGTTTGAATACTTGGATAAAGACTGTGATATCACAGTTTTTCCACAGCCAAAAGCACCAGGGATAGCGGTAGTTCTTCTTTGTACACATGGGAAAAGGGCATCAAGTACTCGCTGGCCAGTTAACAGAGGGTGATTGGCAGGCAGCTTCTCAGTGACAGGACGGACTTGACGGACAGGCCACCCTTGGACCATGGTGAACTTCTCTTTTACTCCCTCAAATTCAAGTTCCAAGACAACATCTGAGGTATTATAGTTGCCAGGTGGGGCAATGTATGTCACTGTACCTCGGTTATGGGGTGGCAGCATAAGTTTGTGTTTGATGAGGGAGTTCTCATTTACTAATCCATAAATATCACCACCAGTGATATGACTGCCAACCCGAAGGTTTTTATAAGGTATAAAATCCCATTTGATATCTCTGCTAAGAGCAGATACGTTGACTCCTCTGGGAATGTAAATGCTTTGAGTCTGATGGCTGATGTCCGACAAAGGTCTCTGAATGCCATCAAAAATGGCTTCCATTATGCCAGGACCTAGCTCCACAGAGAGGGGTTTGCCAGTCTGGAGTACTGGATCACCAACAGATACACCAGAGGTTTCTTCATACACCTGGATAGTGGCCATCTCACCTTCCAACCGAATAATCTCTCCCACCAGTTCACTATGGCCCACTCTTACCAGTTCATACATAGCTGCACCGGACATGTTACAGGCAGTGACCACAGGTCCTGAGACTCCATATACGTAGCCAAATTCACTTTCCTGATCTTCATCATGAATTTTGGGTAGTTGGGAGAAATCCATCTTGTTAATTTACCTACTACGGCGCAAGCTGCCAAAGACTGTGTGCAAGCGACTGGGGAAAGGAAGCCCTTCAGCTCTGTCACTGCGGATCTCCGTGACTCCAGCAGCTCCCTGGCTCTTTCTTATATGTAATTTTTATTGCATCATGATCTGAAAAGGATGCATTTACTATTTCTTCCTTTCTACATTTGACTATGATGTTTTTGTGCCCTAATACATGGTCAATTTTTGAAAATGTGCCATGTACTGCTGAGAAAAAGGTATATTCCTTTCTATCCCCATTCAATTTTCTCCAGACATCTATCATGTCTAACTTTTCTAGTAATCTATTCACCTCTTTCCCTTCTTTCTTATTTATTTTTCGGATAGATTTATCGAATTCTAAGAGGGGGACATTCAGATCCCCCACTAGTATAGTATTACTGTCTAATTCCTCTTATAACTCATTTAACTTCTCCTCTAAGAACTTGGATGCTATACCACTTGGCACATACATATTTAATATTGATATTACTTCATTATCTATAGTACCTTTAAGCAAGATGTAATTTCCTTCCTTATCTCTTTTAATGAGATCTATTTTTGGCTGCACTTTGTCTGAGATAAGGATTGCTACCCCTGCTTTTTTTACTTTAGCTGAGGCATAATATATTCTGCTCCAGCCTTTTACCTTTACTCTGTATCTCTCTGCTTCAAATGTGTTTCTTGTAAACAGCATATTGTAGGATTCTGGTTTTTAATCCACTCTGCAGTTCGCTTCCGTTTTATAGCAGAGTTCATCCCATTCACATTCACAGTTATTATTACTGACTGTCTATTCCCCTCCATTCTATTTACCCCCTTTGTACTTTTACCCCCTTCTTTCACCCTATTCCTTCTCACCGACGTTTTACTTCTTACCCCTGCCTCCCCCGATCTGCCCTCTCTTTTTATCACCCCCCTCTCTTTTCTTTACCCTTTTCTCCCTTGCTTTTGTCCTCCCTTCTATCAGGCCCCCTCCTTTCCCTTTCCCTTTTGCTTCCCTAAAGAATGAGTTAAGTTTCTTTATCCCAATGAACGTATATGTTATTCCCTCTTTGAATCAAATCTAATGAGAATAGGGTTGAAACAATGTTCCCCCCTCCTTTCTTTCCCTCTATTGTAATAGGTTTTTTTTCACCTCTTTATATGATATAATTCATCCCATTCCACCTCCTCTTTCCTCTCCTCCCCATAGACTCCCTTTTTAACCCCTTAATTCTTTTTTGTATCATCACATCAAAGACAATTTATATTTATACCCTCTATGTAAAGTTCTTCTCTCTGCCCAAATACATTTACAGTTTTTAAGAGTTATGAGTATTATCTTCCTGTGTAGGGATATACACAGTTTGACCTAATAGGGTAACCTTTTTCCCCCCTCTGTTTACCTTTTTAAACTTCTCTTGAGATCGAATTTTCTATTTAGTTCTGGTCTTTTCACCAGGAAAGATTGAAAGTCCCCAATGTCATTAAATGTCCATCTTTTCCCCTGAAAGAAATTGCACATTTTTGCTGGGTAATAGATTCTTGGCTGCAATCCAAGCTCCTTTGCCTTCCGGAATATCGTATTCCAAGCCTTCTGGTCCTTTAATGTTGAAGCTGCCAGGTCCTGAGCAATCCTGACTGTGGCTCCATGATATTTAAATTGCTTCTTTCTGGCTGCTTGGAGTATTTTCTCCTTCACCTGATAATTCTGGAAATTGGCTACAATATTCCTTGGAGTTTTCCTTTTGGGGTCTCTTTCAGGAGGTGATTGGTGGATTCTTTCAATGATGATTTTATCCTCTGATTCTATGATATCAGGGCAGTTCTCCTTAATAATTTCCTGGAGTATGGTGTCTAGATTCTTTTTCTGGTCATGGCTTTCAGGCAGTCCAATGATTCTCAAATTGTCTCTCCTGGATCTGTTTTCCAGATCAGTTGTTTTTCCAGTGAGGTATTTCACATTTTCTTCTATTTTTTCATTTTTTTTTATTCTGTTTGACTGATTCCCGGTGTCTCATGGATTCCTTATCTTCCAACTGTCCCATTTTAATTTTTAAGGCATTGTTTTCTTCAGTGAGATTATGCACCTTTTTTTCCATTTGGCCAAGTGAATTTTTTTTAAATTTTTTTTTTTAAGGAAGGCAATTGGGGTTAAGTGACTTGCCCAGGGTCACACAGCTAGTAAGTGTTAAGTGTCTGAGGCCGGATTTGAACTCAGGTACTCCTGAATCCATGGCCAGTGCTCTATCCACTGCGCCATCTAGCTGCCCTGGCCAAGTGAATTTTTTAAGGAAGTCTTTTCTTCAATGAGATTATGCACCTTTTTTTCCATTTGCCCAAATGAATTTTTTAAGGCTTTGTTTTCTTCAGTGAAATTATGTGCTTCCTTTTCCAAGCTGCTGATTCTTTTTTCATAATTTTCTTGTTTTGCTTTCATTCCTCTCCCCATTTTTTCTTCTACCTCTCTCAATTGGTTTTTAAAATCCTTTTTGAGCTCTTCCAGGAAGGCTTTTTGTTCTTGAGACCAATTCACCTTCCCTTTTGAGGCTACAGATGTAGGCAATTTGAGGCAATTGTCCTCATCTGAGTTTGTGTTGGCTTCTTCCCTATTGATACAGAAGCTCTCAATGGAGAGGGCTCTTTTTTGCTTCTTACTCATTATTGCAGCTTATTTATTTATTTTTTAAGTTAAGGTCTGCTCTGGGGGCACCAGGGTCCCTGTTTTGGGCTTCTTGTGCAGGGGTATAGGTGCTGTGTGACCGGCTTTTTACTCTGAGGTCTTTAATGGTGTGTGGAGATCCCCCGCCTTGCACTTCCTGTCTGATTGCGCTGGGCCAGCCAAGCGCCCAATCTCGGCGTCTGATCCTGCCTGACCCATTCATGGCCCTCTCGGCCGGTGCAGGTAGGTTTTTCCACTGTCCTTCTTGGCCACCAGATTTTTGAGCCAGGTTCCAGGGGCCTCAGTTGTTTGGCTGTGGCCCGCAGCTCCTGCTGACTTGCCCCGACCCCCTCGGCGCTGGGTTGCTGCCCTGCGCTGGGCCTCCCTTTTGCCCAAGTCGGACCGACCTTTTCCTGAAGTCTTCTAAATTATCTCTGGTTGGAGGACTATGTCTCTCTGTCTCTTTGCAGGTTCTGTAGTTTCAGAATCTGTCCAGGGGCTTGATTTAATGTTCTTTTTGAGGGAACAGAAGGAGAGCTCAGGCAACTTGCTGCTTCCTCTCTGCCATCTTGGCTCGACCCCCCCCCCCCCAATTCCTATGCTTTTTAATATTTTGAAGAGTAATGGATGCTGCCAAAAAGCTCTTTCCAAATCTATTGAAATAATAATATGATTTTTGTTGGTTTTGCTATCAATATTTGTGATATGTTGCTATAATCTTCTTGCTAGTATTTTCCTGAATATGCCTTAGAATAATTCTCTTTCTGTTTTGACTTTCCATGATTTAGGCATCAAGACCATATTTGTATCATAAAAAGAATTTAGCAGGAATCCTTTACCTGTTTTTTTAAAAGTTTATGTAAGGGGCAGCTAGGTGGCGCAGTGGATAAAGCACCGGCCCTGGATTCAGGAGTACCTGAGTTCAAATCCGGCCTCAGACACTTTACACTTACTAGCTGTGTGACCCTGGGCAAGTCACTTAACCCCCATTGCCCCACAAAAAAAAAAAGTTTATGTAATATTGGAATTGGTATTTAAATGTATGGTAGATGGGGCAACTAGGTGGTGCAGTGGATAGAGCACTGGCCCTGGAGTCAGGAGTACCTGAGTTCAAATCTGGCCTCAGACACTTAACACTTACTAGCTGTGTGACCCTGGGCAATGTTAAGGGCTAAAATTCTAGCTAAACTGTCTAAAATATCTAATGAGTGGTCGCCAATAAATTATAAACTTTAGCAAGAGTTAGACTTTTAAGCATTTATTAAGGAGAATAAGAATTTGGTAAAGAGAGAGAAAAAGGCCTAAATTCCTAGCTATTAAAGGGAGAGCACATTTCTAGCTCCGCTCTCCACCAGAGTCCAAAGGAAAGAGCCCGAGACTCAGCGCCAGTCTCTTCCTTCCTCCTCCCACTAGTCTGCGTCACTTCCTCCCCGCCAAAGAAAAGACTCCTGGTCTTGCCCTCAAAGACCTTCGCTTCATGGGCAGAACTCTTCTACAGTAAGTATCCAGCAGGTGGCGTTATTCCAATCGTTACAGCAAGTCACTTAACCCCAATTGCCTCACTAAAAATAAAAAAAAAATTTTAATAATAATAATAAATGTTTGGTAGAATTCATTTACAAATCTACTTTGTACTGGATTTTCTCTTCCTTAGAGATGTCATTTATTATTTGTTTAGTTTCTTTTTCTGAGATAAGGTCAATTAAGTATTCTATTTCCTGTTTTTCTAGTGTGGTAATTTATATTTTTGTAAATATTCATTTTATTTAGATTGTTCATTTTATTGGCATATAATTCAGCAATTAGCTCCTAAGAATTACTTTTATTTCCTCTTCATTAGCTGTGAATTCACCTTTTTTATATTTTTGGTACTTTGATTGGTTTTCTTCTTTCTTTTTAAAAACCAAATTCGTGTATAGACTGACATCTTACACCATATACTAAGATGAGGTAAAAATGGGTACATGATTTAAGCATAAAGAGTGATATCATAAGCAGATTAGGAGAGCAAGAAATAGTTTGCCTGTCAGATTTATGGAGAAGGGAAGACTTTTATAACCCAATAAGAAATGGAGAGCAAAATGAGATGTAAAATGGACAATTCTGAAGATATTAAATGGGGGAGGGGGGTGGAGCAATGAGGGTTAAGTGACCTGCCCAGGGTCACACAGCTAGTGGCAATAATGTGTCTGAGGCCAAATTTGAACTCAGGTCTTCCTGAATCTAGGACCCGTGCTTTATCCACTGCACAATCTAGCTGCTCCTGATGATATTAAATTTATTTATTTGGTCAGGCAATGAGGGTTAAGTGACTTGCCCAAGGTCACACAGCTAGTAAGTGTCAAGTGTCTGAGGCTGTATTTGAATTCCGGTCCTCCTGACTCCAGGGCTGGTGCTCTATCCACTGTACCACCTGGTTGCCCCTGATGATATTAAATTTAAAAGGTTTTGCATAAATAAAACCAATGCAATCAATATTAATAGGAAAACAAAAAGCTGGGAAACAATTTTATAGTGTGTTTTTGATAAAGACTTCATTTCCCAAATACATAGAGAACTGAGTTAAATGTATAATATAAGTTATTCTCTAATTGATAAATAATCAAAGCATATGAACAGGCAGTTTTCAGATGAAGAAATCAAAGCAATCTATAATCATGAAAAATGCTTTAAATCACTATTGATTAGAGAAATGCACATTAAAACATCTCTGAGGTACCACTTCACATTTATCACATTGGCTAATATGACAAAAAAGGAAAATGATAAATGTTGGAGAGAATGTGGAACAATTGGGACACGAGTGCACTGTTGGTGGAATTGTGAGCTGATCTAAAAATTTTGGAGATTAATTTGGAACTATGCCCAAAGGGGCAAGGAAACTGTGTATGCCCTTTGATGTAGCAATACTATTACTAGGTCTGTATGCCAAAGAGATTTAAAAAAAGGAAGGGAAGACCCATTTGTTTTGGTTTTTTTGTGAGGCAATTGGGGTTAAGTGACTTGCCCAGGGTCAAACAGCAAGTAAGTGTCAAGCGTCTAAGTCTGGATTTGAACTCAGGCCCTCCTGACTCCAGGGCGAGTGCTCTATCCACTGCACCACCTAGCTGCCCTTGGGAGGACCTATTTGTTTATATATGTATATGTATGTGTGTGTGTGTGTGTGTGTGTGTGTGTGTGTATCAGCTCTTTTTGTGGTGGCAAAGAATTGGAAATTAAGGGGATGCCCATCAATTGGGGAATGACTGAAAAAGTTGTGGTATATGATTATAATGGAATAGTGCTATATTATAAGAAATGATCAGGATGGTTTTAAAAAAAACTGGACAGACTTATATGAATTTTTGTCAAGTGAAATGAGCAGAATCAGCAGAATAATGTACACAGTAATAGCACTACTGTATGATCAACTATGAATGACTTGGCTATTCTCAATAGTACAATGATCCAAGATAATTCCAATGATGAAAAATGCTATTCACCCCCAGAAAAAGAATGGATGGCATCTTAATGAAGATTGAAACATACTATTTTTCGCTTTCTGTATTTTTATTTCATGTTTTTAGGGGGTCTATGTTTTCTTTCACAATATGACTAATATGCTAATATGTATTACATAATTGAACACGCATAACCTATATTAAATTGCCTACTGTCTCAGGGATGGGTGAGGTGAGGGAGAGAGAGAAAATTTGAAACTCAAAATTTGTTTAAAATGAATATTTAAGGGGCAGCTAGGTGGCGCAATGGATAGAGCACCAGCCCTGGAGTCAGGAGGACCTGAATCCAAATGCAACCTCAGACACTTAACACTTAATAGCTGTGTGACTCTGGGCAAGTCACTTAACCCCAACTGCCTCACCAAAGGGAAAAAACGAATGTTTAAAATTGTCTTTACATGTAACTGGGGGAAAATAAAATATTATTTTAAAAAACCAAATTAGCAAGTAGTTATCCCCACCTCCAAAAAACCTTCCTCATATTATTTAGTACTTCAATGTTTTAAATGGTACTTTCAATTTTTAAGAATTTCTCCTTCGATTTTCAAGATTTCTATTTTGATGTTTGGGTTTTATTGTTGTTTTTATTTTTCTAGTATTTCTAATTGCATGCCCAACTCTTTGATCTACTTTCTCTCTTTTATTGATGAAACATTTCTATTTGCTAGATTTATTTAACCTATATAATTATATTTATATAATTTGCATATAACTTATTTCATCTAATATTTGTAAATAATTAGAAATATAAATTTTTGCCCAAATACTGCTTTGATTGCATAAAATTTTTTTTGTATGTTTGATATATTGTCTTAAGGTTATCATTATTTTTAATGAAATTGTTTCCATAATTTGTTCCTGGACACTTCCATTCTTTCAGATAAGTTACTTAGATTTTGATTAGCTTTTAATCTTTGCTTGAAAGGTCCTTTATTGAATGAAATTTTTATTGAATTATGGATAGAAAAAGATGCATTTTTCTGTTTTTATGAACTGTTAATGAAGTTTTTATGCCCTAATAAGTGGTCAATTTGTTTAAATGTGCCATGCACAGTTGAGAAATAGATACACTCCCTTTTTATTCCTATTCAATATTCTCCAGAGGTTTATCATATCTAAAATTTTCTATAATTCTATTTTTCTTTTCTTTTATTTATTTTGTTTAGATTTATCTAGGTCTAAGAAGGGGTAAATTGAGATCCCCTACTAATATAGTTTTACTGTGTATTTCCTCTTGTAATTCTTTTAATTTTTTCTTTAAGAATCTGAATATTGGGGGCAGCTAGGTGGCGCAGTGGATAAAGCACCGGCGCTGGATTCAGGAGGACCTGAGTTCAATTCCGGCCTCAGACACTTTACACTTACTAGCTGTGTGACCCTGGGCAAGTCACTTATCCCCCATGGCCCCACAAAAAAAAAAATTCAATTCGGGGCAGCTAGGTAGCGCACTGGATAAAGCACCGGCCCTGGATTCAGGAGTTCCCGAATTCAAATCTGGCCTCCGACACTTGACACTTACTAGCTGTGTGACCCTGGGCAAGTCACTTAACCCCCATTGCCCCGCCAAAAAAATAATAATAATAATCCGAATATCATGTCATTTGGTGAATATATGTTTAGTATTGATATTAATGGGACAGCTAGTAGATAGTGCAATGGAGTGCTAGGCCTAGAGTTAGGAAAACTCTTCTTGGGTTCAAATCTGGCCTCAGACACTAGCTGTATGACACTGGGCAAATCACTTAACCCTGTTTGCCTCAGTCTCCTCATCTGTCAAAAGAGCTAGAGAAGGAAATGGCAAACCACTCCAATATCTCTGCCAAGAAAACCACAAATGGAATCACTGAGAGTTGATATGACTGAAAAATGACTGAACAACAACAAATTGATATTAAAGGTCTATTTAAAATATTAATGGCATATTTATTTAAAGTATATGGTACTTTTTTTTTAGCAAAATACAGATGCCCTGTTTGTTATAAATTAGGTGAATTTTCGCTTTTACGTTGTCTGAAATCACGATTGCCACCCTTTCCTTTTTTTACTTCAGCTGAATCATAAAAGATAATGCTCCAGCTCTATTTAAATTTTATGTCAATTTTTCTATTTCCGGTGTTTTTCATAAACAACATATTGTTGCATTCTGGTTTATATTCCATTCTGCTATCCTATTTTATGGTTGAGTTCAACCCGTTCACATTGACAGCTATGACAGCTAATGTGTATTTTCCTCTACTCCATTTTCTTATACTTATCTTTCCCTTTTTTATACTACCCCTTCCTCAATAGTCTATTTTGCTTGACTAATGCCTCTTTTAACATATCCTTCCTTTTCCTCTGTTGGGTAAGATGAATTTCTATACCCAACTCCCTCCCCCCTCCCCCTTCTTTGTATTCTTCCCTTCTTGAACAGGTTCTGATGAGAGTAAGGTTTGAGTAATTTCCCACTGTCCCGCCATTTTATAAACTTTTCCTTTCTTGCTCCATTTATGTGAGATAATTTTCCCAATTCTCTCTCTCCTTTTCCCCTTCTCATTGCATTTCTCTCCCCCACCTTTCCATTCTTTTTGCAATTATCTTACATAATAGAATAAAATATATGCCCTCTATCTAATTAGACTCCCTCTAAGACCCCCTGGTGATAATAAAATTTAGAGGGGTTGCATGTATCATCTTCCCCTTCCCCCACCTCCCACATAAGAATGTAAATGGTTTAACCTTGTTTAGTCCATTGTGTCTTATAACACGTTTACTTTTTCATGCTTCTCTTGGGTCCTGTGTTTGAATGTCAAACTTTCTATTCAGGTCTGGTTCTTCATCAGGAACACTTGGAAGGCCTCTCTTTCATTAAAGATCTATTTTCCCCCAACCCCCACCCATAATTCTCTATTTACTTACAGTGGTAGCTGCTAAATCTTGGTTGATCCTGACTGCAGCAACATGATACTTGAATTCTTTCTGACTGCTTTCAGAATTTTTTCCTTGACCTTAGAGTTCTAGATTTTGCTTAAAATATTCCTAGGAGTTTTCAATGTGGGGTTCCTTTCAGTAGGTGACTGGTGGATTTTTTTCAATTTCTACTTTGCCCTCTGGTTCTAAGATATCTGGGTAGTTTTCCTTTCTAATTTCTTGGATATATGATACATAGGCTCTATTCTTCTTACCTGAAACTGCACCACTCCATCCTGGAACTGTGACCCAGGACTGGGAATGGGTGACATAGCTGCTAGGTGTCACCAGTTCCTTCTCCCAACACTGTTTGTAGGGTCCCTGGGAACTCTTTCTGCTGTGGTGCTTCCTGGTGTGGAAATTTATTTTGATTTGGGGACCCTACCTTTAGGCTGAGATTAGGAAGCCTTAGGCCCTAGGGTCTCTTCCTCTCCCCCTCTGCTTCAACTGAGCCATAAAGCCCCATGGGCTGTACAAGATGCCAGGTCAGACAGCTGGGGGAAAAAAGCCCCCAGCTCCCTCTGACCTGAGCAGAGCTATCCGAAAGATCCCGGATAGCCTGTGCTGAGGTACGTGAGGCAGGAGTGCAGCCCCCCCCCCCAACAGCCGCAGCCCTGGCTGGAGGATTAGCTTGGTCTGTGGGGGCGCAGGAAGCCCCGAGATTTGAGTGGAGAGAAGAAAAGGTATATATAGACCTGTGGGTTAGACTCAGGGGGGCTGACGAGATTAGAGTTCGGTAGGACAAGGACAGAGCAGTTCGATTGGACTAGAGATGGGGCTACAAGGATGCAGGAGAAGACGAGAAGGACTAGGAGCAGAGAAAAGAGAGGCCAAAGGGCAGAATGATGGAGCAGACAGACAGAAGGTCGGTGAGAAACACAGAGGTTCAGCAATGTCAGTAAGGAGAGGAAAGTTAGAAGCCAGGGGGATTTACAAAGTGAAAGGGGCTCAGAGTTAGAAGAAAGGACCTGAGTGCCCTAAGGTCTCTTGCGGCTAAGGCCCTTATTGTATTAAAAAGTTCGAAGAGCAGCAGGTGGGAAAGAGAAGCACCGCATTGCAGTCAGGTTGTACATTTTATTTCCCTGTATTCTTAATTTTAAATAGTATCTCATAAATAAACTCTGCTTTGATTATTTAGTTGAGGCTTCTTAATATTTTGCTTATCAATTTGGGAGTAGAGCAGTGTGGTGGAACTTTATAAATGGCCCACATTAAATTAACAGCAGTCAGATAGCCAGTCAGTCAACAGTCCCAGATTAAGTACCCCAGTTAGCTTTAGCCCCCAAATTTAGGCTAGTCATTTAAAAATATTTCCATATTTGAATGGTGACCGTGGCAGGACTTACGGCCCAATTATAATTTCTCTAAGTTTATAATTTTTCATATAATCATAATTTTCATAAGTACAGTTATTATATAATTTTTCCAGGTTAGATATAGTTATTAATAATTAATTTTTGTACACTGGTGTTCAGTCTCTCACCCTCTTATTGTCCCTAAGCACTGGAATGGTCCCCACTGGTTCATGGCTTTTAGAAATTCCAATGATTCTTAAATTATCACTTCGTCTATTTTCCAGGTCAGTTGTTTTTTCCAATGAAGTATTTCACATTTCTTTTTTTTTTTTCAGTCTCTTAACTTTGTTTTATAATTTCTTCATGTCTTGGAGAATCATTAACTTCCATTTGGTCAACTCTAATTTTAAAGGAATTATTTTATTCAGTAATGTTTTGTACCTCTTTTACAAAGCTATATGCTTTTTTCATAACTTCTTGCATAGTTCTTATTTCTTTTCTTGTTTTTTCTGCTGTTCTTATTTGCTATTTGAAATAATGTTTTAAAGCAGTTTTCTGGCATGATTATTTTACTGTTATCTTGTATACAGGACTAAAGGTTAGAAATGAGTTCCCATTCTGTTCTTGGGCCTAGAACTAAGTTTGCAGCTACATTTATGGAACTTACTCCTTGCTCCATACACAACTCAGGTCCTTCTTACTTGAAACTGCTCCTCTCCATCCTGGAACTGTGACCCAGGACTGGGAACGGGTGACATAGCTGCTAGGTGTCACCAGTTCCTTCTCCCAACACTGTTTGAAGGGTCCCTGGGAACTCTTTCTGCTGTGGTGCTTCCTGGTGTTCAGTCTCTCACCCTCTTTACTGTCCCTAAGCACTGGAATGGTCCCCACTGGTCATTATACTGAGTTCCTGGTCATTCCCTGTCCCAGTGGCCATAGACCTTCCTATCTTCCAAGGATATTCTGAGCTGGAAAAATGACTCAAGGACTTCTTCTTATCTTTCCCAACCATAATTTGGTCTGGTGTGTTTGGTAGGTTTTTGTGGAGGTGTGCTGGGGGTAAGCTGGGCAAAAATTCTGACTTTCACTCTGCCATGTTAAGTCTGCCCTAAAGTCTTTCAAAGTTATTTTCCTCTACCTTGTTTTTGCTGTGTAAACTATTCTAGTTCTGCTCACTATGCTTTGCTTCAGATCACAGAGGCCTTCTCGGTTTCCTCTGAAATGACCCATTTTGTTATATTTTGGAGAACAATATTCTACTACATTCATATTCCATAATTTGTTCAGCCATTCTCCAATAGACAAGCACTCCCTCTAGTTCTTGGCTATCATGAAAATAGCAGCAATATTTTGTTTGTTTGTTTGTTTTACAAAGATGGCTCCTTGTCCTCCTTCTTTGATTTCTTCAGGGGCAAAGATCGAGTAGTGGCATGGTTGGGTTGAAAGGTATATACTGTAAAGAGTTTCAAACTGTTTTTCAGAATGTATGAATCAATGCATTCACAACTCCACTAAAAATACATTAGTGTGCCTTTAGTACTTGTCATTTTACTCTTGTTATCTTTGCCACTCTGATAGGTGTAAAGTGGAACCTCAGAGTTGTTTTAATTGATGTTTCTCTTATTAATAATTATTTAGAACATTTTTACATGTGGTACTTGATAGTTTTGATTTCTTGCTTTAATAACTAATAACTGTTGATGTCTTTTGACCATTTATTTATCAACTGGGAATGGATCTTAGTCTTATGAACTTGAATTAACTTGTATTTTGGATGTGAGACCTGCATCAGAGAAACTTTCTTTAAAAGTTTTGTTCCCAGTTATATACTTCCCTTCTAATTTTAACTCCATTCATTTTGTGTAAAAAACTTTTATGTGAGGGAGCACCAGCCCTGGAGTCAGAGGACCTGAGTTCAAATCCAGCCTCAGACACTTAACACTTACTAACTGTGTGACTCCGAGCAAGTTTCTTAACCCTAATTGCCTCACCAAAAAAAGAAAAAAATTTATGTGATAAAACTTGTACATTTCATTTTCTCTGAGAGAGAATTAATTCTGTATTCTGATAATTTGCTTATAGTATGATCTTTCATGCTGAAGTTATGTTATCAGTTTGAAAATTATCTTGGTATATGGTTTGAAATGTTTGTTTAAACCCAGCTTCTGACCAACCTCTTTCTAGTTTTCAAAGAATTTTTTGTCAAAGTGAATCTTCACCCCAGTAACCATGCTGAATGCATCCACTACAAATTGATGTTACATAATTTCAATGAGGCTTGTAGCAAGGCAATCTTTTAACACCTCCTAAATGGATTTAGTATCCTACTATCTCACTCACCACAGCTGATTTTCCTCTTCATTTCACACCAGGCTGCACTCCTATGAACTTTTCTGTCATGCTCCAAAAACCTTTTTATTCTTACTTCAGCCCTAGAACTCAAATCTAGGAAGGCCCTCTTTTCATGGAGAACCTTCTCTCTGATTGGAGAGTGAAGTAGGACTCCTATCAGAACCTCTATATAAGGAGGGCACCTGGGCCATCCACATCTTCATTTCCCATCAAGATGAACTCCTTTGGATTTCTCCATCATTCCCCCAGTACGTCCACCTCTCCTTTCAACTTTCATTTATGTGTTGGCTTCCCTTTTAGAATATAAATTTCTTGAGGAAAAGGAGTTTTTTGCTTGTATTCTCAGTGTTTTTCACAGTGCCTTGAACACAAGTAAATTCTTAACTGATTAAACCTAGTTTCCCCCTCCCACCACAGTATCAAATGAGAATTGTGCCAAAAATTGGAAAAATTGAGGCCATTCACCCAGAGTACCTCCTTCTCCCTTCCTGCTTATCTTAAATCATTCAGATAACTTGTTACTATTTATCTCTGCCTTCAGTACAGTAACAGATAAAGAAATTGGCCTTCTAGCCAAGCTAACCTTTCTAAATGCACGTGATTCCATTTCATCCTGTTTTCTTTAGCAAATTGCTTCCACTATCACCCCTACTCACTCCAGTTTCTTCCTTTCTGCTTCCCTAATGCCTACAAATGCATTCATGTTTCCTTCATCCTCAAGAAAACTCTCACTTGAGGCCTGCTGGCTAACATCCTATGTCCTTCCTCCCTTTTGTGGCTAAACAGCTTGAGAAAGCATTCACTTCTTTTCTTCTGACTCTTAATTATCTGCAATCTGGCTTACTGTTCTCTCCAAAGTTACGAGTGATCGCTTAATTGACAGATCTCAGTCTTTTATCAATCTTAATCCTTCTTGACATCTCTGGGTCCTTTGACATTGTCAGTCATCCTCCTATTGATATCCTCTTCTAAGGTTTTCATGACACTATTATCTCCTGATTTTCTTACCTCTAAGACTGCTCTTTCTCATTCTCCTCTAATGGACTACCCAATAACCATGAGTGTCTCCAAGGCTCTGTCCAGAGCCTTCTTTTCTTCTCCCTCTATACTGTTTACTAGGTAATCTCATTAGCCCCCATGGATTCAATTATCGTTTCTATACTGAAGTTTCTCAGATCTACTTATTCAGCCCCAATGTTTCTCTTGATCTCCAGTCTTACATTTGCAATTGCCCACTGGACATCTCAAACTGGATATCATTCATACACATGTATATGCAGCTATGTTTGCATATGTGTATATAGTGTGCATGTATACAAATATGTGCATATATCATGTATTAAGTGTACACACTCAGTTTTTAACATGTTGAATACTACGTGTGTATGTGTGTATACATAAAATATCTTTATATATAAATAAATATTAAAGATAACTTATCCTTTGGGGAACATGATTACATTCTTGATTTTTAATTTATATATACCTATATGTATTTGTATAAATATATAAATATATTTATATATCTGTACACATATATACATATATATGTGTGTTTGTATGCACACAAATCTTTTTAACTTACTGTCAAAAGACTTCTTGTGCTCCCAGTCACCCAGGCTCACAATCTGGGTGTCATCTTTGACTCCTCATTCTTGTTGTCCATGTCCAATCTATAGGTAAGGCCTGTCAATTCAACTTGCATAACATCTCTCATATATGACCTTTTCTCTCTTCTGATACTGCCGTGACCCTGGTGCAAGCTTTCATCATCTGAACTATTGAAAATGCTTGCTGTTTGGGCTCTGTCTCAAGTTTCTCCCCATATTCTATTTAGATATCAAATTGAATATTCTAAAGTACAGGTTTGACCATGTCATCCCTCTATATTAAATAATCTCCAATGGCTATCACTTAAAAGCTTTTTGGCTTTTAAAAAAATCATAAAAGTATTTTATTATTTTCCAGTTACATGTAAAGATAGTTATTTGTTTGTTTGTTTTTTTGTTTGTTTTTTGTTTTTTTAAAGCGAGGCAATTGGGGTTAAGTGACTTGCCCAGGGTCATACAGCTAGTAAGTGTTAAGTGTCTGAGGCCGGATTTGAACTCAGGTACTCCTGACTCCAGGGCTGGTGCTCTATCCACTGCACCACCTAGCTGCCTCCTCAACATTTGTTTTTATAAAATTTTGAATTCCAAATTTTTCTCCCTTCCCTCCCCGCACCCTAAGGTAGAAAACAATCTGATATAGGTTATATACGTACACACATTAAACAAATCTCTGCATTAGTCATGTTGTAAAAGAAGAATCAGAACAAAAGGGAAAAACCTCAAAAAACAAAAACAAAGTAGTAACAGTATAATTCAATCTGCATTCAGATTCCACAGTTCTTTTTTTCTGGATGTGGAGAGTATTTTCCATCGTGAGTCCTTTGTAATTGTCTTGGATCATTGTATTGCTGAGAAGAGCTAAGTCTATCACAGTTGATCATCACATAATATTGCTGTCACAGTGTACGATGTTCTCCTGGTTCTGCTCACTTCATTCAGCATCAGTCCACTTAAGTCTTTCCATGTTTTTCTGAAATCTGCCTGCTCATCATTTCTTACAGCACAATAGTATTCCATTACATTCATATACCACAACTTGTTCAGCCATTCCCCAATTGATGGACATCCCCTCAATTTCCAATTCTTTGCCACCACAAAGAGAGCTGCTATAAATATTTTTGTATATGTGAGTCCTTTCCCCTTTTTTTATGATCTCTATGGTATACAGACCAAGTAATGGTATTACTGTGTCAAAAGGTTTTCACAGACCCATAGCCCTTTGGGCATAGTTCCAAATTGCTCTCTAGAATGTTTGGATCAGTTCACAACTCCACCAACAATGCATTTAGTGTTCCAATTCTTCCACAGCTTCTCCAACATTTATTATTTTTCTTTTTTTGTCATAATACCCAATCTGCTAGGTGTGAGGGGGCACCTCAGAGTTGTTTTATTTTGTGTTTATCTAATCAATCGTGATTCAGAGCATTTTTTTCATATGACAATAGATATCTTTGATTTCTTCATCTGAAAACTGTTTAACCTTTAATGTCCTACATAACCTGGCCCTCTCTTATCTTTCCATTCTTCTTTTTGTTTGTTTGTTTTTTGCAGGCAATGGGGGTTAAGTGACTTGCCCAGGGTCACACAACTAATAAGTGTCAAGTGTCTGAGGCTGGATTTGAACTCAGGTACCCCTGAATCCAGGGCCGGTGCTTTAACCACTGTGCCATCTAGCTGCCCCCCACTGCACCATCTAGCTACCCCTCTATTCTCCTTAAACCTTACTCCTCACCATGTCATCCAGTGACACCAGTCTTTTGCCATTCCTTGAACAAGACATTCCATCTCCCAATACTGGGTATTTTCAGTCTTACATACTGGATTGTTTTCCTTCCTCATCTCTGCTACCTGATCCCAGATAAAAATCTTTAATGTTACTGTCTTCCCTCTGTTGATTATTTCCATTTTATCCTGTCTATATTTTGTATGTACATAATTGTTTGCTTTACATGTCCCCCAATAGATTGGGAGCTTCTTCAGAGTGGGAACTGTTTCTTGCATTTCTGTGTCACCAGTGCTTAACACATGATAAATGCATAATAAATGCTGGTTGACTAAAAGCAACTGAGCTCTTTTGAGTTTATGGAAATCCATGCTACTGTGTTCCTTTGCTTCAGAATGTTGTATTACCTAATAATAATGTTTCACTGACTGACTTATTTTTTAAATCAGTGTAATAATTTCTCCTTTGCAGTATAATCTGAGTTCTGGTACTCGTAAACCTTTTTTTTTTGTTGGTGGTGGTGGTATAATTCTTTTAAATTCTTGGTCTTTTCTTCCTGCATATGAATTTAGTGCTGTAAAGTAATACTTTGGTAGTTTGATTTGTATTGCACCAAAAAAGCAAATCATTTTAGGTACCATTGTCCTTTTAGATATATTGTGGAATTTAAGACATTGGCTTCATATACACATGAACAATTATAATTCCTTCAATTATTTGAGTCTATATTTCAGCAAAGAATGTTTTAGTATTGGATTCTTTTGGTTCCTGGATGTATCTTGGGAGATTCACTTCTATAGTTATTTCAAAATTTTCTTGTTCTGCCTTTTGTTGTATTTTGGTAACACAAAGAATGTTAATTTATGTTGATGTATTAAATTCTGTAACTGAAGTTATTAGTTCAACTAATTATCTGCCATCTATTTTTGTGTCCTATCCCATTTGATGTTCCCTGTAATGATGCCACCTGCTGGAGACTTACTGTAGGAAAGCTCCACCATGAAGAGAAGGTGCCTGAGGACAAGCCATGTGGCTTTTCTTTGGTGTCAGGAAGTGATGCTTGTGGAAGGAAGAAGGGGTGAGGCTGGCTCTCTCACTCTCTTTCATGAGGACTCTGGTGGAGAGTGGAGCTAGAAATATGCTCTCCCTTTAATAGATAGATGAATCTAGGCCTTTCTCTTTCTCTTCACCAAATTCTTATTCTCCTTAATAAATGCTTAAAAGTCTTAATTCTTGCTAAAGCTTATAATTTATTGGCAACCACTCATTAGATATTTTAGACAGACTAACTAGAATTTTAGCCTAATACAGATGGCTGACCATGAAGAGGAAAGCTGAAACCTCCATCTTCTGATCTTACGGTTGGGTAAGAAATTTCCCCTATCCTATCCCTTTAAATCTGAAGTACTTAATCCTAAATACTGGCTGTTTTCTATTTAAATTTTCAAATGGGATTTTCCAACTCCATAAGTGCCCTATTTCTGATTTTAATCTGTTTAACCAGACAAAAGGGTGGTAAAATTGTGTTAATGCTTTGTTTTTGTGGATTTTCTATTTTTATTTTTTTAGAAGTGGGAGCAAGGTGCTCACACAAGGGAATATAGATATTCCCCCCCTCCCAACCATGCCTTTTCAGAGAAACCTCTGACTCCAGCAGCTTTTCCAAATTCTAACACTAATTGTTACTCTAATTTTGCATGCCTGGAGGCAATGACCTAGCTTCTAAAAGCCTTTAATGCCCTAGCAGTGAGGGAAGGGGAAACTAGGCCTGAGTTCAAAACCAACTCTGATTTAAATTGCCCTGGTCCTTCCCCTCCTCTTGGGACCCCACCTCCTCCCCCTCCTCTGGTGCCACCTCCTACTCCTCCCATGGCCAAGCCCCTTGATCCTCCTGGCAGGGAAGTCCAGAGATCTAATCCTGATCTAAGACCTGATCTTGAGCATGCACTGCTTTCTCTACCTGCATTTGCAGCTTCTACTCAGTGGCTGAAGCAGTCAGTCTCAGCCCTTCCCCAGCCTGGCTGTGATTCTGACTCAACCTGCTGTGGTTCTCCCAAACCAACCCTAGAAACCTTTTAAATTCCAGATATGCTTGTTTTGTTCATAATTTTGATAACCTGCTTGTCTTTAATTAGTAACCTTATAAAGCATTTATATTATGAAAGGACCGACAGAGAAAATAGAGGGCTTAAAGAAGACAAACTTAAGCTGAATAAAAATGACAATCATCATCATATTTCAAAAAGACATATTTTACAGAAATGTAGAAGTAAGCAGCAAGGTATTAATATGAATATTGGTGATTTTAGATATCAGAATCAAAAGTGTTCTAAATTCACTCAGAGAAATAATGTCAGTTCAGAGGTTACATAGGATTTCTATGCTATTACATCTACATTTTGAAATTAATAGCATAGGTTTATTTTCAGAGATTTTCATGCTTTTAAGATTGTGTTTTACACTTAGTTTTTTAAAAAAGGGGTAGAATATTTGTAAAAGCTTTTTATGGTCATGTGATTAAGTTTATATTTTGCAATAATCTTATTAATGTTAAGTTCATATTCATTTAATAATGTTTAACATTATCAGTCATTTACATTTATTTGATTTCCCTAGTTTGAATTTCATTGTCTTTCATTCTTCCATGTATATTTTGCTGTATTTGTTTATCTCTATTTTAAAACAATGCAAGATGGTTTTGATTTCATAGTACAATGTTAATTCTGGGAGTATTGTGCTCCCATATTCTGAGTTGTTTGTTTTTGTTATTTTTTTCTCTCAACTGATTAGATTATTTGATCAAACTCTATAAAGCATTTCCCTGGCAAATTGGTTGCCATGGCAAGTGTAAATTGATTCTAGAAGTATTATTATTTTTTTTTAGTGAGGCAATTGGGGTTAAGTGACTTGCCCAGGGTCACACAGCTAGTAAGTGTTAAGTGTCTGAGGCCATATTTGAACCCAGGTACTCCTGACTCCAGGGCTGGTGCTCTATCCACTGTGCCACCTAGCTGCCCCTAGAAGTATTATTTTTGATAAGCATATTAAAAAAAAAAGAGGAACATTTATAAAAGCATTCTTTTTTAAAAAAAAGTTTTCTTTAAGATTGTGTTGTGCTTTATCTTGTATTTAAATATGTTCCGATTTTTCACAAAAGTAATTGTAGACTTAGTAAAAAAAAAAAAGGTATTATTTGAAATTATTGCATAATTGTATATTATATTCTGAGTCAAGGTACATTCACATTTTTTGCGATCATTAGTATCCTCAATTTTTAAATCCACATGAGACTTGGATTATGGGAACTTATCATTTAAGACATTAATTGCCTTCATTCTGAGTTATCGGATGCTAGTTGGCCAAGATGCCATCTGATCACAAGAGCAGACATTGAACTGTCACATGAGGGGAGACATGCATGAAGTCAAGGTACGGCCAAGGGAACGGCTTTTGACAAATGTTGAGGTTGGTTTCTCTTGGTTTAATTTTTTTTCCCCACAATACTGAACAGATGGGGGTGCAGCTAGGTGGCATAGTGGATAGAGCACTGGCCCTGGAGTCAAGAAGACCTACATTCAAATCCAACCTTAGACACTTAACACTTACTAGCTGTGTGACCCTGGGCAAGTCACTTAACTCCAATTGCCTCACTAAAAAGAGAGAGAGAGAGAGAGAGAGAGAGAGAGAGAGAGAGAGAGAGAGAGAGAGAATATTGTACAGATGGCTGGAAGTTTTCATCCCACCTATCTCATTCTACACCTGACTTCTATTCCCCCTCCTATATGCCTGATGCCATAGATGTCTCAATCCCATGCATCTGATTAAGTCTGACTCAGTTTCCTCCAATATGTTTGGTGGCATGGACATATATCCCATCCACCTATTTTAAGCCTGGCATACTGCATGGGCAGTATATATTGCTCAAGTGTGGGAATGCTCATATCCCATCATTTCTCTGTTCTTTTATGGTAACCCCCATAATTATTTCAGGTGTCATGATAAATACAGTGTTGAATTTGGCCTTGACATTTGTTACCAATTATATTATATTTTAAAATTTCTCATAATGGCATGAGGATAATTAGGCAGATGATACAAAAAGTGATGAGACAGAGATAACAATTATTTTTTAAAATTAATATCACATGGGGCACCGGCCCTGGATTCAGGAGGACCCGAGTTCAAATCCAGCCTCAGACACTTGACACACTAGCTGTGTGATTCTGGGCAAGTCACTTAACCCCAATTGCCTCACCAAAAAAAAAAAAATTAATATCGCAGCAATTGTCTTCTCAATTTACTCTTCACAAGGGGGGACTATAGTAATATTAAGTTTTAGAGAATATTTTGATTTTTGTTTTATTATGTTTCATGTGTAACAACTAAGATTCTGAATTCCCTTAGACATATTTTTTGTTTGTTTTTTATAATTTTTTTAAGTGAGGCAATTGGGGTTAAGTGACTTGCCCAGGGTCACACAGCTAGTAAGTGTTAAGTGTCTGAGTGAGGCTGGATTTGAACTCAGGTACTCCTGACTCCAGGGCCAGTGGTCTATGAACTGCACCACCTAGCTGCCCCTAGACATGTTTTTAAGAACTCTCATTGTTTGATTTGATTATTGACAAACCTATTTTAAAGTTGTGTTGAGCTCAATTTTGTAGGAAATTTTCCTGGCTGATTACCAGCATCTACACATCAACCCCTGAAAAGATTTCCATTCCATGACTATACCCAGAGGACGTCCCAAGAATCATCTGAGAAAAGACTTTCAAAGACTTTAAATGAACAGTTTGATTTTGTTGTTTTTCTTTTTCCCTTCTGTTATCATATACACCATTTGTAACATGTGTTCTCTACAGAGGCCTTCCCTCTGCAGGCCAGTGTCAAAGTGCCGGTTCATGAGGGACCGCCCCTCTGGACGAACTTTCCTTTCTCCCTTTTCTATATTGTTATTAACATATTGTTTGTTAGCATAGGATATTATATTCTGTTATTTGTGACTGTTTCATCAAGGAAACACTCCATGTTTCTTGAAGAAACAAAGGGGGAACTGTAACAATTGGAATGATGCCACCAGCTGGAGACTTAGTGTAGGAAAGCTCCACCATGAGGAGAAGGTGACTGAGGGCAAGCCATGTGGCTTTTCTTTGGCATCAGGAAGTAATGTTTGCTTGTGGGAGGAAGAAGGGGCAAGGCTGGCTCTCTCACTCTCTTTCATGAGGACTCTGGTGGAGAGTGGAGCTAGAAATGTGCTCTCCCTTTAAGAGATAGATGAATCAGGGCAGCTAGGTAGCGCAGTGGACAGAGCACCGGCCCTGGAGTCAGGAGTACCTGAGTTCAAATCCAGCCTCAGACACTTAACACACACTTACTAGTTGTGTGACCCTGGGCAAGTCACTTAACCCCAATTGCCTCACTAAAAAAAAAAAAAAAGATAGATGAATCTAGGCCTTTCTCTTTCTCCTCACCAAATTCTTATTCTCCTTAATAAACGCTTAAAAGTCTAACTCTTGCTAAATCTTATAATTTATTGGCAACCCCTCATTAGATATTTTAGACAGACTAGCTAGAATTTTAGCCCCTTACATCTCTAAATCATTTTCTTTTCTTTTTTTTTTTTTTGGTGAGGCAATTGGGGTTAAGTGACTTGCCCAGGGTCACACAGCTAGTAAGTGTCAAGTGTCTGAGGCTGGATTTGAACTCAGGTCCCCCTGAATCCAGGGCCGGTGCTTTAGCCACTGCACCACCTAGCTGCCCCGAAATAATTAATTTTCTATATATACTTTACACTCTATTTTGCCTCTTCTCTATGACCAATTAAGTATAGTTCAAAATCTTCAAAGTACCTTTTTTTGCACTATTTTCCATGAAATTTTCCTTTGCTTGGTTCTCTTCCCTTCTATTCTTATTTTTTTGTTCTCCAATTATAGACTTCCTTCTTTACTCTGTATCCCTGAGGGTAATTTCTGGAGCATCAAATTTGAATCAACTCTTCTATCCCATTTCTTTGTTATTGTATCTTATTCTATTCCTCCCCACCTACCCTCCTTTTTTTTTTTTTTTTTGCTGTCACTCTGTTGGAAATATCAATTCATAAAGAAACCAGTCTCTGTATCCTGAGTAATTAAGCCTAATCCTAGCCACTGCTGTTATCATCATCCCTTACCATGTCCACAGGCAGGTTATCCTATCTGATTTTAAATTTCCACTACCACACTGGATCCTGGTTGAGATTTTGTATCCTTTCTCTAAGGGGGGCGGTGCAGTCCTTTCTTCATAAATGTGGTCTCCTAATGTGAAAATTCCCCCAGATGAAACCTGTCAGTCTCTTACCACATGCATACATGACTCCAGCCTACTCTTTTAGTTTCTAGGGCAAAACATCTTTTATTTCCCAATCCTATTCCCTCATTTTTATTACTTTTATCCTATTCTCAGGGGCAGCTAGGTAGCGGTAGATAAAGCACTGCTCTTGGATTCAGGAGGACCTGAGTTCAAATCCAACCTCAGACACATAACATTTACTAGCTGTGTGACCCTGGGCAAGTCACTTAACCTCATTGCCCTGCCCCCCTCCAAAAAAAGTCAGCTTCATTTTTATCCTATTGTCTCACAGTTCTCTCACTTTCAATCTCCCCTCTGCTCCCCCCGCCCCTTTCAAATATAAACTAGGTGGGAGTGAATTTCTAGTTCCTTTCTGTACTTTACTCTCTTCACTCTCCATTTGTGTATTTTTCAACTACTATCTCTTCTGTGAAATATAGTGATTCATTTTCAGAGAATCATGGAATTTGGCCCATGAAGTAAAATTTCAGATTTTCTTCTTTCTCTACTCCTGGTTCTCTGAGGTCTCTTTAAATCTTCTGCCCTTTAGGTCTTCTCTGTTCTTTGATGATGCTTCTTTATTATTTCTTCATCTGTTGGTTCAATTACTTTAAAAAAAAATCCCTTAGGGCAGCTAGGTGGCACAGTGAAAAAAGCATTGGCCCTGGATTCAGGAGGACCTGAGTTCAAATCCAGCCTCAGACACTTGACCCTTACTAGCCGTGTGACCCTGGGCATGTCACTGAACCCTCATTGCTCCGCAAAACAAAACAAAACAAAAAAAATCCCTAAACAGCCTAAATATTAGAGAATAGATTTCATTACTTAGTCATTTCTTATGAAGTATATTTATCTTTTTTTGCATTCCTCTTTGGTGTGTTTGCAATTTAAATATTCTGCTTACCTCTGGATTTTCTTTCTTTCTTTGAAAGAATGCCTGAAGTGTTTCCCTTTTGTTGGAGGTCCATCTTTTAAAAAATTTTCTCTTTTGCTTTGAGGAACATATATAGGGGCGGCTAGGTGGCGCAGTGGATAATGCACCGGCCCTGGAGTCAGGAGTACCTGAGTTCAAATCTGGCCTCAGACACTTGACACTTACTAGCTGTGTGACCCTGGGCAAGTCACTTAACTCCCATTGCCCCGCAACCCCCCCACCCCAAAAAAAAACATCAAAAAAAGGGGCGGCTAGGTGGTGCAGTGGATAGAGCACTGGCCCTGGAGTCAGGAGTACCTGAGTTCAAATCTGGCCTCAAACACTTAACACTTACTATTTGTGTGACCCTGGGCAAGTCACTTAACCCCAATCGCCTCACTAAAAAAAAAAAAAAAGAACAATGGAGGAACATATATAATTACATTCTCTTCTTTGATCTGTCATGACTTTGGAATGATCCTGGTTTGTTCAAATTGGCATTCATTCACTTGCACTTTATTTTTCTTTTCTCTTTGAGACTGGGTCTCCCTATCTTGAACATACTGTACATTTAGCAGCGATTCACAGCCTTAATCCCGTTACTGAATGGCATGGAAGCTTTTGACCTGTTTCTGACATGAGCTGGTTTGCTCCTCCTTAGGAAGCTTTGTGGCTTCCTATTCCTGAAGGCTCAACATATTGGTTCTTTTTTTTTTTTTTTTTTGTGGGGCAATGGGAGTTAAGTGACTTGCCCAGGGTCACACAGCTAGTAAGTGTCAAGTGTCTGAGGTCAGATTTGAACTCAGGTACTCCTGAATCCAGGGCCGGTGCTTTATCCACTGTGCTATCTAGCTGCCCCAACATATTGGTTCTTAATGTGGACAGCAGATCACCTTCCCTCACTACTCCTGAGCTCAAACAATCCATCAGCCCCAATCTCCAGAGAAGCAGAGATAACAGGATTGCTTAGTTACACTCAGTTACTTATATACATCTGAATTCACTTCTCCAGGCTGCTTGAAAAATGTATGCTTTGTTACTGAAACTACGAAATTAAGCGCTACATACTTGGGAGTTTCAAGTTTGTGGTTTTTCTCTGGTGGCAATTTGTGTATTCAGTTGGTGCTTTGTTGTCTTTCTTCAAAACATCTGAGCAGTTTTCTTGTATTATTTCCTGTAGAATGACTTTCAGGGATACTTAATTTGTCATGTTCTTCTGGGAGACCTCTAATTTTTTAGCTCTCTTTGCATATCCTTTCTGAGGTAAGTGGCTTTGGTTTGAACAGAATTCATGCATTCATTTAAAGTTGTTGCCTTTTGCTTCTTTTCGGACAAACTGCCTATACATTAGGGATGAATGGAATATTCAAGGAAAACTAGCACCTCTGATATGAGGGTTTGCTGAGCCTTTTTCAGCGATGCTCATCTACCTTTTTTCAGTTCCAGTTGGGCAATGCTATTTCTTCTTCCTTCTCCTCTTCCCTCTTTATCTTTCTCCTCCCTCTCCCCCTTTTCTCCTTCTATGTGGGAAGTCATACCCTTACATGTGGGTGCTCTGTCCAAAGGAATATAAATTTTGGTCACTTTTATTTTGCAAGTTATCTTGGAGTTTGGTGGCTAAATTTTTTTCCTACTTATTTAATCATTTTTTTAAAAAACTGGGACAATTAACTCTTTTGTTTCATGTAGTTTTCATTTATGATTTCTTGAAATTTAGCTCTGCAAAACCAGGCTTTGATAGTCTATTGGAATTCAAATGGAGCTACCTATGCCTTTAAACCCAAATCATTCTGTCTCTCACTGACTGGCCGATAATAAGCCCTAGCCCAAGCCTCACTTGTTCATTGTTTGGGTTTTGATGGCTCAGAGTGAGTATACATAGCTATATTCTGTTCTGGCCAGAAACTCTGAGGGCCATCCCTTCCCAGACTGATTCTTTTGTGAAGGTAAATCAGGCCATCTTTTGCCTGAGTCTTTACCTACCCTTTGATTACGAATGAGTATTACCTCAGACAAACTGAGACCTGGAGAAGATCTTAGCTTAAAAAGGCCATGGTCTCCCACTGCATGTGGGGCCATTGTCAGTTATCTTGACCTATGTCTTGCCACTGGACTCTGGAGGACAGAGTAAGACTGATAAGTATGCACAGCTCCGACTCATTTAAGTCCAATATACTTGCAAGTCATCACTCTCCTGTCATTGGTCCTCTTGGAGAATGAAGAATGAACAACAATCTACCTGGCATTTAACTCTCACCTGTGGCTCAAGAAACCACATCTATTCACCTGCCAGTACTACAACAAAAATGCCCATCATTTTAGAAAGGCTTTAATATGACAAAAAAGAATGTGACCCTGCTGAGGAGAGGCTGGAAGGGGGAGGCCCTTGAGTATATAAAGTGGTGAGGAAGATCACTTACATGCCCTGGTTTCAGACAGACTACTTTCTCCCAGCAAAAAATAAAATAAAATAAAGAGCAAGCTGGCATCTGAAAATGAGGGAAATTTTGCCATAAATCCTCTCCCCATTGCTGTATTAACATACCAACTCCCTGTATCTGTGGTTCTTCCCATTTATGGTAACATCCAGGATGCATTATCGCCTGAGATAGTTTCATTCCCTTGACATTATCTCTTAAACAGCCCTCCTGATGTTTAAGTGACATGCCAGGGTCACACACCTAGTGAGTTCCGGATTTGAACTCAGATCCTTCTGACTCCAGGGTCGGTGCTCTATACACTGCACCACCTAGTTGCCCCGCCCTCCTGATGTTTAAATGGACATCAGTTAAGACACTTCAGAATCTTTTTTTCAGGGTGGGGGGATGAGGCAATTGGAGTTAAGTGACTTGCCCAAAGTCACACAGCTAGTTAAGTGTCAAGTGACTGAGGCCAGATTTGAACTCAGGTCCTCCTGAATCCAGGGCTGGTGCTCTATCCACTCTGCCACCTAGCTGCCTGACACTTCAGAATCTTAACCACGAAAGCTTGAAATTTGAGGGAAAATTGCAAAATATATGGCCCATGTATTCATTTGTTTCAATAATGGAAATATTTGAATAACAAGAGCAACTTCCATTTCTATAATGATTTAAGGTTAACAAAACACATTCTTGAGACAAGCCATAAGGTAGATCATAATACATGTATTTTTCTTGTCGTAAGGAAACTGAGCTTTGAAGAAATGAAGAGACTCCCATGGTCTCACAAGAAATGTCAGAGCTCAGGCTGAAACTTATGGCTTCAAACACCAAGATCACTAAAACAAGCAACCTTCTTTCCCCATGACCCATCACCGCCAACAAACAAGGTTTTTTTTACATCTGTCAGGGCCCCCACCCTGAGACAAATCCTCTTTTCACTTCATTCTTTTCTTATTATTAGGAGCCAAGGCACTGCAAGCAAGTTGTGCTCCGAGCTTGGCATAATAACAGTCCTTTGCACTCACCTTCTGGATGAACTCTGCTCCATCTAAATCACAGAATTGGCTCAAACCAGCCATAGGTAGTCCCTGAACTTGGGCAAGCACCTGCAGGAACCACATCCTGGGTAGCCCTGTGATAAATAGATTTCTTGCCCCTAGGCAAACTTGCCATGTTGCTGCTGTTATACTTTCCTGCTGCTATTGTACCTCACTGCTTGATTCTTCATCTTGCCACATGTGTGTACACATATGTGCGTCTGAGCATGCGCAGGCATGCATATATATACACACATACACACACAGCACCACACGCATACACACACACACACACACACACACACACACACACCCTCCAGGGCTTAACCTCAATGCCTTTGGTCTCCTTGGTCCTAGAGCAGATCCTGGAATACATGTGAGCTCTTTCATACTTTATTTTTCAGAGTTAACACATATGGCAGAAACACCACAGAGAGAGGGGTGCAGGAAGGATCACAGGAGTTCAGAACTGGAATTCAGAGATCATCTAATCCAACCACCTGGTTTTAGAGATAAAGAAAATGAGGACTAGAGAAGTTGAGGGACTTTTTCAAGGTCACATGGGTA
This sequence comes from Dromiciops gliroides, assembly GCF_019393635.1. Lineage (NCBI taxonomy): Eukaryota > Metazoa > Chordata > Mammalia > Microbiotheria > Microbiotheriidae > Dromiciops > Dromiciops gliroides. Next base: position 256,534,686 of record NC_057863.1, on the reverse strand, counting down.
GTGACAAAGCTGAGATTTAAACCCAGGCTCTTGATCCAAATCCTTCACTCTCTGTACTTACACTATGCTGCCTTATGTAGAATAGATTACTTGCAGCCCTACATATCCACTGATGCCCAGACATCAGGACCTGCAATAGCCTGGCTACCCAGACCCATCCCAGGGATAGAGTCTCAGTCCAAACCTTGGGTGGAGAGGGAGAGAAAACCAAATCAACACCTTAGCTAATTTATTGGGGGAGGGTACGACAATGTGAGAGAAATTATTATACTACTCTATTAATAACTAATTACTAATCATGATCCAAACCTTTTCTATTTTCTGTAAAGGCCCAACTCATTATAGTCAGTGCCTCTGAAGGACATGGCTAATTGATGAGATTGCTCCTAGCCCTCAAGGAACATGCTTATCAATTCTGGGTGGGCACCTCATCTAACTAGGAGACCTAATTTCTGTTTAGAGTATAAACAGAATACAATCTGGATGAGTCCTTACCATGGGGAAAGAAACCCCTGTCCTTGATCTCCTCCGTTAGGGTTACCCAGCTCATGAAGGAGAAAACCAGCCAGAAGTCTGGATAGAAATGGCTTTCCCTGCCCAGATTGTTGGAGGCTGCCGAGTCTCCTGCTCACACTATATTCTCAGCAGGAGGAGCTGAAGATGTTTAGCCACCTCCGCAGTAAATGTCCACCAAACAAATGTAATTTTCACTTACCAGGGAAGTTCCCTTTCAGAAGGCATTTAAGGTGTTTCAGGGTCTCCCTTGGTGTCTTTGGTAACTGAGAGAAACCACGGATTGTCAGCTAGCCTAATTCATAAATTACTACCAGAAACTGTCTCTCAGCATAATGTGCAGTGACCACACCTTGGCAAACTATCTTGGGAAATGGGCTAAACCAAGTGTGCTAAATTCACCAACAGGCCTCAAACCTGTAGGTGAGTTAGGGGGTGTCTACTTCAAAGCATGTGAAGATTTCCCCTCAGGGTATGGATGGATGAGAACAATTTGTTCCAGTGGCCATGAAGGCATCTGAAACAAGTACTGTGGAGCACTTGGAGCTTGGTCAAACACTGAAGATGCCATGGTAACCCATACTGCATCCCAGGCCATAGCCAGTTATCTTGACTTTTGTCTTACCACTGGATGACTCTGGAAGAGAGTGAAGTTGACAACTTAAAGAAACTCTGCCTCACTTAAATCCAATTCACTTATGAGTCAAAACATCAACCTGTGACATCATTGATCCTACAATCTTTGCATTTTGAACCTGTTATTCTCTCTCAAAGCCTCCACTCCTTTGGATAAATTATCATGTCTTCCAAGTTCTGTACCCTAATGTTTCTGTTTTAAAAGCTTATGACTTGTAACCTAAATGCATTCCTAATTTAAGAATTGTTTTTACCCTCTATTCATGCTGACAGTGCTGCTACCAATGTGGTAAATCAAAACTGACAGATCCTGCTGGAAGAAGTTAGTTAGCTTCACAAAGTGATAGTACAAGAAGGACAAGGATTCCCTTTAGGCTGGGGGGTGGGGGTGGGGGGGAAAGGCCCTATAACTGGAAGCAGAGTGGCTGTGGTGGTCAAACAAATACAATTTCTTTTTAAGGCCAAGACCACAAAGACTGTGTTGCAGCTGAATGTGTCAACTCCAACTGCAGAGGTAAGTGAACATTGGCTATTAAATGAGTAAGAATTTTGAACTATGAGGAGACAAGAGAAAAGTTCAAGTGATCTAGTTCTAAACTTCGTCTTTTTGCTTTGTTTTCATAATAAAAACATTTAAAATATTGAACTTAGTGTACTATCTGTATTCCTTGGCTTTATATGAAATGTTTTGGGAAGGAAAGGGCTTTGAGTAAACCACACCACACCATGTGAAATTTTTCCCAAGTAGAAAAAGTTAATGAGTACTTGAAGATGTGGCTGAGAATGCGACTTTGAACATTTGATTTTAATTTGGCTCACACAAATGTATTCTAACAAATCTTAATTCAAAATATTTTGTCATTCACAAAGATGAACTAAGGAATTCTGTGAACCCCTGACTCCTAGCTCTTTTATTCACTACCTATATGCCAAGGCAACTTTGGGATGAGGAAATAGGGATACAAGTAATCAAGATACATAGTTTATAGATTAGTCCTATTGAAATCTAGCAGATCTGTTGTGAATTCTTCAATTTCAGGATGGCCTTATTTCATGGTATTATCTTAATGAAGTGGCTACTTCTCACAGGTACTTAAGTGGAGAACTACTTAACAGAGACAAATACTTTGTAGTAGGTCATTAAAGGGAAGGTCTGTTAATTCAGAATTGCTAATGGTGTTAAAGATGTGATATGGGGTGGTGGGGGTGACAACTTTTAAACAAGATGGCTTGTAATAGAGAATACTTGTAAAGAAGTTACTAATCTTATGATAAAACTGCATTTTATATAGTATTTATTTATACTGTCATTCATACTAGGCTATAAGCTCTATGAGGGCACAATGACAACTGTCTTAAACTTTGTATCTTTCCCCAGTGACTATCACATTGCTCTTTAGATAGGGAGTGCTTAATAAGTGTTTGAATTGGCTAATATTTTTAGCCATTCAGGAGGTTTTTGCATACAGAATTCTCCTTTTTATTAGGGAGTTCTAATTTTCTTTTAAAATTTAATATTTGTTCAAAGTCTTCTGGCTTTTCTTTAGATTTTTACTCATTTTTATTTATATCTTTATGAGTCTCTTTATCTGTTTGTGAGCTAGGTTATAATGCCTGCAAAGGTCTCCAAATCAGTATCTGGTCTCCTTGTTTGCAAGGTGGGGCTGTGTGGTACCCTAATTAGGGTCCAGGCCCAGAGTAGAATACAGGGAAAGAGAACTAACCCCAGCTGGCTTTCCAGTCTCTCAGGATTCTTCCTCCCTCCCAAAATAGGTTAGACTAAAAAAAAAAAAATGTTTTCCCTAACAGGCAACATAGCTGTCCCCAGGGTTGACTGACCTTTGGGGTCAAGGCTCAAGCTGTACCTCCCCTTTAAACAGTTTCCTGGTGGTCTCTGGCCATATTGACAGACTTTCCTATCATGTAAGGACATAAAAAGGATCACCTATAGGGAGGAGCAGGGCTGTTTAGACTTGGTAGACAAACCAATGAAGCAATGGATTAACATTAGATTAAAAGACAAATTTTTAGTTAGAAATTTTTAAAAGAAACTGATTTATTCCTAAATAAAATTCAACAATGATTTACTGTATGAAGATATAATTACAAAATATGCAGGATTATAAAACAGCTGTGATTATTTTTTCCTTCACAGCCATTTTAATCAGAATTTAGAAGCAACTTCAAGCAGTTAATGTCAATAAAGAAAAAGTATCACACTTGAAAACTAGGGCAAAAGTATTAGATAGACTGCTGGAAATTCTGGTATACATACCAATGAATAAGACTAAGTGTTACTGAATTCTGCTATTTTCAAGGAATATCATCAATTCCATCAGTGTTTTAAAAAGTTTTACACCCTGGGCAAGTCACTGAACCCTGACTGCCTCACAAAAACAAAACAAAAAGTTTTTTAAAAATCTGATAATATTTTTCTTATTTCAAAATCCATTATTTGTCTCTCCCCCTTCTTCCTGTGGTGGAATACCACAATAACCCTGGACACAAACATAACACTAAACTGGGTTATTAAATTTAAGCAAAACCAAATAAATGCCCTAAATAACAAATCTAAAAAGAGTAAGAAAAACTATTTTTAAAAAACTTTAGCCTTAACAATATTTAGCGTTTTGTATAGATAGGGCCATTATCTCAAAGTGATTCAATTCCTTGGCATCCTTTCTTTTACAAATATGTTTCAAGCAAGACATTAAGAGCTGATAATCAATTAATAAAATGAAAAATACAGAAACCTATTTTGCATTACTTCTAAGTCCTTTTGGTAGGGAAAATCTAAGTAACCTAAACAATTATATTCACACAAGTACCAGTGCAGATGATACACACAAACTGCATTGAAAAAATAAAATGGTTGAATTTAGTAGAAAACAGAATGGCAGATTATTTTTAAAACAATTTAGTTCTTTACTATATTCTCCACTAATGGTTACATTTAACTTTTGTTCCATATAAATCATTCATATTAGCACCAATTCAAGTTACATGCAAAATTATGACATTCATTTACGTTATGGTACATTTGGGAAGAAAATCTATAATTGTATGTTTCTGAAATATGAATGTGTGATGCACTGCTTCCCTAAATGTAATGCCTAAAGACAAAATTATCTGTTTAGATAAAAATATAGCTAAAACTACTGCTGTCTTTTGTATGGTTCAATTCAACTGAAAATGTATAAAAGCTAATTTTAAAGGAAACCATTCAATTAATATTAAAACTCGTGTTTTTGACTTTGAAATATAAAATGTATAATTATTTCCATTACTTATTTTGATTAGAATGTACAGCCTTTGTTATTTTTTAATGTAAGAAAATGGTTGTTGAATACCTAAATTATCACAATAACAATGTATACATTAAAACATTTTTGTAATCTATCCATAAATCCATTTCTCAAAAAGGTAGACAATCTGAAGTCATAAAAAGCTGCAAAAATAAAGATAATTCATTTTGAATGATTAATCTGTCTCTTGATGTGGAAATACTGACATTAATAAAAACTTCTTAAAAGCTCATTAGAAGGGGGCAGCTAGGTGGTGCAGTGGATAGAACACGGGCCCTGGAATCAGGAGTACCTGAATCCGGCCTCAGACACTTAACACTTACTAGCTGTGTGACCCTGGGCAAGTCACTTAACCCCAATTGCCTCACTAAAAAAAAAAAGTTCATTAGAAAATAATAAAAGCAACTAACATTTCTGTTGTTTTATGCTTGAAAATTTACTATGGTCACATAAATGGGAGCGTATTTCATTTCTTATTCAACAAAATAAACACTTTCAAGTCCAAATGATTTTAGGATTCTATATTTTTTTAAAAACCAGAAAAAAACATTAACTGCCATGTAAATATTTCAGATTCAAAACTTTATTTGGAGATCTTGTGTTCCTTGAATGGATAAGAACATTAATTTAAAAACACAAGACAAAACACCCTCAAAATTAGAAATTTTACTTTAATATTAACACATCCTCAAGACTGTATTTAGATTTTTAAAAATGTGTAGCTGATTTTTAAAAATAATACTTAAAGTTAAAAATGTTCAAAAACAGAGCATAATACTTAAACTTGTGATATATAATCCTACAGTTCAAAAAGATACTTCATTAATGCATTATTCCAGATGAAATTAATCTGATTAATAATTATGCAGGCAATAATAATTTCTAGAGGGTATCTTCTTTTTGACAACAAAAGTATGTAATCTTTCCCAAATATTAAAGATTCGAGTTACACCACATTATAGAAGAAACACTAATAAACACCAAAGCCTCTAGAATTTAAAAAAAGATATTGTATTTTCCAATTTTATCTTTCTGATGCATAGATTTCCTCTCTCAAGTAAAAGTAAAGATGGTAATAGCTTTCTTAAGTTTAAAAAAAATCTGTAAGGATAAAACAGGATACAATTATGAATATTGTTTCAGATTTTATAAATGACTTGGAATAGCTCTTCATTTGGGAGTAAAAGACAAAATTGTATATAAGATTAAGAAGTGTACAAATTCACTTACATTTTTCACAAAAGGATGTTTCCATGTATTATAATAAAAGAAACTGCAATGCTAATATTTTCTCTCCATTGGTCTGGAATATGAGTAAATATAGTTAAGAAAGGTGTATTATAATCTTGCTCTACTAGAGCAGCAGCAAATCCTTTTCTAGTCAATAGAGTTTCTTCCTCTTACCTGCCAAAAGGAATATATTTTAAAAATCTGAAATTTAATTCGTATTATCTTTACAAGGATCAATTCAATACTTTCATATTATTCCACTCTACCCTGACAAAAATTAATTTTGGACCTTTGTCCTTATTTTTAACAAATATCTTTTGACAGCTTTCCACCATTATCACTACCATTTAAAAAGAAACTCCCCTCCAAAGGATAGAATTTTAACACAAATCACAAAAAATAAGTGGACAGAAAATACATATGTATATATATTATATATGCCATTCTGGAGAAATGTAGAGTCTGGTGCTTTGTCCTCTATTTTGAATTATAACATATGTGATGTTATTTTAAAATATAGTCTACCTACTTCATGGTATTTGATATCTATGTGCATATTTCTTCCAAGTTTTTGTTCAAAAGTAAATTAGTATTATAATGAAAAATTAGTGCCATGTATATGTTCCTTTTCATCTTAACTATGTGGTTCAGTATTTCAAGTTCTAATACATTCCATCTTAAAAAAACATAAATAGTGTAAACTATAAGAAACACAAAACTTTAAAAAATCCATTCAAATATTATTTGTATTTGAGTGCTAAGGTTTACATTACAACATAGTAGAGCACTATTTTATTATACTTACTGAAGCTACTGTAAACTGACTTTTAAGTCCTCCCATTAAGCAGTCCATTTTAATTTCCCAAGTCTTCTTTAGTATTTGACCACTGTTAATAATAACTGGTCATTTCTCTGCTTCATATCAACTTAAGTATTACTGTTACTATATTGAACTTTGCTTCATTAAAATTTTGCACAAGAATCATAAAATAATAAAAAGACAATTCCATATGATCATAGGATATAAAAACTTTTCCATTAAATGTCAGGATAACTCATGAAAATTGAGGTTTATACTTATTATTGCTAAAGGATACTAAAATCTAAATCAATACAAAACACTAAATCCACTTCTTCCCTATAAACTTAACTGCAAGAACATGACAAATATTTAAGAATGTGACAAGTATTTAATGGAGCTTCAACAGAATAAATGAGTGTTCAGTATAATCAAAACAAGAAGTTGGTTATAGTATTCTGCTAATTTCAACTCACTATTAGCAGCCAAGATTTGAAAATGATAGTGACATCATGGAATGAAGAACTATATACATACAATAAAAATAAGATAAAATTCCCAAGTTAATAAATTTAAATTATTCTGCTATAAGATCCCAGACAATATTTTGTTTTGCAGAAGTCTATTTAGAATTCTATCTACTAACATCAGTTAATTTAATTCATCTTAAAATCCAAGAAGTTCCAACCTTTTTCTGCCATTTTTTGTCTCTTACCACTTGTTTAGATCTTTAGGTTGAACTTCTAAAATATTCTGGAAATAATTTCCAATTTCTTAACATATAAGTCTCTTAATTGTTAATTGTGTGTTTGTTCATGACTCCAAAGACTAAATGCAGTCTTAAATGTCCTATGACAAAGTTTACACATATATTGCCTTTTAAATGTGATTGCTGAAAGGGGTGGGGCATGATAAAAGAGTGTGTCTGATTCTTGGGGAACAAATAGTTTCTCAGTAGTAGTAGATGTACTCTCAGACAAACCAGTAGGGCTATCAGGCTCTAAAGGCTGAATTTTGGGCAATGGTGGAGGCAGAGGTGGTGGTGATGGGGAGTGAGCTGGTGGGCACGACTCGGGCTCTTTACGTACAGATTCTTCTGTAGTCTGGGACATATGGGACTGGAAATGGCTCCAGAGACGGAAGTTAGTACGAAAAGCTTTGCTGCACACATGACAAATAAATGGTTTCACAGAGCACAAAAGCTCCTGGTGACGCTCTAACTGTTTATGCACAGTAAACATTTTCCCACACTTTTCACAGGGCCATACACCAGTATCTTTATTACATACTGCCTCTTTTGAAGCTAAATTAGATCCTGAAGCATCATCTTGAGTATCTTCTATGGGCTCTTCCTTGATATGAATTTTAAGTTGTTTAGAAACACTCAGGTCTTCAGGGAGACATGAAGAGTCTTCCGAATCAAAATTAATTTGTTCTGAAGAATCACTGAATACTCCATCTTCTTTTGTGGTAATAAAATGATTTACTTTATTAAGCTCAGACTGGGGCTGCAGTTTTGAAGTGCTAGTTACATCACCATTGTGGTCATTAGGAAGAGAAAGGTTTTCTAATGGAGCCATGGTATTCTGATTATGAACTTCAACTTGATGGCGCCAAATACTAAAAGAAGACTTAAAAGTACGCATACATTCGAGACAAGTCAGCTTTTTATACTCACATTTACCTTCATGTTCATGCTTCAAGTCTGGGGAAAAGAATCTGAGGCTGCAATAAGGGCAAACTGTAGCATTTCTGCATAATCGTTCATGGTTTCCTTGTTCTACAAGAGAGGAGAGCTTAGCATTGCAGAGGTGGCACTGGTAAGTCTCCTTTTCTAATGAACTTTCATGAGGAACATGTTCTTTTGGTTTGGTAATTTTATTTACTCCTAGTGGTTTTTCTCCTGGGTGCATTTTTATGTGTTGTTTAAACTGAGAAAGAAAACGGTATGCTTTCCCACAATAAGTACAAATGTATGCTCCTTTGGCTCTGGATCTTAAGTTCCTTTTGATGACTTGCTGTGCTTGTGAACTGGTTTGTCCCTGAAAACCTGATTTGCCGCGCCTTAATTTAATAATCAGGGCTTTTTTGATCTCTCTCTCTCTCACTATATCAATCAACTTTCTTTGGAATTTCTCATCCAATACAGCATGTGAACTGGAAGCTGGTGATGGGTTCTTCACAATTCCATGTTGTGTCTGACAATGTGTCCAGACTTTGAAGTTTGTATGAAATCGTTTGTGACAAATGTCACAAGCATAAGGTTTTTCTGGGTTATGGTACATATTAACATGACGATGAAGACCTGCTGTGGATCTAAAAATTTTAAGGCAATGCTTGCATTTAAATTTTCTATTTGGTCTGGTTTCTTCCATCTCACTATATTCATCTTTACTAAAATCTGAATCTGGGAACTCAGTATCTAGGTGAGTAGGGCTTGAGTTTTCTTCAAAATTATCTTCTGATCCAAGAGAACCATGCTCATTTACTTTCAATTTTTTTAATGGTAACCTCCGGTCAGCTTGAAATCTCCTTTTTGCTACAATTCTATTTTGATGACTTTGATCATCTTCTATCTTAAAAGACAAGTTTTTACTGACTGATGCTGCTGCATCTCCTATAGTGACCCTGATTATTTCAGAAGGATCTGAAAGTGGACTGCTAGGCTCAGTTTTGATTCGTACCTCTGTAGCAGGTGAGGCTATCTCCCTTTCTGATGACTGAGAGGCACTGAAGGACCTAAGGCGATGTGGATGTATGACCTGTGTCTGGTCAACCAGTACTGTTTTTTCAGTAGACTCTTTCAAAGATGACTTTTGAGATGCAGCACTAAATATATTCTCCGGTGCATCATTTGTTATTGAGGATGATCCCTGTGAGGTTTTCAAACTAGCTGAAGAATACATAGGAACCTGACTATCCACTGATAATGATCGTCGGAGAAGACTCTTAACAAGTGGGCCACTTCCATCAATACTTTGGTTTCTAGGACCTGGTCCACAAGAAGGGATCACTAATCCTAGTTTTGAGTAGTACAGTAAATTTCTATCTTCCCCTTGACTGCTTCCTTTGCCAGTTTCTTGTAATACATATGGAGCCTCTGATGAGCTACAAAGAGATAAAACAGGTGGCTGTGGTTTTTTCAAAGACATTTCTATAGCTTTCTCTCTTAAAGGCTGACTACATATTCCTTGTTTATCCTCTGAAGTTTCTCTGTCCTGTAAGGGTTTTGAAGGCAACAATGTATTTCTTTTTACCAAACCACTTCTACACTGATCATCCAAAGATCCAGAAGGCTCAATAAGCTTGGGATAACCCAATGAACTTTCTTTTGGCCACCTTCCTTCATTTAATGACAAATTATGAAGTGGTTCAACTGCTTTTGTGATATTTGGTTTATTATTATCATTATGATTCTTGACTGCAATGCTAGGTGAAGGTTTTGAAGTATGGCTTAGGTCATGATGAATTTGACTAGCATTCTTTCCCTGTGCTTCAACTCTGCTTTGACAAACGATAACACTTCTTTTTTGAGAGCTACTTTCATCCCTTTCCTGAAATATTTTTTTCTTGTTGGGACATGTTGGAAAAGAGATTTGCGGTGTCTTAGAAACAATGTTAGTAAGGAAAGAAATGCCAAGACTGTAGCCAAGTTCTTGCACAGCAGCAAGGCTGCTTTTCTCTACAAATAAAGATGAAGAGTAAATATAATTTAATACATTATCAAAAGTATCTGGTTCACAGAAGTCAAGTTGAAATACTGTTTGGGACTCATTTTCTTTATTAGTGAATAAAGTCTGAAAATATTCACTGCTGGCAGCCAAGACGTTTTTATGAGCTCGAAATTTTTGGTCCCCTACTATTAGAAGAACATCACAGAGCTGTCCTTTGAGACGCTCCTCATTTAAAGCGCTTAGGAGAGAAATGGCATGTGCTGGATTTATGTAATGCTGAAGTCCCTCCATTGTTTGGGTTTATCTGAAAAAAAAAATTGCACGAACAATCTTAAATAACATTGAAAACACGTATAAAATGCCATTTATTGATGTGAATAAATAACATTCTAATTCATTACTAATACTTGTTTAAAATAAAACTTTAACAAGTATCTTTAGATAACAGAGAGATTGCTTGAATTAGAGACTAGAAGGCCATACCAATAAGGATTTTATTTAATAAAATTCCTTTTAAAATATGACCAATAATATTCTTCATGAATTTATCATCATTCGAGGGGAAAATTTATCTATATTAGAAAATAAAAAGTCTGAACTATTCCATTTAAGAAATGTGGTTTTGGGGAAGCTAGGTGGCGCAGTGGATAGAGCACCAGCCCTGGAATCAGGAGTACCTGAGTTCAAATCCGGCCTCAAGATGCTTGACACTTACTAGCTGTATGACCCTGGGCAAGTCACTTAACCCCAACTGCCTCACTAAAAAAAAAAAAAAAGAAAGAAATGTAGTTTTGTCTTCCACAAAAGTCCTATTCTAAACCTTCATCTTGGTATTGAGTTGACAACAGATTCTAAACGGATATGAAAGTAGCATGCAAACTGGCAGATTTTGCCACATACTAGATGTGGTTTTTTAGACAAGTACAAGGAGGCTGGTCATTAGGTAACAAATTCTTTGGATCGTGAAAAGAAGGTAAAATTGGCACCAATCTTATACAAGCCCCTTTTTCTTCTGCAATGATAGTGGCAAAGTTATGGAAGAGTGAAGGGGATGAAGAAGCAAAGGTTTTAAAGGTCTATAAAGTTAACCTGTTTATATTCTAAATGCCAAAGCTTTATTCAGTGACATACTAAGAGGAACTGCATTATAGAAACATTGATTTTTTAATTTATAAATGAAACCAGAAGATAAGGAAGTTGCAGCTAAATGAAGAATGGTTCATAAGCTCTCCCACAAGAGGCAGATAAAAAGGATAGGCAGATTTGGCTTTATATCATGTCTCCAAAGACTAGAAAATATAACTTTATAGGAAATTTGATCATCTTGTTTTGTAGTACTCAATGAGAATAAGCAAAAGTTGTACTATGAAGATAATTGTAGGTTTTGAGACATCTGTTCTGCTGAAGAAAAAGAGAAATTCTGTGAACTCAATACCTTCTAGTGACTTCAATGCAAAGAGAACATAGGAGAAGAGGCAAAAATATATAGTGTATAATGTGATTCAGAATCAAGAGTCCAAAGGATTGTAGATAACACAAACATGCCTCATACCTATATATGATGAATACCTCCTTCAAGAAGACAGCTGAAAGAGATTAGACCTGGCAAGCACTCAGTAAAAATCATAAAAATGAAAACTGACTATATGTTTATAGACGGGAAATTATTGTTTAAACACATTTGGAATCAGCTATGGGAAGTCAAAATGTCAGTGAATTAGATCAAATGTTAAAGACAACAAAAAACTAGGATAAAAATAGGGTATAAAAATAGCTCCAATGAGCTTTTTTTTTTCCCCCGGTGGGGCAATGGGGGTTAAGTGACCTGCCCAGGGTCACACAGATAGTGTCAAGTGTCTGAGGCCGGGTTTGAACTCTGGTCCCAACATGAGCTATTTAAACCAGATGACAATGAAAATGAATAAAGGAAAGGAAATCAATGCAAACTATTCCCATTTCCTATGGAAGTTGAATTGCTAAAAAGGAATCACCACAATGAGTGCAAAATAATCTGCTTTTAGGTTCTGGGTACTTTAAGGGTAACTAGTTCATCTTATTTACTAAACTAAACAGTACAGCAGGGTTTCATAATAAAGCAACAATTATAATTTATCAACAATTGTTTTATTAGCAATAATTATAATAATAATTTAGCAATATAGTATCAGCAACACTGATTTAGTCACATAAATTCATTTTTGAAATCTTATGGAGAAGTAAAGTGGAAACACAAGCACCAAATCCAAATAGTAAGATGTTATGGAAAGAAAATTAAGCTTGCACAGTCTGATGTGAAATCTGGTTAAACTAGATTATTCCTAAAGGATGAAACAATGGAAGTAGAATTTCTTTAACAATTCTGTCTACTAATGACAATAGAGCCACGTTTGAATTCTACTGTATTTTAAGAAGTAGAAATGGCACCAAAGAAAAAGAAAAAGAGGCCAAGAACAGACAAACCAGATCACATATAGAAAGAGGTCTGTGACCAAGGTGACACAATTTTGAAGAAATTTCATAATCTATTTTCAAAACGTCTGAAAGAAAGGAAGACTATGGAAACAAGGCAATTAAGAAAGTATGCATAACTAGGAAGTCACATGCCTAACTTCTCAACTCTACAAAATCTTTGTAACACTTGATATGCCACCCTTTATATACCTCATCAAGCCATCATTGATGAAAATATGGAAAGGTAACGCACAAGCTATATTCTATAGCTACATTCTATAGCAATCTAATCCAACAAGCATTTATCAAACACCTATATGCAAGGTATTTTTATTAGGTTGGATATCTTTTCCATCACAAAATTTAATAAAAGTCAGAGAGAATACAGAATCCTATTGTACTTTTTTTTATAATACAGCTTTAAAATCTTTACAAGGTTTATGTAAAGTGTATAAGAGTTCTTGACAGATGCAATGGATAATTTTCTTTGACAATCCTCTGATTATTAATACCATGTGAGGTATAAGACAGAAAAAAAGGTCTTCCAGATGTTCTTGTTTATGGATAATGACAAGCTGATTTTATTGAGTTCTATAACAATAATGTCCTAAATGAGATCAATAATCACTCAAGAATCCAGCTTAATTATCCCAAAAGCAAACACCAAAAGAATATGTTATAGGAGCTAATGACCTTAAAGGCAAGGTTAAGTGCTGGTAACACAGCTAAATGGCTCAGTAGATAGAGCACTGGGTTTGGAGTCAGAAAGACCTGAGTTCAAATCCAGCCTCAGACCATTACTATCTGGACAAGTCACTTAATCTGTTTGTCTTAATGCACTGGAGAAGGTATGGCAAAACACTCTAGTGTCTTTGCCAAGAAAATCCCCATGGACAGTACTAGAATTCTATGGTCCAAGGAATCATAAAGAGTTGGACACAACTGAACAACTGAATAAATAAGTCCTAGTAAAGCTCACGAGAGACTCCATGACCGTCCTGGAATACAGGCTTGAAAAACTGTACCCAGGCATACAAACTTAGGTCATTAGTATGAAAAATAAAAACTCAGTACTCAGCTTAAGTCGGTAACCTATTAAGTATACAGTATATGACAGATTAGTGTTGATTGGCAACAGTAATCTGTCACATACTGTATACTTAATAGGTTACCGACTTAAGCCAGCAGCAGGACCTCTCCTTGTACCCAAAGATTGGATACAAAGGTTGAATCTATGCCTGAGCAGGCTAGTAGTCAATTCCTTCACCTGAGCCATTAAAACTTATGCTATGACTCTTTTTGTGATGGCTAAGAATTGGAAATCAAAGAAATGCCCATCAACTGGGGAATGGCTAAACAAGCTATAGTATTTTATGGTGATGGAATATTATTGTGCTGTAAGAAATAACAAGCATGATGATTGTAAAAGACCTGAAAAGACTTGTATGAACTGATGTATAGTGAAGTGAGCAGAAACAAAAGAACACTGTGCACAGAGATAGCAATACTGTTTGATGAAGAACTGTGAGTGACTTAACTATTCTCAGCAATACAATGATACAAGACAACCCCAAAGGACATACTATTCACCTCCAAAGAAAGAACTAATATTGACTGAACACAGACTGAAGCGTGCTATTTTCTACTATTTTTTTCTTTTATTCACGTTTTCTTGTACAAAATTGCTAATATGGTAATGTTTTAATTGTACATGTATAACCCATATCTACTTACTGCCTGAGGGAGGGGGAAGTGGAGAGAGAGAGGAAGGGATAATATTTGGAACTCAAAATTATAAATAAAAATGTTTATTATTTTTAAAAAAGAAAATCAAAAAGCACTTATGCTATGCATAAGGAGACCAACCTCACCTTGAGAAATTCATACCTGGACTTACAGATGATCTCCCCATAAGTTTTCACACACAATTCCCACTGAGGAATTCACACAGTCTTCACACCTGTTCCTTATTACTTATAGGATAAAGGATACTAGACCCTATATTGGATTGCCTGATGTCCTGCCTTGACATCTATACCACAATCACAGGGGATTTGTAACAAGGGGAAGAATCAATCACTCAATCAATAAACATTTATTAAGTACTTACTAATGTGCTAAGCACTAGTGATACAAAAAGAGCAAAAGACAGTCTCTACCCTCAAGAAGCTTACAATCTAATGGGAGAGATAATATATAAACATACATACATACACACACATATACATATATATGTATATACACATGTATCTCAAAGTATATACAGGATAAATAGAAAATAGTTAACAGAGGAAATGCACTAGAAGAATTAAGAATGGTTAAGGAAGGCTTCCAGTAAAAAAATGGAATTTTAGGTGGGACTTTAAGGAAGCCAAAAAGGTCAGTAGGTGGAAAGGAGGAGTTAGAACATTCCAGGCATGGGAGACAGCCAAAGAAAATGACCACAGCCAAAAGATGAAATGTCTTGTTTTTGTTTTTGGCAGGACAATGAGGGTTAAGTGACGTGTCCAGGGTCACACAGCTAGTGTCAAGTGTCTGAGGCCAGATTTGAACTCAGGTCCTCCTGAATCCAGGGCCAGTGTTTTATCCACTGCACCACCTAGCTGTCCCCAAAGCCTTCACCTTTTTTTTTTTTTGCAAGGGGCAAGGAGGCCTAAGTGACTTGCCCAAGGTCACACAGCTAGTTAAGTGTCAAGTGTCTGAGGATGGATTTGAACTCAGGTCCTCCTGGATCCAGGGCCAGTGTTTTATCCACTGCATCACCTCGCTGCTCCCTGAAATGTCTTGTTTATGAAACAGCCAGGAAGTCAGTGTCAGTGGATCAAAGAAAAAGGTAAAGAGGATTGAAATAAAAGGAACTATCCAAGATGATTCTGAAGAGTACTTTATTACCATTGTTTTGGAAAGGTGAAAATAAACCAAAATCAAACTTTTAGTTTTCCCTGACCTTCCTGTTAGGTAGAAGGCATCTAACACCTCCAACAGTTACTGGTAAAATACCAAAGAATGCTTATTGTCCAGTCTATAATACACAATTCAATGGACACCTGACAGAGTTACTCCATCCGTGTGTGTATGTCTAATTGTATAGCTTAGACACTATAGATGGACAACAAGCTGGACTCAGACTGAGGATGCAGAAGAGGATTATGTTTCATATTTGGAAAACTAGACAGCGCTTTCAATAGCTCCAAACGTCCCCTTTTTTAACTCTAGTATGTTTTAGGTGATGTTATATGGCTTCATGTAATGGAATATTGCAATTTTTATTCCTCAGAGTATATGTCATAAAAAACAAAAACAGAGAAGTCTACAGTGAGCACACTGCCCAAGATAAACTCTGCACATAGGAAAATAAAAAAGTATTATTGGAGATCAATATGCCTAGAAAAGGTGTGGCTAGTCAAATAGGTAGAAAGGATGGAAAGCATAAGCACTGTCTTGGTACTATGTAATATCATACAACTAATGCTAAAAAGGGGAAGAGGATAAAGGAAGATGACATGTACTTATACTATTCCTTATAGACATTTAATTATTACATAACAAACATGACAATGAGGTGTAAAAAGAACTGTAAATCTGACCCAGTCAGAAAATGTCTGATCTGCTTGCTGCACTGCGAGATATGTCAGTTAAGGATAACACTAGTTTAGAATTTGTTCATAACCAAGAAATACAGTGGAAGATCATTAGTATTGGTTCAGGAAACCATGAAGAGCTGCAGAGGGGAAAATGACAGCAGAAAACCTGGAGTAAGACCTAAACCAGAGCATCCCAAGGATATTCATGGATTAAATATATGCTCTGAATCATCTGTCTTGATGGGAGAACTGTTCTCTCTTCTTACTTCTAGGTTTTCTTTCTAGCGCCATCACTCAGTAACCTCTCCTTTGAGGACCATTCAATCCATATTTATGACCCAGTCACGTTTCTGGTGGTTGTCTATCAATCTCCAAGACACTCTCCTTCTTTACTCAATGAATTAAATGCCTGATTCACAGTCTCTCTCTCCTCCCCAACTCCTGCACTCATACTGAGAGACTTCAGTACATTCATTGATCAAATGACTGATTGACAGATATTCCCTGAAACACCATAACCTCCCAGTTTCTTTCTTTCTTTCGGGCAGGGCATTGAGGGTTGTGACTTGCCCAAGGTCACACAGCTAATAAGTGTCAAGTGTCTGAGGCCGGATTTGAATTCAGGGCTGGTGCTTTATCCACTGTGCAACCTAGCTGCCCCCAACCTCCCAGTTTCTAAGCTTATTTATTTCCCATGACTTGCTCCTCCACTCTTATCACAGCTGAACACAAAAGATGGAATTCTTTGATCTTGCCAACACCCACAAATGCTCCACATCCATGTTCATAAACTCTAATTGTCTATTCATAATCTGCTGTCATTCCACCCTTCCCTCTCCCTTGCAACTCCAAACCCTGTTCTTCATCCTCATCATTACCTCCAATCTCTTTACCCCTCAGGTCTTTCTTGGGCCACCACTCCTGCACTAGCTACACTCTTCTCCCTTCTCTATCTTCCTTATATTGCTCCTTTGAAGAATCAATTCAACTCTACACTGACTTCTTCCCTTGAGTTACTTGCCCCTTTATCCCACTGAAGATCCTGCTTAGCTAAATCCCACCATCATTTGCCTTCCCTCCTATTTACATGATGCTGAACAAAGCTGGAGAAAATAATGAAATTGTGCTGCCTGAGTCCACTACACATTTATGTTATATAATCTAAAATGGGCTATCACTGTGGCAAGTCAAGCAAGGACTCTAATCAATCCATTATCCTTGTCACCACAGCCTATTTTAAATCTTTTCATCCTTCCTAAAGCTTGACATAGCTCTTCTTTCCTACTACTTTATCTGTTGAGCACCTTCATGTAAATTTCACTGAAAAAAAGTCCATTCCCTGAGAGTTCCCTCTTCTTTCCAACTGCTCATCTCATATGACTCTGATGTCTTCCATTACTATTGACTCCACCCTATATCATAATAAGTAGCCATTCTCCTTGCCAAGTTAATACCTCTATACACAAGTAATTCCATTCCATCCTGTCTTCTCCAGCTGACTGTCCCCTCTGTATTCCTACTCGTATGTTGTTGTTTCTCAATTGTTTCAGTCATGTATGACTCTTCATGACCCCAGTTGGGGTTTTCTTGACAAAAATGCCAAAGTGGTTTGCCATTTTCTTCTCCAGCTCATTTGACCAATGAGGAAAATGAGGCAAACAGGGTAAATGACTTGACCAGGGTCATAGAGCTAGTAAATGTCTGAGACTGGATTTGGACTCACTCAGATCTTCCTGACTCCAGGTCCATTGCTCTATCAATTGTACCACCTAGCTGGCCAACTCATGTAATTTATCTTGAATCTCTCCCTGTCTAATGACCGCTTCTTAATTACCTACAAACACATCCATCCATGTCAATCAATCCTCAAAAATCCTTACTTGATTCATCTGTCCTCAATAGCTATCATACTATATCTCTCTTCACATACATGGCTAAAATCCTCAAAAAGACATATAATAAGTGCTTCCACTTCCTTTCTTCTCACTTGATCTCTCTGCAGCTGGTGTCAATCACCCTCTTCTCTTTGATACCCTCTTCTCTCCAGGTATTTCTGGCACTACTCTCTCCTCGTTCTCCTTTCATCAGATTTCTCCTTCTCAGTCTTCTTTGATAGATGCCTATGTCATGCCCTCTAAGTGTAGCAAACCACATCTTCCATCACAAAATTATATGAAAAGTGCAATCCCCCCCGAAAAAAACACACCCCCTTGCCACTGCTTTATTATAAGTGGTATAAAAGAGCTCTCCAAAAACTAAATGTCTCTGCAAAGTCTAAATGGAAGCGGAATTCTCTATACATAGTGAAATCTTATGACATTTGATGAATGCATAAAACCCCAGAATACTACATGGCCTCCTTAATGAGATTATGACTTGTTAACAGAGATCAGGCTAACAATTTACAAAATAAAGGCCAAAGCAAGGTTTAGATAATGGCACATGGTTGAATGAGTAGACCATTAAGCTAATAATTAGTATATATGCCTTGGTCAGGTAATAGAGATGGAAAATTAGCTATGAATTAATAGCAAGAAAAGAGCAGGCTAGACTGCATTTGGAAAATCTTTCAATGCTTTAAAAGATCCCAAATTGTTTCCTGATTACAAAAGCCCATCTTGTTTAATGAAATTCCTCTGGTAATCTCATATGACTGTAGTTAAGGTACACCACAATCTCTAAGAAATTAAAATTATAGGTTACTGAAAGGACAATGGAGAGATGCACAATTGATTTCAAGCAAGTTGAATTCTATTACCAATAATGAATTGTGTACAAGATATTATCTAGGAAATCCAGGATAGGAAAAACAGGTGACCCAGTAATACAGCCAGAGTGTGGGGAGTAACAGGTGGATAGCTCAAGTGCTTCAATAGTAGATACAGAATGTCCAAAAACAGCTTTCAGCAAGGACTCTACTGCATTGGATAGATTCTCTATAGTGGGTTTATGTGAGGACAAGGACAAAAATCAAATAAGAATAGAGTGCACGGGTGGGTTGCTATCTATACCACTGAACTTACACAGATGAGAGCTTAAGAAGTATTTCCTAAGCAAATCTATTTTTCTGTTTTATACAAGGTGAAACTTCAGTCTAGTTCTCATCCTAAATATAATGAATTAATGGAACCTAAAATATTTTGGATGTGCAAAAGTGACATGGGAAGAAAGAGAAATGGGCCTAACTTTTATTGTGCCTATAACTGATGTACTCTGGCATCTATTAAGGGGACAGTTGTGTGTTTAAAAAAGCATAGATTCAGGGGCAGCTAGGTGTTGCAGTGGATAGAGCACTGGCCCTGGAGTCAGGAGGACCTGAGTTCAAATTCGGCCTCAGACACTTGACAGTTACTAGCTGTGTGACCCTGGGCAAGTCACTTAACCCCAATTGCCCCACAAAAAAAAAAGAAAGAAAGAAAGAAAAGAAAAAAAAGCATAGATTCTTGAATCATAGAATATAAGTTGAAGGGACTTCAGAGGCCATATAGCTCAACCTACAGGTGAACAGGAATCTCCTATACATCACGAAGCAGTCATCTGGGCTCTCTTCAAATAGCTGAAGACCACCTATGAGGATTATTTTATGTTTTTTTTTTTTTTTTGCAGGGCAATGAGGGTTAAGTGACTTGCCCCAGGGTCACACAGCTAGTAAGTGTCAAGTGTCTGAGGTCAGATTTGAACTCAGGTCCTCCTGAATCCAGGGCTGGTGCTTTATCCACTGTGCCACCTAGCTGCCCTTATGTTTTAATTTAAGGGGAAACTTCCTAAATCCATCTCTCTAAAACGTCCACCAATTGATCCAAAGTCTGTACAACAAAAGTAATCTATATAAAGATTCTTAAATACCTGGAAACAGTTATCATACCCTGTGCCACACACACCCCCTTTCACCCCAGACTTCTCCTTCAGACCAAACAGCCCTGGTCCCTTCAATCTGTCATCAACAGGCAAAGCATCCACTCTCCCCATCATCAGGGTCACACTTTCTCAGCCCTCTTATTCTCTCCAGCTTTTCTAAGTCCTTCCTATAATGTGTCATGCAACAATATAAATACCACTCAAGATGTAGTCTCCTATGTCGCATACCAGGCATCATTTCTTAAAGTAACTGATGGTAGAATGAACCTTTTTGGCTTCCACTGGTTCATATTAAGTTATTACACTATAACAATTTATTTTTCACAGGAACTGCTGTGTAGACATGCCTCCACTATATTATTGTACTTGTGCAGTTGATTTTTTAAGCTCTAAAGCAGAATTTAAAATTTATGTCCATAAAATTGTTTTCTAAAATATTTAATTAGGAATTTAACAGTCATCAAACACGAGCAATTAAGTATATAAGGCCAAAAAAAGGTTACATTTAAAACTGTATCTACCACATTCAGCTTATTATTTTTAAAATAACATTAACTTTAACATGATAGTACCAACACCGCTCTTCTTTATCTTCCTTCTGCTATTTTCTGTGTACTTTTAGGTATTTAGTTGACATTTTTTTTTTTGCATCACCATTATTATTATCCCCAATGAATTTTTTCAGCTTGGGCCCAAAGTATAATTCAATTCAAAAACACTTAATTAAGTATTTACTGTGTGTTCCCTGAGGATACAAAGATGAAAATGAAACAGTTACTGGCCTAAGGGAACTTCCATTCTATTAGAATAGAATTATTTATTAGAATTATTTCTAATTCTTCTATTAGAAGAATTTAATATGTACACAGATACACACAGAGTAATTTTAAGGGGTAGAAAGGCACTAACTGAAGGGCTATGGGAAGGAGAAGTAGGAGGAGAAAATGAGGAAAGGTTTTGTGTAGGAATTGCAACTTTTTTTTTTAAAGGAAATTGGCAATTCTACAAGGTACAGGTAAGGAGAAATACTACAGTTCCAATGTTAAAGGAAGAACTTCAGAGGCATTTGTTTTTTTTAATTAAAGGAAATTCATTTTTTTAGTTACATTTTAAGTTTCAAACTGTCTCCTTCCCTTCCTCCCCAGCTCGCAGTAGAGAAGGCTGCCATTAGACATAGATTTATAGATATATGTAAAACCATATTATGCATACTTCTATTTATCAGTTTCTTCCTCTGGAGGTGTGTAGTATCTTCCTTTATAGGTCCTTTGTACTTTATTTATTTATAGCACTCAAAATAACCTGGTTTTTCACAATTGTTCTTTGAACAATATTGCTGTTAATGTATACAATATTCTCTTGATTCTGTTCATTTGTTTCACTTTGCATTGTTTCATTCAAGTCTTTCCATGTTTTTCTAAGATCAACTGGCTCATCATTTCTTACAGCATAGTAGTACTCCATCACAATCATATACATTTCCCAGATGACAGGAATCCTCTCAATTTTCAGTTATTTGCCACCACAAAGAGAATTGCTATAAATATTTTAGAATATATAGGTCCTTTTCCTTTTTCTCTCATCATCTTGGGGAAAAGACCTAATAGTGGTATCACTGGGCCAAAGAATATAGAGTTTTATAATTCTTTGGGCATAATTCCAGATTGCTCTCCAAAATGGTTGAATTAGTTAACAGTTCCAACAACACGTCCTAATTTTTCCAACTCTCCTTCAACATTTGTCATTCCCCACTTCTATCATTTTAGTCAACCTGATAGGTATGAGATGATATCTCAAAGTTGTTTTAATTAGCATTTTTCTAATCAATAATCTTTTAGAACATTTTTTCATATGACATACAGTTTTTATTTCTTTATTAAAAAACTGCCTGTTCATATTCTTTCCCTATTTATCAATTGGGGAATGACCATATTCTTAAACATTTGGGGGTGGCTAGGTGGCACAGTAGATAGAGCACCAGCCCTGGAGTCAGGAGTACCTGAGTTCAAATCCGGCCTCAGACACTTAACACTTACTAGCTGTGTGACCCTGGGCAAGTCACTTAACCCCAATTGCCTCACTAAAAACAAACAAACAAACAAACAAACAAAAACATTTGGCAAAGTTCTCTATCTATGAAATATAAGCCCTTTATCTGAGGAACTGTCTACAAAATCCTCCCCTCCCCAGTTTCTGCTTTCCTTCTAATCTTGGCTACATTGGTTTTATTTGTACCAAACTTTTTTTTAACTTAATATAATCAAAATTATCCATTTTACATCCATTATTCATAAATTCTTCTCCTATCCACAAGTCTGATAGGTAATATGTTAATTACTCTAGTTTTCTTATGATATCTCCCTTTACATATATGTCATCTTGACCTTATGTTGGTAAATGGTATAAGATATTGGTCTATACCTGTTTCTGCCAGATTGTTTTCTAGTTTTCACAACAATTTTTACCAAATAACATATTCTTATCCTCAAAGTCTAAATTTCTATATTTGTCAAACACAAGGTTATGATAATCATTTACTACTGTGAATTATATGTCTATTCTGTTCCACTAATCCATGTTTCCATTTCTTAGCCAGTATCAGATAGTTGTTTTTTTGTTTAGTTTTTGCGGGGCATTGAGGGTTAAGTGACTTGCACAGGGTCACACAGATAGTGTCAACTGTCTGAGGCCGGATTTGAAGTCAGATCTTCCTGAATCCAAGGCTGGTGTTTTATCCACTGTGCCACCTAGCTGCCCCCAGTATCACATAGTTTTGATAATTATTGCCTTATACTTTAGTTTCAAATCTGGTACTGCTAAACCTTCTTCCTTTATATTTTTTTTCATGAATTCTTTTGATATTCTTGACCTTTTGTTCTTCCCAATAAATTTTATTCTGTTTTTTCTAATTCAAAATAATTTTTTGGTAATTTAATTGGGATGGTACTGAATAAGTAGATTAGGTAGGATTGTCATTTTTATTATATTGGTTCTGCCCACCCATGAATAATTAATATTTCTCCCATTACTTAAATATGATTTTATTTGTATAAAAAGGTTTTTTTATAATTATGTAGTTCCTGGTTTTGTTGTGGCTGGTATAGTCCCAGGTATTTTAAACTATCTAGAGTTATTTTAAATGGGATATTTCTTACTATCTCTTCCTGCAGGCTTCTGTTGGTGCTATATAGAAATGATGATTTACATGGGTTTATTTTATATCTGACACACCTTGAGAAGCAACACAGATAAGGCCATTAGGCGTGGCTGCTGCCTGAGTGGCACCAAGGGGACAGATAACTCCAGAAGTCAGGACCACCTCCCCTCATTCCAGCTTCCCCCACCCCCAAATGGAACTTTCCAGTCGGATGATCACCCCATCTGTCCCTCCACCATCTGTCCTCTATAAAAGCTTTTGCCTTTCTTCTGTTGGAGGAGATAGGTATCTCAGAGAAAGATTCGCTAGTCACATGGACTTGAGGCTTCCAACAACCAGAGGAAGTCATCTAAGAGATCATTGAGGTCCTGTGAGGAAGGGGGCTTTTTAGGGTTATCAATATCCTCCTTAGGTTTGGTTTGTTTTTCCAGGGTATATCCTGCTTTGTTCCTTCCCCTTTGAGTTCTGGCTTAAGGTCATAAAGGCTAGTACATATGGGATTTCTGTCCCTTTCCCTTCACGCCTGCAAAACAGGTCCAATTGCAAAATGGTATTATAGTTGAGTCCTGTGCACTGGTCAATTTTCTTGGGATTCCAACTGATATTTTGGCCAGAAAGTGTTACAATAAAAGATCATGCATTTCTTTTTCAAGGTTCAACCTCTCCTCCTCTGAGACTTCATTCCCTTCTGCTCCTCAGCCTCCCTCTCCTCCCTTCACCCCTTCTTCCCTGCCTGCTCTACTATATCTTTCCCTCCCTATGGGTCAACCCCTATCATACCACTCTGTGTCTGAAACTCTGATCTCTTCTCTTCTTTGCCCACTGGCTGATCTCAGAACCAGTCTTCTATTTTTCCTACCCAACAGCTGTCCCCACAATTTTCCCCGTCACAATCCAGAGGGGCTCCAATATGTTCCCTATTCTATTTTTTCCATTCAGCAGCTGCTCCCATCTGCTTTACCTGATTCCCTACAGTTGCCTATGCCCATTCCCCCAGTCCCCTTTACCCCTCCCCCACCCACTTCACGCATGCCCCTACAGGCATCTTCTTTTCTTTTCTCTCTCTCTCTCTCTCTCTCTCTCTTTTTCTTGGTAAGGCAATTGGGGTTAAGTGACTTTCCCAGGGTCACACAGCTACTAAGTGTTAAGTATCTGAAGTAGATTTGAATTCAGGTCCTCCTGACTCCAGGGCCGGCGCTCTATCCACTGTGTCACCTAGCTGCCCCCTCTACAGGCATCTTCTACCAATCCCTTGCCTCCACTACAGGAAGTTCCCGATGGGGGCAGGGTGACACAAATATATGCTCATTTTTTCATAAATTATATTATTCAGAGAACCCCACAAAGTTTGTAAATGGCTTTAAGTCTGTGACAATGCAGTTTGACCTATCCTGGGCAAACTTGCAAATTATTCTCGTCAGCTGTTATACCCCCCCAATGAGAAAAAATGGATTTGGGACCTAGCTGTACAAGTAGTTGATGAGCACTCACAGGTTGGACATTGGGCCAGGGTCCCTGGAACAGCCGTTCCAACTCTGGATCCAAAATGGGACTATCATGATAGGGCAGACCAGGCTAGCAAAGACCACATGATTATTTTCCACATTGAGAGAGTGAGGCAGGGAATTAAGAAACAGGTCAATTATGAGAAAGTAAGAGGGATCACCCAGGGGTCTGATGAAAACCCAGCCCTATTCATGAGTCACCTCGTGGACTCTCTGAAAAAAATATATTAATCTAGACCCAGAAAGGGATGTAGGAATCATAGTCCTTTAATATACATTTCATTAGCCAATCTGCTCCTGACATTAGGAGAAATGTCCAGAAATTAGACTTGGGTCCCCAAACCCCACCCTCACAACTCCTTGATGCTGCTTTTAAGGTTTTTAATAACAGGGACCTTGCGGTAGCTGAAGAAAAAGAAAAGAAAGATCATGCCCACTCCATAGAGCAAGCCTCGCTAATAGCAGCAGTCATAAAGTCTGCTATCAGCAGATCACCGG
This sequence comes from Dromiciops gliroides, assembly GCF_019393635.1. Classification (NCBI taxonomy): domain Eukaryota; kingdom Metazoa; phylum Chordata; class Mammalia; order Microbiotheria; family Microbiotheriidae; genus Dromiciops; species Dromiciops gliroides. The sequence goes on along the minus strand of NC_057863.1, from coordinate 256,509,476 downwards.
GTGGCTGAGATCCTGGCAGCTGCAGTAAACTGAGACACTGGAATAGGAGATGCTCCTCAAAGGTGAGGCCACCTCCCTTAACTCCTTGTCCCCAGTTTGGCCCCCAAGAGGTTGGCTGAGCAAAAACCCAGCTCCCTGTTCGAGGAGATAGGTATCTCAGAGGTCTCTGAACCATCTCCCCATGAAAGTTGACCAAGGGCTTCTCTCTGGGTCAACTTTCTCTAGTGCCTTAATAAAAGATTATTTTATTCTAATTGGATTTGTGTATGAGAGGGTGTAACTCTTTAAAGAGGAATACTGAAGGACCCCCACTAACCAAGCTATTTCCCCCATGACAGTAATGATGATCAACTGTGAAAGCCTTGACTACTCTGATAAATACAAGGATCCAAGACAGTTCTAAAGGACTTATGATGAAAAATGCTATCCACTTCCAGAGGGATATGAGTGTAAATTGAAATATCATTTTCTCATTTTCTTTATTATTCTTGTCTATTATTTTATTTTGTTTTATTTTTTATTTTTTTGCAGGGCAATGGGGGTTAAGTGACTTGCCTAGGGTCACACAGCTAGTAATTGTCAAGTATCTGAGGCCAGAATTGAACTCTAGTCTTCCTGAATCCAGGGCCAGTGCTTTATCTACTGAACCCTGCCCCCCCCCACCGCTTCCCCTATTGTCTTTTATTTTTGATATGGCTAATATGGAAATATGGTTTGCATGATTTCCCCTCTATGACTGATATCACATTCCTTGCTTTCTCTGTGGGTGGGGGAGTGGAGGGAGGAAGGAAAAGAATTTGGAATTCATACCAAAAAATAAATAATAAATTTGAAAAAAAATTTAGGTTTAAATATATATTTTTAAATGCTAAACTTTAATGATTTTACTTTAAATGTAAGCCCACAGATCTTTTTCTTTTTTGCAACTGTAATGATTTCTTAATTATAGTGTTGGATTTTTTTAACACACAACCTTCCTAAAAAAAATACTTCAATAGCTTTGTGTTTTTACTAATGTGAAATCATTAATAATGATTGCAACCAATATATATTTTCTCATTTAGCACAATTCTTAACTCTTTTTTTTTTCTCAGAGATCCTAGAGGATTCATCCAATATGCTGGTGGCCTTCCTCAAATGACTAATTCATGGAGAGTGGTATAGTGGTCAGGCTGCTGCTATCCCTTAGTCTTGCTACAGTACTTCCCATCCAAGTCATACAAACTCCTGACCATACAATTTTTTATATACCATTTATCTGGTATGTATCATTGTTGGTCATATGTTTCAGTCTATTTAGAATGTTGCCCTTTGGGCCATCTTTAATTATAATTATGTATAGATTACAGTATTCCACCACTCATAATCATACAGGATCACGAGAAAAATACTATTATTTAAAAGATGGACTTTTGAAGCAAGAGCATCTTAGAATCACTGAAAATGCGGCTCAGTTTCATAATATCAAGACAACAAGTTCTCCTATTCAACTATGGATCCAACACGAATGTAATGGAATTTTACTATGCCTTAGAAATGATGAATGATAAATTCAAAGAAACCTGAGAAGTCTTGCATGAATGGATGCAGAATGAAATGAGCTGAACCAGAAGACAAGTTACTAGGCAACCATGTAAATAATTCTGAAAGGACTAAAGAAGATAACTAATAATGAAACATCATTTATCTCTTAGCAGAAGGGTAATGGACTAGAGGTACATTATGAGAAACACACTGTAAGATATGACCAACGTATTAAATTGTTTTTCTTGACTATACTTTTATACAGTACAGATGTTTTAAAAAGAAATAAGAAAAAAAACAATAATTAAACATTTTAAAAGTACAGAGGAAAACAAAGTTCAAACAGGGCAATTTTGTTACTGCGTTAAATTTATCATACTCTAAAAACAAGAACAGATGTCCATAGTCTTATTTACAATCTTTTTTTGTTCACTGTGTGTTTAAATTTTAATGTCTATTGATGACTAAGTTCATAATAAGGAATAAAACTTAAGTTAAAGAAAATTTATAAGCCCAGTTCATTGTATACCTGTAGTGAATTACCTGTGCAAGATATATCTACTGATGGATTAACGCAATGTTACCTAAGCAATACATATTCTTCATCCACTTGATTTTTCCTGTGCCTTACAAATAAATTAACAAATCTCTACTACTACTATTCACAAAACTAATTTATGTTCATAAAGATGGCCTATAGGGGCAGCTAGGTGGCGCAGTAGATAGAGTACCGGCCCTGGAGTCAGGAGTACCTGAGTTCAAATCCGGCCTCAGACACTTAACACTTACTAGCTGTGTGACCCCGGGCAACGTCACTTAACCCCAGTTGCCTCACAAAGAAAAAGAAAAAAAAAGATGGCCTATAAACCCTCCAAGTATGAAGTAGTTTTTGAATTAAGGAAAAATTAAATCATGTTAAATGGTACTTTAGTGTTAAGTGCATTTCACTAAGTTTTAAATTAGTAATCTTTATAAGTATATGATGTATATAAATATATAATCCTGGTATATTGAATACAAGTTGATAAAACTGAATAAAAGCTTTAAATCAAAATATAAACATGAGATATTATTAGCTATAGGTACCACCTTTCTGGTGACAAAATGACAAAATTGTCTTTCAATAAAATATATTTATAGTTTATCACACAGTAAATTTTTCTGTCAGATTTTAAAAGCCTACTTTTAAAGAAACATTGATAACCTGAGGTGGGGAAAGTGCATTTTGCATCCCTCAAGAAAATAACACACTACTTAGGGAGGCTGAGTTCAGGAGTTTTGCATTGCACCTTTAGCCAGGTGACTGGGTGTCTACACTATGTTTGGAAGAAATATAGTGAACCTCTGGAAAGGAGGGGCCACTAGTTGCCTAAAGTGGACTGAACCAGCTCAAGTCAAAAATAAAAAACGAAACCAGAGCAGGTTAAAATTTCCATACCAATCAGTACTAGAATGAGGTCTATGAGGACAGCTGTATTCCAGCCTGAGTAAAATAGGAAAGGGAACAGGAAAGGAAGAAAATAACATCCTCCCATATGCCATTTAACACTCTCCCTACTCACCACCCAAGTTAGTTAACCATTCTCTCCTCTTTGTTCAAAATCTTCTCTTTCATCTAATCTTCTCCAGATAATAGTATTCGTGCTATTGTTCCAAATTACCTCCTTTACATCAAATGCCACATAATTCTTGTTTTAAATCTTTGGAGAGGAATGGCTAGTATTGAAGAAAAACTATTTAGGACTGGGATTTAATAGAAATACGCATTGCCTCTGAAAGTCAGATGGTACTAGACATGCTTAGGAAATGGCCAGTGGCAGTAGCATGTTGTCTATATTTGAATCCATAGATCAAGACTAAAGTCAAGACTTTAACACTACCAGTATGATTGTGAAGTATGTCAATAAGGATAATATTTGTAATATCTACTCTACAGGGTTTGACTAATGAAAACATTCTGTAAAAATAGAATTGTCCAGTCAGATACAAACTGGGTATCTTCTCCTTGCTATCCTCTACCTGTCTCCCCCATATCCGCCTTCCAAGCTATCCCATATACATTTACAGAACTGTTTAAGTCATTACATTCTTGGCATGACCCTTGCTCTTACCTTAAACTTAAATTTAACCTAAGAAAAGCAGTTCTTTCACAGTGGCCCACCTCCAATCTACATTTTAACTACTCAGAATTACTCAGTAATTAGTTGTACTATCTAAATTCAAATTAACCCAAGTGAAAAAAATAATTGTAATAAGTATTTAAATAGAAAGGAGAATCAAAACGCCTGAGTATAGATTATTCACAGCTGACAATGAATGAACAGATCAAATTCTCAAATTCTGATGCTTCTTCAATTCCTCAATCCTCATTTAGTGCAAAGTACAACTGTTCTGGAAATATTCTCTTCAACAAATCCTTCTTTTCCAGACACAATAAAACCAATGGTAGGTACTTGAAATTCAGCTTTTTAAAATGTAATTAGGAATACAGCGAGTCCATGAGAGAAAAGACCATATCTGGACTCTTCTCGGAGCCCTAAAGACAGAGAGTGAGTCTAGTTTCAAGCTCCACAACCTTGTTGCCTGAGCTTCCCAGCAGGGGGCTGCCTGGAACACAAGGTCCCTGGGACTTAGGCCTGAGCAGGGCCTGGAACGGGGCCTGTGTTTTATGGGAACCAAGCTAAGCTGGGAGTTCATCTTGAGGCACCCGAAGTGATTCCCATGTGACTCTGGTGTTCAAATCCCAACTTAAGTTTTGTTTCTTGAAAAGTTATGTATGTATGTTAACACAGCATTGTTCTAGTGAGGAATGGACATTCTTGGCCAGAATAAAGTTAAGACCTAGTGTTACAATCTGACTGGTCGACTGGTACAATCTGATTGGTTGATTAATGGGGCAATCTGATTGATCGTTACAATGACCATATATGGGAGGTTGGTAAAATATGTTGTTACTGGTTGTTTCTGTAAATGCTGTATGGATTGTAATACTTTAATGTCATTGGTCGAGGGGGACCCTTGGTGGGTATAAATCAAGGTTCCCGACCTCACTTCAGTGCACTCTCTGGCACCTTCAAAAGAGTGCCCACCTTCAAAGATGAATAAAGAAGCCTTCACCCACCCTCTTCTGCATTCTTGGATTCTTTGAGCTTCGAGCTGCCAGCAACACTTGAGCTGTGCAACACTATTGGAGCTGTTAGCTGATTTTAGTGCAAAGTACAACTGTTCTGGAAACACTCCCTTAAATGAATTCTTCTGTTCCAGACACAATAAAACCAATGGTAGGTACTTGAAACTTCAGCTTTTTAAAATTTAATTAGGAATACAGCAAGTCCATAATTTGCAAATGACTCATATATGCAAACAATTACCCTTACTTTACCCTAGACGATTCCCCTACATTTTATCATCTAACCATTGGAAATGAACTTGGAGCTTTTAGAAAATTCAGAAATGAGGAAAAAAGCTATAAAAAAGAAAGTGCTTTAGAAGAATACATGCCCATAGGCCCAACCTTACCCAGGACCCACTCGTCAATAAATCAATATCCTAAAATTTTTTCACATTCTTTCACAACCTGAAAACTGTAAACACTTCTGAAAGGACTGAAGGACAATTAGTCATTTACCTCTTAGTATAAAGTTGTGAACATGGGTAACCTTGATTTGCTTGAGCCCCCCAATTATCCAGGTAACCAGAACAACTCTATAAGAATTGGCTTCATTGGCTAAGCCCACCTTTCCTCCAAATTCCTCACCTGACTTTGTTTAAACAACAAATAAACCTTTGCAATCTTTTGCATGGTGTTCTATTTGGCAATAGGTTAAATAGCACCTATGATCACGCTAGATTTTCTTACCTGCTTAATAAAACTCTTCTTTTAATTTTTACAGGCATTGTCTTTTTTTTGTTTTTTTGGTTTTGGTTTTCCTTCCTTTTTAGGAAGAAGGGAATTTAAATCTCAAGAACTAGCCTTTGAGTTCTCTGGAGAACTGGCCTTAGCATTCTTAGAATTCATTTTCCCTTTGGGGAAAGAGAGATCTAAATCCATTAAGAGAGCATTTGCTGGGGCAGCTAGGTGGCAGGCACAGTGGATAAAGCACCGGCCCTGGATTCAGGAGGACCTGAGTTCAAATCCTGCCTCAGACACTTGACACTTACTAGCTGTGTGACCCTGGGCAAGTCAGGTAACCCTCATTGCCCCGCAAAAACAACAAACAAACAAAAAATACTAAACTGAGATCAACTGCATTTTGGAAAAAGGGTTGATTGGGGAAAGAGATGTAGAAGAAACAATTTTGGAGTACAGAAAACACTTTGCAAATGGGCAGGCCTGGGTAGGGTGCAGCAATGGTGGGGAAGGAAATAGGGATGCAACAATGATACTGAAAGCTAAAGAAAAGGTCTCTTGGAAGTAATGGGGGTGCACGCATGCGCGCACACACACACAGAGTACATACACTTTATTTCAAGTTTGTCTTGGACAAACCCTACAACCAAGAATGGGCTCTCTTCCCTCCTCTTGTCATTTGCTCCCCAGCATCTAACACTTAAATTAGTCTTATTAGTACTGCAATTCACTTCCATTATGTGTTAAATAAACTTTTATGTCCAAGGTTGAGACCCTACCATTAATAGCATTGTTTTTAAAGCAAAAAGAATTACAAGAACTAAGAAACAAATTTAAGGGTAAACTTCTGGAACACAACCATTCAAAAATTGGGGCCTGTCTATATAGTATTTATTACTTTTATGACATACAGGAAAGGAATATAAATAAAGAAAAATAATCCCCAAGTCACTAATTTTTAGAATGCAAATAAAGATTTTTTTAAAAAGTTTACTCACAAAATTACAATGTTAACCATTTTCAACTTAGGCCTACTGCTGGATAGAGATATTAAAAACAAATAAAGAAACAAACAAAAAAACCCAAACCCTGAATCACCATGGATAATCTACTAAGCAGATAATAAATTAAATTAAATTTCAGATTTTAGAGGTACAGCTTATCAGATCATTTAAGCCATTTAAGTTCTTAACTTAGGGTCTAATAACCCCCAAGGAATCCATGGACAAATTTCAGAGGGTCCATGAACTTAAAAAAATTTATGTTAACTATATTTCAAACATTTAAAAATATTATTCTGAGAAGTGGTTCATAGACTTCAATGACATACACACAAAAAAAAGTTAAGAACCACTGATTTAAAGGGATAACAACATAAACATTTTCCATCAGATCATATTTTCAGTCTCACTGTGAAAGAAATAAGAATTAGATAATAAATTAGTTTAAAAGTAACAAAAAATGTTCTTAATGTTTATTTAAAATTTAATCTTTTCACCTACAAATAGAATAAAGTAATGCGTGCAATGTGCTTGGTTTTCTTCTGTTTTAAAAAAAGGAAAACTAATTCTGAGAATTTTAAACATGATAAAAGTTTATAAACATTTTCTATGTACTCATGCTCCATCTGTGACAATAAAGTAAACAACCACAACAAAAAACTAAGATGTTTGAGAGAAGACTACACTCCCCATATCCTACATATGATCTTTACTTTTCAATTTGAAAAAAATCAAACAAAAACCTGACTGTAGTTTTCCATATGCAATAGCATTTTCAAAGGCAACCTTTTACTTAAATCTCTAGTTTACTTCTTTAAAATCATATTAGAGCCAGCGAGGTGGCGTGGTGGATAGATCACCAGCCCTGGAGTCAGGAGTACCTGAGTTCAAATCCGGCCTCAGATACTTAATACTTACTAGCTGTGTGACCCTGGGGGCAAGTCACTTAACCCCAATTGCCTCACTAAAAACAAAAACAAAAACAAAATCATATTAAAAGGATTTAGAAGCTGAAAGGGAACTCTTCTATCATCTATCTACTTTCTTTTTACATATAGGAAAACTGAGACCCAATGATTTTCTAAGATCCCAAAACAAAATGGTAGATGGCACATCTAACATGAGATGAGAAGTCTCATGACAGTCCAATATTTTCTCCCCTACATCACTGAAAATCTTGAGATTTAATCCTGAATACTTTGGCTCCATAAGAAAATTATTAATTAAAATTTTAAATGAACATGCTTAGCTAAATATTCGGTGAAAAAGACAATATGAAAAACTTCAAATCTTCAAATGAGAAATTCTTTTACTTTGGAAACGTAAATATGTTATATGCCTGTATTCTCCAATATGCTACTGTATCTGTGATCTGCATTCCCTCCAATCTGCAGGTTGCAAACTATTTGAGATAATACCAAGATAGCCCTCTTCCCCTTTCCCTGCAACAAAGATTAGTTTTCCCTGAGAGACAACTGTGACAAGCAAAACTCTGGCTCAGGCTTCATGCCACCACTGTGATAAAAGAATAACTGTGATGGGAAAGAAATCCTGGCTCAAATTTCTTGCCTCCATTATGATAAGAATAGGACACTGTCCCCAATCTCTATTCAGAGCTTCCACATTGTTGCTGCAAGTTAGAAGGTCACTGTAAAATCAAGGATGGGAAACAAGCCACAGTTCCAATTTGACCATCTGGCAGGTATCCTTAGTGTCTTTTGCTTTCTTTAAAATTCCATTTTTCTATGCTCTGTATTTTATGTAAGATTCCTGAAGCTGATGCTCTGGGCTTACTGACTTTTGCATATAGCCAGTTGAGCCTGAATTTAGCATTAAATAAAACTACAGTTAACTATCCCTGCATTGTTGATTCAGTGACTGACAGAAGTACTTAAAAAATGGACACTCAGATAACTTTTATCTCAATTGCTGGTGACCCCAAATGACACAGACTAAGTTCAATTAAGATCAAGTTTTCCAGCCCAGAAACCCTTAAGAACACACAAGGTAGATTTTCCTTCAGATTTATGGGCAGGAAAAATAGATAAACTAGTAAAGTTGCAACACTATCTAGAAAAATTGCAGTTGGTGTTTGGTGTAGTCATCTGAATGTTTGTCATTTGTAATTACTATATTACCTTGGCTACCCTCACTATTAAAATCTTGAGTAGTCTTGGTCTGGTCTGATGTAAATCTCTAGAGGTTACCACAACCCCATCACAAATAATATAAATTTGACGGCTCATATCCACCTTGAATAGTCACAGATCTTTATGGAATTCTCTTAGTTTCTGGTAATTCTGGTCTGGTTCTCATAATTTTGGTTTGTAATAATTGCCAGTAATTCAGAAACTAAATTATTCCTAATTAAATCTACTCCTCATATAAGAACTCAAGTCTGATTAAACTCTGTATTTTAAAAAAAGTATGAACTGTTTAATTTACTGCTGATATGAAACTCGTCTGTTTAAACTCCATTTTAAAAAATATATTTATTTTAAACAGTTTAAGCAGATATGTGTGTACACAAATAAATACACACACACACACACACACACACACGCAGACTTTGAGAGACAGAATATAACATCCGGGAGGATCTTTTGATTGGGGGTTGGGGGGCAATGAGGGTTAAGTGACTTGCCCAGGGTCACACAGCTAGTAAGTGTCAAGTGTCGGAGGCCACATTTGAACTCAGGTCCTCCTGAATCCAAGACTGGTGCTTTATCCATTGCACCATCTAGCTGCCCCATCTTTTGATTTTTTAAAAAAACTGCATATGTTTAGGTTAATTATCGAGGCTTCAAACCCAAATTGTCTCTCCCTGATGTATATAATCACTACAATTCTAATGCTAAATTCATCATTCCAATAAACAAAGACTTCCTCTGACCCTTTAAGGGTATGAAAATTTTAAGTGCAATCAAAGTTAAATTATAGTGAGATAACTGATACTAAATTCCTTAAAAAATTTTCAAAATTGTTGTTGGGTTTTGAAAAATTAATCAGGAAAAATTATTATTCATAGCAGTTAATCAATGCCCTAAATGGTAATACTTTTGGTCACCTTTATAACTGAATTTCCACAACTGTATCAAAATTAATCTGTACTGGTCTCTGAAGTATAGAATGCATAAACTGAAACAATGAAATGGCTTTTTAAAAATGATAATGGGGGGGGGCAACTAGGTGGCGCAGTGGATAAAGCACCGGCCCTGGATTCAGGAGTACCTGAGTTCAAATCCGGCCTCAGACACTTGACACTTTATTAGCTGTGTGACCATGGGCAAGTCACTTAACCCCAATTGCCCAGCAAAAAAAATTTTTTTTTTAATTAAAACAACAACAAAACAAAACAAGAGTATCTTATTAAAAAAATGATAATTCGGAAATATATTCAAATGAGGAATAGGTGCCAACCACCTTCTCAAAAGAAGTTCTTTCAGAAGCAATGTTGGTATGATAAAGGTTTTTTATTACATCCTTGAGAGAATGGGCACACATTATAGAAGAGTGGTATGTGCTTTGCCACAGCAAACCACTCTTTTTAATCCCTAATCCTACCACAAAGGTCCCTCCCCTCTTTGCCTCATTGGTTGAGTGCTAAGAGGTGTACAATCTTCCCAGAACGCCTCTTAGGTATTTCCCCTTAACATGTCCCCCCTCCCGTTACATACATCACATGCTTGAAAACCGTGGCAGTCTCTACCTTTGGGGTGTTATTGGCAGTTAATATGCATAAGCTAATTAAGCAAAAGCAGTAAAAACTGGCTTTAACCTTTGGCACACTTGCTAGACTACTAGCCTTGAAGTTCTCTTCTATATCTACTTTTAGGCACCTGCAAGACTGTCTTTTAGCCTTGAGGCCCTCTTTCTGCAATCCTCCTTTCTACCCAGATTCCCTCCCTATTTCATTTTCTGAGATACCAGCATTATTCTGGTATGACACTACCTCATTTCTCCCAATCCCTCCTTCTCCAATTATTAACAATGTTGTTGGGGGCAGCCAGGTGGTGCAGTGGATAAAGCAGTGGCCTTGGATTCAGGAGGACCTTAGTTCAAATCCAGACTCAGACACTTGACACTAGCTGTGTGGCCCTGGGCAAGTCACTTAACCCTCATTGCCCTGGGAAAAAAAAAATTAACAATGTTGTTTTTTCCCTAAATGAGAAGAGTCCACTATTTTAACAGGTTGCTCCTATATCCCACAACTGGATTAATGTTATTTCACAGGAAGTAACTCTTGAGTATATGTCTAAAAATTAATAGTGTTTTATGTAGGCATTATGCTTCTAATTTATTGTATTATGACATGAGAAGCAATGGCATAAGAAACTGTTATTAGTATAATTAAACTGTATCATTAGAAGGTTAACTCCACTTTCAGACTGAATGCTATAAACTGTATACTTTGCCTTAAGATGAATAATAACACAATTAGTGCTGGAGAAAGTTTTGGGGGGACTTCCCATGTCCTCTGGATCTTTAGCCTCAGTAAGGTCAAAAAAATCTTATTAGGTCTACAAAAGAAGAAGCTACAAGAATGTACAGGACTTCTTTTTCTGGTGTTGGTGGCCCAAATGAAGGAGCAGAAATGGCACCTCGCTAGGGGAAGGAAAAGAAGGAAGAGCAGGTCATCAGCCTTGGACCTCGGGTTGCAGAGGAAGAGAATGTGTTTGGTGTCTGTCATAGTTTTGCTTCCTTCAATGACACCTCTGTCCATGTGACTGATTTCTCTGGCAAAGAAACCATCTGCCGAGTGACTGGTGGGATGAAGGTCAAGTCTGACAGAGATGAATCTTCTCCCTATGCTGCTATGTTGGCCGCTCAGGATGTTGCCCAGAGATGTAAAGAACTAGGCATCACTGCCCTTCACATCAAACTTTGGGCCACAGCGGGAAATAGGACTAAGACACTTGGCCCTGGTGCACAGTCAGCCCTGAGAGCCCTGGCTGCTTCTGGAATGAAGATCGGGCAGATTGAGGATGTCACTCCAATCCCCTCTGACAGCACTTGCAGAAAGGGTGGTCTCCATGGTCGCCGTCTGTGAATATCGTTTGTTGGATTATTTTTGTCAATAAAAGTGTTTGCCTCTGGTATTCTCAAAAAAAAAAAAGATTGTACATGACTGAGGAGAGCTCTGAAATATTATGATGGGATGCCAAGTATAAAGAATTCTATTGCTTTTATTTTACTCTTCTGAATTTGTGATTATTACTTGTCTAAACTTCCTTATGCAAGTAACTAGGGAAATTAGTTCTTAAACTTACTACCTCATTACTCATTGGTTTAACAGTTATATATTCATGTAAAACATATATATACTCAAAGAGAAGAAAGAATAAAGATGTAATGTGATGTTTAAAAAAGTTTTCATTTTTTAATGGATTAGTAAACTTCACTTGAAGGCAGCTAGGTGGCATAGTGGATAGAGCTCTGGCATAGGAACTAGGAAGACTCATTCATCTTCATAATTTAAATCTAGACTCAAAAAGTTACTGGCTATGTGACACTGGGCAAATCACTTAACCTGGTTTGCCTCAATTCCTCAACTGTAAAATGAGCTGGAGAAGGAAATGGCAAACCACTCCAGTAAACTTGCCAAGAAAGGCCCAAATGTGGTCACAAAGAGTAGGACACAATTGAACAACAATGACAAGAAACTTCATTTTGGGGAAAAGCAACAAGATGAGACTATTTTTCCTTGAGAATTAGGATGTATATAATTGGCTTTCAAGTGTTTTCTATCTGCTATTAAGAATATACTGTCACCAATGCAATGGTACAGAAGAGTTCCAGGGAACTCATGATAGAAGAGGATCTCCAAATCCAAGAAAAAAAAAGAAAGAAAGAACTGTGGAGTATAGATGCTGATTGAACCATATTATTTCTTTTGTTTTGGGTGCTGTTGTTTTTTTTTTCTATTTTGAGGTTTTGCATCACTGCTCTGATTCTTTCTCTTGTAACAGGATTAATGCAGAAATAGGATTAATGTTATTATGTGTATATATATGTGTGTGTATATATATATCTATATGTATATGTATAGATATATATAGATATAACCTATATCAGATTACCTGCTGTCTAGGGGAGGGGGGGAGGGAGGGGAGGGAGGGAGGGAGAAAAATCTGAAATTGTAAAGCATGTATAAACAAAAGTTGAGAACTATCTTTACATGTAACGGAAAAAATAAAATATCTCAAAAAAAAATAAAAAATAAAAAAATAAAAAAAAAAAAGAATATACTGAAAGGATGATGGCGGAGGAAAGGCAGTGAGTTCCCAAACTCATGACAAGATCGCTCCAAAAAACATCCAAATAAGGTCACAGGAAAATGCCCAGAGCAGCAAAACTCACAGAAGAATGTGCTGAAATCATCTTCTAACCAAGAACGGCTTGGAAAGTCAGAAGGAGGGAGCTGCTGTGCTGATACAGGAGTCAGGCACAACCCCACAGTCACCCTGACAACAGATCCAGTCTCAGGAAGTCCTCACCAGAGAAAGAGACCCCCAGAGCCTCTGAATCAGCTGAAGCACCAGTGTCATCTGGAACTAAGCTCACAGTCTGGTGAGTGGGCTGAGCCCTGGGCAGGGGAGAGACTACAGGGGTTTATGCTGGTGCTAAGGCAGAACTTGGATTTTACACCCCTACTGAGAACCAGGTGGTAGGCTCCAGTAGAAGTGGCCCAGGTGGGGGAGGGGCACAGGCTCCTTGGAGCTAACAACCACAACACACAAAGCTGGTTGATTGGCAAGTTGGTCTGGGGTCATCTAGGACCAGGAAACAGGCCCGGCGAGAGAAGAACCTGATTCTCCTTAAATCATACCACCTGGGACTTCTTAAGCTTGGGATACTGCAGCCTGGAAACAGTACCCCACTTTAAGGAGCTAAAAGTCTAGTAAAAAAAAGGCAAGATGAGCCGACAGAGAAAGGTGAGGACCATAGAAAGTTTCTTCAGTAACAAGGAAGACCAAGGGACACCCTCAGAGGAAGATGTCAACATCAGGGCCCCTATATCTAAAGCTTCCAAGAAAAATATGAATTGGTCTCAGGCCATAGAGGTGCTCAAAAAGGACTTTGAAGATAAAATTAGAGAGGTAAAGGAAAAAATGGAAAGAGAAATGAGGGTGATGCAGGAAAGACATGAGAAAAAAGTCAACAGCTTGAAAAGTCAAATGGAAAAGGAGGTACAAAAGCTCTCTGATGAAAATAATTGCCTAAGAATTAGGATTGAACAAATGGAAGTCAGTGACTTTATGAGAAACCAAGACACAATGAAGTAAATCCAAATGAATAAAAAAATAGAGGGCAATGTGAAATATCTTCTGGGAAAAACTGCTGACCTGGAAAATAGGTCCAGGAGAGATCATTTGAAAATTATTGGTCTACCTGACAACCATGATCAAGGAAAGAACTTAGACACCATCTTCCAAGATATTCTCAGGGGAAATTGCCCTGAAATTCTAGAAGAAGAAGCTAAAATAGAAATTGAAAGAATCCACCAATCACCCCCAGAAAGAGATCCCAAAAAGAAAACTCCTAGCAATATTATAGCCAAATTCCAGAGCTCTCAGGTCAAGGAGAAAATATTGCAAGCTGCCAAAAAGAAGGAATGCAAGCACTGTGGAGCCTCAGTCAGGATAGCACAAGATGTAGCAGCTTCTACATTAAAGGACTGGAGGGCATGGAATATGATATTCAAAGGACAAAGGAAATGGGATTACAACCAAGAATCACCTACCCAGCAAAACGCAGCATTATCTTTCAGCAGAAAAATGGGACTTTAATGAAAAAGAAGACTTTAATATATTTGTGATGAAAAGACCTGAACTGAATGGCAAATTTGACTTTCAAATACAAGACCCTAGAGAACCATAAAAAAAAAAATTGGAGCTGGGGGACATACCTGGGATCGTACAGTGGGCGACTGTCTTGTGCCTGAGGCTGGGTTTTGGCTGGGATCCCCCTGGGTCCAGGGGTGATGATTTGTCCACTGTGTCACTTAACTAGATGATAAATCTTTAGGGTTAAATTGAGGGGTGAAGGGAATTCATTGGGGGAGGGGGGAAGGGCTGAAGTGAAATCCCACATGAAAGTAACAGGAAAAGGCTTATGGAGTGGGGGAAGAGATGGGAGAGGAGCAGGGCAGTAAATGAATTTTACACTCATCAGAAAAGGCTCAAAGATCTTAAACTCATCAGAGCTGCCTCAAGGAGCTGCCTCCACTGGGTGGAGTCATCTATTTAATCTGGGCAGTAAATGAGCCTAACACTCATTAAAATTGGCTCAAAGACCTCAATCTCATTAGAATTGGCTCAAGGAGGGACTAATGTACACACTCAATTGGGTAGAGTAATCTCTATAACCCTGCAGGAAAATAGGAGGGTGAGGGGATAAAGAGAGAGGGGCAAAGAAGGAAGGGCAGAGTGGGGGAGGGGACAGACAGAAGCAAATCCCTTTTGAAGAGTGATAGGATGAAAGAAGATGGATAATAGAATAAATATCATGGGGAAGGGAATAGGATGGAAGGGAAACAGTTAACAATAGTAATCATGAAAAAGGGAAAAGGGGGAAAAATTGTACAAAAATATTTATAGCAACTCTTGGTGGAGGCTAAGAATTGAGAATCAAGGGAATGTCCATCAATTGAGGAATGATGGAAAAAGCTGTGTTATATGATTGTAGTGGAATGGACTTGTGCTACAGGAAATGACAAACAGGATGATCCCTGAAAAACCTTGAAAGACTAATGAACATCGATGTATGGTGAAGTGAGCAGAGCTGAGAGGACATTGTGCTAAGTGACAGCAGTATTGTTCAATGAGTAATTGTGAATGACTTAGCTACTCTCAGCAGTACAATGATCCAGGACAATCCCAAGGAACTAATGAGGAAGCTTACTATTCACCCCTATAGAAAGAACTGATAAAAAGAACACTTGTGGATTGTACATATATAACCTGATTGTGATCTTGTGGAAGGGGGGAAGAAAGGGAGGGAGGGAGGGAGAAAAATTTAGAACTCTAAATCTTATGAAAATGAATGTTGGGGGCAGCTAGATGGCGCAGTGGTTAAGCACCGGCCCTGGATTCAGGAGTACCTGAGTTCAAATCCGGCCTCAGACACTTGACACTTACTAGCTGTGTGACCGTGGGCAAGTCACTTTACCCCCGTTGCCTGCAAAAAAAAAAAAAAAAAAAAAAAAAAAAAAAAAAAGAAAATGAATGTTGAAAACTACCCTTACATGTAAATGGAAAATAAAATAAACGTCTGTTGAAAGAAAAAAAAAGAATATACTGAAAGGACTAATGATAACTGTAATTGTATTAGTGGCTTTAGAATTTCAGCTGCTGCGCCAGTGAAAAACAACATAAAAAGCCTAGTCTTAATTTCTCATCGAAGCCGATATAATAAAAATGACAACACTTCCTAAATTAATTAACTTATTCAGTAGCATCAAAACCAATCAATCTACCAATCAAACTACCAAAAAATTACTTTATGGAGGTAGAAAGAATACCCAAATTTATCTAAAAGAACAAAAGGTCAAGAATATTGATAGAATAAATGTAAGAAATAGGGGTCTAGCAGTACTAGATTTCAAACTAAAGTCATTTCTTTACATTTGCAAGTTTTCACATTTGTGGTTTTGGTTATTAGTGGATTGGCTGTCAATAATTAAAAAGGAATTTTTGGAGATTCAGAGTGTACTGTGGAAAATAATAGACAATGCACCTATGTAAAGAAAATTTTAAAAAAATATCATCTCAAAGGCATAAATAGTGTATACCACTAATCTATGTTATCATTTACTACCATAAGTATATATATATATATAAATTTATTATAAATAGTTAATGTTTCAATGCGCTAAAAAACTATCAGCTACACACTTTTTGGGAACAGCTCCTCTTTTAGTCTACCATCCAGACTCAGTCATATGATTTTCTTCAGCAGCTATCTTTGAATCTTGTGTGAACTCTGTGAAGCAGCTGCTAAAGCTACACCAGGGGTTGAAAAGATTCTTCACAGTATATGATGTAATAATCTCTCATGTGGAAACTGCAACTTTTTTATGGGTGAAGTGTGTTGTTAAATATGATCCAAATTAATAAATAAAGGTTTGGGGTGGAACCTAGAGTTATTCAGGGGTTTTCACATTCTTGGGGTCCTGAACTCCTTGTCCCCATGAATGTCAAGGGACAACTGTATATTACAACGCTGTAATTATTAAAACAATTTGGTAGTGGGTAAGAAATAGAGAGGTTGGGGCAGCTAGATGGCGTAGTGGATAGAGCACTGGCCCTGGAGTCAGGAAGACCTGAGTTCAGACACTTAACACTTACTAGCTGTTTGACCCTGGGCAAGTCACTTAACCCCAATTGCCTCACTAAAAAAAAAAAAGAAAAAGAAAAGAAAAAAAAAAGAGAGAGGTTTATCAGTGGAACAGAGTAGGTACACAATATACAGGGAAAAAATGAGCACAGTAACCTAGTGTTTGATAAACGCAAAGTTCTTTTTTTTCCTTTTTTTAAAAAAAATAAACCCAAAGTTCTTAACTGTTGGAGCAAGAATCACCATGTTCCAAAATGAATGCCTAATATGGCAAAAAAATTGGAAATTAAGAAGGTGCCTACCTAGTGGGAACTGACTAAACAAATTATGGAAATGAATATAATGAAATATTGAGCCATTAAAAATTGATCCATGTGAGAAATAATTATTAATAATCAATATCTTGGGGGAGACCCAATGTTCACCCCTTCTTTTTTAGTCCTTTCTCTCCTTCCCCTCCACTCCACAGTCTAGTTTTCCTTGAAAGAAAGATTACATTGAATCTCCTCATCTGAGCCAAGTCCAACCCAACCTTACAAAGAATCTTGGGTAGAAACAGGTCTATTTATCTAGATGGCTGAAGGACTGTACTGTACCAAACCACACCTATGTGAAAACTATTATGCTCAGATCAAGTTGAGTGGAGGTCTACATTCTACATTCTTTCTCTGATATCATTCTTACCAAGGTTTGAGTGACCTAAGTCACATATCCCAAGACTTCATTTTAATTTAACACATCTCCAAATCACGTCAACCAATTAGATTTGATTGCTGTATGATGAACCTCCTATAGTTAGAAGGGTATATAAACTGTTATCCCACCACCACCATTAGGGGTCTTTGGTCTGAGAGAGACAACCAATGATCATTCTTTTATTGATAACCTGCTGGCCTATTAATAAAATTATTAGGTTACCCAAAAACTATGTCTCTCACATTTTTAATCATACCAAATGTACAGTTTCAGAAGAAACTGGAAAGATCTTTATGAACAGAAAAGCAGAATGAAATGAACAGAACAAGAACAATTTATATAACGTAATAAAGAAAAACAATTTTGAAAGATTTTAGAACTACAATAAATATAGTGATAAACCATGATTCTAGAGGAACTCAAATGAAACATGTTACCTACATCCTACCAGAGGTGAATAACTAAAATGCAGACTGACACATATTTTTGAACACAGCCAATGTAGGAATTTGTTTTGAGAAAAAAAATATATATATATATATATTTGTTATAAGAATTTTCATTATTTTTAAAAATTGTTCAGTAAGGGTGGATGTTGGGGAGAAATAATAAATACTTGTAAAAATGAATGAATAAAATTATTTTTTAAATCAATATATATTATCAACTCACTCCCTAGGTCGAAAATAGATATTCACTACCTCCAAATTAAAGTACAGTAAAGAAATTAAAGGCACTCTACAATCTGTTCCTAACTTATTTTTTCTTTCCTTCTCATTATTTTTGAACTCAAAACCTATACTCCAAGTATTCCCCCAACACACCTTTAAAATTTTGTCTTCTGTTCATGTCATTCTCCCATTCTGGAAATCCATTCGCGCACTCAAATATTGCCTATTCTTAAATGTATAGCTCCAATTACATAGAATCAGTTTCTCTAAAGCACATTAAGTCTCAAGCCTCTTTAAAATAGAAAAATCTGTGCTTGAGAAAAAACAATTTTAACAGTCTCCACAATCTAGGATACCAAGAGCCTCCAAAAGACAAAAACTTTATGAAAAATGCCTAACTCAAACTCACTCAACACTGCCCCCCCCACCCCCCCACACACATCCTACCACACTCCCACTAGCAAGGCTATACAAGCTAACCAAACTCATAGGCTTGCAATAGACTGCCACTCAAGCCTCCTCTCTCCTCCTAGTGCCTCAGAGATGCCAACTCTAAATGGAAGAAATTTGTTCAAGCCACAATAGCCAACACCACGGAAACATTCTGTATTTGGCCAGTGGAAGAAAGAAGTATAGGTCCAGAATCTGTGATAAAAATAGAGCTCATCTCTACACCTGAACCCACCCAATTTCCAGTGCTGAGGAGATACAAACTCTAAATGACAAATCTGCTTAGACTGCAGTAGTAGCAGCATAGTAGTGCTCCATGCCACTGAGTCAAAGAAGTGAGGCACAGAGAGCATGAGGACAGGACATATGTGTGTAGAGGAAACTGGAAATTCACTAAATTTGAGGGAAAGAGCCCAGCATCCACCTGGTTCCAGTTTTGTCCTCCCAGCAGTCACTTGGGGCAGAGACCAGGGCTGTTGATCCACAAATTGCCCAGCATAGGAAGAGGTTGAGATGCTTTGGGATCTAGCATCAGGGAAACTGTCATCAGAGGGGAGAAAATCAAAAAGAGAACAGGAGAAAATGAAGAAAAAAACAAAAAAAAATCTCAGGAGGAAGAAAATGACCTTGAATATAAAAAGATAACCTGAAAGAAAAGGCATTAACAGAAGAAAATAATGGCCTCTAGTTCTAGTACATGAGTTTAGTCATCTATCTATCTATCTATCTATCTATCTATCTATCTATCTATCTATCTATCTATCTATAGTACAAAATAAACAAAAATGACTGAATACCTGATGAGGCAGGGGACACAGAAGATTTCGAGAAGAGTACGGAACCACGGAATGCTGTTCCTAAGTAGTTTAAAAAAAGAAATTAGAGAATCATTAGAGCAGAATTTATGGGCTACATAGTGGACATAATTGGTAGAATGGAAAAACTTTAGTCTCTAATGCTAAGTCTCACAAAAGAAACATAAGAGAGGGGTAGCTAGGTGGCACAGTGGATAGAGCACCAGCCCTGGATTCAGGAGGACTTGAGTTCAAATCTGACCTCAGACACTTGACACTTACTAGCTGTGTGACCCTGGGCAAGTCACTTAACCCCAATTGCCTCACCAAAAAACAAAACAAACAAAAAAAAGAAACATAAGAGAAAACAACTCATTAGGAATGCAAATACACAGGAGTGAAGAACAATAAGGAGGAAGAGAAGATAAAAGCAGTAACATTTTTTAAAAGCATGCTTTCCATACAAGCAAAACATACTGATCTCAAAGACAGGAAGCATAAAGACAACTTAAAAATTATAGGTCTCCTAAAAGACATGAGAAGTCCTAAATAGCACAATTCAGGAAATACAAGAAATACTGTCCAGAACTTCTATACAGGAAAGCAAAGTGTCAAAAGAATCTAAACACTGTCTCCAGGAAAAAAAAAATCCAAGGCTACAAACTCCAAGATATATCGTGGTTAAATTTTAAAATTACTTTGAGAAATGACAGATTCTTTAAGAGACCAGGAGAAAGACTTTCAAATAGAAAGGAAAGGAAATTTAAGTAACAAAAGATTCTTCTACAGCATCTAGAAAACATAGGAAATGATGGAATAATGTATTCTGAAGAGCAATGGAGATCAATATGCAGTCCAAGGGTGACTTATCCTGCAAATCTGAACCCAACTATATGTTAAAAAAGATGGGCTTCAAAAACAAAGAGGCATTTGAAACATTAATAGAAATAAAACCAGACCAGAAAAGATTATTTGCTTCACAAATACCCTAAGTAACAGAAATATAAGAGCAAACTAGTAGAACAACCAGGGACAAAAACAACAAAATAATTACAAAGGTCATTAAGAGATTCCTTTTAGGGGCAGCTAGGTGGCGCAGTGGATAGAGCACCGGTCCTGGAGTCAGCCGTACCTGAGTTCAACTCCGGCCTCAGACACTTAACACTTACTAGCTGTGTGACCCTGGGCAAGTCACTTAACCCCAATTTCCTCACCCAAAAAAAAAAAAAAGAGATTCCTTTTGAAATGTACATAAAGAAACAAGGGTGAAAGTAGAAATCAAATAGAAGTAAGGGTAGAGAAACAGGCCACAGGCATCATGGACTAGCCTCTACAACATCCTATCTATATGTGCATCAATCTTTTTTGTGTGACTAAATTACAAAATGGGAGGCTAAATATAAACAAGGAAGGAAAGATACAGGATAATACGATGTGCCTTTATCAAGTCAAAGGTTAATAATGAAGGGGAAGTAACTCCTGTGTCTCTTGGGAAAAAAAGACTAAAGGAGAAGAGGTCAAAGAAAAGAAGGGATTAAAACAGGGAAAAGAAAGAAGAAATGTTGTTTAAATGGTGGGAGGGGGATACCACTGATGAATGTTCTTATGGGTGAAGAGAGATATTCTATCAGAAGAGATGAAGACCTTAAAATGATTATTATCTACAGGGATTTGCTGCCTATAGAGACCATTCATCTTGTCTTAGGAAAAAGGGAATTAAAGCTCCTGAGAGCAACTTGACACACATAAGAGTGGAAGGGTATGGACCCAGGGAAGATTGAGTCAAATAGGAGGGGAGAATGGCTAAGAAGAGGGTAAAGGACAGTAATGAACTGAATAATCAAGGACAATGGAAGAATCCTACCAAAAAGTAATATCCTCTCTATTACCTGAAGGAATTGGTATTTTTGTAAGAGTGAGGCACAAGAGAAAAAAATGGGGACAGCTCAAGATGGCAAAAACAAAATGATTTTAAGAGAGAATCCCAAAAAGGTATGTTAAAAGTTTTAATTCCATCAAGAACACAAACAATAAAGAACTAAATAAGTATAAGGGCCACAAATCAAAGAAGATAATTCTAGAATAGACAGAAAGGGAAGATAAATAACAAAGAGAGTAGGGGAAAGAAAAAGGAGCAGACAATAAAAATTTTAAAAAATAACCAACATATAAACAAAAGTTGAGAACTATCTTTACATGTAACGGAAAAAATAAAATATCTCATTAAAAAAAAAATAACCAACAAAAACAAACTCAAGAGAAGCAGAGGAAGGGGAATTCTACATTAATACTATATAATTAAGAGGCAAAAAAGAAAACAAGATTTAAATAGATAAGAAGACAGGAAAGAAAAAAATTAGCAAAACTTCAAAGGGTAAAGGGTAACAAATGGGAAGGGGGTAGAGCTCAAAGTTGAGGGAAAGAGCCAGTGTCAAGAGGGTCATATGAAGAAAGATTAAGCTAAAATAACCGAAGAGGCACAGTACTATTTTTATAACAGAAGGGAAAAAAATCTTTACTTAAAAAAAAAAGAGACAATGGGGGAGGGGACAGACAGAAGCAAATCCCTTTTGAAGAGTAACAGGATGAAAGAAGAGGAATAATAGAATAAATATTATGGGGAAGGGAATATGATGGAAGGGAAACAACAATAGTAATCATGAAAAAGAGAAAAGGGGGGGAAATTGTACAAAAAATATTTGTAGCAACTCTTGGTGGAGGCTAAGAATTGAGAATCAAGGGAATGTCCATCAATTGAGGAATGATGGAAAAAGCTGTGTTATATGATTGTAGTGGAATGGACTTGTGCTACAGAAAATGACAAAGAGAATGACCCCAGAAAAACCTGGAAAGACTAATGAACATCAGTGTATAGTGAAGTAAGCAGAGCTGGGAGGACATTGTGCATAGTGACAGCAGTATTGTTCAGTGAGCAATTGTCAATGATGTAACTACTCTCAGCAATGCAATGATCCAACACAATCCCAAGGAACTAATGAGGAAGCTTACTATGCACCCCCATAGAAAGAACTGATAAAAAGAACACTTGTGGATTGTACATATATAACCTGCGTGCAATCTTGTGGAGGAGGGAGAAAAATTTAGAACTCTAAATTTTATGAAAATGAATGTTGAAAACTACCCTTACATGTAACTGGAAAAAATAAAATAAATGTTTGTTGCTTAAAAAAAAAAATGGAGAGAGAGAGACAAATGGATGAAAACATAAACCTAATTCTCACAATTTAAAATGTAGATGGATTAAACAATGCAATTTTTTAAAAAATGACAGTTTGGATAAGAAAATGAAATCCTACAATCTGTTGCTTATAAGAAATACATTTTAAAAACAAAAATATACATAGAATAAAAATGAGAGACTGGAAAAAAATTTGCTATACATAAAGTGAATCCAAAAACCAGGAGTTGCAATCATACAATCAAAGCAAAAATAAATATTCTGAAAAAGGGTGGTGGGGAATGGGAGATAAAAGAACAACCTACATTATACTGAAAGGAACCAAAGATAACAAATTGGTATCAGTATTAAATTTATATGTTCCAAATGTCTTTGCATCTAAATTCATAAAGGAAACAGTAATGGAGCTACAAGAATACAAAGATAGTAACATAATAATGCCAGAAGATTTTTTTGTTTTGTTTTGTTTTTTTTTTTTGCGGGGCAATGGGGGTTAAGTGACTTGCCCAGGGTCACACAGCTAGTAAGTGTCAAGTGTCTGAGGCCAGATTTGAACTCAGGTACTCCTGACT
The DNA here is from genome assembly GCF_019393635.1 of Dromiciops gliroides. Lineage (NCBI taxonomy): Eukaryota > Metazoa > Chordata > Mammalia > Microbiotheria > Microbiotheriidae > Dromiciops > Dromiciops gliroides. The sequence continues at coordinate 256,486,381 of NC_057863.1, read as the reverse complement.
CCAGGGCCGGTGCTTTATCCACTGCGCCACCTAGCCGCCCCATGCCAGAAGATTTTAATGTCCCTTTCTCATTTTTGGATAAGACTAACAGAAAGGTAAACTAAAGAGAAAATATAGAATTAAATAAATTGTTGGAAAAACTACAGATAATAGCTTATACATCTTTTAAATTGGATTACAAAAGATTATACGCATTTCTCAGCACCACCTGGATCTTTTACAAAAACTCATCATGTATTCAGTCACAGAGATACTGCAAACTAATATAAAAAGGTGGAAATAATAAAGACATCCTTTAGAGTTCATAATACAATATGGTAATTGATTCAGAGACTAATAAAATAAAAGGCAAAGACCCAAAATGAGACTCAGACTCAACAATAAAATCCTAAATAATAAATGGGTCAAAGAACAAATCATAGAAATAATAATTATATGAAAGAAATTAATAATGATGAAACATACCAAAATTTCTGTGATGCAGCAAAAAGAGTCCTCAGGGGAAAAATCATATCCCTATAAATATACATTAACAAGATAAAAAAAGAGGATTATTTCACTGAATTTGCATTTTTTTAAAATTATAGAGATAACAAATAAACTTAAAATAAGGACAAAGGAGGGTGATTGAAAATTAGAAGAGAAACATAACGGGAGGGAGAAGCCAAGTCTTTAAAAACACTGATAAAATGATGTTATATTAAGCCACTATGACTAAAAATTTAAGGGCAGAAAATCTAATCGATAAAATAGCAAATGAGTAAGCTGAAATTATAAGAAGAATTGGAAAAAATAAATCATAACAGATTATGCACAGATACACCCTAAGATAAAAAATTTGAAAAAAAAACAACAAAAGAAATTGAGAAACACCTTCAAAAATGAAAAATTCCTGAGGGCAGCTAGGTGGTGCAGCACCGGCCCTGGGATTCAGGAGGACCTGAGTTCAAATATGACCTCAGACACTTGATACTTCCCAGCTGGGTGACCCTGGGCAAGTCACTTAACCCCTATTGCCCCACAAAAAAAAAAAAAAAAAGAAAAGAAAAGAAAAAATGAAAAATTCCTAAACTGACAGAAGATGAAACAAAGATCTTAAGTAACCCTATCTCAGGAAACGAAATTGAAATAGCTGCAAGGGAACTAATAAAAAACTAAAACAAAACAACAAAAAACCCTGCTGTTCCTGAAAGATTCAAAAGAGAATTCTATCAAACTTTTAAAGGACAATTAGTATCCATACTATACAATTTTTTTTTTAATTGAGAAAGTATCCTACCAGAATCCTTTTTTGTGACAAACACAATCCTAATACCTAAAAATCAAGGAAGGATAAAACACAGAAGGAAAACTACAGACCAATATCATTAACGAATACAAATTTTAAATGTTTAAAAAATTCTGTCAAACAGACTACAGAAATGTATCCAAGAAATAATTCATTAAAGCCAAGTTGGAGTTATATTGGCAATGAAAGAATGGTTCCACATTAGGAAAACAATCAACATAATAAATCAAATTAAAAACAAAAACATCCAGAACTTATAATTAACCTACTCAAGACATCTTATTTCCCAACTCAGTTATAGTCATTTTAGATTTCTGACTTCACCAAGCCTCCAATACAGTTCCTTGAGGTCAGGGACCATCTTTATTTTTCCTATTTTTATCTCTAACAAATAACACAGTGCCTGGCACATGGTGGGCATTTAATGTTTACTATTAACTATTGATGTGTTTATCTCAATAACAGAAAAAGCCTTTGACAAAGTACAACACTCATTTATGTTTTTTTGTTGTTTTGTTTTGTTTTTTTGCAGGGCAATGAGGGTCAAGTGACTTGCCCAGGGTCACACAGCTAGTAAGTGTCAAGCGTCTGGGGTCGGATTTGAACTCAGTTACTCCTGAATCCAGGGCTGCTGCTTTAACACTGCACCATCTAGCTGCCCCCACTCATTTATGTTTTAAAATAAAACGGGGGAAGCTAGGTGGCGCAATGGATAAAGCACCAGCCCTGGATTCAGGAGGACCTGAGTTCAAATCCAGCCTCAGACACTTGACACTTACTAGCTGTGTGACCCTGGGCAAGTCACTTAACCATCATTGCCCTGCAAAAATAAAAAATAAAAATAAAGCAGCCCTACAAAGTATAGAAATAGAGGGACTTTAAGAACAAAAATCAAGCATTACAGGAAATGGGGTGTAAAACAAAAATTTAACTATATCTACTAATCTGAAAAATTATATAATTGGACTTATATTAAAAAGTATAACTATATGAAAAATTTTAAGTTTAGAAAAATTATAATTTGGGCCATAAGTCCTGCCGCGGTCACCATCCAAATGTGAAGATATTTTAACTTACTTGGGGCTAATTTATATGGGGGCCTAATCTACCTGGAGGACTAATCTGGGGACTTTTGACTGGCTGGCTATCTGACTGCTATTAATTTCCTAAGACAATCTGTTAGGGCCTTTTAAAAATTTTCTCCACACTGCTCCGTTCCCAAATTGATAAGCAAAAGATTAAGAAGCCTCTTAATTAAATAATCAAAGAAGAATTTATTTATAAAAATCAATGTAAGGGTTAAGAAAGGCAAATTATACAACCTGTCTGCTTTTAATATAAGGGCTGTTGCCACCTCTTGCCTATGGGTATGCTGTCCACTGCCACCTCTCTCGTTTTCTCCAACCGCTTTGTACCGTCCCTCCAGTATATATCTTCCTTCTCTCCCCTCAAACCTCAGGCTCCCTGCGCCCCCCGCACATGCCGAGTTAATCCGCTGGCGCTGCAGCCAGGTGGGGGCTCGAGTGTCCTGTGCGCACCATACCCAGGGCTCCGTGCCCCCTGCTGTGCACCTGGGACCTCTGCACGGGCTACAAGCCTGGGATCTCTGGGATAGATCCCCTCAGGGTGGAGGGAGCTAGGGCTTTTTCCCCCAGCAGTCTGACCTGGCGTCCTGTAAAGCCCATGGGGCTTTTTGGCTCAGCTGAAGCGGAGGGGCACCAGCCCCTCTTGCACAGAAAAAAAAAAACCCATAGGTCCTAAGGTTTTTTAATCTTAGCCCAAAGGCAGGGTCCCCAATAAATAAATTTCCACACGGGATATACTAGAGTCTTTTCCAATAAATACAGGAGTAAAGCAAGGATGCCTACTTTCCCCACGATTATTTGATATACTTCTGGAAATGCTATCAATAGCAGTAAACCATGAGAAAGAAATTTAACCCATAAAAAGAGGCAAAGAAGAGGCAAAAGTATCCTTATTGGCTGATGATATAATGGTATATTTGAAAAATCCCAGGGAATCAGCAAAGATACTAACTGAAACAATTGATAGTTACAGCCAAATTGCCAGTTTAAAAAGAAAAATCAACCTTCAAAAATTAACTGCATTTCTATATAATAAAAGTAAAATTCAAGGGGCAATAAAAGAAAAAAAATTCCATTACAAATAACTACAAAACGCATAAAGTGTCTGGGAGGGAGGGGTCAATCTACCAAAACACACAAAAGACATATAGATTTACTTACAAAATGATCCTTAAAAAAATAAAGAACTGGGGACGGCTAGGTGGCGCAGTGGATAAAGCACCGGCCCTGGATTCAGGAGTACCTGAGTTCCAATCCGGCCTCAGACACTTGACACTAGCTGTGTAACCCTGGGCAAGTCACTTAACCCCCATTGCCCTGCAAAAAAGAAAAGAAAAGAAAAGAAAAGAACTAAAATAATTGGAGAAATAAGCCAATGCTTGTGGCTAAGCCAGTGCCAACATAACAAAAAAAAAAAAATTACAACAGTACCAAAGTTTATACTTCTAAAAATATAACAGGGGCAGCTAGGTGGCGCAGTGGACAAAGCACTGGCCCTGGATTCAGGAGGACCTGAGCTCAAATCCAGCCTCAGACACTTGACACATACTAGCTGTATGACCCTGGGCAAGTCACTTAACCCTCATTGCCCTGAAAAAATAAAAATAAAAATATACCAGTCAAATTATCAAAAGGATACTTTATAGAACTTAATGAAATAATAATAAAATTTATTTTTAAAAAAGATCAATAATGTCAAGATATATGAGGAAAAGAGGTAAAGACAAGAGTTTATTAGCACTTCTAGACTTCAATCCATTCTATAAAGCAGCATGTAATCCAAACTACCTGGTACTAGTTAAAAAATAGAGAGATAGATCAATAGAACAGACTAGACAAGGGAATATAAAAAATAATAACCCAGTGTCTCATAAAGCAGAAAACATAGATTATTTAGAAAAGTACTCACTATTTAATTAAACAAAACCTTCTGGGCAAACAATAAAGTTGCCTGAAAAAAATCAGGCTTAGCCCAAGAAACACCTTCCATGGTATTCCACAAAATGCTATAAATGGATATGTGAACTAATATTAAAGTTAATACTATTTTTAAAAATTATAATAGTAACAGATAATTTACCAGTTATAGCAATGGGTAGAAGGGTTATTCTTAACCTAACATGAAAGAGAAGCAAACTTGATTACATGAAATTGAAAAGTTTCTGCATAGACAAAATTAATGCACCACGGATAAGGAGGAAGGGAATAAACATTAATATAACACCTAAGGGTTAGGCACTGTGCTAAGCACTTTATCAATATCGTCTCATTTGATTCTCACTACAACCCTTGGAGGTATAAGCTATTATTAACCCAATTTTACAGATGAGGAAACTGAGGCTAACAGAAGATATATATAACTTGCCACACTGCCTATGTGTCTAAGGCTTGATTTGAACTGAATCCAGGTGCAACACTGCATCCAGTGAGCCACCAGCTCCTTTTAAGATAAGGAGGAAAGTAGTCTAATGGGAAAAAAATCATTATATGAAATTTCTCTGATAATGGTTTGGTATCTAAGATATATGAATAATTAACAAGTATATTTAAGACAAAAAGCCATTCTCCAACAGATAAATGATCAAAGGATATGAACGAACAGTTCTCAAAAGAATTGTGAAGTATTCTCAATCACATGAAATAATTCTCCAAATCACTAATAAAGAAATGCAAATCAAAATAATACTGAAATTACACCCCATGCCCTAAAAACTGGCAAAGATGACAAAAATGGCAATAGTCAATGTTGAAGGGGTAGTGGGAAGATAAGCACACTAATACACTGCTGGTGGAAGTGTAAAACAATACAATTATTTTGGAAAACAATTTGGAATTATGTAAATGTCCCTTTGACCCAGAGATTCTATTACTAGTTTTATACCCCAAGGAAACCAATGATTAAAAAAAAAAAAAGTGGGGCAGCTAGGTGGGGCAGTGGATAAAGCACCAGCCCTGGATTCAGGAGGACCTGAGTTCAAATCTGGCCTCAGACACTTAACACTTACTAGCTGTGTGGCCCTGAGCAAGTCACTTAACCCTAACTGCCTCGAAAGAAAGAAAGGAAGAAAGAAAGAAAGAAGAAAGAAAGGAAGGAAGGAAGGAAGGAAGGAAGGAAGGAAGGAAGGAAGAAAGAAAGAAAGAAAGAAAGAAAGAAAGAAAGAAAGAAAGAAAGAAAGAAAGAAAGAAAGAAAGAAAGAAAGAAAGAAAGAAAGAAAAGTCCCCATCTATACCAAAATATTTATAATAGCATTTTTCGTGATATCAAATTACTAGAAACAAAACAGATGCTCATAGATTTAAAAATGGCTCAAATTATGGCACATGAGTTTAATGTGATATTTTAGGGCTATAAAAAATGATGAATGTGATGAATATAGAGAAATGTGCAAAGATCTCCATGAACTCATGAAGAATTGAATAAGAATCAAGAAAATAGTATGACTAAAACAATATGACATAATAACTACAATCAACCTACACACAAAACATGAATGTTGTAAAATTATAAAGAATAAATATGGCTTGAAAGAAGAGATGAGATGCTAATTCTAACCTACTTCTTTGAGGAAATTTTTTCAATATAATGATCAGTTGTGCTGATTTTTTCCCCCTTTCTTTTGGTTTAAAAAATACTACCCTAGGCAGCTAGGTGGCGCAGTGGATAGAGCACTGGCCCTGGATTCAGGAGGACCTGAATTCAAATCTGCGCTCAGACACTTGACATTTACTAGTTGTGTGATCCTAGACAAGTCACTTAACCTTCATTTCCCTGAAAATAATAAAATAATAATACCTTTATATTGGGGGAAAACTGCTAATATAAAAAGATATTAATGAAAACATTTTAAAATGTTCAAAGAACAAAGAATAGGCCATCAATGTTGAACAGGACTATGAAAAATCAAGCACACTATTGTACTGTTGGTAGACCTGTAAATTGGTCTAACCTTCCTGGAAAGCAATCTAAAATTATGCTAGGAATGTGACTAAAATGTCAATACCTTTTGATCTAGATATCCTACTACTAGGAATATACCTAAAGGAGGTAAAGGGGTAAAAGATAGAAAGGCCCCACAGGCACTAAAATATTTACAAATGCTCTTTTTATTTACAAAATATTGATACTAGCAAAGATCTGGAACAAAGAAGTCCACAAAGTAGGGAATTCTAGACCATGATAATCAATATAGAGGTGAAGCCAAAATGGCAGCAGCAGCAGGCAACAGTTCAGCAATCCTTCCCCTCAACCCCAAATTCTTCCAAACAGCCTTAAAAAATGCACCAGATGAATCCCGAAGGGGAAATCCAGAAAAGTCACAATGAGGCATTATTCCAAGCCCAGATTTGAAAACAGAGACTGACTGAGAGGTACTTGGACACTAGGTACAGCATCAGACCAAGAAAGCTTTATCTGTTGCTAAGACTGAAAGCCAGATCAGGAACTTGAAGAACTCGGTTTTTTTAATTAATTTATTCATTCATTCATTCATTCATTCATTCATTTATTTATTTTCAGTGAGGCACAGCTAGTAAGTGTTAAGTGTCTGAGGTCGGATTTGAACTCAGGTACTTCTGACTCCAGGGCCGGTGCTCTATCTACTGCCCCCCAAAAATGTTATTATAAATGAAATAAAAATGCTTGAGGAAAATTTCAAAAAGATTTGAGAGGTACAGAAGAAAGAATGAGAAAGGGAATTGAGTTACATTTTTTAAAATTTACATATAATTGGGAAATATTTAATCAAATTAATAAAAATATATTTTAAAAACCAAATATTTGCAAAAAGCTATCCCCTGCTGTGCATACCCTTTGACCCAGAAATACCACTTTTGGGTCTTTTTCCCAAAGAGATCATGGAAAGGGGAAAGGGACCCACATGTACAAAAATATTTATAGCTGTTCTTTATGTGGTGGCAAGGAATTGGAAGTTGAGGGGGTGCCCATCAATTGGGGAATGGCTGGACAAGTTGTGGTATATGAATACAATGGAATACTATTGTGCTGTAAGAAATGATGAGCAGGTGGAGTTCAGAGAAACCTGGAGGATCTTGCATGGGCTGATGATGAGTGAGATGAGCAGAACCAGAAGAACATTGTACACAGTATCATCAACATTGAGTGCTGATCTACTGTGATGGACTATATTCTTCTCACCAATGCAATGGTACAGAAGAGTTCCAGGGAACTCATGATAGAAGAGGATCTCCAAATCCAAGGAAAAAAAAAAAAAGAACTGTGGAGTATAAATGCTGAATGAACCATACTATTTCTTTTGTTTTTGGTGCTGTTGTATTTTTTTCTATTTTGAGGTTTTTCATCATTGCTCTGATTTTTTCTCTTGTAACAGGACTAATGCAGAAATAGGATTAGTGTTATTATGTGTGTGTGTGTGTGTATATATATATATATATATATATATATATATATATATATATATATATATATATATATATATATATATATGTAAAACCTATATCAGATTACCTGCTGTCTAAGGGGGGGGGAGAAAAATCTGAAATTGGAAAGCTTGTATAAACAAAAGCTGAGAACTATCTTTACATGTAACGGTAAAAAAAATACTTTATTAATTTTTTTTAAAAAGCTATCCCCTGTAACAAAGAATAAGAAAAAAATTTAACAAAACTAATGTTATCTCATTTTGACATGTTATTCACACCCATAGTTTCCTACAACAAAGAACTGAATACTGTTTTACCAAGCTTAGCACTGAATAGATGAAAAAACATATCTCCCTCCCTTTTTGCTGTCAAAATGAGATAATGTATTAAAATTTTTCTTATTCTTTGTTATAGGAGATAGCTTTTAATAAATATTTTTCACTTATTTGATTAAATATTTCTCAGCTACATGTAAAATTTTTTTTAATTTAAAAAATTTTAAGTACCAAATTTTCTTCCTCCCTCCTGCCCCATTCTTACCATTTGAGAAGGCAAGCAATATTGATTACACATGTGAAGACATGCAAAACCTTAGCCATGATTGCATATATATTTGTATATCTAATACACAGCTACAGATAAGGTTATATCTAAAAATATGTATATATAAAATAGATACCTCTGCATCTATATAAATTAAGGTGATATAGAAACCAAAACTAAATCTCATTCTAGCTCCACTCCAGAGTGAGCTCTTTTTTCCTGAAATCGCCTAGCATTTCTGGAGATCACTTATTTGGTGCTTCTCACTTATGCCTTCTAATACTGTTTTTAAATAAAATCATGGCATCTTTCTAGTAAAATTACATATTCTTGGGGCAGCTAGGTGGCGCAGTGGATAGAGCACCAGCCCTGGATTCAGGAGTACCTGAGTTCAGGGCCGGTGCTCTATCCACTGCGCCACCTAGCTGCCCCTATATATATATTCTTTAAACATAGTAGGTTCTGTCTCCAAAACTTGTCATTCCCATAGCAGCTAACACAGTGCCTAGACGTTCTAGTTATATCTCCCTAAGCTCTAAACTCTTCAAGCTCTTCAAGTAGAAATCATCTCTCCCATATCACTTGGCCTTGTACAGAGTACACAATGAGTAAGCAGTTATTACAGCTAATTTTTCCAAAAATCCTATTAAAAACAACCAAAAAAAATTCTACTTATCAAAACTCAAAAGTTTCTATTAAATGAGTTATGATCAGAATCTATGGAGGTAGTATACCCACAATGCTAAGCATGGATTACTCCCACATTTTGTCATCTGCCAATTTGCAGGACATGAAGTAAAACCTCAAAGTTGTTTTGATTAGCATTTCTCTTATTATTTGTGATTGGGAGCATTACATATCATTGTTAATAGTTTGATATTCTTTTGAGAACTTCATATCCCTTTTGCACTTATCTACTGGTGAATGGTTTTTGGTCATATATCTACATCTGTATGTATACACACATTGTTTATATTATATTAGATACCAAACCCTAACAGGGAAATTTTATGACAAAGATTTTTTCCCATTCAACTGCTTTCCCTTCTTATCCTAGGTGCCTTAATTCTATCTGTATGGAAGCTTTTCAGTTTCCTTTTATCTTTTGTAATTGCCTCTATCCTTTTTTTGATAAACTCAAAGACCACAGCTTTTGGGACAAGAATTCAGTATTTGACAAAAACTGCTGGGAAGACTGGAAAACAGTATGGCTGAAACTCAGTATAAACCAACATCTCATCTTATACCAAGATAAGATCAAAATGGGTACATGATTTAAACATAAAGTGTAATACCATAAGCATATTAAGAGAGCAAGGAATAGTTTACCTGTCATAACTATGGAGAAGGAAAGAATTTATGATTCAAACAAGAGATAGAGAACATTATGAGATGGAAAATGGACCATTTTGACTTTATGTGTGTGTGTATAGATGTATATAAAATAGGTATACATAACCTTTTACTATTGCCAAATTTTTCACAACCTCCACATTCAGTTACATGACCCTATATCGGGACACAACCCACAGTTTAAGAAGCTTTGATTTGGGGGCAGCTAGGTGGCGCAGTGGATAGAGCACCGGCCCTGGAGTCAGGAGGACCTGAGTTCAAATCCGGCCTCAGACACTTGACACTTACTAGCTCTGTGACCCTGGGCAAGTCACTTAACCCCAACTGCCTCACTTAAAAAAAAAAAAAAGAATCTTTGATTTGGAGCATTTTTTATATGACTATTGATAGCTGATTTCTTCATCTGAAAACTGCCTGTTCATATCTTTTGACCATTTATCAACTGGGTAATGACTTGTATTCTTACAAATTTGACTCAGTTCTCTATGTATTTAAGTAATGAAGCCTTTATCAGAGACACTTGCTGTAAAAAATTGTTTCCCAGCTTTTTACTTTCCTTCTTGGTTTTGTTTGTATATTTTATATACCTATATACCTTGGATCATGTAAAAATTGTTCTGGCATCAAGGGATTGAGAGTGGGAAAAGTTTAAGAAGCCCTGGATTAGAGAAATGCAAATTAAAACAATTCTGAAGTAGCACCTCATACCTATCAGATCAGTTAATATGACAAAAGGAAAATAATGTTGAAGATGTTAGAAAATTGGGACACCAATGCACTGTTGGTGAAGTTGTGAACTGATCCAATCATTCTGGAAAGCAATTTGGAACTATACCAAAAGGGCAATCAAACTGCATGCCTTCTGATCCAGCAATACCATTACTAAGTCTGTATGTCAAAGAGATTTTTAAAGAAAGGAGTTGGGGAGGACTCATTTGTACAAAAATATTTATAGCAGCTCTCTTTGTAGTATGAAAGAAATGGAAATTGAGCGGATGTACATCAATTAAGGAATGTCTAAACAAACTCTGGTACATGATTATAATGGAGTATTACTGTGCTATAAAAAATGATGAGCAGGATGGTTTCAACAATCATATCTGTCAGTTCTTTCAGTACCTAAGAATGTAGTTCAGGGCAGCTAGGTGGTGCAGCAGATCAAGCACTGGCCCTGGATTCAGGAGGACCTTAGTTCAAATCTGGCCTCAGACACTTGATACTTACTAGCTGTGTGACCCTGGGCAAGTCACTTAACCCTCATTGTCCTGCCCAAAAAAAAAAAGAAAAAAAGAAAAAGAATGTAGTTCATCAGGGTCATTTGATCTGAACTCATTAAGAAGTACTTTCTTACTAATCACTTTACTTTTACAGGGTTTTAATTCTTTATTAGCCTAGACATATTTGTCTTTTCTAAATCAAAGAACATTCTCTTTGGCAGAGAAAATAGAAATGAGTATCTCTACCTCTTCTTCTCCCTTGTCAGTTATCATTGTTTCATCCAAGCTAAGTAACAGTCCATTGCTTTCTTTGATCCTATTTTCCCCAAAATAACAATAAAATTTGTTGTTGTTGTCCTTAGCTTTCCATACCAGCCACAGTTCATTAAAGCTTTAGTACTTCTAACACTATTTTCATAAAATTTTACTAAGCATTTAGGTATTCATCCTCTGTTACTTGACCTTGTTTTCCACACTATATATCTTTTTTTTTTTTTTTTTGCGGGGCAATGGGGGTTAAGTGACTTGTCCAGGGTCACACAGCTAGTAAGTGTTAAGTGTCTGAGGCTGGATTTGAACTCAGGTACTCCTGAATCCAGGGCCAACACTTTAACCACTGCGCCATCTAGCTGCCCCCATATCTTTTTAAAATACTAATCTGGTTGGTCAAAACTGACCTGCTTGCTGTTCATCACACACAACATTCTACCTCCTGTCTCTATGCTCATATCTGAAATGCATTCCCACCCTACTTCATACAATCTCCAGCTTCCTTCAAATTCAACTTAGTAACTCTTCATATGGGAAGCATACCCCTATCTCCACAGATGCTAGTGACCTTCCAATGAATATTACTTTATGTATAGTTTCCATATATTTTATTTTTACTTATTGGTCTACATTTTTTCCCCCAACAGAATGCAAACTCCTGTAAGGCAGGGATTGTTTTGTTTGTCTTTTTATTCTCAAAACCTAGCAGAATGTCTGGTACATTGTAGGCACTTAATAAATGTTTGAACTGGAGACTGAATTTATACAGAGGATCATAAATCTAGAGCTGGAGGAGACATCTAGTCTAACCTTTTTGTTTTACAGAGGAAGAAACCAAGGCCCAGGGAAGTTAAATGAACTGCCCAAGGCCATAGGTTGCAGCTGAACCACACTGTTCTTTCCACTATGCCACTTTCAACTTCTATCGGTGAGTTCCCTCTTCATCCACATTGGTCCTTTTGCACAAGTTTCTTAATCTGGGGTTGATAAACTTCAATGGCAATAATAATTAATTTTTATTTTTAATAACTTCTACCTGAAATTTAAAATTTCCTTCAATCATGAATGTAGGCGCTAAGCTTAACCAGTCAAAAGGATTGGTAAGACAATAAAAGTTAAGAATTCCTGCTTTAGACAATTCCCCTTTTTCCAACCTGATTTTCATCCTTGAGAAATTCTTTATCCATCCTGGGGTACCTGACCCTTTGGAATTTTGGACCAAGAGGTCCTCTATGGTTCCTCTGAATCTTATGACATCTGCTCTATCCAATTCTAGGGTATACATCAGATTTTTCCCCAACTTTCCTCTCCTCTATCACAAAATCCAGGAGGGAATGATAAGTTCCCTTCCCTCAGCAATGATTAGTGGAGTGAAATTTAAAAAAAATTTTTTTTTTTTGCGGGGCAATGGGGGTTAAGTGGCTTGCCCAGGGTCACACAGCTAGTAAGTGTCAAGTGTCTGAGGCCAGATTTGAACTTAGGTACTCCTGAATCCAGGGCCAGTGCTTTATCTACTGCGCCACCTAGCTGCCCCATATAAGGCTTTTATTAATAGCCAATAGTGCTAGTCACTGCATTCCCTAATCTTGCCTAAAATCGTTACTGAAAAGGCAGAAAAAACACAAACATATTCATTTCTTGAAAAGTAGTACATAAAAGTATTTAAGGGAGCACCAGCCCTGGATTCAGGACTCCCTGAGTTTAAATCCAGCCTCAGACACTTGACACAACTAGCTGTGTTACCCTGGGTAAGTCACTTAACCCTCATTGCCCTGCAAAAACAAACAAACAAACAAAAGTATTTAAGGGGCAGCTAGGTGACATAGTGGATAGAGTACTAGCCCTGGATTCAGGAGGATCTGAGTTCAAATCCAGCATCAGACACTTAACACTTACTGGCTGTGTGACCCTAGGCAAGTCACTTAACTAACTGCCTCACAAAAAAAAAAAAAAAATATATATATATATATATATATATATATATATATATGCTTAACCTGATTGCTACTATACTCATAACTATTTAAGAAGTAATAGAAGTAAAATCAAGTTTTAGTGAAAAACTGCCTCAAAAAGATAAAATAACATACCTCTTCATCCTCATCCACCTCTTCCTCTCCTCCCCTACAAAAAAATCACCCCAAAACCCACAAAGAACTGAACCAATTAATTTAAATATTACTCTAACTTCTTCTGAGGACTTGGGTAATGATTTGGTGGCCAAGGCCAAGACATTACATTACATTAAAAAACAATGGGGGCAGCTAGATGGTGCAGTGGATAGAACACCGGCCCTGGAGTCAGGAGTACCTGAGTTCAAATCCGGCCTCAGACACTTAACACTTACTAGCTGTGTGACCCTGGGCAAGTCACTTAACCCCAATTGCCTCACTAAAAAAAAACCAAACAAACAAACAAAAAACAACAATGAATTCTTCATAATTGTCTAGGGCAACCTGAAGCCCTTGATATTTAGAGGGGACAAATTTCTCTTACTCAAAACCAAATCCTCACTTCCATCTTTCCTGCCCTATTATTTTCTATTCATCGATGAAAAAGTACTAGGATTGTGGATAGGAGATATCCCAAAAATTGAATCATGAACTTAATAAAAATACATAAGAAATTTTCTTTCATAATCCTTAGATCATATAGGTGATTTATTTCGTTGCTTTTAGGGCCTTTAGACCTTTAAAAAAAATTCCCCTTAAAAACAGATTCCTACATTATCTCCATCTTAGACATTCTATTTTGAAACTATGGGTAGCCTCTAACTATCCCAGATATAATACCTACTTGTTTCAAGAATCCTTGATTTCTTGTGATTTCACTACTGTTAGAGAACACAAATCATCAGTAGCTGCAGGAGCTAAAGATTTCACTGCCCTCTGACCAACTTCTTTAACAGCCTCTCCAAACTTTTCCTGGCTGATCTTGATACTCCAAATATATAATCTACCAAAAATTATACTGGAATATTTTTCACCTGGGTGGGACTTGCAGGATCTGTAGCTCCTTTGAGAATGCAGGGCAGACCACTTCCTACTAAGACTTCAGAGTAGGCCTTTAGTGTAACATTCATAACAACCCAACAAAACACACCCTTATCGTTTAGGAATAAGTATGTTTGATACATCTCATATCTTCGATTTAAGCTTTTACTTTGGCCCTTCAAGCTCAAGGGTGAAATCATCCAGTCTGTGTCTCAGATCTCACTGAGAGCATCACATTTCCAGAGGGAGCAATGAAAAAGGAAAAGCAGTTATTAAGAGCCTGCCATATGGGACAGCACTAAACGCTTTACAGATATTCTCATTTGATTCTTCAGGTAATAAAATTCTAGGCTCAAGGAATTTAAATAAGAAATATGAATCCATTTTAGCAGAGTTTGAAGAATTTTTTTTCGAGTATTTTGTACTGCCTAGTCAAAGGGAAGTCTTTTACTCGGGCTAACTACAGCTCTGGGCAAAGGGGATACAATGGGATTTGTGTGGTGAGAGATCTCTATAACTGGAAGGGGGTTCTCTGTCTAATCGGGGCAGGGGTGCATGGATGGCCCTGGAGGAAAGATGCAGCCTTACCCAGCAGCCTCGGTACTAGGGCGGGCTAAGCAGCAGCTGAGGAGGAAGATGAAATAAGGGGGATGGGGGAAAGAGCCACGGCTTAGGGTGGGGGAAGGAGCCACGGCTCGGAGAGGGGGAAGGTACTGTTTAACAACCTCTGTAATCACCTTCGGGATTTGCCGCATGCTTGTTGTTTCCGAGGTTCTCTCCCACGCCCCCATAGCCTGACCACGAAGAGGACCGGGTTATAGGTGGGAGGCGGTGACACAATTATACATTAACTCTAGCCTAGAATGCGAACACGCGCTCTTTACATGACGGCGTTTCAACTGCTCTACGCAAAGAACGTGCGCTGACATCTGAACGCTGTCGCATTCATTTAAACAAGGTAGAGGCGGTGAAGAATGTTAGTTAAGGGTCTTCATTAAAAAAAAAAAGTATAAACTAAGTCAGGGAACAGAGCGTGCGCAGTAAGGAGAACGAGGTTAATAGCAGAGAGCGTGCGCAGCATTGAGACACAATTGACTGCGTGAGGACAACGGGCATGCGCAGCGCGACCCAGAACAAGGCGCACGCGCACTGATGGACCGCAACCCGCTGGTGGAGAGGGGGGAAAAAAAGAGAAGAGAGATCACCTCAGAGTTACGTCAGGAAAGGCCGTGTTTTACTGGGAAGCTAATGCCGACTACGGACCCCAGAAGTTCTCAGAGAGCTAGAGATTTGGCGGTTACTCACCGACCCTTAGCTCGGAGTCGGACCACAGGCCTAGGTCCGCTGACGCTTAGCTCGCGGGCGCCGCCGCCGCTGTGATTCCATCCATCTTGAATTTGACGTCATCCCACACCAGGGATGAGGTCATCGCAGGCAGAGCTCGTCACGTGCGCAGCGTTCCCATTGGCCGCCTCACGCCCGGGGGGAGGGGAGGGAGCTGTGGCTAAGGCCAACTTGGCTTGCTGCCTTAGGGTTTAAGGGACTAGGGGGCGGGGGGCGAGGGTAGACGATGTGAACAGGGCACGGAAAGTGGGTACTTGCTCGAGTTTGCTAAACTTAGGGAAAGAGACTAGAGGAGGCAGTTTGTGCTGAAATCAATAGCTGAAATCTGCTGCTAGCGACTAGTAGCCCTGGACCTGAGACGACTCCTGCTGCTTGTTGCAAGGTCTTGGCCACTGTATCCTGCCCTCTTGCCCAAGCCCCTGCAGTTTACGCCCCTGAACTCGTGGATTTCAGAGGAAAAAGGCCCCGCAATCCTTTTCGAGGATTGGAGTTACTTGTGCAAATTTTTTTTTTCCCCGTTGAGCAGCTGGGCCCACGGAATGATGTGGTGGATTTTGTGTCAGACTTGGAGTCAGGGATACTTGGGTCGAATCCTACCCCTGCCACTTTAAACAAGGTCGAGGGGCGAATCATCACTCAGGCTCAGTTTCCTAATCTGTTAAAAGGGAGTGGGGGGTGAAATAGTACTAGGTGGCCTTAGAAACCCCTTACAGCTGTAATTCTATGATCCGACTGGAGTGGAAAAGCTGCTCCTAGAGGTCCTCTCCCTTACCCCGCACCAAAAACAGATAAAGCTTCTCAGGCGATTTCAAAAGGAAAACAGAAATAAGAGGCTTTGGAAATAGTTTTGAGGCCGTATAACATGCGATGCATTCCCTGAACCGCAGACAGCTACTGTGTCCCGTTGCCTCCCACCTCCACCGCCATGAAAGGTGGATTGGGGTGGGAGAAAGATTTCCAGTTCTTGTTGGATTGCACTGGTTGACAACTTTCTAAGTTACCTCCTACACACAAACATTCAAAACTTTATAGGAATATTTTCGATTTTGTTTATGCACTAGAATGAGACTAACTTGAATCGATAGTTAACCTCAAAGTATTTATTAAGCACTTGACATGCATACTGAGTTCAGACACTTAACACTTACTAGCTGTGTGACCCTGGGCAAGTCACTTAACCCCAATTGCCTCACTAAAAAAAAAAAAAGATCGACAGAAGACAAGGAAGTTTAACATCTGTGGGCTGTTTGATTATCCTCCACAAGTGAGTGTATCATGAGAAAGGTTTAATGACTGAATGTGTGTACACTGGAACCAAGTAGTATGGATTCCACTTTAGCCATTTCCCTTTAAAAAATGACTACCTTACTACAATTATTCCTCAACATGAAAATAGTAGAATTTTAATGATATGCATACTCTTCTTGAAAATTAGTAAATGAAGGCAGACATTTGTTATTATATCACAGAAATATTATATTCATAGCTCTATCCTACTTGCTGAATGTAAAAATGGCTAAAAAATTAAAGATATGATACAAAGTCATTTTGCTAACATTCTAGACTGGCTCCTTTCTACCTAGGCAATGCAATTAGTTATAACTTTTAAACACTGAGTTGATGTTTTTTTCTTTCTATTTTTTTTTTTTTAGGCAATGGGGGTTAAGTGACTTGCCCACGGTCACACAGCTAGTAAGTGTTAAGTGTGAGGCCAGATTTGAACTCAGGTACTCCTGAATCCAGGGCCGGTGCTTTAACCACTGTGCCATCTAGCTGCCCCCCTCATTTATTTTTCAATTAAGAAAGATCTATTTTCTTTCCCACTCACATTTTCTCTCCCCGTCCCATTGGAAAAAAAGAGAAAAAAAGCCCTTGAAACAAATACTTATAATAAAACTAATTCCCCTTAGCCATATTCAGAATATATTGAAGTGTGTACCCTAAGCCCATCACCTTTCTGTCAGACAGTAGGTAGCAGGTTTCATCATAGGTCTTTTGGAATCCTCATTGGTCACTGCACTGATTAGAGTTATTATATGAACTATTTTCCTGATTCTGCCTACTTCACTCTGCATCAGTTAATATAGGTTTTGCCAGGTTTCTCTTAACCTATCCCCTTCCTTATTTCTTTTAGCACAATAGTCTTCCATTCATTCAGGCCTACATGCCACTTCCTGGCTTTCTTTACTCATTCCATCTCAAATTAAATTACCATCTTCTTATCTTATTGGGACCCAGGTCTCCATTTCTTTTACCAACACATCCAATCATGCTGCCTCTACTTGGACCATTTTCCCCCCACTGTTAACTTGAACTCTGCTCCTCAGTTCCTTACTTCTAATTAGTCAGATTTTGTTTTATCTTGTAAGAGTCAAGTCCTTTAAGCCACTTCCAGCATTATCTTATCAGCCATCCTCTATTCAGCTCATCACCTCTTGACTGGTAAACTGGATTCTACTCCTGGGACCCTTAGTTCTGATAGGTCAGCTTTTACTTTATCTTGCTGGAGCTTAGGCCTACAGTACATTTGTACTTGGATACCTCACTGGTTACCTGGAAATCATCCCTCAGACTTTTAGCTATGATAGGTTATTTTTTAGCTCCATATGTTATAGCCCAGGTCTTCATGTCATATACAGTTTACAATAACCCTGGTGCCAAATATATTTGTACTGTCAACTCTCAGTCACCTGGACTCTGGCATTGGTTTCAAGCTGCAACAGCCATGCTACTTCAGTCTGTACTATTATCAGTCAAGGGCAGCTAGGTGGTGCAGTGGTTAGAGCCCCTGCCCTGGATTGAAGGGGACCTGAGTTCAAATCTCACCTCAGACACTAACTGTGTGACCCTGGGCAAGTCACTCAAGTCACTTAACCCCAATTGCCTTAAAAAAATCTGGGGCCATCCCCAGTTGTCCTGATGTATATCTTGCTATTGTACCCAGATAGCTCTTACACAGCCTTCCCTCACTTAAATTCAATTTACTGCAAGTCATGATATCACCTCCCAATGTCATGGTCCTCTTTGAGAAGGAAGGACAAGCAACTTACCAGTCAGCTGGTAACTTGAACTCAACTAATGTGTCTCTTTGCTCTTAAGAGTCAGTTTTTGCCTTATCTTGCCAATACCTAGGCCTTTGTTCTATTTCTTGGCTGCTTTGGCTATGCTGCCTCTGGGAGGATGATAACCCCCTGATTGGTAACCTGAAATCCAATCCTACCCCTCACCTCTGATAGGTCAGCTTTTGCTTTATCTTGCCAGGCCAGTCACTTCAAGCTTCATTCACCCTTTCTTCCTCTACTTGGATCCTCATCTATTCACTCAGAAACTAAACTTCATTTACTGGGTTCTTCAGCTCTGATGGGTTAGTTTTTGTCTGCCATCTATGTACTTGAAATATATGCACTTCATGGGATAGCATCAAAATATTTATAGGAAATATTAATTGGATTACAGGGAGAAACAGTAAAATAGTTGGGAATGTCATTGTGCCCTTTTGGACAAAGACAAAGATAAATAAGAATTCCTTTTTTCTTTTAAAAATATTTTTATTTAAATTCTATCCCTCTCCCCTTATCTTTCCCCCCCCAGATGATAAGCAGCCAAATATAGGATATATATGTACAGTCATGTAAAACATTTCCATATTAGTTGTGATTAATAAGAATTCTGAAAGGAAAATTTATGGACCCCCTTGGAATTTGAGAACAAAGAACCATGTTTAACATACTGTTCAAAGAGAATTTATGGCCTGCACAACAACAATAATTGGAGAATAGAAAAATTTGAATTCATGATGGCAAGTCTCATCAAAGAAACAAAAGAGAATATAAGTGATTGGGAGTGTAAATACACAGAAGTAAATCTGGAAGAAGAGAAACAAAAATCTCTAACAGTAAAAGAAAGCATCATATCCATACAAGCAAAACATACTGTTGTCAAATATAGGACACAGAGACGATTTAAGACATTAAGTTCCCCCAGAAGATCATGACAAGTTAAAAAAAAAACCTAAACATTATAATACAGCAACAATACAAGAAAATTGCCCAGAAGTTTTGAACACGGAAAATAAAGATTGAAAGAAACTACAGATCACCTTCCGGAAAAAAACAAAACAAAACACTATACTACAAACTTCAAGACACAAGGGGGTTAAATTTAACAGTTTCACTGAAAACCACAAATTCTCCAAGTGACCAGGAGAAATACCTTCAAATATAAAGAAATGGAATAGTGTGTTCTGAAGAGCAAAGGTAAAAATGCAGCCCAAGGTGACATACCCTGAAAGTCTGAACCTTACCATAAATAAAAGAATATGGAGATTCAATTAAAAAAAAAAAAAGAGGCGTGCAAAACATTCCTAAAAAGAAAACCAGACGTGAAGAAATCTGAAGTGATTTTTTTCACAGACACCCCAGACAATAGAAATATGAAGTAACAAATAGAGATTTCTTTTGAAATGTACACAAGGTGACAAGAATGAAAGCAGAAGTCAAATAAAGTGATGGTGGAGAAACAGGTCTGAAACCTCATGACACCACACCAACATGTAAATCAGTAATTTTTTGTTTGTTTTGTTTTTGTGGGGCTAAATAAGGCAGCTAGGAGGCATAGTGGATAGAACACTAGGCTTTGAATCAGGAAGCTTTATTTTCATGAGTTCAAATCTGGCCTCAGACACTTACTAGTTATGTGACCCTGGGCAAATCACTTAACCCTGTTTGCTTCAGTTCCTCATCTGTAAAATGAGCTGGAGAAGGAAATGGCAAACCACTCCAATATCGTTGCCAAGAAAACCCCAATGGGGTCATAAAGAGTCAGACGTGACTGAAAAAATGACTGAACAACAACAAAATTACAGAGTGGGAGAGCATACAAAAGTCAGCAGGGAGGAAGAAGAGAATAATGTACCTTAATCAAGTTAATGGCTAACAATGAAGGGAAAATAATTACTGTAGTCTCTCAAGAAGAACAGTATGTACAGGAGAATGAGTGAGGAGTCAAGGGAAGGAATGAAAATGAAAGTGATGTCTTATTTCAGTGGTGGGAGAGGTACTACTGATGAATCCTTCTTTGGGGAAGTAGATAAGGACCATACAATGATTATTATCTGCAGGGCCTAGAGAGACCATTCATTCAGCCTCCGGAGAAAAGGAATCAGAGTCCCTGAGAGCAATTGACATCTATAAGAGTGGTGGGGTGGATAAAGTACCGGCCCTGGATTCAGGAGTACCTGAGTTCAAATCCCACCTCAGACACTTGACACTTGCTAGCTGTGTGACCCTGGGCAAGTCACTTAACCCCCATTGCCCCGCAAAAAAAAAAAAAAAAAAAAAGAGTGATGGGGCATAGACCCAGGGAGAAGATTTTAAGGCAATAGGGAAAAATGACCAACAGGAGGGCAAAGCTTGATAACATAATAAGGGACACAGGAACAATCCTACCATGGGATAAGATACTCTCCATCACTTATAGGAATTGTTATTTCTGAGCAGAAAACAACAGAGAAGAAGTGGGTCAGAATTTAAGATCTTTAAGACAACAATATTGTAGAAAAGGGAACTCAAAATAGGTACAAAGTTTAATTCTATGACAATAAAAGATGGACTTGTTTTTCAGTTGTTACTCGACCTCATTTGGGGGTTTCTTGGCAAAGTACTGAAGTGGTTTGCCATTTCTTTCTCCAGCTCATTTTACAGATGAGGAAACTGAGGCAAACAGGGTGAAGTGACTTACACATAGTCACATAGCTAGTAAGTGAGACCAAATTTGAACACAGGGGGATGAGTCTTCCTGACTTCAGACCCCAGCACTCTATCCACTGGGCCAGCTTATTGCCCCTAAAAGATTGACTAAATATAAAGGTTATGAATAAAAGAATAAAAGTCCAGGACAGACAGAAAGGGAAGATAATTAAAAGAATGAGAAAAATAAATCCTTTTTAGAAAAAAAGTGCTGAAAATATAATGAACAAAAAAATTTGAAGGGAAGGAGATGAAATGAAGTTCTATGAGGAGAAAAAAAGTGGGGAAGATTTAACTGCATAAAATCAAGAAAGAAAAGGGTTTCAGGTTGAGGGAAAATAGTGCCAATAAGAATTGAGTTACCTTAAAATAGATTAAGCTAAAATGACTAATGACACATATTACTCTTTTTTTTTTTGGCGGGGCAATGAGGGTTAAGTGACTGCCCAGGGTCACATAGCTAGTAAGTGTCAAGTGTCTGAGGCCAGCTTTGAACTCAGGTCTTCCTGAATCCAGGGCTGGTGCTTTATCCACTGTGCCACCTGGCTACCCCCACATATTACTCTTTTTTTTTTTAGTGAGGCAATTGGGGTTAAGTGACTTTCCCAGGGTCACATAGCTAGTAAGTGTTAAGTATCTGAGGCTGGATTTGAACTCAGGTACTCCTGACTCCAGGGCCAGTGCTCTATCCACTGCGCCATCTAGCTGCCCCATATTACTCTTTTTATAGAAGAGGTGGAGAGTGGGGGGGGGGGCAGAATCCTGTTTTGGGGGGGAAAACTTAGAAAAATGGAGGAAAGCAGCCTAGAAGAAATTTGTCTTAGACCAACACCATATTCAGTATTGTAAGTGGATAGATAACCTTACTACTAAAGATCACATTATTAAACATGTAGAAGATAAGCAGATTATATATCTCCTATAGGTATGGATAGGAGATACACTCAACCACCAAAGACAGAATAGAGACAATTACAAAATATAACTGATTACATGAAACTGAAAAGCTTCTGCAAAGACAAAATTAATACACCTAGGATAAGAAGGGAAATGATAAAAAATATTTTATCAAATTTCTCTGATAAAGTGAGTTCTGATGACTGTCAATGTACTACTAATAAAGATCTCTGTAATGAATGACCCTTGGAATTATTCCTGACATGATCCAATCAAACTAGCTGAATGGATAACAAGCCAAGTTTAGACCACAAGTACCGTAAGGTCATGAGACACTGACCAAAGCAATGACTAAAGTTCCTGGCACCTCTGCAGATGGAGTAGAACTGGCAACCCTTCTTCTGGGGAGAACAAAGGCCAAATCTCTGAATTTTATGCTTCAGTCATGGGGACTTCCTTGCCATAACTTCTCTTAATTAACTAGCCATTGCTTAAACTTGGGATTCCATAGCCAAGTGGCTGGCTGCCCTCATATCCTGATGAAAATGGAGCCATACTTCAGAACTTGAACACAAGGGCTTAGCTGAGGAATCTCATATTTCAATGGGAAATTTTCTTCTATCCCCCTAGAGCTATGAATGTTGACCAAGCCTAAGACTAGTGCCCCTGGCAGCCACACTTCTGTGGACAGGATTTCCTGTCCTCACTAAAAAGAGCAAGGGCAAGAGCCTGAGCCATATGCTTTGGCAACAGGGAATTCTCCTTTTGTCCTACCTCTTATATCCATAAGCTACTGATCAGAACCAAGAGTGGACAGCAGGTCCATTGCAGATGGCATGGCAGGTCTTTATTGTTAGGGAACTTTCTCCTATTTCCAAGCCCTTAGATATATGTTACTGACCAGGACCAGGACCAGGAAAGGATTTAAATTTGATATGCCCCAGTAGTGGGGCATGCTCTCTAGAAATACAGATCACATTAATTTCTTTGAAAGATCTTCATCTAGTTTTCCAATGAAGAAATCAAAACAATTTATAGTCATATGAAAAAATACTGTAACTCGTTTAGAGAAATGCAAATTAAAACAACCTTGAGATGTCATTTTATCCTATCAGATTGAATAAAATGATTGAAAGGGAAAGTGACAAATGTTGAAGAGGATGTGGAAAAATTGGAACACTAATTCATTGTTGGTGGAATTGTGAACTGATCCAATCATTTTTTTAAGTATTTATTTTATGCTGTACTTAAATGAAACAAACATTTCAATAATACAGTAAAAGAGTATTCGAGAATGATCCCTCCCCTCCCCCCTCCCTGAGGCAGCAAACAATCTGATATGGGCCATACATGTATGATCATGTAAAACATCACCATACTTGTCACTCTGTACAAGCAAACTAAAATCATTTTTTTTAAATGTAAGAATGTGAAAAATAGAATGCTTCAGTCTGTTTCATCAATATCAGTTCTTTATTTGGAGGTGGATAGTACGTTTCATCAATAGTCCTTTGAGATTGTCTTGGATCATTGTTTTGTTGAGAATAGTCAAGGCATTCACAATTCTTCATCAAACAATATTGCTGTCTCTGTGTACAATGTTCTCTTGGTTCTGCTCACTTCCAAATACATTTCATAATGTCTTTCCAAGCTTTTCTAAAGTCATCCTGCTTGTTATTTCTTATTGCACAATAATATTCCACTACCATCGTATACCACAGTTTGTTTAGCCATTCCCCAACTGATGGGCGTTTCTTTGATTTCCAATTCTTAGCCATCACAAAAAGAGCTGCTATAAATATTTTTGTACAAATAGGTCTTTTTCTCTTTTGGGGGATGTCTTTGGCATATAAACATAGTGATGGTATTGTAATCATTTTGAAGAGCAATCTGGAATTATGCCCAAAGAGTTAATTAAACTGCCAATACCCTTTGACCCAGTGATACCACTACTTGATCTATTTCTAAAGATGATTATGGAAAAAGAAAAAGAACCTATAGTTTAAATATTTATAGCAGCTCTCTTTGTGGTGGCAAAGAACTGGAAATTGAGAAGATGCCCATCAATTAGGAAATGGCTGAAAAAGTTGTGGTATATGATCATGATGGAATACTACTATGCTATAAAAAGGGATGAGCTTGATGATATTAGAAAAACATGGGTAGATTTGCACAAAATAATGAAGAGCAAAATGAGGAGAACTAAGAGAACATTGTATACAGTAACAGCAATATTGTTTTAAGTATAACTTTGAGTGACTAAGTAATTTTGCTCAATATAAATACCCAAATTAACTACAAAGGACATATGAAGAAAGATGCTATCTGCATCCAGAGAAAGAACTGATAACAGAAATATGTACAGAATGGTTTTACATATATATATGTACATATATGTGTATATATGTATATATATAAATATATGTGCATATTTGTGGCTAATAGTAAACATGTAGAGAGTAGGGAGAAAGAAAAAAGGGGAAAAAGAAAGTTACATGTTAACTTTATTATATATTTAAAAGGAATAGCAAGTTGTACACAATAGATTTGAAGTTTCATGTACAATCTTTGTTTCTATTTTACTATTTTATGTAAATGCTTGTTTTATTTCTTAAGTTCAGAATAAAATATTTTTTTTAAATGAAGGAAAAGCAACATGAATTGGTCACATGACCAACAAGATGGAGGACTAGACAGTTTCTCTGATCTTTATGACCTTTCAGAATTCAACAAAACAGAAATTATATGCCAAGGATCAAACAATTTCAGCTGGCTCCATCATCTAGGACAACAGGATCCCAAAAGAATGTTTTTTTTAAAAAGTGCTTCATGAGAGACTGAGCCAAGATGGCAGAGAAAAGACAAGAAAGTGCCTTAACTCCCCCCCAATTTCCCTCAAAACAACTTTAAATAATGCTTCAAAATGAATTTGGGAACAAGAGAACCCACAAAAGGACAAGGTGAAACAATTCTCTAGCCCCAGATAACTTAGAGGGACTGAAGGAAAAGTCTGTCTCATTTGGGTAAAAGAGGGGCACAGCCCAGTGTAGGCAGTGTGCAGGCAAATCATCCAGAGGCCTCTAGCCCCAGCACAGATAAGCAACTGAGACCCACAGAGATCCTACCTAATAGGTCAGTGGTACAACAGGCCAGCTGTGAGGACTCCAACCCTGATGTAGCAGGCTACAGGTCAGGCTTGGCAGGCCTAGAGGCTACAACATAGACAGCTAGACTAAGCCAGGCAACCCCAGTGTTGTAGGCAAGCTGTTAGCCCTGGAGGCCCTGGAGGCCCTGGCTTATAAAACCAGTGACCAGGGGCAGCTAGGTGGTGCAGTGGATAAAGCACCGGCCCTGGAGTCAGGAGTACCTGAGTTCAAATCCAGCCTTAGACACTTAACACTTACTAGCTGTGTGACCCTGGGCAAGTCACTTAACCCCAATTGCCTCACTAAAAAACAAACAAACAAACAAACAAACAGGGACCAGCACCCTGTCCCTAGGAAAAGAAGGTTGAGACAAGGTGCCCCAGTAGCAGAGCTCAAGTTTAAAAGTCACAAAAAAGGCTGGAAAATGGGCAAAAAACAAACTAAAAAAGCCCTAAACATAGAAAGTTACTATAGTGACAGGGAAGATGAAAATACAAACTCAGAAGAGGATAACAGTGTTAAAATGCCTACATATGATCTCAAGCCTAAAAAGTCCTTCTGAAAGAGCTAAAAAAAGCTTAAAAAAATCAGAGAGGTGGGGCAGCTAGGTGGCAAAGTGGATAGAGCACTGGCCCTGGACTCAGGAGGACCTGAATTGACATTTACTAGCTGTGTGACCCTGGGCAAGTCACTTAATCCCAATCGCCTCACCCCGCCGCCTACCCCCCCCCCCCCCAATCAGAGAGGTAGAAGAAAAATTGAGAAAAAATATATAAGAAAATCACGAAAAAAAAATCAACAGCTTGGAAAAGAAAGCCAAATGGGAAAGGAGGTACAAAAAAACCACAGAAGAAAACAACTCTTTAAGAACCAAAATTGGCCAAATGGAAAAAGAGGTACAAAACCTCACTGAAGAAAATAATTCCTTAAAAATAAGAATAGGTCAGACACTTGACACTTACTAGCTGTGTGACCTTTGGCAAGCCACTTAACCCTCATTGCCCACCCTTACCCCTCCAAAAAAATAAGAATAGGGTAAATAGAAGCTATTGACTCCCTATAAAATATCAAAATTCAAACAAAATCAAAAGAATGAAAAAATAGAAGAAAATATAAAATGCTTCATTGGAAAAACAATTGACCAAAATAAACCAGATCCAGGAGAGATAGTTTAAGAATTGTTAGACTACCTGAAAGCCATGGTATAAATAAATAAACAAACAAACAAAAAATAAATAAATAAATGGATGAATAAATGAATGAATGAATGAATGAATAAATAAATAAATGAAAAAATAAATAAATGAAAAAAAATAAATAAAGGCCTGGACAGCATCTATCAAGAAATTATCAGGGGCAGCTAGAAGGCACAGTGGATAAAGCACCGACCCTGGATTCAGGAGGACCTGAGTTCAAATCCGGCCTCAGACACTTGATACTTACTAGCTGTGTGATCTTGGGAAAGTCACAACACTCATTGCCCCTCCAAAAAACAAAAAAACCAACAAAAATAGTTAAGTGTTTTAAGGGCAGCTAGGTGGCACAGTGGATAAAGCACCAGCCCTGGATTCAGGAGAACCTGAATTCAAATCTGGCCTCAGACACTTGACACTTACTAACTGTGTGACCTTGGGCAAATCACTTAACCCCAATTGCCTTAAAAAAGAAGAAGAAGAAGAAGAAGAAGAAGAAGAAGAAGAAGAAGAAGAAGAAGAAATTATCAAGGAAAACTGCCTTGATATCCTAGAAGCATAGAGTAAAATAGTAATTTAAAGAATTTACCTCTCACCTCTTAGAAGAAATCCCAAAATGAAAGCTTCCAGGAATATTATAACCAAATTCCAGAACTCTCAGATCAAAGAGAAAATACAAGCAGACAGAAACAATTAAAAAATCAAGGAGTCACAGTCAGCATAACACAAGATTTAGCAGTCTCTACACTAAAGGATTGGGGGGCTTAGAATATAATATTCTGCAGGGCAAAAGAGCTAGGATTATAATCAAGAATTACCTACCCAGCAAAATTGGCCATAATCTTTCCGGGGGGAAAATGGATATTCAATGAAATAGGGGATTTTTAAACATTCCTGATGAAAAGCCCAGAGCTACTCTAATATGTTGTCTTCCCCTGCAAAGTGTGAACTTGGCATAGACTGTCTTTCTCCAGTCTTATCCCCATAGACTGTCTTTTCCCCATTGCTGAGCATAGCACTTGGAACTTAGTAGGAATAGGGTTCAAATCCAACCTCAGACACTTGACACTTACTAGCTTTGTGACCCTGGGCAAGTCACTTAACCCTCATTGCCCCGAGGAAAAAAAAAGATAGATATGATAGATCTCTGGAAAAAATTGAGTAGCAATAGAAAAGAATATGCTTTTTTCTTCACTGTACATGGCACCATTGAACTTTCACAGAAATTTACCATTTGTCAGGGCAGAAAAACCTCACATTCAAATACAGAAAGGCAGAGAGATTAAGTGCATCCTTTTCAGATAAGGATGCAATGAAAAGTACATTTAATAAAGAATCATGGAATGAAAGATGAATAAATTGATTAGAAACAAAATAATCAAATCCTAAAGAATGAATGGGTCAAAGAACAAATCATAGAAACGATCAATAATTTGATCAAAGAGAATGACAAGAATGAGACAACATAACATTTATGGTATGCAGCCAAAGCAATATATAGGGGGAAATTTATATCTCTAATTGCTTACATTAATAAACTAGAGAAAGAGCAAATCAATGAATTGGTCATGCATCTAAAAAAGCTAGAAAAAGAATACATTACAAATCCCCAATTAAACACAAATGGGAAATCCTGACAATCAAAGAAGAGAGTAATAAAATTCAAAGTAAGGACAACATTGAACTAATAAAACTAAGATCTGGTTTTATGAAAAAACAATAAAATACATAAATCATTTATTAATTTGATTTTAAAAAGGAAGATAAAAAACTAAATTACCAGTATCAAAAATGAGAAAGGAAAATTCACTACCGAAGAAGGGAAAATTAAAGCAATAATTAGGAGCTATTTTGTACAACTCTATGACAACACATCTGACAATCTAAATGAAATGAATATTATAGAAAATGTAAAAAAAAAAGTAAATTGCTCAGATTAACAGGAATGGAAATAGAACACCTAAATAACCCCATTTTAGAAAAAGAAATTGAACAAGCCACCAATGAACTCCCTAAGAAAAAAATCCCCAGGGCCAGATGAATTCACATGTGAATTCTACCAAACATTTTAAAAAGAACTAACTCCAATACTAAATTAAACTATTAGGGAAAAATAGGCAAAGAAGTCCAACCAAATTTCTTTTATGACACAAATATGGTATTGATAGCTAAACTTGGAGGAAACAAAACAGAGAAAGAAAACTATAGACCAAATTCCCTAATGAATATTGATGCAAAAAATTTAAATAAAATACTAACAAGGAGATTACAGCAATATATCACCAGGGGCATACACCATGACCAGGAAGATTTATACCAGGAATACATGGCTTGTTCAATATTAGGAAAACTAACAGCATAATTGACCTACAAAACCAACAGAAATCATTTGATTATCTCAATAGATGTAGATAAAGCTTTTGACAAAATACAACAGACATTTGTATTAAAACACTGGGGAACAAAGAAATAAATGGTGATTTCCTTAAAATGATAAGTAGTATCTATCTAAAACCATCAGCAAGCATTATCTAAATGGGGATATGCTAGATGCCTTCACAATAAAATCAGGGTGAAGCAAGAATGCCTGTCATCATCAGTATCATTCAATATTGTACTATAAGTGTTATGGCGCTAAGAAAAAAGAAATTGAAGAAATTAGAATTGTCAATGAGGAATCAAAACTATCACTCTTTGCAGATGAAATGATGGCATATTAAGAGAATCCTAGAGAATCAACTAAAAAACTACTTGAAATAATTAACAACTTTAGCAAAGTCACAGAATATAACAAACCCACATAAATCATCAGCATTTCTACATATTATAAACAAAGTCCAGCAGCAAGGAAGAGAAAGTGAAATTCCATTTATAATAACTGCAGACAATATAAAATACCTGGGAATCTACCTGTCAAGACAAACCTAGGAAATATATGAACACAAATGCAGAATACTTTTCATACAAATCAAGTAAGATCTAATCAAGTGGAAAAATATCTATTGCTCACAAGTTAGCCAAGCTAATAAAATAAAAATGACAATTCTATCTAAATTAATTTAATTTTTCAATGCCATATCAAACAATCAAAACCCCCTATTTTATAGAGCTATAAAAATAATAACAAAATTAATCTGGAAGAACAAAAGGTCAAAAATATCAGGGGAATTAATGGGGAAAACTGCAAAGGAAGGTGCTCTACCCTTACCAGATCTCAAATTGTATTATAAAGCAGCCATCATCAAAACTATCTGATACTGGCTTAGAAATAGAGTGATGGATCAGTGGAGTAGATTAGGCACACAAGAAACAATTGCAAATGACCATAGTAATCTAGGGTTTGATAAACCCAAAGACTACACTTCTGGGATAAAGAACTCACTATTTGACAAAAACTGGAAAACAGTGTGGCAGAAACTTAGACCATCATTTTACACCACAAAACATGATAAGGTCAAAATGGGTATATGATTTAGACATAAAGGGTGATACCATAAACAAATTAGGAAAGCAAAGAATAGTTTATCTGTCAGATCTATGAAGAAGGGAAGAACTTTTGACCAAATAAGAGATAAAGAGCAATACCAGATGTAAAATGCATAACTTTGAATAAATTAAATTTAAAAGGCTTTGTAGAAACAAAACCAATGCATCCAAGATTAGAAGGAAAGCAGAAAGCTGAGAAACAATTTTTATAGCAAGTGTCTCTGATAAAGGTCATATTTCTCAAATATGTAGAGATCTGAGTCAAATTTACAAGAATACAAGTCATTCCTCAATTTATAAATGGTCAAAAGATATGAACAGGCAGTTTTCAGATGAAAAAATCAAAGCTATCTATAGTCACATGAAAAAATACTCCAAAATCAGTATTGATTAGAGAAATGCAAATTAGAACAACTTTGAGGTGCCACCTCACAACTATCAGATTGGCTAATATGACGAAAAAAAAAAAAAGGAAAATGATAAATGTTGGAGAGGATGTGGGAAAACTAGAACACATACACGTGGGAAAACTGGAACACATGCAGTGTTAGTAGAGTTGTAAACTGATCCAACAACTCCAAAAAGCAATGTGGAACTATGCCCAAAGAGTAATCAAACTGTACATACCCTTTGATTCTACAATACCACTACTAGGTCTATATTTCAAAGAGATCATAACAAGGGAAAAGACCTACATGTAGAAAAATATTTATAACATCTCTTTGTGGTACCACAGAATTGGAAATTGAGGGGATGCCCATCAATTGAGGAATGGTTGAACAAGTTGTAGTATATGAATGTAATGGAATATTATTGTGCTATAAGAAATGATAAGCAGGCAGATTTAAAAAAACCCCCTGTAAAGGCTTAAATAAACTGATGCAAAGTGAAATGAGCAGAACCAGGAGAACATTGTATATAGTAACACCAACATTGTGCAATGAACAAATATGAATGACTTAGCTCTTCTCAGCAGTACAATGATCCAAGACAAGTCTAAAGGACTCAAAATGGAAAATGCTATCCACATCCAGAGAAAGAACTGATGGGGTCTGAATGCAGATCAAAGCATACTATTTTCATTATTTTTTGTTTATTGTTTGTTCCTTCTTTCACAAAATGACTAATGTGGAAATGTTTTACATGATTGAACATATATAACCTATTGCTCACCATTTTAGGGAGGGGTAGGGGAAGGAGGGAAGGAGAAAAATTTGAAACAAAAATTTTTTTTAATAGATATTGAAAATCATCTTTCTATACAATTGGAAAAACTTTAAAGCTTCATTAACTAATGCCTATTTCAAACTCACTCATGTATTAAAAAAAATCTGTGATGTCTAAAAATCTAGTGAGTGGTTGTCTTAAATTAGAAGCTCATAGCACCAGTCTTTGGGCATTAAGTATTTATTAAAATATATTAGGGAAGAACACTTGTGGATTGTACATATATAACCTGGTTGTGATCTTGTGGAGGGGAGAGAAAAGGGAGGGAGGAAGAAAAATTTGGAACTGTAAATCTTATGAAAATGAATGTTGAAAACTCCCCTTCCCAGTTAAAAAAAGAAAAGAAAAAGAAAACTACCCTTACATGTAAATGGAAAAAATAAAATAAATGTTTGTTGCTTAAAAAAAGAAAGAAAGAAAAAGAAAAAGAAAGAAAGTATATTGGGGTTAGTAAAGAGAGGTTTCCCCTCACACACTGCAAATTGGCAATGATGACAAAAAATTATAGTTATTTTTATTGCAATTATTTGATGGAACATATCTATTTCAATATGTGAAAATAAACTCCTGATTTTCTGAGACTGCTATTAGAAGATTTGTGAAATTTTGACAAATTAAACAAAATTCTCTCTAGAAGAAAAGATAAAGTAATAGAAATTGTTATTTTATTGGAATCCAATAAATGGTCCTTTATTTGATTACCAATTTAAACTTCAATGGAATGATCAATGCCTATAGTAGTAATTACTGAAAACACTGTAGGAAATGCGCAATATAATCTGTATATGACTGATAATCTGGTACATTCTTTGAATAAAATGTTTTTTAAAAAATATTCTGCATTGTTTGTTCCAGTTGGCTTGTTATTGCTATAGCTTGATAGGATAAATCTCTTTCAAAATATGATTGAAATCTTGTTTTCTGTTGAACTGATATCTATAAGAGTCCTGAGAATTCAGCAAATAAAATTCATCTAATCTCCAGATGAGACTTTTAGGTCATGTCTGATTACTTTCCTATAGGAATAATTCTGAAAATACTGTAGGCACAATATAATCTGTACAAATTAAAATATGTATGCACTAATCTGGTACATTTCTTGAGTCAAATATAATATATACATTCCATAGAATTTATTCCAATTTGGGGTTTTTTTGCCTTCAATTAATTGGATCAAAATATTTCAATTTAGAAGAATAAAATTTTGCTTTCCATGATTAAGTTGCCTACCAGATATTTCCTGTTATTTCAGCAAATAAGATACAGTGCCATCTCCAGGGAAATACATAAAGAACTAAAAGTCTCATTCCTTCCTAGAGTCATTACTGGTCTGAAACCCTCCTGCTTCAGTCCCATTGCCTTTATATTGGTCTTTATATTGAGATAGGTTATTTCAATCTAAAACCAAGGAATATTGTGATTCTTCCACAAGACACTTAAATTTCATTTATTTCTTTTAGGACTTTCATCTAATAGCCAAATGAGAGTTCTACCTCATATCAGATTGCAACCTAAAAGGGGAATCCTAGAAAGACTAGATGAACAACACAACATAAACCAACAGGATCCATGAGTGTGAACTCTGCAGGATAAATATGATATAATCGCTATGAATTAATGTTGGTGAATGCTTGGTACATTCCTTGAACTAAATGGTTTTTAAAAAATTATTCAACATAAGTTATTCCAATTTGTTTGTTATTTCTATAATTTGATAGGATAGATTTCTTTCAGAATATAAAAATGAAATCTTACCTTTGGTGACAATGATACCTGTAAGAGTCTTGATTATCTCAGCAGATAAACACACATTACTATCTCTATGGACCTAGCTAAAAAAAAAAAAAAACTAGAAATCTGTCTATATTACTATGCATAAGAATGGTGAATGAGAGGGGCAGCTAGGTGGTGCAGTGGTTAAAGCACCGGCCCTGGATTCAGGGGTACCTGAGTTCAAATCCGGCCTCAGACACTTGACACTTACTAGCTGTGTGACCCTGGGCAAGTCAATTAACCCCCATTGTCTGCAAAAAACAAAAACGAAAAAACGAAAAGCATTCATCCAGTAATTACTGGAATCTTCTTTTCAGATTTCGACCCATAGTAGAAATACTGAAAATCCTACAAAGGAATATGCAACTGGAAAGTAAAATACAAACATCCCATTCTGTATTTTCAAAGGCCTTTGTACAGAAGGGGGAGCCTAATTTTCATACAAGGGGGGAGCCATGTTTCAAAAACAATTAGAAGATAGAAATGGGAGAGGAAAATATTAGGGATGAAGGGAAGTTTGTTCTCACTGGAACAGGCATTCTAGAGGGCACATAGGAAGGGGAGGGTGCAGCTGTTTGATTGGAACTTGGTTTGGGAGAGTTCTGGAGGATAGTAATAAAGATCTAGGTTGTGAGGGATATGTAGCAGGGTTTGGACCTACAGGGGTAATTTTGTAGCAATCATTTTTTATTGTTGTTCTTAAATATTTTTCATCATTGTGTATAATTTCAACTCTACTTTATTTCATTTTGTATTACTTCATCTAAGTCTTCTGCTTCTGTATTCATCATATTCATCATTCCTATAGCACAATACTCCATTACATTGATAAAATAGTTTAGCCATTTCCTCTATCAGCCATCTGATTTGTTTCTAGTTCTTTGCTAGATGTTTCCAATTACTTTTTTTGGCGAAGGAGGGGGGGGAGTAGGCAATTGGGGTTAAGTGACTTGCCCAGGGTCACACAGCTAGTAAGTATTAAGTGTCTGAAGCTGGATTTGAACTCAGGTACTCCTGACTCCAGGGCCGGTGCTCTATCCACTGCGCCACCTAGCCGCCCCCAATTACTTTTTTTTTTTTTTGCAGGGCAATGGGGTTAAGTGACTTGCCCAGGGTCACACAGCTGGTAAGTGTCAAGTGTCTGAGACTGGATTTGACCTCAGGTACTCCTGAATCCAGGGCCGGTGCTTTATCCACTGCGCCACCTAGCCGCCCCCTGCCCAATTACTTTTTAAAATGCTTTCTTCAAAGGCTCTTTGTTGAATACATTTATTTTATTGTGATCCATAAAGGTTGCTTTCAAATTTTTGCTTTTTTGAATTTGTATATCAGGTGTTTTGGTCCCTAATACAAAGTCATTTTTGTAAAAGTGCCATGCACAGGTGAGAAAATAGGAATTTTTTTTTTCCTTTTTCCATTCAGTAATCACTAGAGATGTACAATCTCTAACTTTTCTAAAATGTTGTTCTTGTCCTTATCTTCTTTCTTTTTAAAAATCTTTTGATTAGGTTTGTCTAGATCTGAGAGGGGTATATATTGACATTCCCAACCATTGTAGTTCTGTTGTCTATTTCCTCCTGTGAATCTTAAGGTTTCCTTTAAATATTTAGATGCTATGTAATTTGGTGCATATATTAAGTACTGATCTTAATTGTCTGGGTTTCCTTTAAATTTAATAGTTTCAGGGTAGCTAGGTGGCACAGTGGATAGAGCACTGGCCCTGGATTCAGTTTTGACACTTGACACTTACCAGCTGTGTAACCCTGGGCAAGTCACTTAACCCCAATTGCCTCACAAAAATAAATAAACAAATAAATAAATAAATTTAATAGTTTCCCTGATGAGGGCCTACACCAGGAAGGTGGCAGTGTCAGAGAAGAAAGGGGGACATATTTGAGAGACGTTGCAAAGGTGAAATTGATAGGCTCTGGCAACTGGCAGGGTGGGTTTGGAGAGTGAGATATTGATAGTTCACCAACTCTGATTTTAGGTGACCAGGAAGCTGCATCAAGGAAGATACACACATGTAATCAGGTTCTAGGGATAGCTTTGCCTCCTTTTTTTTTTTTTTTGATGAGGCAATTGGGGTTAAGTGACTTGCCCAGGGTCACACAGCTAGTAAGTGTTAAGTGTCTGAGGCCGGATTTGAACTCAGATCCTCCTGACTCCAGGGCTGGTGCTCTAACCACTGCGCCACCTAGCTGCCCCTTTGCCTCCTTTTAAGGAAAGCTAATAATCCCTCTTGAAGGAGGGAAGGATTAGGAAAAATAGACATTTCCCTGTTGTGGTGGTGTGAAGAAACTGCATCAAGGAAATGCATTATTCCCATCATGCATTGAAAATGGTTAATCTCATAAGGAAATAACTCAGAAAGGTCTGCTGCAGAAGCTAAAAGTTTAGTTGAGCCTGGAAGGAAGCTAGGAGGCAGGGGTGAGGGGGGAGAGCCTCCCAGACATGAGAATGAGCCTGGGAAAAGGCATAGGAGGGGGAGATGGTATGTTATGTGTGAAAGACAGTAAGTGTAGAACAGGGCCAGGTTCTGGAGGGCTTTAAAAGCAAGTTTTATATAGAGCTTGGTGGTAATAGAGAGCTGTTGTTCAATCATTTTTTATTCATATCCAACGCCATGACCTCAACCTCACTTAGGGTTTCCTTGGCAAAGGTACCAAGGTGGCTTGCTATTTCCTTTTCCAGCTCATTTTACAGATGAGGAAACTGAGCAAAGAGGGTTGTGACTTGCTCAGGGTCATACAGCCAGTGTCTTAGACCAGATTTGAACTAGAAAGATGAGTCTTCCTGATTCCAGGCCTGGCACTGTATCTACTCTATCCACCCAGCTGCCCAAAAGGAGCTACTGGGGCTTATTGAGGAGGGGGGAGGATTACATGATGAGATCTATGCTTTAAGAAGATCATTTCAGAAGTTGAATAGAATTTTAACTAGAGGAGGGATTCAAGCAAGAGAAAACTAGTTTACTGCAATGATCCAATTAAGAAATTATGAAATTTTACATCATGAAGGCAGTATAAAGGGAAAGAAAACAGGGCTTTTGAGACATTGTGAAAGTAAATACAAGATCTGATCATACATTTGATGTGTGGAATTGTGTAAGGAATCAAGGAATTTCCAGAGGAAGGTGACTGGGTTGGTGAAGGACCTCAAGATCATGCCATGACAATCAGATGAAGAAACCAGAAATGAGGATTTCTCTCTGGAAGAGAAGATTCTGGACAACCATAGGGAATATATGACAATTGTCTTTAAGTATTTAATGCATTGTCATCTGGAAGAGGGACTGAATTGTTTTTGTTTGACCCTAAAGGCGGAACCCATATTAAAGAGGGAGAGGACATTTCATAACTATTAGAACCATCCAAAATTGGAATCATCTCTCAGGGATGGGGGTGGGGGATAAATGGGTTCCCTCTCATCAAAGCAAGTGTCACCTCCATTCAGTAAGCCTCCCCTTTTTCTTCACATAGGTTTTTTGCTTTACCCTTGTTTTTATTTTTTTTATTATTACAGCTATTTGTATTTGTAACATGTCTATAAATGAATGAATGAATAAGTGCCAAAGGTTGGGTATTGTTAGAGCCAAATTCAATATGGGGAGAGTCAATTGGGCAGCTCACCATAATATTGGGGTTCAGAAAATAATGGGGGTCCTCTAGGTCCAGAGTTTCCCCTTGTCCAAACAGCTTCTTTTCCAGTTATGTCTCCCAGACTAATAAGAAAGATTAACAGCCTCTTTTTCACAAACCAGGTTTTATTAATGGTAACAAAATTTACAACACAAGTGGAGTTAATAAAGCCAAGTACAATGAGAAAGGGGAAAGGCCCCCAGGTACCTCAAATAAGCTCTACTTCCTCAGCTACTCAGAACATCTTGGGTCTAGCAAAAACTAACTCAAACCCTAAACTTGTTTCTAGCTCAGCTGGCTTAACAAGCCAGCCTTGCTTCCACAACACAAACTCACTACCATCTGGAATCTGTAGTTCTAAGGAAAATCAGCTTTGCAGTCTCTCCTGATTTGATCCGAAGATCAAACACCACCAGCTCCTCTCTCTCTCTCTCTCCACCTTCCTTCCCCATCCCTCTCTGAGAGTCCTCTCTCCCCATTCCTGCCTCTCTCACAGGAAGGGTGGTTCTATAGCCAGGCTGAGTCTCCAATTGGTCTAACATATCCTCTGGGCTGTCCCCATTATAATTTGGCCAGGCCCGTGTGGGTGTGGGGGAACTCCTAGGTGGGGTGTTAGGTACTTTAGTTTGATACTTTGACTCAATAAATGTTCTTTGTGTTGTTTGTTCTATAATCTCTTAAAGTACACACCCATCTTCTCTTAGGCTTTTAAAGCTTGCATCTTTTCAGTCTGGCCATGATGAAGCAAAGGCAGGGTTATAAAAACTCCAAATTACAATTAATTCCTTACAGTATACAATCAAAAAACAAGTCAGATGGCTCATATTCCAGTTGGGAGAGAACACACATGAAGGTTCAACTGTAAGACAAATGGCAAGACCCAACATTTCTCAGTATGGATAAGCAGGGTGAATGGCAATGCTTAGGAGAATGTGGTAGGCAGGGCACCATCTTTCCAGAAGAATTGTAGTCAGTGACCACTACCTCATTAAAGTGACCTGGTCCCAAAACTGTTAGGAAGGCAGAGTGAGTCCAAGTCTTATAGTGGAGCCTAGACTCTGGATTCCCTATGGGGGTTGGATATGATACTGAATCAGTGTCTTTCTGGGAAAGAAAAATGGAAAGGACATATTGGCAAGAAGGTTGGGGATAAGGGATGGTCCTGGTATAATCTAGGCAAGAGGCACAGGAGAGTTGTGGAAAAGGCTAGAGGTTGAATCTTGTGCTTTCTGAGGAGCAGTTAGGTGGCACAGTGGCTAAAGCACCAGCCCTGGATTCGGAAGGACCTGAATTCAAATCCATCCTCAGACACTTGACACTTACTAGCTGTGTGACTCTGGACAAGTTAACCCTCATTTCCCCACAAAACAAAACAAAAACAAAAACAGAAACAACCCAACCAACCTATGAATCTTGTGTTTTCTGCTTTTTATTTTCTCTCAGGTATAGCACGATCCTGCACAGGGTAGATGTCAAAATTTGTTAAACTGAACTGAGTATAGAACTGGTGTAATTTATTCTTAATATATTTTAGTTACTATAGTTATTACTAGAACATAATTAGAAAAAGACTATTAAAATATCCTTTCATTCCATTTTGTTTTGGTTCTAGTTGTATGATTTTATCAACATGGGAAGATTCTTCCTAGTCAAGAGAATTTAAAACAGGGTTCCAATTTATGAGAATGATTATGGAGGGTGGCTAATGGGAAAAGTAAAAATTAGAATGGGTAAACCAGAGTTGTCTGTTTAACTTTCTCTAAATACCCATATTAATCAAGTAATATTTTATGTATATCCTTTGGCAAGTCACCACCTCTCAAGGGCTAGTTTCTTCATCTAAAAAGTGTAAATAATATACTTCAAGATCCCATCAAACCCTACAATTTATAATCCTATCATTTAGTACAAGAATGACAGAAAATGAGACTGCAGAAGCACAAAATTGCAAAATGAAACTACACAACACTCTTTGAAATTTGAGACAGAAAACTGCTTTCTTGAATTATTTTATTTCAAAAGTACATAAGTTGAACATAAAACTAGAGGAACTATTTTAAAATGTCAAAAGCTTCATTTAAAATACTTAAACCAGAAATTTTAATGCAAAATCTGACATCGTCATATCCTGTGTTTTGTTCAATGTGATGTGTACCAAAATATCTTTTCCCAGTGCAAATGGGTAATTGTCTTATGAAAATTTTGTTTATAGTAAGGGAGAATGATTTACTAATCAATTATAGTTCTTTTAACTCTTATACTGTCAAGACTAACTTAAAGTTGAAACATATCTGACTAGAACAATATGAACATAAATAAATACAAAGAATTTAGGATTCACAAGATTGTTTGATTATACTTAAGCCAAAATAAAACAAAACAAAAAGTGATTTGAGAGAAATGGTCCAGGCTCAACCAATACTTACTGGTATTCATAATTATAAAGATACTCTAACAAATTATTAGAAATGACAGTTTAAGTATAAACAGAAGCATAAATTTATTGCTAATTCTTCCAAGCTTATAGTACAAACCAACAGTTATGTTGTTATTATTGCTGTAATAAATTCTATTGTGAAATATTGGCTTTATTGGAACTTTGTTTCCTTTTAGATTTAAAACTTGCCCAAAACATTTTATTATGGTACTAAATAGAAGGACTATATGAACACAGTGAAGGTATATATACATTTCTAAAAACCATAGAAAAGTTAAAATTGTGCCAACTCATACATGCTACAAGTTATTCCTTATCTAACACTAAAAAATCAACTACATACAATTTCTGCCTTTTATTTACACTGTAATACAGCTTTTAAAAACGTGGTCTGCACAGTTCAAAAAGAAAAGAAAAACAGTCAGCTCACAAAGGATACTTTAAATTTGTACCCATGCAAACACAAAAGGAATCTAGAAATGTTATTGGTTATTATTTATTAGTTACTTGTGAAAGGAGATGCCACACACATTATGTAATTTGAGACCCATCTACTGGGTCTCAAATATGATAATTTTTTAAAAAATGAATGAATTTGTACACTTTTAAATTCTAAGTTTATAAGCTTCAATTTTAAATTACAAAAATGATTTGAATTATGGAGTAGAGTTGTAGCAAAAGTCAGGCAATAGGATGACAATGTTCAATAGGCATGAACAAATTGTCTGCTCTTGTTTTTAAAAAAAATCTTAGAACATACAAATGAAAAATGTTTTGCAAATTTTGAATGCTGATTTCTGGATAATTCCCCAGGGTAAGATCTAGTAGTTTATCTAAGCTGAAAATGAAAAAACACTCTCCAGGAGGGGATGATCAGCCTTATATATGATCCACAAAATCCCCTATGGTGATTCCTAGTATTTAGACAGTTCCTTGGTAGAAAAGAGGATCAAATTTTAAAGTTAGTGTTTCATAATAAATTTCTTACACTAATTGTATTAATATAAAACAATAAGCTCAACTTCTAGCAGTCAAAAGAAATAAGAACATAGGAACATAAGAAAATAGCATTGGAAATTAGAAACACAAAAACCGAATTCCTTAAATATATTTAAACAATATTTTAAAAGGACATGTAGAAAAAGGCAGTATATTAAAAGCAAGTAGAAAGGTATCACAGTGATGTACTTTTTAAAAAACAGTACCTTCACCCTTAAGCACCTTTCATGTAATAGTTCATGGGTACAGAAAAAAGGCACAGATGAAAATTTATCTTAGCTCTAATATTAAGGTATAGAGTAAAAACCATACACATACAAAAAATTAAATTTAAACAGTATAGCCATTTAGTTGTACACAGGATACAGTACATAAGTCCAGGTTCACAACAACATTTATTTATATACAACCAAAGCACTCAGTTTATCAAGAACTAAGTACTTATGAAAATCTAAGGGAAAAAAAGCACTGGATTTAATAAAAATCAGATCTTATTTGCTAAAGAACTGAAGTCTTTCTTTAAAAAAAAAGCAATAAAAACATTCTTTTCTAATAAAATTAGTCCTTTTGTTCCTAACATACTGGTGTTAAAAATATTTTACTTAAGTTTGCTAAAAATGATTAACTTTCACAAAACTAAGTAGGAAACCTCCCCAAATCTCAACTTCTCTAAGTTTCATACAAAGCTACTTCTGCAAGATAATAACATACAGGCTCTAAAGTATCAATTTATAATATTCACAGAGGAAAAGATTAATCCTTTTAAAAGTAAACTTTCCAGAGGTTTTAAAAAAATGTCTCTCCTAGGAATTTGATTCAAGAAGGTAAATACAGGCATACACATTTCTGGGGGGGCGGAATGGACCAGGAAAAAAACAAAAACAAAAACAAATAAAGCCTTACGTAGGTTTGGTAGACTTATTCTATAATTGTATTAAAAAACAAATCATATTAGTAATTATTTTATTCACATAAACACACAGCCTGAAGCAGGCAGCCAAATGAAAAAAGTACAGGTACAACTCCATTCGATCAGTCTGGGCTAGCTACTTCAGATGTTAAAAGCACATATGGCAACAAACCATATTCCTTAATACACTTCAGTCTCTAATGTTCAGTCCTGAAAATTATGGGTAAAATGTTTGTTACGGGCCACACGAGGTAGACTAGGTAATAATGTGGATAAACTTTCCAATAAAAACAATTGCCATATATGTGACTTGTTTAAAAAGAACAGTGCACTAGTAGAAATCAGCCAGCTGCTCCTTTCTTTATTGCTGAATACAGCCAGAAAGAAAGAAAAAAAAAAAGCTACTCTCGTAGCATTTCTGTGTGATAGAGTCATTTTACAATTTAAAATTAGCTATTTTTGCCATTCTCTTCAAATTTTGGTAGGGCTTTATATAATTTGCTACAAAAAAATGGCTGAGAAAAAAATGGTAACAGTAAATCTTGCTTTTCTTGGTATACATATAGAACAGTAGACATTAATATCAGTGAAATCAGTTGTTTCTAAAGGAACCTAAGAAAAAAACTCTTTCATCTGGAATTTTAATTCTGACCCCTCCTCCTCAGGAGTCTATCTGATCTCCTCTTTATAATCACAATGACTAGTACTTATGTAATACTTTAAAATTCACAAAGCACTTTGTAGCATTTGTTCTTCACCACAACCCTGTAAAACACAAGGAAACAAACTAAGAAAGCTTAAATGACTTGCACACAGTACTTAAGTGTCCGATGTAGGATTTAAACCCTTGTCAAACAAAATTTCTTGAAGATCATCTTTTTATTAATTCAAGTTAAATTATTCTATTTCTTCAAAAGCAATTTTTAGGTTGGCAGCTGTTTCCTATTTCCAGAAAAGAGTTTTGTTTTCTGAAGAAACAAAGTTTGAGATGTTCTACACTATTGACCCATCTTTGCTTTGTGCTGGTATCATCACAGGAATAGCTCCCATTCTACTTAGGTTAGATGCAGCTACCTTAGCTGGTGGAAAACTTGGGCTCTGTGGAGTACGATCAAAGTCTTCACTGGGTACTTGGTTATACTGAGCTTTGGAATAGCCTTCTAGGTTGGAAGGAGACATTGATCCCAGAGATGAATGATTGCTACCAATGTAGCTTCTGGCTGTAGATGTACGACTCTTTGGAGGAGGAACATCCTCTCTAGAAAGAAAAGCCCAGATATCAACATTTTTAAATGTCTTTTCATAAGAACTTATAATTATGTAAACTACAATATGTTTTAAGACATAGAATAATAATGTATACCACACTGGGGGAGAAAGTAGAAAATTCATGAATTATATTTCTATTTACAAAACCTATGCCCTAATCTACTTTCTTTTTTCTTTTTTTTGGTGAGGCAATTGAGGTTAAGTGACTTGCCCAGGGTCACACAGCTAGTAAGTGTCAAGTGTCTGAGGCCAGATTTGAACTCAGGTCCTCCTGACTCCAGTGTGGTGCTCTATCCACTGTGCCACCTAGCTGCCCCCCCAATCTACTTAAGAAATTAATTTCTGCCTTTAATTAGTTGAGCAAGCAAAGAGTAAATGCACAACTCTAAGATCCTGTGACTAATTATGTTTGAACTTCAGAAGTCATATGTTCAAACCTGTAAACCATGCTCAAAAAAAGCTTTTAATTTGATAAAATTAAAAGGTTTTAGTTAAACAATTTTTCGTGAATATAGTACATGTGTAATACCTAACTTTACTGATCCCTAGACCAGGAGGAAAACCTTTTCAGGTCACACAAAAATGATATCACTATACCTTCAGTCCTTCTGAGAAGGAATAATAAACCTATATTTAATTCACTAACCCCTTTCTCTAGACACAATTACAAAAATTAATGGTACAAGGCATGTTCTTGAAAACTTACTGGTAATGTGGTATAGTGAAAAAAACACTGGATTTGGAGCCAGGTGACATGAGTTTAAATTCCGACTGCCACTTGCTCAATTTGAGGTAGGCCTCAATTTAAGAAAGGAAGAAACAACAAAACAAAAGACAAATTCTCACCTGGGGGATAACTAGACCTAATGACCAATAAAAAATCTTTTACTTTAAGGTGCAGTGATCATACATAAGAATTGTTTTTGAAATGATAGACTGAAATAATAAATACTACTTACATTATATTTTGCTACCATTTAGGAATGTACATGGGATGGGTCAAAATCATTCCTTGCTATTACGAGAAAACAGTATATAATGCTCAGGGAAGAAATCAGGAGACCAGTGTTCAAATATTTTCTGCAACCAAATGACTGTGTGACCCACTCCAACCCATAGTTCTGTCTTCTAGAAAATGAGGGGGCAGCTAGGTGGCGCACTGGCCCTGGATTCAGGAGGACCTGAGTTCAAATCCGACCTCAGACACTTAACACTTACTAGCTGTGTGACCCTGGGCAAGTCACTTAACCCCAATTGCCTCACCCAAAAAAAAAAAAAAAAGGAAAAGAAAAGAAAAGAAAAGAAAATGAGGGTATTGAGTTAGATAATCCTTTAAGTTCTTTCTGATTCTAAATTCTCTGATGCTAAGTTGAAGCAAAGACCTCAGGGATCAAATTTTTACTAACATAATAAATAAGAGAATTATTTATTAAAATATGGGCATTCAATATCTAAGATTTTCACACTGTAGTAACTGCACCTCTTCTGGAAGCTTTCTTATGCAATTGTTTATTTGGGGATAGCTTGATTCCAAAGGTTACCTGATATCATGATGAACTTCTTTTTCAT
The DNA here is from genome assembly GCF_019393635.1 of Dromiciops gliroides. Classification (NCBI taxonomy): domain Eukaryota; kingdom Metazoa; phylum Chordata; class Mammalia; order Microbiotheria; family Microbiotheriidae; genus Dromiciops; species Dromiciops gliroides. The sequence continues at coordinate 256,442,594 of NC_057863.1, read as the reverse complement.
ATTTTTCCTCCTTGTGTTTTTTACAGCAGCAGAATATTAGAAGACCCAGAAGCAACAGGGCACACAAAGTTCCTATGACAGCTCCAGCAATTGTACCAGCAGTGTTGGAAGCTACAATAATTAAGAACACCTTTTACAAGGACTCTGGACTGAAATGACTGCAAAATAGCAATTTAACTTGCCTTCCTATACATCAGATTAAATGGCATAATTTTTCTATGCATATATATACATACACACATACACACATACACACATACATACATACATACATACATATTTCCTTTTAAAATAAATATTTGCCTAATTCTGATAGTGGAGCACAAGTTAATTTGATGCCCTCCCCACCAGTAAAACATCACCACAATGATAAGAACAAGGTATTAATAAAATATTCTCTTTAAGCTGGGAGGGTAAAAAAACCCAAAACCATCTGATAAAACTCTGGTTTCTAACCACCCAAAACAAAAAAAATCTCTTTTTTTATGCTTTCCATACCACTCCAAAATTTGTCCCACTAACAAAGCGATTTAAGGGGTATGCTAAGAAATACTTTTAAAATGGAATCCAAAATGAAGAAATGCAAAGCCTTGGTTATTAACTGCCAAAAAAGATGAGAAATAGCAAGTATATGGAGATAGCTGGCATTGTCATTAGAAGATCTAACTTCAAATCTTGCCTCTGACTGGTTATATGAACATGAACACTTTTTAGTGCCCTAGGCTACACTCTAAGATTATGAAATTATACTTCATAGACCAGCTCCAAAGGTAGTAAACTCATAGGTGGAGGCAACACACTCATCCCACCTCCCCCATAAATATAAAGAACATACTTACGAGGAACAACATTCACCCTCAAAAGGCACTCATCAACACCAACTCTGTTTTTAACTGTACAGCTGTATGTGCCCGAGTACTCTGGAGTGGCATTTCGTACAGAAATAACTGATGGGTTGAGATCTATGGGTAGAAAAAGTAGATTATTTTCTTACCTATTTTTGAAATATATTTTTATTACTTGGGAAAGGAGGCCGTTTATTGTCAAATACTGCAAAAAAAGGTTTTTTTTGGTTTTTTTGAAAAGATGAGGTCTTATAAAGATTTTTAAGGTAAACAAAATACAGAAGCACACTATTTGACAAAAACTGCTGGGAAAACTGTAAAGTAGCAGAAATTAGGATGCACTACATTAACACTAGCAACCACCAACTAAGACAGTATCCAAGACAATAAGCTTCAAATATCCATGACCTAAATACAAAAGGCCATGTAATTTAAAAAATATATAGTAGAGAAAAGAAGAAGAAAAGTTCCACATCCATGAATAGGAGAGAATTCTTGATCTAGAAGGGCAATAATGATAATCAAAATAAAAAAGACAAGTTTGATTACATAAAGTTGAAAATTTTGTGAACAAGCAAAATCAATGTAGAAAGGAAATCATTAAGTGGGGAAAAGTATTTTCAACAGATTTTTAAATAAAAAGTAACACTATCATAGATGTGAAGCTGGAAGCAATCCTAGAAGCCTCTTCTTACAGATGAGAAAATTAAAGTCCAAAAACATAGAATTGCTCGCCAAAACCCAGAGAGGTGGTGAGGGGGACACTTTCTGCTGGACCACTCCTCCTTCTTATTTGATATTCAAAATAGTTATCCCTTCCACATCATGACTTTCCCCATCATGATTTCAATATATTGTGATTCAACAGCAAAAACAAACAAAAAAAGGGAATTTTGGGGGAGTTTTGGAGAAGCCACAGACAACATGTGAAGTCCAGCAGACAAGACAGAAAAAGTTTAGAAACTGAGAAATGCATAAAATATATGTGTAGTATTGTATAATATCAACCTTTTATCATCTAATATAATAAGTCAGACTACTTCTCTGGTATGAAAGGATAGTTAAAAAGTATTATGCATATTTTCCAGGTCATGGGGGGGTGCCACATCCCTAACTCCTGCGACGTGGAAGGGATAACTGTATATAGAAGGAATTGATACAAATATTTAAGAATAGGAAACAATTACCCCGAGAGAGAAATAAATGGTCAAAGGATATGAAATGGCACTTTTCCAGTAAGAAATGCAAGCTATCAACAATCCCATTGAGGCTTATTGCCCAACCTCCCACATAACTAGTTCAGCAACATCTTGAAGTGTGCACCAGACTGAATAATGATCAAGAAACTAGAGCAGTTCCATTCCACCCAGAAGTTCATTTATAGTAAGAAAGAAAGGGGGCCCACTAGCAAAAAAAGTACTGGCTCAGGGTAGCCTTCAAGTCCAAATAGAGATGAAGGACAGGTGTAGATTGCAAGGTCTTGTACAAGCAGGAGGTCTTCTTGAGAAAGTCCCAAGGTGGTCAGAAAGCATGGACCTTGCAGTGGCAGCAACCACTTAAAAGTGGAGTGTTGCAGTTCTCAAAACAGGACCTCTGAGGCTAAGGGCTGGGAGATAAGAAGCACTCTGTCTTGAGGCACCAGTGAGGGATCTCAAGGTTCAGTGGTCTGAACCTCAAAGATTTAGGGAGGTAACTCAGGAAGTGTCAACAGAGGAACCCAAGAAACCAGTGCAATACACCATCCCATCCCAAACCTAAAATGTCCAGTCAGTCAGTCAGTTAGTCAGTCAGCCTGCCTGTCTCTCTCCTTATTTATCTATCTCCCCAAAGGAGGGAGTAACATAACAACTTCAAACAGTGACTCAAAAGAGAAAAACACAAAAAGGACTTTCCTCCTAAGCCCTCTCCCCTCCTAACCTTACTCTTGCTGTTGAGGTCAGAAACATTCTCCCAATCCATCAGGCTTACAATTCAGGTGCAAGGCATGTTGATTTTTACCCTCACACTCTCTCTCTCACATATGCGCACTTCTCTGATGCCGCCATCTCCTTGATGTAAGTCCTCATGCCTGAATTCAATAGTCTGCTAACAGCTCTGCCTGTCTCAAGTCTCACCCATCTCTAATGAATGCTTGTTGAGTAACAGACCATTAAATATTCAAAGAAGCATGAACAAAGAGTTTTCAGAAGAAGAATGACCAACTATTAAAAGGGATGGAAATGGTGGTCCATGCCTATAATCCCTACCATCAGAGAGGCTGAGGCGAGTGCATCAAGGCATGGGGATCTTGATCTCAGGAGTTCTGAGCTATGATAAGCTTAGCCAATTGGGGGTCCACACTAAGTCCAGCAACTTATATGGTAAACCACCATGAATGGAGCATGGGGGTGGGGGAAGTGGGTGGAGGGGGAAGAAGCACACTAGACTAGGGAAGAGACAAATAGTTGGAAACAGAACATGTTGAAGATTTCATGCTGAAAAGTAATGGTGGGACTTGGGGCAGAGCCAAGATGGTGGAGAGGAAGCAGCAAGCAGCCTGAGCTCTCTTTCTGTTCCCTCAAAAAGAACATTAAATCAAGCCTCTGGACAGATTCTGAAACAACAGAACCTGCAAAGAGACAGAGAGACAGTCTTCCAACCAGAGATAATTTAGAAGACTTCAGGAAAAGGTCGGTCTGACTCAGGCAAAAGGGAGGCCCAGCGCAGGGCAGCAGCCCAGCGCAGAGTGGGTCAGGGAAAGTCAGCAGGAGCTGCGGGCCACAGCCAAACAACTGAGGCCCCTGGAACCTGGCTCAAAAATCTGGTGGCCAAGAAGGACAGTGGAAAAACATACCTGCACCGGCGGGGAGGGCAGGTAGCCAGCTATAGGGCCACGAACGGGACAGTCGGGATCGGGCACCTGGCCGAGCACACTCAAATAGGAAGTGCAGGGGGGCGAAATGCACACACTGTAAAGGCCTCAGAGTAAAAATCTGGTCACACAGCACCTATACCCCTGCACAAGAAGCCCAAAACAGGGACCCTGGTGCCCCCAGAGCAGACCTCAACTTAAAAAAATAAATAAATAAGCTGCAATGAGTAAGAAGCAAAAAAGAGCCCTCTCCATTGAGAGCTTCTTTATCAATAGGGAAGAAGCCACCACAAACTCAGATGAGGACAATACCCTCAAATTGCCTACATGTGAAGCCTCAAGAGGGAAGGTGAATTTGTCTCAAGAACAAAAAGCCTTCCTAGAAGAGCTCAAAAAGGATTTTAAAAATCAACTGAGAGATGTAGAAGAAAAAATGGGGAGAGAAATGAAAGCAAAACAAGAAAACTATGAAAAAAGAATCAGCAACTTGGAAAAGGAAGCACAAAAATTGACTGGCCAAATGGAAAAAATCATTGCAATAATTTCACTGAAGAAAACAATGCCTTAAAAAATTCACTTGGCCAAATGGAAAAAAAGGTGCATAACCTCACTGAAGAAAACAATGCCTTAAAAATTAAAATTAGACAGTTGGAAGATAAGGAATCCATGAGACACCAGGAATCAGTCAAGCAGAATCAAAAGAATGAAAAAATAGAAGAAAATGTGAAATACCTCATTGGAAAGACAACTGATCTGGAAAACAGATCCAGGAGAGACAATTTGAGAATCATTGGACTGCCTGAAAGCCATGACCAGAAAAAAGAATCTAGACACCATACTCCAGGAAATTATTAAGGAGAACTGCCATGATATCATAGAATCAGAGGATAAAATCATCATTGAAAGAATCCATTGATCACCTCCTGAAAGAGACCCCAAAAGGAAAACTCCAAGGAATATTGTAGCCAATTTCCAGAATTATCAGGTGAAGGAGAAAATACTCCAAGCAGCCAGAAAGAAGCAATTTAAATATCATGGAGCCACAGTCAGGAATGCTCAGGACCTGGCAGCTTCAACATTAAAGGACCAGAAGGCTTGGAATACGATATTCCGGAAGGCAAAAGAGCTTGGATTGCAGCCAAGAATCTATTACCCAGCAAAAATGTGCATTCTCTTTCAGGGGAAAAGATGGACATTTAATGACATTGGGGACTTTCAATCTTTCCTGCTGAAAAGACCAGAACTGAATAGAAAATTCGATCTTAACATACAAGACTCAAGAGAAGTTTAAAAAGGTAAACAGAGGGGGAAAAAAAAGGTTACTCAATTAGGTTAAACTGTTTATATCCCTACACAGGATGATAATACTCATAACTCTTAAGAACTGTAAATGTATCTGGGCAGAGAGAAGGACTTTACACAGAGGGAATAAATATAAATTGTCTTTGATGTGATGATACAGAAAAGTAATGGTGATTGAACCCATGGCTGGTCATTGCCCTTCCATCATGAGTAAGATAGGGAGATTTATTCTTGAAAAACAAAACAAAGATGTCAAAGATGATCATACTTAATGTTGGAAAGAGGATAGGCACATTAATAATACACTGCTTGGTGAAGTTGTAGATTGGTTCAACCATTTTGAAAACAATTTGGATTATATTTTTTTAAAAGAGGAAAATGGCCATATACCTATCATCTGAGAGATGTGACTTCTATACATATATCACAAAGAGGTCAAAGAGGTGCAAAAGTAAGAAGAGTGCTGGACCTGGAGCCAGGATCATCTGAGTTCAAATCTAGCCTCTGACATTTACTATCTGTGTAACTCTGGGCAAATCACTTGACCTCTGTTCTGCCTCAGTTTCCTCATCTATAAAATGAGATACTTATAGCACCCACTCCCCAGGGTTGTTGTAAGGATAAAGTGAGATAATAAAGGACTTAAAAAAAAAGATAATAAAGAACTTTGCAAACCTTAAAGTGCCTGCTGTATGTTGCTGCTGTTGTTATCGACACAAAGATCCTGTATGTATCAAAATATTCATAGTAAAACCTTTTATGGTAGCAAAGAATTAGAAACAAAATAGATGTTCACTGATTGGGAATGACTAAACAAATTGTGGTTGTTGTTTTCAGTTTTGTCCAATTCTTCTTGACCCCATTGGGGTTTTCTTGGCAGAGATACTGGACTGGTTTGCTATATCTTCTCCAGCTCATTTTGTGGATAAGAAAACTGAGGTAAACAAGGCTAAGAGACATGCCCAGGGTCACACAGCTAGTAAGTGTCTGAGGCCAGATTTGAATTCAGGAAGATGAGTATTCCTGACTCTATCTACTGTACCACCAAACTGTACCCATAACAGTTCATTGTGGTTCATGAATTTGAATCAGTATTACTAAGCCATAAGAAATGATGACTATATGAGCAGCTGGGTGGTGCAGTGGATAAAGCACCGGCCCTGGATTCAGGAAGACCTGAGTTCAAATCTGGCCTCAGACACTTGACACTTACTAGCTGTGTGACACTGGGCAAGTCACTTAACCCTTTTTGCCCAGCAAAAAAAAGAAAAAAGAAAAAGAAGAAAAGAAATGATGACTATGGAATTAAGAGAAACATGGGGGATTTAAAGGAAGATGCAAAGTGAAGTCAGCAGGACCAGAAAAATAATATACACAATGGCTTTAAGTCAAGCAAATGGGAAGGAAGGAAGGAAGCAAAGAAATTTAACACTGTAGTAAAAGCCAGGCTTGACTTGATGTTGAGGGAATGTATCTTTTTTTCTTTGCACTGATGAGGGATTATGGGTCTACTTTGCACAGGTTATACTCATAGACTTGGTTGATTCCTTCCCTCTCAGTGTCTTTCTTTTTCACTTTGTTATAAGTAATGGCTCTCTGAGTAAGAGATTATTGAAGGATATAAAGAAAATAAAAGGTGATATAAAAAGAAAAGATATCGATAACATTATTTTTTTCAGGGCAATGAGGGTTAAGTGACTTGCCCAGGGTCACACAGTCAAGTGTCTGAGGCTGGGTTTGAACTCAGGTCCTCCTAAATTAAGGGCTGGTGCTTTATCCATTGTGCCACCTAGCTGCCTCCTCGGTAACATTTTAAAAAAAAGAACAGCTTTTCTTTCCCAAGATCTTGCCTGTGAATGAAGCCAATCCTTTTGAAAGTTTCTAATTATTATTATTATTAATGGGTTATGAGGTACACATTTTCCTCCCATTTCTCTCCCTTCTACTCATCAATAAATATTTAAACAACCAGTCCCTTAAAGATTGGGGGAATGGGCACAGGGTGAGATAGGACAGGGACTATAGATATTACTGTGGAAACCAAAGAAAGTGGAAGCCATCCTCTTACTCTCATGTAGTTCCTGCTACTACAGACCTCAGCCTTGAAAATCAATAAATAACAGGGTAAAAAATAAGGAGTAGAGTGTACTGAGGTTGGGGGTAAGTGGGATAGCATATCTCAAGCAGTGACAGAAGTAAAAAAGAAGGGAATGGAAGAAAAGTCCTTAAGAATAACCACAGTAGAGAGAGAATGTCAATTTGGTTGAATATGGGTGGAGTGGCTTTTTTTTTTTTTGAGGTTATCACGTTTAAAGATTGGAATTCAGGGACTCTCTCTTTTTTTATGACCAAATGTGAGTAATTTGTAAAAATAATAAATCCAAGATTATCATCTCTTTTGAAGGCTTAAACCTTGTATTCTATCAATTTTCATACTATTTTAATAATAGTATGTAAGCATAATGTATTTACAGTGGGATTTTTATAATGTTTCCCTTAAAACAAATTTGTAATGTTGATGGTATATTCTTATTTTGTCCTTGTTCCCACTTAAAAAATCAGGAAATTCAAGTTCAATTCATTATAAATACACATCTGTTTTAAGACAATCCCAAAGGACTCATGATGAAAAAAGCAATCTGTCTCCAGAGAAAGAACTGTTGTCTGAATACAGACTGAAGCATACTATTTTTCATTTTCTTTCTACTGGTCTTCTTGTACAAAATGACTTATGTGGAAATGTTTTACATGATTGCACATGTACAATGTATATGAAATTGCTTACCATATCAGGGAGGGGAGAGGAATAGAATTTGGAACTCAAAATTTTTTTAAAAACCACTTATGTTAATAAATGATATGTTATTTAACTGTTAATCATTAATTTTTCTGAACCAATTTCTCATTTCATAAATGCGGTCATATATCAGCATCCTAGAAAGGCAAAATTTTTTTTAGCCAAGCAAATGTTAAAATAGACACAGTCTATACCCTAAAATATAGATGCATAAATTATAACATTAGCAATACCTGATAATGGCATGAAAGGAAACTTTTCTGTGCTGGGCAATCTTTGCCATTCATAGTATAGAGGAAGTGAACCTTCTTCCGATTCACATTTTAGTTTAAAGTCACTGCCAATCTCTGATGATCCATCAATGTAACATCTTGTCCCTGAAGGCTTAACTGAAAAAGATTGAATTATTTAATTAATTTGTTTTATTTAATACTCTCACCCAAAAGAGTATTTTCAGTATGCCATATATATTTTATAACATATTTTAAAAGTAAGAAATAAATTAAAATTTTCAAGACATTATCTACATCTACACAGCTGTTTATTACTTAATCTAAAATGTTTTTCTTAGCTTAATTCCATTTCTGCTATTCAGTGAAAGGACAGAGTAGGAAATATTTTGGACCAGTGTCATTTAAGACTTCGGTGTCCTATAAATTTTATCCCAAAGCTCCATGATGGTGTCGTAGGCAAACAGAAGACAAACACAATAACCCTTTTAGCTCCCCAAATTGACTTGAGAACTGTTCTTACCCCCCACCATGCCCCACAAAGCATACGGTATTTTCTTTCATATTTTATTACTCTAAAATTCAATATCCATTTCACTGATTAGAGGAGAAATTTAGGTGTCCTGGCATATCCATCATAATGCTAAAAAAAAAAACAGTCCATAAAGTTGACTTGCCCTGTCTCTTACTTATTTTTTGTCCCTCTTACTTCTTCACAGTTATCTTAAAATGGTAATCAAGAAAAATAGCACTGTGGGTGACATGGTGTGAACACACCTCCCCCAGTTCTGCTTCTTTCTCACCATAATAATGCCATAATACCTCTATCAGCTTCTTAACCTGGGAACATCCCTCACTGCTGCAGTCCTCTTCTCTAATTTGTGAGCTCTTCCTGGAAACCCATTTTGAGGAATGTCCAGGTCAGCCATTCTTCACCCTTCTGGCTTTGTTTCTGACTTTTTGGACTTCACGGCCATGCTCCCCAGGTGCCTTCCATCTCTTTAGCTCTTCATTTCTTTTATGTATGATCTTGCTCAAGTAGAATATAAGGTCCTCAAGCACAGGAGTTGTGTATTTGCTTGTATTTGTATTCCTAGTGCCCACAACATAGTGCTTAAAAAGTACTTATGTTGACTTCTTTTTAGAAGAGAATATCCAAGATACCTCAAATCCTATTGTAGGCTTTTCTGGGAGCTAATCTTTCTAACTAAATGATAAATCAGTTTCTAGATACATAAAAGAATAAGGGTAAATTAATGTAAAATCTTATACCTGAAAGCTTAGTAGAAAAAGCAGAGAGCTTCTACATTTTCAGGTTAGGACACATCAACCACGGAGTGATAAAATAGTAGTTCATTTCTAATTTTGTATCTTAAATTAATGCATGCCAGGCACTTTACTAAGTGCTTCACAATTAAGAGATTATCTACAATAATAGCCCTGTATCTTCTAGGAAATTGAGGCCCATACAAAATAGAGAGTTTTCCCTAAGGTCTCAAAGTTAGTTAGTGGGAGAGATTGGACTAGAACCAGTTTCCTAGCTTTCCTATTGGTCACTGCCCTTTGCCATATTGCCTCTGAGGAGTCTTTCCAGTCTTCACTGTGGAAGCTCATCTTTGTTGTGGTTCAGTTGTAGTCAACTTTCCCATGACCCCAGACTCTTTCCTACACTATCTCTGAAGTCTGTCCAGGTTCATGTTCATTGTTTCCATGACACTCTCTATCCATCTCATCCTCTGCCATACCCTTTTCCTTTTGCATTCACTCTTTCCCAACCTATCAAGGCTCTTTTCCAGTGACTCTTGTCTTGTCTTCTCATTATACAGCCATTGTATTTAAGCTTCCACTTTGGTATTAGACCTTTTAGTGACTAGCCTGAATTGATTTCTTTAAATATTGATTGATTTGATATCCTTGCTGTCCAAGGGACTTCTCCAGCAGTAAAACTTGAAAGCAGCAATTCTGCAGTGCTTAGTTTTCTTGCCCAAGTCTTACAGCCATACATTGCTAATGGAAAAATCATAGCTTTGACTATAGGGACTTTTGTTAGCAAGGTGATATCTGTTTTCTTTTATGTCATCCAGATTTGCCATAGCTTTCCTTCTACGGAGCAAGGATTTTTTAATTTCATGGCTGCAGTCATCTTTGAGAATATAAATTCTGACACTGCTTCCATTTCCTCTCCTTTTTGCCATGACTGATAGAACCAGTTGCCAAGATCTTAAGTTTTTTGATATTAAGCTTCAAGCCAGCTTCAAATGGCTCTCCTGTTTTACCCTCATCAAGAGGTTTCTTCATTCTTCACTTTCTGTCAGAATGGTATTGTCTGCATATCAGAGATTCTTGGTATTTTTCCCTGGCCACCTTAATTCTGGCTTCTGATTTGTCTAATTTGACAATTTCACATGATGTATTCGCACATTTCCCAATCTTAAATCAATCAGCTATTCCATGTGTAGTTCTGTTCCTTCTTGACCTGCAAACAGGTTCCTCAGGAGACAAATAAGATGATCTGGTACTCCATCTCTTTGAGAACTTACTACATTTTGTTGTGTTCCACACAGTCAAAGGCTGTGGTATAGCCAATGAAGTAGAAGTAGATTTTTTTCCCAGAACATCTTGGTTTTCTCCACAGTGCAGCTATAATTGGCAATTTGGTTTTTCGTTCCTGTCTCTTCAAAAAACCCAGCCTGCTCTTCTGGTAATTCTCATATTACTTAAGTCTAGCTTGCTGGCATGTGAAATGAGCACCATCTTATTCCTTGTCAAAACAGGTAGAAATCATGGAGGTGCTTTATACAAAGCAAAAGTCACTGACTTTTAAGATAACTCATACACTCCATAAATTGGATGTCTTTACTCTACCCCCCCACCCTTTAAAAAAAAAAAGGGGGGGGCTTATGTTTTAAATCATTTTACTTTAAGCATTACGGAAGTAGGACACTTACACAAAAAGCACAGAAGCTTTAAAATAGTTAATTAATAAAACTAGAAAGATTTTGTCTAAGATCCTATGACAATATCTATCACTACTTCAGCAGATCTAAAAAAAACTTATCAGAGCAGCTAGGTGGCACGGTGGGTAGAGCACCGGCCCTGTATTTGGGAGGACCTGAGTTCAAATCCAGCCTCAGACACAACACTTACTAGATGTGTGACCCTGGGCAAGTCACTTAACCCCAACTGCCTCACAAAAACAAAAACAAAAAACACAAAAACCACCCAAAAAAACTTACCAAGCACGGAAAGCTGAATCTTTTTGTTTGCAATACCTGGAAGTTTCTTCACTTTGCACTGATATGTGCCCATATCTGATAATTGTAAATTTGTCATATTTATTGATGCATCACCTAATGTGGGATCACTGCTTGTAAAATAAACTCGTCCTTTCAGATCTTCAGCGTATCTATCATAAATATTGCCTCCAAAATATAAAATTATCTAAAATGAAAGGGGAAAATAACTGTTTTACTAAGTTGGCCAATATACCAGTTTTACAGTAAAGAAGTACATATCCCAATTAAAAAAAACCAACAGCCAAAAACTGCAGTAACATGGAAAAACTACTCTTACCTTTTCTGGAATATGCTAAAATGGAGATATCAAATTTTAAAAATGAATTAAGATCAATAAAAAGTATAGGATTAAAAATTTATAAATACATAGGAAGGTAGATTTAGTTAGAAGAAACATTAGAGTTCAACTATTTAAATTTTATTTTAAAAATCAGGGAACTGAGGGCTAGGCTGGTAAAGTGACTTACCTAAAGTCACTCAACTAGGAAGGAAGAGGGCAAAGATTCAAATGAATTTACAAATCCAATGCGCTCTTTCCATGATAATTCAAATGGGACTTGGGGGGAAAGCAACTTTTTCTTCAACAAATAAGCAAGAGCCCCACCATCCCTTTCAGGGTTTGTAGTCAATTTAATTCAATAAACAGTGCTAGGCACTGTGCTTAAACACTGGGGATACAAAAAGAGGCAAGACAGTTCTTGCTCTCAAGGAGCTTAAAATCTAGTGAGAGAGAAAGCATGCAAATAAATATCTACAAAGCAAGCTATATACAGGATAAATAGGAAATAATTAATAGCGGTAAGGTACTGGAATTAAGAGGAGTTGAGGAAGGCTTCCTATAGCAGGTGGGATTTTACTTGGGACTTAAAAGGAAGCCTGGGATGTTAGCAGTTGGAATGGAGGAAGGAGAAGGCTCAAAGACAGGGCAGAGATAATGCTCAGAGCCAAGAGGTTGAATGCCTTGTTCTTAGAAAAGCAAGGAAGCCAGTTGTCACTGGATTGAAGAGTAATGGGGAGTAAGGTATAAGAAAACTGGAAAGCTAGGAGGTGGCTGGGTAACGAAGGACTTTATGGAAGCAATAGGAAGCCAACTGCAACTTATTGAATAATTGGTAACATGATCAGACTTGTGTTTTAGGAAAATCATTTTAGTGGCTAAATGGAGAATGGATTGGGAAGAGATTTGAGGTAGTAAAGCACAACCAGCAGACTATTTGTAGTAATCCAGACTCAAGATGGTGAGGGCCTGCACTAGAGTAGTGGTGGTGTCCAAGGAAAGAGGGAGGCATAATAAAGAGATGTTACAAAGGTGAAATCTACAGGCCTTGAAAACAGATTGGGCACAAGGTATGAGATATAGCATAGTCAAAGATGACTCCTAGTTTGCAATCTGAGGGATAGGAAGGTGGTGATGCCCTCTAAAGTAACAGGGAAAGTAGGATGGTGGAAGGGTTTGGGGGAAAGATAATGAGATGGACATATTGAGTTTTACAGGTCTACTGGTCATCCAGTTTAAGATATATAAAAGGCAGTTGGAGATTGGAGGTGAGCAGAGAGATTGGGGGCAAGAAAGACAGATAGAGAATCATTAGCAATTAGATGGTAATTAAATCAATAAAAGTTGATCAGATTAGCAAGTAAAGTTATTAGTATAGAGAAGACACAGGATAGAACCCTGAGGGACACCTACAGTTAGAGGGCATGATCTGGAGGAAGAATCAGCAAAGGAGGAGTGGCCAGATAGGCAGGAGAGAAACCAAGAGAGAGTAGTGTCCTGAAAACCTAGAGAAAAGAGACTAGTAAGGAGAAGAGAGTGATCAACAGTGTCAAAGGCTGCAGAGAGGCCAAGAAGAATGAAGATTGAGAAAAGGTAATTGGATCTGGCAACTAAGACCATTTAGTAGAGAGCAGTTTCAATTTGTATTACCTCAAAGAAGCACAGAATGTTCAAAAGTCTTAGTGCAATTTTAGGCTATTCAAGTGAATTCAATTTAATTGTAACCACTTCATCAATACCTAAATTAAAATAATTCAGGCCACCTCCCAAAAAATGTAATAATGAAAAAAAGTCATTCCAGTTTCATGGCCACACAGGAAGGGTACAAAAGTAAATCAACGATCAAGTTTTTTCTAATTTCTTCATTCTTTTTTTCCCCCCCAGTCCAATAATTTATTTTAAATTTGAGTAATTTCAAATTGCACAACCAAAACTGAACATCAGTATTTTGTTTGAATTCTCTCTTCTGTACATTCAGCGATTTAAACACCACAATATCCAACATAGACAAACCTCAGGGAAGAGTCAGTAAATAGACTGGAATCATGGTGCTCTTTGTTCCTGAGTGGAATGGTATGGTCCCACTACTTTCTTTATTCTTATTTAGACTTTTGATATGATAGGTGACATACAAACATAAGGACCATAACTTCATGTTAGACAAATTCTAAGCATTAGCTGGTAAAAATTGGTTTGACTAGTATGGCCCCAGATCCCCATATTTCATCCTTTTGCTGGAATGGTACTGCTAGGCTTAAATTTTCTACTTCCCTAATTCATTCTTTTTTTCTCTGCACCTCATCCCTCCCCTCTTTACTGGGTTATTTAGAACATGTTGTTAGTTTACTTGTTGCATGGATAATAGGGTAGTTTCCCATTACAATCATACTAGCTTTGTCTCAAATGATATATAAGGTCAAGCCCTGAGAATCTCTGGGCTTTCAGTTGGAATGTGGCTAATACCTCTCCCAAAGGGCTACTCAGACGACATGTAGGCCACATTGTCAGACTGTCCCTGCTAGTAGCCATCTTCCTTTGTTCCTTGTGAGTACTATACTAAGCAAACATGGTTTTTTCAAGGGCTCTAAAATATAGAAAGCAAAGCAACTTGAAAAACACCAAACTGGGAGTTGGCTGTGTAATTTAGTAAATCATTTCACTACCTGTATTCTCCCCATATTTTGTTTTACAGGAATGTCACTAGAGGGTTAACAAGAATATCTCTAGAGGCTATATATATAGCATTGGATATATGGATATGGATATGGCATTGGACCAGGAGGCAAGAAGATCTGAGTTCAAATAGGTGACCCCAGGCAAGTGGCTTCATTTCTATTTGTCTCAGTTTCTTGATTTGTAAAGGAGATATTAATAGTACCTACTTCCCAGGGTTGTTGTGAGGATTAAATGAGATCGTAATTGTGAAGCACTTAGTATACACTACCTGGCATGTTACTTATTTTATTGTTGTTGTCTCCCTCCTCCAAAACAGGTTCCCACGTTACCTTCCTATTTTTAAATTTGCTACATATATCCTATTGTCTTTTGGAATATCAACAGCATGTCCTGGGAAAATAGTAAGCTTAATAAATGCTTACTGACTGACTTACTCATGTGGGTCAAATCTTCCAGTGCTATCTTAAGTCTAAGATCTTTGGATAAAGATCTCATATTTAGTTGCTAAGATTTATAAAACTGATCTCTTTCTGACCTTCTGCCATCATCATTGGTGAAGGATTAAAATAAATTTTCTATTTTTTCTGTGTCCTAGGCTGCCCTGGCTAATGATATTATCATCTATTCTTTTTTTTTTTTTTTAGTGAGGCAATTGGGGTTAAGTGACTTGCCCAGGGTCACACAGCTAGTAAGTGTTAAGTGTCTGAGGTCAGATTTGAACTCAGGTCCTCCTGACTCCAGGGCCGGTGCTCTATCCACTGCGCCACCTAGCTGCCCCCAATCATCTATTCTTGATAAGCCCCTCTGTAGTTAGCTAGGTTGCTCCTTAGATAGCAGACTCAATCATTGGCACTATCCTTAGAAACACTTCTAAGATGATAGAAGCTGCTAAAATTCACACTCCTTTTAACATAGCCTTCAAGAGTCACCTTCACCCTGCAATGAAGTGTTGTAGTAGTATTATGAGGAATAATTATGGGATATCATAAAGAACAGCAGGAGTTGGTAGATGTGGGATTATCCTGATAATGATATTCCTGTGTGTATGACTTTGGGCACATCTCACTGGGCTTCAATTTCCTCATTTGTAAAATGAGGTGGTTGGTCTCTTCCAACTCAAAATTTGTGATTATATGAACACACCACAATTTAATAAGCCACTGGACATGTAAGCCATTTCTAAGTTTTTATTGACAGCAACAGTGGCCCAGTGGATAGAGGGTTAGTCTTGGAATCACTTCATCTCTCAGTGCCTCAGGCAACTGTCTAAATCTAAATTATAGATGAGCTGACAAACTTTATCAATGGAAGGATTTTCCATGCTAAGAGTTTATTACTATGATTAAATCATGGACAGGTCCAGACCACTCCCCAACCCTCCCAAATGATGGCATGCTACATATACACAGTAGATGTTCAGAAAGATTTCTGTTGAATGCATATTTATGAATACTTACCTCTTGGTCAACCTTCTGGTTATCAGCTGGTGATTTAATCCATTCAATGTGTAGTGGTTCTTCATCTTCTTTGGCAATTGTAAATTTGCAAGGCAAATGAACTGTTTCCCCCTTGGCTTTTTCAAACTTCTCTTCAGTAGTGGTTATAGTCACACTTCTGGCCTTGTCTAAAAAAATAATTTTGAGTACAGATTAAGCATCTATTAATTGTATACTTTGTTAACTTACTTAGTACCTTATGGAGAAGTATTCAATCTTTAATAGGAACTAAAAAACATCTTAAACTGTCAGGATGGAATTTTGCTAAAATAGTACTGAAAGATAATCTTTATGGCCCACACATGTCTATTCTATATAATCAACTTTAAAGTTTCTGGGACTGCTATCCCCCAAGGGGGATGACAATAATTCTATGAAAAAAGTCATATCACATTAAATCACATAATGTTACAGCAATTTGGTCCTAAGAACAGTTTCATAGAGTCTATAAATGTCATGCACACAGTGGACACAATGTTTATTAATGGACTGATTTTAAACTAATTTTGACATCCTTTTCAGCCCAAGGCTTTGTAATTTTTTTTAAAAAATCTGAATAGAATTTTATTTTCCAAATTATATATAAAAACAAAATTTTAACATCAATTTTTTAAAAACTTTGTGTTCCAACTTCTCTTCTCCCCTCCATTTCCACTCCCCCCCACCCACAAGAACTCAATCAATTCAAAATAAGTTATACATGAGTAGTCATGGAAACATTCCCATATTAGCTAGTTGTGAGAGAAAACAGTCAAAAAACCCAGAACTTCAGATTAAGGAATTGTCAAAGAGGAAATGAAAAAAAATTTTAACATGTGTTTCCATCTGTTTTCAGATACTATAAGTTCTTTCTCTGCAGATGGGCTGCGATCTTCATAAGTCCCTCAGGGTTACACTGAATCATTGCCTTGCTGAAAATAACCACATGCTTCCCAGCAGATCATCCCCCACTATTGCTGTTATTTTGTATACAGTACATTTCAGTCTGCTTCAGCTCATGTAGGTCTCTCCAGGTTTTCCCCATAGCATTCTGTTCATCACAACCTCTATATCAACCTTAAGCTTGACAGAGAATCTTCTTCACAAAGGCTTTGTAATTTTTAAGTATATGTTATATTTGAAGAAAATATTGGGGCAGCTAGGTGGTACAGTGGATAAAGCACTGGCCCTGGATTCAGGAGGACCTGAGTTCAAATGTGGCCTCAGACACTTGACCTGTGTGACCCTGGGCAAGTCACTTAACCTTCATTGCCCAACCAAAAAAAAAAAGAAAGAAAAGAAAATATTACTAAGCAATATTTTTCTGACTTTATAATTCATAAAGGAAAAATGTGCCCAAATATTTTTAAAGTATTCATAAGAATATTATCTGTGTATAAATACAGATACTGATGAAAAAGATATGTTCCCCAATTTTCCATCATTGTTTTCCCTTTGAAAATTCACAGGTGATATTTGTCTCATTTTAAAAGTTTGTTAATTGTGGAGCAGGTACTCCAGAATGCACAGTGGAAAGGGGAAGCAGATCTGGAGTGCGATACAAAGAAGCAGGGTTGAGGGGATGGGGATGAGAATGAGACCGAGGGAATGTACAGCTGAGGCTGGGGAAGGGGATGATTTGGAGCAGTCAGGGGTTCAGTATCATGGAGATGAGGAGTGTAGAAGAGGATGGTAATATACTAGCCACTAGGAATGAGTTCAGGTTTAGTAACAGTGAGGTTTGCTACAGGTGATTATAAGGTTCAAGGCTGACGATGTGTCAGCACATCCCTTAATTGCCTCACCTGTCCTGCTGTTGTTAATTAGGGGCAAGCCTAACCTCATTGCCCAGGTGAGAAACTTAGCAAGTACAGGAGCCAGGAAGTGGTTTTTCCAAATGCTTATTTTCTAGAATTCAGGCATCTTTAATAAGATATATATATAGCAAGTTAAGAAAAACAGGCAAAGTGCTATACTGTAAATATTAATTCTATGACACTCTGTCTTTCTCAGGTCTAAAGACTGTTCAATGCTTATTTTGTAAGGTGAAAATAGACAAGTTTAGGCTTTTAAGTGAATGTAAAATATCTAATAAGTCTTGTGCCTTCACTGAGGAATACTTTTTCCCTTCTATTATCTTGCCATTCAGCATCAGGAACTAGTAATCATTATGTTCCAAGTTCCATGGTTCCAAGATATTTTCTGAAGCTTTTTTCTTTCTTGATACTTCTAAGTCTGGGGCACTAGGTGGTGCAGTGAATAAAGCACTGGACCTGGATTCAGAAGGACGTGAGTTCAAATCCAGCCTCAGATACCTGGCACTTACTAGCTGTGTGACCTTGGGCAAGTCACTTAACCCTCACTGCCCCGCAAAAAAAAAAAAAAGATATCAAAAGACTGATAAGTACTCAAACTCATTCCATCCTGAAGGTTGTTGTAATGTAAAAGCTGGGAGAATTACACCCTCTCACCCACAAATCCAATGAAAATAAAAGACACTTCTAAGTCTTGTTGTTTGGCCTTAGTTCTTGAAGAAGACCATGACACTGGGGTGATGTCATGATTTGCACTGAATTGGATTTAAGTGAAGGAGGACTGTGCAAGGTCACCAACCTCACTCTCTCCACCAGAGCCATTTGGGTCCAGTGGCAAGATATATATCAGGAAGACTGGAGATGGTCCTGGATGTTTAAAGCAATTGGGGTTAAATGACTTGCCCAGGATCACACAGCTAGTAAGTGTCTGAGGTGACATTTGAGCTCAGGTCCTCCGGACTCCAGAGCCAGTGCTTTATCCACTGTGCCACCTGGCTGCCTGATCTCAGGTCTAGTTATATGCCAACCCCCCCTCCAGTGAATAGTGGAGGAATTTAAAGAACAACTGATCGGTAACTGTGTTGCCACCATTCAAGGGAAAAACTAAACCATAGCATCCCCAGAGAGAGTAAAAAGCGGTACTGAAGAGAGCAGGATAGCTGAAGAACATCTGGAGTAGAAAGCTGGGAAACAATTTTTATAGATAGTGTTTCTGAGAAAGGCCTAAGTTCTAAATTATATAGAGAACAGAATTAAATTTATAAGAAAAGTAATTTCCCCAATTGAGAAATGGTCAAAGGATATGAATAGACAGTTTTCAGATGAAGAAATTAAAGCTATCTACAGCCATATGAAAAAATGTTCTCAATCACTATTGATAAAAAAAAATACATAATAAAACAACTCTGAGGTACTACCTCACACCTATCAGATTGGCTAACATGACAAAAAAGGAAAATGATAAATGTTGGAGAAGATGTGGGAAAATTGGAACACTGATACATTGTTGGTGGAGTTGTAAACTGATCCAACCATTCTGGAGAGCAATCTAGAACTATGACCAAAAGGCTAGAAAACTGCACACCCTTTGATCCAGCAGTAGGTATGTATCCCAAAGAGACTATAAAAAAGGGAAAAGGCCCCACATGTTCAAAAATATTTGTAGCTGCTCTTTTTGTGGTGGCAAAGAATTGGAAATTGAGGGGACGCCCATTAATTGAGGAATGGTTGAACAAGTTGTAGTAGATGAATATAATATTGTGCTATAAGAAATGATGAGCAGGGGCAGCTAGGTGGCGCAGTGAATAGAGCACCAGCCCTGAATTCAGGAGCACCTGAGTTCAAATCCGGCCTCAGACACTTGACACATACTAGCTGTGTGACCCTGGGCAAGTCACTTAACCCCAATTGCCTCACCAAAAAAAATCCAAACAAAACAAAACAAAAAAGAAATGATGAGCAGGCAGATTTCAGAAAAACCTGGAAAGACTGGCATGAACTGATGCTGAACGAAGTGAGCAGAACCAGGAGAACATTGTATACATTAATAGCAACACTGTGTGATGATCAACTGTGACAGACTTAGCTCTTCTCAGTAATATAATGATCCGAGAATTCCAAAAGACTCAAGATAGAATATGCTCTCTACAGCCAGAAAAAGAATTATGGTGTTTGAATGCAGATCAAAGCATACTTGATTCACTTTTCTTTCATGTGTTTTTTCCCTTTTGTTCTGATTCTTGTCTCACAACATGACTTATGTGGAAATATGTTTAACATGATTAAAATGTATAACCTATATCAGATTGCTTCCTGGCTTCAGGAGGGAGAAAAATTTGGAACTGAGTTCAAATCCGGCCTCAGACACTTGACACATACTAGCTGCGTGACCCTGGGCAAGTCACTTAACCCCAATTGCCTCACTCCCCCCCCCCCCCCCCCCCCCCGCCAACAAACAAACAAAAAACAAACAAAAAAATGTTGAAAACTATCTTCACATGTAATTGGAAAAAAACAAAATACTATTTAGAAAAAGAACAACTGAAGTGAAGAAGTGACACACAGCAGTATAGAATTATCCTCCCCTCCCCATGTGATTTCTCTCCATATTCATTCTTCCCTCTAAAGGGGTATTTATGGGAAAATGAACTCCAGGCTTATGGTGGCTGGTCTGTTATTATTTTTATTACTGTGGTATTTCATTACATGTTTTTTCTTTGAACTAAGGGTCCTTTTGGATGACTAAACAAGACAGGAGTCTGAGCTATGGGGTGTATAGGGTTGTGGCTCACAAGTATTTGAAATAGTTTTCTGAAGAAAGGGTGTGGAGGGCATGGGGTGGGGAGATGGTATACAGATATGGACTTGGGAGAAAAGGAAACTGATGAAACCCTGAAATAATTTCTCATCACACAAATAAATGCCATCTCCAAAGTAAATTTATTTTCCATACACATGGCATAGCCTTAACTGGTAATAATCATTTCTTTCTTATTTTTGAGACTGTTTCCTACTGTGGGCACTATGATACCAACTAGAGGTAGCAGCATTAAGGATTGATTAATGCTAAGTGAAAACCAAAAGCATTGCTCACTTTGTGGTAAACAATGTGGTAATATGAATGCTTAGATAGAGATCAGTCTGGGAAGAGAAAAGTCTGTCAAGATAATTGAGTGTTGAAGTGAGGACATTTAGGGTGTGATTAAATCTGTTTAGCAAACCTGTTCAGTGCTGGGCACATATTAAGTGCCCATTATTTCCTCACACCTTAGTAAAAGATTTTTTTCTAATTCATGTTATACAAATACTGTGTAATCTAGCTTCTTCCTCCATTTATTGAAAACAAATAAAAAATAGGTCCTCTTATTTAAGAACCTAGAGACTTGGAAGTATTAGAGGGTGAGGATAATCTCTTATTTATCTTCCAATAGAGTTTATATGTGATTTTGTATACATCTGTATTTGACAATGTCCTTGTAGAACAAGGTCACCATGTGTTGCCAGGATACAGAATAACATGTTGCTAGGATACTGACTTGTTCTGTATATTCCTGGAGCTAATATTCTGCTCAAGAGACAAAATAGACAATTATATAAATTTTTTTTAACATTTTAGTCTAGGAGCTATTTTTATTATAAGTAATTTTAGTCATTATTACCACTTTAATTTTGCATGTCTTACAATGAATAAAATAATACCTTCAAGGTATATTTGCCATCTTTCAAAACAAGCAAAAAAAAAAAAGAATAAACAATATGACATTAGCTTGGAAGTGTTCAGCATTTTAATCAGTCACTTCAGCTTCAGTTCAAAAATAATGAATTAGCATTATTAGCCTCAAGATTAAAGAAAAAAGGAGAAATATCCTATAGGTACAAAAATATTTTTAACAGCTATTTTGTTGTTCAGGGCCTGAACAAATTACGACATATAGATATATTGTTATACCTTAAAAAATAAAGGGGCAGTTTCAAGAAACCTGGACTTATATGAACTGATGTAGAGTGAAAAAGCAGAACAAGGAGAACCATTTGTAAAGTAACAATACTGTGAAGAAAAATAACTTTGAAATATTTTAAGAACTCTGATTTCAGAGGGCTATGATGTAAAAGACAAGATTTGAAAGCATGAAAAATCTAGGAATGTTTTTCTTGATTATCTTCATTTGTTACAAATATGATTTTTCTTTTTTTTCTTTTGGAAAAGGAGAGATGATGGTGATAGTCTTGCCCCCCTTCCCCCCCAAAAAAGATAACTGAAGTATTTTATGACATGTATGAAAGAAAACAAAGGGAAGTTCAGGAAGAAAACAGAAAAGCAAGACAGCTTTGAAAGGAATATGTTGTGACTGTATTGTATAACCCATATCAGGTTGTTTGCTGCCTTGGAGAGCAAAGGGAAAAATGGAGAAAAATTTGGAACTCAAAATTCTTACAAAAATCAATGTTGAAAACTATCTTTAAATGTAATTGGAAAAAAATACTATTAAGTGAAAAAAATTAAATTTTTTAAAAGGAAAAGAACAGGAATTATATACATTGAATATGAAAATGTTCATTTTTACAGGGAGCATTAATTCTGAATTTAAAGAATATAAAATTAAAAAAGAAATTATGTAAATAAAGTCAGAAGCTTGGAGTAAGTCCTGCTATTTATTTACGTTGATGTCTTCATACTTTGTCCATAAAATGCTTGTTGTTTCCACATTTAAAAATTCAGTATTTTCTCCTCTTTCACATTTGCCACTTGAACAAATTGCTTTCTTTTCTTATCATGTATTTCCTTGATGACCACTTTTATTCCTGCTCTTTGAAGTTCTCCATTGGTTATATTTTGCAACCTGTTTGTATCAATTATGTACCTCTCCATTACCATCTATGTGAGTCACTTTTAAGTTTTTGGAGACTGCTGCCATATAACAACACTAGCAAAATGCTGATATTAACAAATACTGTAGATTTTTTTTTTTTTTTAGTGAGGCAACTGGGGTTAAGTGACTTGCCCAGGGTCACACAGCTAGTAAGTGTTAAGTGTCTGAGGCCGGATTTGAACTCAGGTACTCCTGACTCCAGGGCCGGTTCTCTATCCACTGCGCCATCTAGCTGCCCCTGTAAATTTTCAATCCAAATGCATGTAGATATGTTCTACTTTTTTGTGACAAGGGGGTCACTGAATGGGGTTATTGTTATATTTTTCAAGAGATTTTGAATGATTTTGATGCACATGTTCTTAGAAAAGATGTGAATCAAATGCTCTTTCACAGCCAAGAAACAATAAACACAACAGGCTCTTACATATATACATATCTCAAAGTCGATGCAAAAAAGGTGACTGCCTATTTCCCAATGTATAGTTGTTGATTTTTTACCTCAGTCACATTTTTTTCAACACCTTTGGTATCTATCTGTCTTTGAGATACCTTACACATCAATTTCTCTTAAATATAAAGGAAAAAATGAACCTATAAATGGAATACTCCAAGAAGAAGAAGGGGAAAAACAGACAAAAGGGAGAGACAGAGACATACGCAGAGCGAGAGAAACATGTAGACAGAAACAGAAAGAACCAGAAATAGCTATGATGTAAAAACATCATGTACAACACAACACAACACACTCACTTTTCTTTTTAAAAAAACAGACAATTATCAAACTGCTGGTGTTTGTCTTATTGTCACAGAGGAGGCCTAGGATAAAAGTATATTTTGGCTAGGTCTTGAATGAAAATGTGTTGGGATATTGATAAATTGTTGAAAGATCTTTGCATTATGTTCTTAGGTAGAATTATAGCTAGATAGGGACTGCATCTGAATGTGATGTAAAACTCTGGGGGTGAGATGCCAGAATCACACAATTTCAGTACTGGAACGGACCCAAGGGGCTATCTTGTCTAGCTGATACCTGACTGAAAATCTCTTCAACAACATACCAAGTGATTTTCTGGTCATGTTTTCATTTGGGGAGGGGGGGGGAGAGGAGATGGCTCTAATTAGTAAGCTTTACCTTACATAAGACTTAAAAATATGCCTCTTTGTAAACTGTACCCATTAAGAAGTGAGAATAGTCACTTTTCCACATGATAACCATTCAAAAACCAAAGTCACGTTAGCTCAATTCTTCAACCTCTAGCCCCCAATTTTATCTTCCCTTCACCAGACTAAACATAACCAATTCTTTCGGATGACTCATATATAGCACAATCTCAAGGTTTTTCATCATTCTGGCAGCCCTCCTCTGGATGATGTGGGAGTTTTCAATGTTGCTCCTTAATATGACACCCAAAACTAAACATAATACTCCAGATGTAGAATGTACCAGGGTAGAAGGAACAAAGTTTGACTACCATCTCCCCAGTCATCTCATATCAAATTGTTGACTCATACCAAGCTTGAAGTCCAACACTCCCAAGAGATCTTTTTCAAAATAAATCCTATCTACCTCTCTCTTCCCTCATTCCCCATTTAGTATTTGTGGTGCTTTTTCAATCCCAAGTATAAGGCTACAATTATCCCTATTTAACTTATTCTTATTAGATTTGGCCCAATGGTAATCACAGAATTTTTTAATTGAAAAGGACCTAAGCAGCTATTTAATCCAATCCATGCACAAAAAGGAAGCCTGACTATAACATACCTGAAAAGTAGACATCTACCTTTTGTTGGAAGGGGAATCCACTAGAAAATTGTTTCCTGACAACAAGCCTAAATTTGCTACTTTGTAACTTTCACTTATTGCTCCCTCATTCTGCTGTATTGATCCAAACAGAGTAAGGCTAAGCTCTCTTTCACATGATAGCCGTATCCTATCCCTCATGGACCTCCACCAGACTAAACATCTATCTTCAGTACCTTCAATGAATGATCCAACTGGTCAACCATTTATTACTATGTGAGAGTCCCTGCCCCTGAGGGCTTCCCATTTTATTGGGCAAAACAACATGTATGTGAATATATGTACGTATGTATGTACACACACAATAAACACAAGGTAATTTTTAGGGGAAAGGCACTTGCAGCTGGGGGGAGCAGATGTCAAGAAATCCTTAATATAGCTTGTTTGAACATTATTTGTTTGTTGTCTCCCTAATTAGATTGGGAGTTCCTGGAGGCCAAGTGTCTTTTGTTTCTTTTTGTATCCCTGGTCCTTAGAACACATCCTAGTATATAGGAAGCACTTAATAAATGTTGAAACAAAGGAAAAGAAAAGAGCAAGTCTCAACCCATTTGGAAGAGTAAGGCCCACTTACTCCCATTTCCCAGCTACACTGATTTTGGATTTCTCTGAAACTCTCCATCATGCTTTCCTTCCCCAGGTAATCCTCATGGGTAAATCTAATCATGCTGCAAGATTGAATCTTCCTGCTAATCAGTACCCTCTGCCCTTCTGATTGGACTTGTAACAATTGGAATGACGCCACCTGCTGGACACTTACTGTAGGAAAGCTCCGCCATGAGGAGAAGGCGCCTGAGGGCAAGACATGTGCCTTTTCTTTGGCGGCAGGAAGTGATGTTTGTGTGTAGGAGGAAGAAGGGGCGAGGCTGGCGCTCTCACTCTCTTTCATGAGGACTCTGGTGGAGAGTGGAGCTAAAATGCACTCTCCCTTTGACAGATAGATGAATCTAGGCCTTTCTCTCTCCACTAAATTCTTATTCTCCTTAATAAATGCTTAAAAGTCTAACTCTTGCTAAAGCTTATATATATATATATATATATATATATATATATATATATATATATATTTTTTTTTTTTTAGTGAGGCAATTGGGGTTAAGTGACTTGCCCAGGGTCACACAACTAGTTAAATATTAAGTGTCTGAGGCCGGATTCGAACTCAGGTACTCCTGACTCCAGGGCCAGTGCTCTATCCACTGCGCCACCTAGCTGCCCCGCTAAAGCTTATAATTTATTGGCGACCACTCATTAGATATTTTAGACAGACCAGCTAGAATTTTAGCCCCTTACAGACTCTATGACATAGAGGGCCACAGCCCCCTGGATCTTTATTTATAGAGGGGGCTCAGCATGGTTTTTCTCCTCATTTCCCACAAGCTGCTTTTGGCCTTCTCCAGAATTCACCAACATTCTCCCCCATGAGGTATCTTCCTCCTCTATACTGTTTTTTTCAGCTTCTTTTTGTGCATTATCCTTCCTCCATTAAAGCGAGGCCAAGGACTGTCTGTTTTCATTTGTAATTGTTTCCCCAATACTAAGCACTGGCACAGAGTTTCTGCTAAATAAATTTTTACAGATTGACTGATTGATCATATCCTTGATCCTGACTCAACATCCTCACTCAGGAAAATAAGACTTCCTCTGGCAATCAGCACCCAAAGAGGGGATATAGCTAAAGCAATCTTTAAAAAAAAATTACATCACTAAAAACACACATTAGCAAAATCAAAAAGAGAATGAGTGAACTAAATACACATTTTACAAAGTTAGAAACGAAGCAAATAAGCAAATCAAAATAAGTATAAAAGGAAATCTTGAGAATCAAGAAATAGATACAAATTAGAAACCAAAAACCATACAGAACTGAAAAGCAAAACCGAATAACAAAATTGATAAACATTTAAAGAATAACAACCATGTGCTACACAAATTATTTTCAAAAATTGAGAAAGCATTTTATCAAACTCCTTAAGACAAATATATATATATAATTACTAATAGCAAAGTAGATACTGGAGTTACCTTGTCAAAAAAAAAAAAAAAAGCAAGACACACCCACGAGCAGGGAGTCTAAATATAAACCAGCTGCCAATAACCCAGGTGTTCCCCCTAGCGCAAACCAGAACCAATACCAAACCCTGACCCACACCCGAAGTCCAAACTCACAGCTCCCTGCTCCCAATGCCTATTTGACCCAGATAATAATACCATTAAAACTCACCCCACTTTGTGTTGGGAACCTAACTCCTTCCAGGACCCCAGGACACTGTTTCCTTTATTTTGTGAGCATATCTTTAATTTTACTACTTCCATCATTCACTGCCACCCTATACCAGTGTTCCACCTACAAGTCAGACTACAGAATCCAGCATCCTCACCTACATCTCAATTTTCTGATTTAGGGAATGTAAAATGAAAGGGATAGACCAGAAACTTCATGCCTTAATGGAGGATCTCCCCCCCTTCACCCAATAGCAGGGCAATAACTAGGAGCCTTACCCTGGACCTCATGTACCTAGGATGTTATCCCTTGGCAACATAAATCATCATCTAAGGGAGGTTGCTAACTTTCTCTTTGTTGGAATGTAGTATTTCAAAACTTTACAATTCAATATCAGTACAGGGTTGAAAGGATAGATCAAAATTAGAAAAATAGCAAGTAATAATATTAAAAGGAAAAAAAATCTCAACCCACATGATTTTCTCAACAGATGTAGAGTCTGATAAAGTACATCACTTGTTTATGCCCCAAATCCTTACAACATATAGGCAGAGATTTTTTTTATCCTAAAAAGTATTTAAAAAAAGAATCCAATTCAATGGGAATACCCTAGAATCTTTGCAAAATAAGTAGAAGCATAAAACAAGATGTCCACCCTCCCTGTTAGATTTGAAATATCTTGAAATAGCAAAGAGAAAGAAATTGAAGGAATAAAAGATAAGCAAAGGAGACAAAACTGTCCTTATTTGATGATGACATCTGATGATAGCTTTCTTAGAAAATCTCCAAAGACAGTAATTGAGATAATAGGTCTGGCAAAGTTGCAGGTTACAAAATAAACCCATAAAAATCAAGAGCGTATCTTTTTTTAAAATTCACTCCAGTCCAAATACTTATTGTCTATGGGGGCAGCTAGGTGGCAGTGGATAAAGCACTGGCCCTGGATTCAGGAGGACCTGAGTTCAAATCCAACATCAGACACTTGACACTTTGAGAGTCACTTGTGTGACCCTGGACAAGTCACTTAACCCCGTTGCCCCCTCAAAAACAAAACAAACAAAACAAACAAACAAAAAAAGAGTTGCCATTGTCTATGGCAATAGTGGGTACCTGAGAGGCTAGATTTTCCAACAAATCTTTCTTGACTCTAATACTTTTTCTATTGATAGAATTCTTGATAGAAATATAAAAGGTGGAAAAGGCAAGTTTTTTATAGGTTATTTTCTACAGTGGATTACATTGTTATAGACACTGCTGACCAAGGTAAGTAGTAAAAGGCAAGATCCCACTGCAATAATAATAATAATAATAATTATTATTATTATTTTTTTTGCAGGGCAATGAGGGTTAAGTGACTTGCCCAAGGTCACACAGCTATTAAGTGTCAAGTGTCTGAGGTTGGATTTGAACTCAGGTCCTCCTGAATCCAGGGTCGGTGCTTTATCCACTGTGCCACCTAGCTGCCCCCTCCCCATTTTTAATTACAAAAAATAAAATTAACATTTGCCTATGTTAAAATTAACATGGGTCAAAACAATTTCAAATCCTCTCCAACTGGACTCCTCTGAAGATCATAAAATAGGATACAGTTCCAGAATTATCCTGAAACATTACCACTTGGTCTGCCCACTCGACTTTGTGTCTGCTGCTCTGCCTGGATCAAGATACCTCCACCACAGGTAGTCCATGGTGCCTCTCCCCCAAGCTTTCCTGCCTCCTTTTACTGTCTCTCATTATACTGTAAACTCCTTGAGGACAGGGACTGTTTTCCTTTTTATCAGTTGTATCCTCAGTGCTTATTACAGTGCCTGGCACATAGTCAATGATTAATAAATGTTGATTGGACAGGATCAATGGATTGAATTGGGTTTCCCAGGCATCAGTACCTCACGCCTTCCTACTGTTAGTGAGGAGGGAGATGAGATTAACAGGCAAAGATGGATTATACTTGTTCCTCTTCAGAAATGTCATCCATGGGGGCAGCTAGGTGGTGCAGTGGATAAAGCATCGACCTTGGATTCAGAAGGACCTGAGTTCAAATCTGGCCTCAGACACTTGACATGTACTAACTGCATGACCCTGGTCAAGTCACTTAACCCTCAATGCCCCACAAAAAAAAAAATAAGGAAACTCAGAAATGTCATCCATGTCCACAGATATGAGATAATTTTCTCCCACTCATGTAGTAGATACCACTGGAAGTGTAAACATCTTTGTCTGACCTGAGAAGAGATGCACAAAAATAATTCATATACATAGTGTTGCTCTAGCTGTCAAGATCTTGAGATTTCCTTATCAATTTGCTTAAATTAATACAACAAGCATCGCTTGAGTTTGAGATGAAAGGTTCTGGTGTTTGCAGTAGCAGAGACTCATTCTTGTTTAGTGTGCCTCCTAAGTCCTGCAGTAAATAGTTAAACATCTGGCATCTGAGACTTTTCTTCCAACATTGGGATCATTTCCTTTAGGTCTTTCCAGTGAGGTGACAGTCCGAGTCTGCTCTTCTTTTTCTGAATGTTTTGGATTTTTTTCATTATCCAAGACTGTGTTGTTGGTTCCTTTCTCGATCACTCCAGAATTCATTTCCTGAAAATTTTCCTCAAACATCTCTTCACTTGTTCTTCCCACAACACAGCCCATGTTTCTTCAAGCATTAGTTTCTGAACAGCTTTTAAATTTCAGATTCTCCTGAATCTTTTTCCTATAGTCCTCAGAAGCCGCATCTATGGGAGAGCCTCATGCTCATGATATACCAAGGAGGATATTCAGAACAGCTTTTTGAGCCTGCTGGTGTTTGTCATATTTGCTGAGTTCCTCAGGACTCTGCAAACGGTTGTGCTGATGTTGCTTGACAGTAATAGCCAGTCTCTTTTTTCTTTGAAGTTTTTTTTTCCCCCTTTCCCTTGAAATGGGTTTAAAAGCTCTTGACTGGGAGATGAACCTGCACTAAAGGCAGGAGAAAAGCCTGGAAACCTATTTGAAGCTGAGACAAGACTGGCAAAAAAAAAAACCCCAAACAAACCACTACAGTGTCTACAATCAATAGTCACTAGTCCTGTGAGACAGTCCAGACAAATGATGCAGGTATCTCTTTTGTAGTCATAAGCCTTTGAGTCTTCAAGAATGCTTCTTTTTAGTAATAACTTCTATCCAGTAAGAACCCTAGCTCTAATCAGGAATCTCTGGAACATTTCTTTATAATAAAATCCAAGAGACAACAGAAAGGGGAATCCCATTAAAAATAACATCAAAATACTTAAGATATTTAGGATCAATCTAATACAAGCAATATTTGTGGAAATTCAATTACAAATGTTCCTTAAAAAATAAAGAATTTAAATAGATGAAGAACTATTTGGTACTCATAGCTATCTACTAATATAATAAAAATGAAAATACTGTTAAAATTATTTTATAGATTTAATGGCATACTAATCAAAGTCCTAAAAGGAATACTTTCTAGAGCCAAATAAATATAAAAATTCATTTAGGGAAACAAAAGATCTAGAATACCAAGGGAAATAAAGAAAAAAAAGTTATGAATGAAGGAGGAATAGAATACTTCAAGGACTCAAATCATATTACAGAGTAGCAATCATCACAAGTACTGTATTGGTTAAAAAAACCACAGAAAAATAGCACAGTAAAACAGATTGGACTAGGAAAAATAATGAAATATTGAAACTCAATAACTCAGTAAATGATAAACCTGAAATAAATAATTTAGGAAAGAACTCCATATTTATTAAAACTGCTGGGGGGAAAAGGAAAACAATGTGGCAGAAATAAGGCTTAGGAAAATCATATTCCATAATAAATTAAAAATTCTTTGAATCCAGCTGAATATTGACGCTTATACATTTATAGCTATGAGTAGAAGAGGAATTCTTAACCAAACAAATAGTAGTCAATTTTGAATACATGAAAATGAAAGCTTTTGCAAAAAACTTAATGCATCTAGGTATAGGATAGAAATTAACAGAGAACATCTTTGTATCAAATATTTACAGACAGCTAATAGAAATATGAAAGACTCAAATCCATTTTCCTACATAAAGTGGTCAAAGGATGAGTAAGGGGGGCAGCTAGATGGCGCAGTGGATAGAGCACCGGCCCTGGAGTCAGGAGTACCTGAGTTCAAATCCAGCCTCAGACACTTAACACTTACTAGCTGTGTGACCCTGGGCAAGTCACTTAACCCCAATTGCCTCACTAAAAAAACAAAAACAAAAACAAAGGATGAGCAAGCAGTTCCTGAAAGAATTATAAACTATCAAAACCCATATGAAAGAATAGCACATATCACTAATAAGAGCACTACAAATCAAACCAGAAATATGGCCAAAAGTGACAAAAGATGGGAATGGTTAATGTTGGAGAGGCTGTAGAGAGGAAAACTAAAGCATTGTTGTTGGGCAGGTGAAATGGCACAGCCATTCAGGAAAGCAATTTGGAATTATGCAAATCAAAATAATCAGCCCAATAACCAGGAGATTCCAGATAGCAATATTCATTCTCATTCTCTCTCTCTCTCTCTCTTTCCATATATATAAAAATGTAGTAAAGCACTAGAAAAAAGTAGTTATCCACCTACTAAAGAATGGCTAAACTGTGGAACATATTGTAACGAAGGGGGAATGAAGTGGCATACAGAGTGCCAGGAATAGAGTCAAGAAGACTCATCTTCCTGAGTTCAAATATGGCTCCAGACACTTACTAGCTGTGTGACCCTAGGTAAGTCATTTAACCCCATTTGCCTCAGTTTCCTCATCAGGAAGGTGACCTGGAGAAGGAAACAGCAAACCACTTCAGTCTTTGCCAAGAAAACCCCAAATGGGGTCACAAAGGATTGGACATAATTGAAAAAATGACTGAACAACATATGCCATTGTGTTATGGGCTGAGGCTACAAATAATAGAAAAAGATAGCCCCTCCTCTTGAGATCACGATCTAATGGAGGCAGCAACAAATATGTTCAAACAAGCTACATACAGGATAAATAGGAATTAAGAGGGATTAGGTAAAGCTTCCAGTAGAAGATTAGATTTTAATTGGGCCTTAAAGGAATCTCCAAAAGGGACAACAAAAAAGACCTTTATGTACATTATTCTATATCTGTTCTGAGTCTGGTTGGAATCATGTTCTGTTCATTCTGAGCCAGCAAGAATCAGATCTATAATAAAGTGGTTGCAGACTTTCAAGTGAGATTTGGTTCATTGTTTATCCATACTCCATTCTGTCCTTTGTGTATCTCTGGCTTTCGGATGTGTCAGGATTTTTCTTTGACTCCAGCTCACTAGATAGGAGCTCAGAAGGGGTGGAGAGAGGAATGTGTATTTGTCAGTCCCTCCACCCTCACCCAAAGAGATATGTCGATAAACTGATAGCTTTTCCTAGCATTTCCTGCATCAGTGAATTAGATTACACAGGTTAAGTAAGGGAACTCCAGTCATTATTAAGATTTCACTATAAGAACTAAGAAAAAAGCTATGTAGATTTGAATCTGGATGTTTATGATCAATGTGAGTACTTATGGGTGAACCTAGTAAAAGTATTTTTGTTAGGACTCATGATGGAAAATGCTCTCTACATCCACAAAAAAGAACTGTGGAATCTGGATGCAGATTGAACCATACTTTTTCTACTTTTTTTGGTTTTTGATGTTTTTCCCTTTTGTTCTGATTTCACATGTATCCCAACAAGACTAATGCAGAAATGCTATTGTACATATATAACCTATATCAGGAAAAAAATAAAGAAAATACTAATTAGCAGGCTGGATTTGTTGTTAGAGACTGCACAATAAAGAACCAAAGCAAAACAATTTTTTAAAAAAGTATTTTTGGGGGCAGCTAGGTGGCGTAGTGGATAAAGCACTGGCCTTGGATTCAGGAGTACCAGAGTTCAAATCCAGCCTCAGACACATGATACTTAACTAGCTGTGTGACCCTGGGCAAGTCACTTAACCCTCATTGCCCTGCAAAAATTTAAAAAAACAAAAAAAAAAGTATTTTTGTTTTTTTCAGTTTGAAATTAGCCCTTAATTGAAGTCCCACCTGGGAAGAAAACCTTTATCATCTGGGCCTGATCAATCTGAATGAAAAAAGTTTCCTTCATCAATCTTGGAGCATTTGTACTGGAATCGAAAATGACTTAAAAGTGTGCTTTATGTGCCCACTCTTTATTCTATGACTTATACACACTAATTAACTTAACAATAAAAAATTTTAGAGGAGGCAGCTAGGTGTCTCAGTGGATGGACTGTTGGGCCTAGAGTCAGAAAGATCTGAGCTAAAAATCTGGTTCATACACTTACTAATATGTGACCCTGCACAAGTCCCTTAACCTCTCTTGTCTTCATTCCCTGGAGAAGGAAATGGCAAACCATTCCAGTATCCTTGCCAAGAAAACCCCATGAACAGTATGATCCATGAAGTCCCAAAGAGTTGACAAGACTGAATGAGTGATCAACAACAAATCAATTTTAGAGTAAATTTTTTTTCTGCAAGATGATACTCTTCATTTCCCAAATATTTAGGTTTTTAAACCCAATTCCAAGGAGCTGTTAATTTCTTTTCATTTTGAATCTGGCTATACAGAAGATTAAGAAACTAGTCAAATTCAAGAAGGGTAGGAAAAATCTACGTTCTCCTACTTTTCTGAAATATTACTGAATTCAGCAAAGAACAATTAGACCTATTCCACGAGGAGGAAACAGTCCAAGCAGATTAAACAATTGGACCAAGGTTTACAAATGTGCAAAATATTTCATAGTTTATCATAGAGAGAAATTAATTTTGATTTTTAACAGGATGGGTGAGAAGGAATGGATGGGCAGGATGGATGAGAAGGAAGGTTAAATATAAGCATTCAATATTTTGATACTCTTTTCTGACATTTACTATTACAGTTACATTTTATCAGTAGTTTCTCTAATTACTTTCTAAGTGATAAACATTTATTTATTCCCTACGTTGCCCCAGGATATGGTAAGTATTTTTGTTTAGAGTAGAACTAAGGAGTCAGTTTCACTGTTAAAAGACTTCTTAAGATAGAAAGTATAATACCATTTTATTAGTTTACTTTGTGTAAGTGTTTACTATAATCAAATTATAGCTCTCTATGTCTTCTTCCCCTCATTTGGCTGACGCAATTATTTTTTGCTTGTCTTCTTGTCTTTAACCTTCTTCTAGTTTGACTAAGGAATATTTATCGTTGGTGGGGTGGCAATCATTACATTTTGTGTCTTAGCAATGTAGATACAGTGTTTCAAATGTTTGGAAGTTTTCTTGTAAGAATGTAAAACTACATTGTGCCATAGAAAGATTTTAAAGAGGGAAGCAGCTAGGTGGCGCAGTGGATAAAGCACTGGCCTTGGATTCAGGAGGACTTGAGTTCAAATCCAGCCTCAGACACTTGACACTTAAGTAGCTGTGTGACCCTGGGCAAGTCACTTAACCCTCATTGCCCTGCAAAAAAGAAAGATTTTAAATCCTGTGAATAACAGTAAGTATAATTTTGAAATTAGAAAGCATTTAGTCAGAGTACGTCAATCTTAGAGTGGTCTAATATTTGAAAATTCCGTTCTTTTTGTTAAACAATGAGACAATATAATTTAAAACCCTGACATGATAAAACTTTGACTTTGATATGAATTTAAAATCAAGCATATTATTACAGATTTTATATTACTTCAATATTATTCTAATTTGATTCTTTTTGGAACACAATATTTCTATGATAAATGAAATAGCTATACTACTTGCCACATGCCTTATAATCTGACAGTAAATTACTATTTATTATATGTTATATTATCATTCACTGTCATTTATATTATATACATATCAAAGTTGTAACGATTGGAATGACGCCACCTGCTGGAGACTTACTGTAGGAAAGCTCCACCATGAGGAGAAGGCCTCTGAGGGCAAGGCCATGCAGCTTTTCTTTGGCGTCAGGAAGTGACGATTGCTTTTGGGAAGAAGAGGGGATGAGGCTGGCTCTCTCGCTCTCTTTCCTCAGGACTCAGGTGGAGAAGGGAGCTAGAAATACACTCTCCCTTTAATAGATAGATGAATCTAGGCCTTTCTCTTTCCCAAATTCTTATTCTCCTTAATAAATGCTTAAAAGACTAACTCTTACTAAAGCTTACAATTTATTGGTGACCACCCATTAGATATTTTAGATAGACTAGCTAGAATTTTAGCCCCTTACAAAGTCAAATAATCTGATAAAATGAAAATGAGACAAGAAGTATGTAGTGGTTGGAAATAAAATATTATGTCTCCCTTAGTCACTCTGATATTTTTTAAAAATATACATTTCTAGTAACCTAAGATCACAACTAATCACTTACTTGCTCATGGGAATGAGTACACTAACTTTTATTATTTATTATTGGTTCTTAAGTATTGTCATTGGCTTAAGTACCTATTATTGCCTATGGATTACTGCTTTGGGATTGTTATTGAATCAATGAATAATGGATACTTATTTTGTCTCAGAAAATAATTTCCTCACCCAGTGTCATAAATCGTAAACTATCTAGTAAACTCCAATGCCTTTTAATTAATCCCAGCGTTAGATTAGATGGGAAAGTTCTCAGGCAGCCAGCTATGGGGTTGGGAAAGGCTCAGGTTGGACAAGGAGTGCCACCAAGGATTATGGTGAAAACCTCAAAAGTCCAACAAGTATTCCATAAGGGTCAGGCTTGCCTGGTCTTGCACATTGCAGAGCTGAGGCAACGGGTGCTAGAAGTGTCTCAAAGGCACCAGGCAATGCTGACTGAACTCTAATCCTTTGCGCTGTATCCAATAGCTTTTCTTTCCCAGGATCTCTTCAGGATTTCTGGGGTCCTTGTGTGGATTCTTGGGTTGGCTGCTCTGACTAGAGGTGATTCTATCAACTAACAGAATAGTATGTTGCTAAGCCCCAGTGGAATGTCTGCAGAGGATCTGGGATCTTAACAAGCTAACATCTTCCTACAACACCCTTTCCTACCTTTCTCCATGACTTTAGTGACCTACTCACCATCATTACCTTCCTAGGCTTGCCAAATCTTATGATTTTTACCTCCTTTCTTTCTTGTCATTTCTTCTAGATTTATACACAAAGCTAGTCTTGTACTGATTGAAGTTGTCCATGGAGTATAGTCTTTTAACTCTACTGAGTTAAAAGACTATACTCTGAATCGTTACCTTACTGCTTCAAGGCTGAGATAAGAAGCTATACTTCCATTAATTCTTTTTAGTTGTTAATG
The DNA here is from genome assembly GCF_019393635.1 of Dromiciops gliroides. Lineage (NCBI taxonomy): Eukaryota > Metazoa > Chordata > Mammalia > Microbiotheria > Microbiotheriidae > Dromiciops > Dromiciops gliroides. The sequence continues at coordinate 256,406,875 of NC_057863.1, read as the reverse complement.
TTCTCTCTTGGTTTTTTGTTTTTTTTTCTTTCTCTCCACACCCCACCTCTTTCTGCACAAAAGACTTATTATCGGGGCAGCTAGGTGGCGCAGTGGTAAGAGCACCGGCCCTGAAGTCAGGAGTACCTGAGTTCAAATCCGGCCTCAGACACTTGACATTTACTAGCCGTGTGACCCTGGGCAAGTCACTTAACCCCAATTGCCTCACTTAAAACAAAACAAAACAAAACAAAAGACTTATTATCTTTTATTTACTTATTTGTGTACATGATGTATTCTCTAATAGAATGTAAACTCCTAGCTGGAATAGGCCATGCCATTTTAATATATCCTAGCACAATGCCAAAAATATAGTAGGTTAATATTTGTTGAATTAAACTAAACCCTACACAATCATAATTCAAATTTCTTATCCTAGTCCTGGACTTTTTTTTATAAAGGATCCCTACCAGCTGCACCTTGACTTAGAAAACCACATATTAACATCACACTGTCAGGAAAATTTCTAAGTCTGACTGAGGAACAGATACAACAAAGTCTCCAAGCCATAGAAATTAGGTTTATTGAGAAAGGGCCTATTCTCACAATAAAGTCGGTCATTCACGGGTTGGACCTTGTGGTAAAATATGAAAGTTTTTAACAGTCGGTTAGGATAACTGAAAGACGCCAGTTTTTCAAGGACCACCCTTTTGGGGAGGAGATGAACAGTCCGCCTGCTGCGCATGTCAGACTGCCTGCCGGGTACAGGCTGCCTGCTGCGCATGTCAGACTGCCTGCCGGGTTTTTTGACTTCCGGGGTGGAGAGAACGAGAGGAGGCTTTTTGCCTGCTTGGCGGGACTCCTGACGGCTCGGCACAGACTCTCTCTCCAAAGGTGGCCTTTTTCGGTTTGGTGAGTTTTTATAAGGAATATAGACTAAGCTTAGACTTAAGACTATTTGTATTGTGTTTCTACTTTCCTATCCTTCTAATCAACATCACCTTGTGACTATCATAACTATAAATAAAAAGGTCTATCTAGAAAACCAAAAGCTGCTTCCATTTACTAGTTTGGGAGATAAATTAAGGGAAAGGTTAAGTAGGGGAGATTTATGATCTAATATCCAATTTTAAATCTCACAACCTAAAAGACCCTGAGTTACAAAATCAACGCGTTTTTATACCCCTCCAGAGCTTGAATGCTTCTGTACAATACTAATTAAAAGTATCCAAAATTAAAGCATCTTCTTAGGAAATAGAGAAACTGCCTACGTGACAAATGTCAGCATTTTCCAATTCCTTTATCATTCTTCTTGTGGCAACAGGGTCATAATTTTGCTGCATGACCCCTTCTAGTAGTCAAGTATATCACTAGTGAGCTGCTTGACTCCCTTGAGTCAAGCACAACATTTGTGGTTTCTAAAATATAGTATTGCTGACTACTGTATCTTCTGATATTACTTAATGCTTGACACTGGAAAGTATCATCTGACATTATTAAGTAAGAAGAGAGACTTAATCTACAAATACAATTAGAATAAGATATCTAAATATAATAAATCACTATTTTTTTCAGTTAATATGCTGATTATTATCATAATTAAATCACTTATAACTATATTAAATCTCATAACTAAGGGGTGGGGAAAATCTCACTCACATTATGTTCGATTTTCTTTTTACTTTTGTTAAATATTTTCCACTTAAATTTTAAATTTTAAATTGAAATTTAAAGTTGGTCTGCAGCAGGCATCTCTGCCCTCGATGATTTGCTACCATTCTACTCTTAGTGCTACCTTATTATTGCTCTTTTTTTTAGTCTAAGCTCCAAGCAAACATGCTTTTTTATATGTCATTTCCTACACCTGGAATGTCCCCTATTCTGCTGACTTCCTCTTCAGATTTTAAAATGCTATTCAAATATTATTCCATGAAACTTTCCTCTGATCCTCCATAATTCAGTGGTAACAACTGACTCACATTCTATAGTACTTTAAAGGTTTGGAAAGTGCTGTTTCCATTACAATCATGCTGTAGTTTGTATGTGGACCCTCTTCTGTTTTGTCTATACCACTTCACCTGGGCATCTCATCAGATCCCATGGGATTTAGTTACCATCTTTGTGTATGCCGATAATTTTCAAATCTACCTATCCTTCCCTAACCTCTCATTTCCAACTGCCCTTCAGGCATCTGGAACTGGATGTCCAGAAGACATCTTAAACTCAGTATGTCCAAAACCGAATTCATTACCCCACCCCCCACCCCCCACCCCTCCTATTACTCTAGAGGGCAACACCATCCTCCCAGTCCCTCAACTTGCAACCTAGGTGTCATCTTTGATTACTCACTATGTCTCACGCCATGGTCCAATCTTTTGTCAAGACCTGCAGATTTCATTTTGTAACATCTCTTCAAACTGCCTCCCCCCTCCCCCTGCTTCTTCTCTCTTCTGACACTACCACCTCTCTACTGTAGGCCCTCATCAATTTGTTTTAAGTCTTTTTTGCCTCCAAAGTCATCCTCCATTCAGAGATCAAAGGGATTTTCCTAAAGTGCATGTCACCTTCCTACTCAATAAACTCCAGTGGCTCCCTATTGCCTCTAGAATCAAATACAAAATGCTGCTTGGCATTGAAAGCCTTTATAACCTAGCCTCCTCCTACCTTTTTTCCAGTCTTCTTACAGCTTTCTCCCACACCACATACTCTTTACTCCAATGATACTGGCATCCTTGCTGGTCTATAAACAAGATTCTCTATCTCTTGGCTCCTAGCATTTTCTCTGGCTGTCTCCCAAATCTGGAATTCTCTACTTCATCCCCACCTACTACTAGCTTTTCTGACTTCCGAAATCCCATTTTTTACAGGAAGCCATTTCCAACCCCTTTTAATTCTAGTACCTTTCCTGTATATTACTCCTATTTATCCTGGATTTAACTTGCTTTACATGTACTTGCATGTTGTCTCCCCCATTAGACTGTAACCTCTTTAAGACCAGACTGTCTTTTGCCTTTTTTGGTAACTCTAGTATTTAGCACAGTGACAGATACACAGTGGGTGCTTAATAAAAGATTGATTATTTTTAATTGATTTTGATGATAGGTAACAGTAACTCTGAACCCAATCAAATAAAACCCTCCCTAAAAGAATTCCATTCTTCTCATTAGTAGACCCATACCATAAAAATAAACTGTACTCAATTATTATTGTAATATTTTGAATTTCATCAATAAAAGTTTCCTTTTGTGATGTAAGTACCTATATAACATCCTTGCTTTTGTCTTTTTGTTCACAAAGCCTAAAATATTTACTATCTGGTTACCACTTCTCAGTGTGTTATCTCCTTCATTAAAATTTAAGCTCCTGGACTATAGAAATGGCCATTGCTTTTCTAGTTGCATCTCTAGCACTTAGCACAGTACTTGGCAAAAGCATTCATCCATTCCTTAAAATGACTATTTTGTATTAATTATTTGTGTTATGTCAAATCCTATCAAAAGATGCTGAAGTCCATGAAAGGGAGACTTATGTAATCTTACATCTCTTCCAGAGACTAAGTATAGTGATGTGTACACATTAGATCCTTAATAAATGTTTGTGCGATTCCCTTGAGCTATCCAGCAGGCAAGTGGAAATGTAGGACTAAATCTCAGGGAAAGCTATTGGCTAGATGGATATGAAAATCATTCAGAGATGATCATTAAAGCCATAAAAGTGGATTTTAAAAATCCACAAAATTGGATTTTAAAAAGTGGAGTAAATCCATAAAAGCGGACATTTGAAGAGAATATGTGTAATTAAGATGGTCTTGGTAGACCTATAGAGGAAGAACAACTTAGAAATAAAATTTAGAGCAGAAAGGGAACTCAGACAAATGTAATTTGGTCCAACTCTTTTATTTTTTAGATGAGAAAACTGCAATCTCAGACAGATAAGTAACAGGTAGAATATGAACTATGAACCCAGGTCTTCTGAAGGTGGTGGGGAAGAGAATGAGCATTTACATAGCACCTACTATGTGCCAGGTGCTATTTTATTCTCAGTGCTAGAAGGTAGGTGCTATTGTTTATCCTCCCATTTTACAGTGGAGGAAAATGAGGCAAACAGGTTAAGTGACTTCTCCAGAGTCACATGGGTCACATAGCTAGTTAAGTGTCTGAGGCTAAATTTGAATGTCTTCCTGACTTCAGGCTCTGTATTCTATCTACTGTGCCACCTAGTTGCCAACAAAGCTGACAACAAAGCCAGTGCTCTTTCAACAGTACCAAAATGTCTTTTCTATGATTAGAAAGGTAAGAGAACTAAAAGGATACCATGTCATAGAATCCACGGGAAAAGAAAAGAAAAGAGTACTTAGAAATGCTGCATGAAGGAGATGTGGCAACAAGCCTTTTATTCATAAGTTTAATCTTTCAACTACTTTCTAGTGGTAATAGTTTTACCTTGGCAAACAAAATAGTGTGAACACTGAATATACATGATCTTACCAGAGGATTTCTAAAATTGGCACCAGGAAATCTGAAAAAGGGCAGGGTTGGTACAATAGATAAGACTTCAGATTTTAATGTTAGAAGACCTGGGTTTGGGGCAGCTAGGTGGTACAGTGGATAAAGCACTGGCCCTGGATTCAGGAGGACCTGAGTTCAAATCTGGTCTCAGACCCTTGACACTTACTAACTGTGTGACCCTGGGCAAGTCACTTAACCCCAATTGCCCTGCCAAAAAAAAAAAAGAGAGAGAAGAAGACCTGGGTTTAAATTACCCCCTCTTACACTTACTGCCTTTGTAACCATTGGACAAGTGAGAACAGGTTTCCTCATCTGTAAAATGAGGGGGTTAAGTTAGGTGATCTTCAAGGTCCGGCCCTTCCTGAAACAATGATAATTTTACATTGCTGTGTAAAGACTTTGAGGTTTCCAATTCCAAGGAAAAGAACGTGAATTTTAATGTACAAATACAAAATAGGACTAGCAAAATGCTGAATGCTAGAAAAAATATATCTACAAGAAAACTGGCTAAGCCTAATTAAATCATTTCATAGGACAGATCATATAGATCATATAGATGATCTGTCCATTTCTCCATTTCAATACTTCAAATATAAGTGCTTTCACCTAAACAAAGACTCTCCAAAAAGATATTGAAAATGAATAATATATTTATTTAAAAATGACTAGCCTAACTGTCCATGGTAAGTAAGCCCTAGTTTTTACCGAACAATTTAAGTCAACTTTAGGTAACAAAAAAATAGAGATAGTGGTAAAGTTTCAAGACAGTGATTACTTTCAAAATAGAATTTTCATGCCATGAGTAATATTCACAGCCATGACACCAACAATGGATTTCACATTTAAACAGGAAACGGAAAAGTGCCATCCCAATTCTACAGATTTATCCTTCCAGGTGGTGTGCAAAACACAAACCAAAGTTCTGAATTATGGAAGTCCGACAAAATAAACGAACCATTTTACTTTCAAAAGAGTTGGCACCAAAACAACATTGCTTCCACAGGAATGAAAAACAAATGCTAGGACTACTTCTATTCTCTCTCTCTCTACATATATATGTAGATGCATGTATATACACTCTATACATGTAGATATTATGCTTCCCTAGGCAAAGAAAATTCCGCATAAAGTGCTTTAAGGAGAATTCTAAAACCCCACACAGCATTTTATCCAAAAGAACTCTACTAAATTAAATTAAGAAATAAAACAATTCAATCTTCTCTAATACATTGATACCATTTTTACCCTATAGAAATCAATTATTTGCAGAAACCTCCGTTTGATTTCTTCAGAATTGAGCCATTATTAATACTTCTCAGTATTTTAGAAGACATAGTTCCTGCTTAGATGATTCATAAGCTATATAACTCCTGTTAATACTCAGTAGCTTTCTCTAAAGAACTGGTGGATCACAGGTGCCACCAAGTCACAGAGCCCTTTTTAAAATAGCAAGAGTGATATTTGCAATTTTTTTTTTTTACCTTCTAGGGCTTAAAATACAGGTGACCCAGAACGGAAACGATAAAATGACCAACAAAAGTGGGCCAGAGAAACAGAAAACCAGTGGAAACGCATCGATACCACTAAAGAAAAAAAAAAAAAGGTACGAGCAAAGTAGCCAAGGATTCACGGAAGAGAAAGCAAATAATAGTTGGCCAGTGTCTGAAAGGTCCCTTCCGAACAAGGGGCTTCCCAGCTAGGTTGTTCTCCCCTCCTCTCAGTTTCCCGACCCCCGCCAAACACATCAATCACGCACACCACCCATTTTGGGAACCAGCCCTGAAAGTGAGGGTGATCACACCAAAGGCTTTCAAAAGGACAACACAATTTCAGCTCTACTGCTGTAGGAGTTCAGTCCTCAACTCACTCCTAAGGGACCAAGAGTTGGATTTCGAAAATTTCTTTGTTTCATGGCTCCCTCGGGGCCTCTTATCTCTCCCACCAGGATACCCTCCCCCAAGCCAACAAGCCTCGAGGTCCAGCAGGGTCACCTCCCTCTGATCTTTCCAATCAGGACGTAAACTATCCACTGCACCTATCCCTAACCCCAAATCGGAAAACCCTTTCCGACCCGCTTCATTTCACTGCTCCCCCTCCCCCGGGTACAGAGTCCTGCTCCTTTGTCTCTCCGCCCCATTGTACCCAGGGTGAGCACAGGCGGGGTAATTCCCGGACCCGCAGGAATTCCGTGGGGTTCCATCCTCTACTCACCCGCGGTCCAGCACAGGAGCGCGACGCACAACAGAAGCTTCATGGCGAGGGGATTCCCCTGGGTCTGCGCTCCAGCTCCCGACACAGATAGCTTCTGCTCTTCTCCGCGGCTCTCCCGGCGGGTCTCCCTCCCAGCCCGGCTCGCAAACACCTCCGAGCTTCTGCCCTCTCCCTCTCCCAGCCCGCACCAGGGCGAGCAGGTGAAGCTGGCGTCACTTCCGCTCCGGCTGCCAGGGTAGGTTTCAACTCCGCTCCTATTCCCGAGGTTCAAGGTCCGACGGGGCTCGGAGACCTTTCTCACGCTTCTGCTAAGACCCCAAGGCTACGCCCCGAAACCGCCCTCTTGGGGTTTGGAGGCTAGGGTGGAGCGAGGAAAGCTACACGTGCACGCCCGGGGCGAGGGAGAAAAGGCATCAATAGCCACAGGGTGGTTTGCCGGAAAATTGGAATCTCATCCGCTCTAGCCACCGCCCATACTTAGTAGTCTTATTTTTTTAAATAGGCCAAACAACAATTACAATTTTTAGAAAAAGGTATGGCACGCTCAAGACCACCCCACCCCTTTGGCTGGGAGAGCTACAGTCCCAAAGTAAAGTCTGGAAGCCACCCCCTGGAGAGAGGATGCATTTTTCTGACTGCAATTGCCCATAAACCAATTGACATTTCATTTTACATGACGCCCCTGGCCTAAAATAGTGGACAAAGTGTAATTAAAAGGAGAGCACCACTCTCCTTGTTTCCCCTGGGAAGAAGAAAGAAATCGCCTTAAATTTCAGCCAGAGTAGGGAATGGAAAGAGAAAAAATATTCTTAAGCTCAAACAGAGTTGACAACCAAGACCTGATCTAAGTATGTTAAACAAAACAGGTTGTGTGTGTGTGTGTGTGTGTATATATAAAATTTGAATATTAAAAGAGGACGCAGTTGGGGGAGGGGAGGCTAGGTTAGGCGGTTTTCTCTTAAAATAACTACAGAATTCTTCTTATGTAATAAGTACTGTATAAGCACTTTAAGAATGGTTAAAGGAGGCAGCTAGGTGGCACAGTGGATAAAGCACTGGCCTTGGATTCAGGCGAACCTGAGTTCAAATCCGGCCTCAGACACTTGACACTTACTAGCTGTGTGACCCTGGGCAAGTCACTTAACCCTCATTGCCCCACAAAACAAAAGACAAAACAAGAATGGTTAAAAAGTGTTGGATAACTGGTTATTTTTAATTTCCCAAACTGCTGGATTTGCCCCTGATTAATTTGGGATGGGCCTCTTCCACGGTTTCCCTTAAGTCTAGCTCACCAGAAGGCTACCTGTTTTCTGTTATAATGAAGTTAAAATAGTAAGTAGTAAACTCCTTAGGAGCAGGGTGTAGAGTGCCACTGAAAGGACTTGGAGTACAGAAGACATGGGTTCAAATGTTGGCTCAGCAATTTACTGCCATAACCTTACCAAGTCCCAATTTCTCTGAAATAGTTTCCTACTGTGCTTTTAATGTAGAGATTATATGAAATATATGTACTAAGGTCCCTTCCAGCTCTAAGTTTATGATCCATATGTAGCCCACAGGGTCTTTCTTACTCCAAGTCCCCAGTTAGCCATCCCAAGTTCTAGATATTTGAGGTTGGCTAAGGTGAGAATTTTTTACAAAGCATAGCTGACAATCCCCTCCCCCCCAAAACAAACAAACAAACAAACCCATTTATTTTACTTTTGGCAGGCCCATTACAACACATAGTTTGTAGGAGAGGCATTTTAATTAAATAAAGTAATAATACAACATTCTTCCTATAAAAATTGAGCTTCCACGAATACATACACAGTGTGACGAGGGGACATCCATAGGAATTAGATGTGGGGATGATGCATCCACACTTGCAAACGTGTCTAAGTTACCTGCATTTACCAGGATATGCACATAGAGAGCACATAAGATGGGATGACATGTATTGGAGGGGCAACTCACACCTCTGACTCTTCAGATCTTCCAGTGAGTATCTTCTAAAAAAGACATCACACTGCCATTGCCCAGGCCAGCTCCCCACAAGGCTTTGCTCTCTGAAACACATTTTTTACATTCCAGCTGGTCATCAGATCTATTTTTCAGGGTCATCTGAAACAAGGTCCACTATGGAAACTGGCTCCAGGTTTTCACCATCTAAAAAGTCATTCACTGAGAGAGCTATGATTAATGAGGCTGTCTTCAACAGCTAGCTCTTCCAGCTTCCTCTGACAACCTGATTTTTCTGCTTCCTCCTGCTTCCTGTTTTGAGATAAAATCTTCAGACAACCTGAAACTCTGTACTACATCAGGTGGAAATGCTGTGATGACTAATCCTTTCTCAGCTAGTCAGTCACAACAAATATTTATTAAGTTTTGACTATTTGCAAGGCACTTTGCTAAGCACTGTGTCAAAGAAAAGCAAAAACACCTTTCTTGACCTTAAGGAGCTCACATTCTAATGGGAAAGAGAACATATAGGTAAGTATATAATAATATGTATGTATATACATATATATGGAAAATAATCTTGGGGCAGCTAGATGGCACTGGCCCTGGATTCAGGAGGACCTGAGTTCAAATCCGGCCTCAGACACACTTAAACACTTACTAGCTGTGTGACTCTGGGCAAGTCGCTTAACCCCAATTGCCTCACCAAAAAAAAAACAAAATAAAAAATAATCTCGGAAGAAAATCACTTGGAATTGGTAGGGGGTGACCAAGAAAGACACCATAGAAGATGGATTTTTTAGAATTAATTTATTTTTAATTTTAACAAGCATTTCTGTAACATAGTGTAATAAAAAAGATTATTGCACATTGTTAACCTGGAAATTAATGAAACAATCAATATAGAAGAAATAAGGTCTTTAATCTGGGCAGAGGAGTTATAGCTCTGAGTACCGTAAAGCAAGAATGCTAGGTATTCCTCAAAGATGGGAACTGAGGACAGGGTTTATATGGGGTAACTGAACAAAGGGAACTATGAGACTGCCCTTGAGTTAAGTATAGAAGCTACTTAACTCTAAATAGAAACTACTTAATGTGAATGGACCCTTTTACATAATAACCTAAAGTCCCAGGAGAAAGGTGGGGAATCTGGGAGGGGATGTTTGTTTGGGAGAGATCCATAAGAATGGAATTGACAAAGATTGGTTGGTCCCAGTCATTTCATTGGTCTGGGAATAGGGAGTAGGTGGGGTTCAGTCAGTTCTCAGTAAATTTGTGGTTATTAACATCTGTCTATTGCAGGTAAAACTGCAAATCTATTATGTATAGCTTGCTGTTCTTTTTAAATACATAAGAGTTATCATGAAATTTCTTTTTTTCTTTTTCCCTTTTTTTCTTCCTTCCCTCCCTTCCTCCTCCTGCCCTGGAGATGGCTATCATCAGACAAAAATAGATGTGTGTATATGTTATTATATAAATTTCTTTTTTCTTTTTCCTTTTTTTTCTTCCCTCCCCCCTCCCCTGCCCTGGAGATGGCTGCCATTAGACACCAAGGGGTATGTATATGTAAAACTACTCTATGCATATTTCTATTTATCAGTTCTTGAAGATGGAATTTAAGCTGAGTTGTGAAGGAAGCTAAGAAGTAGTGAGGAGGGGACAGCTAGGTGGCACAGTGGATAGAGCACCGGCCCTGGAGTCAGGAGTACCTGAGTTCAAATCCGGCCTCAGACACTTAACACTTACTAGCTGTGTGACCCTGGACAAGTCACTTAACCCCAATTGCCTCACTTAAAAAAAAATAATAAGTAGTGAGGAGGGAGAGCCTTCCAAGGACCGAGAGGCAGCCAGTGAAAAGGCATAGAAAGGAAATGGAAGGTTATGTGTGAGAAATAGCAAGTAGGTCAGTGCAATTGGTTTATTAAGTATGTGGAAGGGAAAAAAGGTGTAATAAGACTGGAAAGGTAGGAATGCACTAGGTTGTGAAGCCCAATAGAAGGGTTAATATTTGATTCCGGAGGTAACAGGGAGCCACTGTAATTTATTGAATGGAGGGGGTAAGAAGGATGGAGGTAATGTGGTCAAACCTGTGCTTTGGGAAAATAACTAGTAACTGAGTATGGGATTGACAGGAATGGTGATAGATTTGAGACAGGGAGGCAAACTAGAAGGCTACTGCAATAGTCATGATAGTGATTTGCATCTATATCACGTGTGTAAATTGTTGTTGCTTTCCTTCATTCTTGAAGAGGAGCATGACATGGGGGTGATGTCATGACTTGCACTGAACTGGATTTAAGTGAGGGAGAGCTGTGCAAGTCACCAGCCTCATTCGGTCCTCCAGAGTTATCTAGATGCAGTGGCAAGATATACATCAGGATAACTGGAGATGGTCTTGGATTTTTCAGGCAATTGGGGTTAAATGACTTGCCCAATGTCACAAAGCTAGTTAGTGACTTGCGAGGGTCCCAACACTAGTAAGTGTCAGAGTTCATATTTTGTAAGGTATAACATTTTGGGGTAGTGAGAGCTGCCCAGGCAAATGAGTAGTGGAGGAGCAAAGAAGATGGGTATTATGGGGGAAAATAGGAATGAGGACTCATCCCTGGCCTGCTGGAAGGCACATGCACTCCTTTTTATACTAACCATTGGGACCAGAGTGGTAAATGGGTACTGTTATGCTCTTGAATCCATTCCAGTACACCGCATCACTACAAAAAGGAGTGTGTCAGTCCAAACAGTAGAATCTGATCCTTGTGATATGGTGGGAAAATGGGGTACCGGTTGGGGTTGGGGAATTCCTCTTTAAAGAATTACACCCTCTTGCACACAAAACTTAGTTGGAATAAGGTGATAGTTTATTTAGGAGCAAGGGAAGGGAAGGGTGGGGGGAGGGAAACCATGAAAGAAATCCTTGGACTTTTCATGGGGAGATTTGGCATAAAGCACATGGCTCAGAGGTACCAAATCTCCTCGAACAGGAGACCAGAAGGTACTTTTATAGAGGACTGATGGGGGTGGACCATCTTCCTGTGGAAAGTTCCTTTAGTGAGGGAGGACCATCCCCCATTGGTGGTAGTTGGGGTAATTGGGTGAGCAGTGGAGGACCATCCCCCACTGGTAGTGACTAAAGGAATTGAGTGAGGGGTGGCTACGGATCCCTCTTCAGAACATAAAGGCCGAAGCCACACCCAAACTTATCTCCCCAGGGTAAGGGAGACCAGAATGAAGGGTAGGAATCCCAAGCTAGCTCAGTCTGATTTGGTTCAGTTTATCTCTCTAGGCGTTATCTGTCCTCTAGTTTGGTTTCTCAAGGAGAAGATTCCTCGGTGTGCCCCAGAGAAATTCTGGGGTGCTCTGCGCCCCATGACATTCCCCACTTCTCTATATATAAGGAAAGGGGACGAAGATTCTTCTGAAACTGCTTCATGCTGACCGGGGGTCGAAGAAATCACGGCGCAAGGGAGGGGGAGGGGGAGGGGAGAGAAGTGGAGAAGGCCTGGAATGCTCGGAGTTGTGAGGGGCCCAGAGAGTCCAGAGGCAACACGTAGGCACAGTGTCATGAATCCTTGAGCCTAGATGGAACAGACTTAAACAAAAAAAATTAAAACTGACCAGAGCAAAAAAAACCGAAAAGGGACTTTATCAGATCAGGAGTCTGGTGGGACCTTTTTGCAGGACAGGGTGCGGCCTGCTTTACCAGAGGGAGTTCAAGCCTAATTCTGTGATAGGCAGTGTCTGTCTACATTAAGGGTCCTTTTATCCCATCCCCACTTTGTGCCTTGATTGCATGCTAGGACCTGAACCAGAGAGTAAGACAGAGGTCGCCCCAAAACCATTCCTAGGCTTGCCTCCTATGTCCAGCTTGGCCATAGGCCTGACACGATGCTGGTCAGGAGAGCAAGCTGCAGAGCCCTGGATTTTTGCTAAGCTGATCTCTCAGGTGCTGCCCTGGGGACAAAGAGGTAGGAGGGCAGGCCTCACCTTCGTGCGGGGTCCCCCACTTCTGTGTCCCGGTTTACTGCAGCTGTCAGAATCTCAGCCAGCCGGAGTTCTGCTGGTAGCAGATGTGGTGATGGCTGCTGCTATTATAGAATCTTGGTTTATGGAGCGGGCACGAGCCATCTTTTCTCTCTCTTTGGCTACGGCAAGGTCCCTGTTATTAAAAATCTTAAAAGCAATATCAAGGAGTTGTGAGGATGGGATCTGGGGACCCCAGTCTAACTTCTGGAGTTCTCTCCTAATGTCAGGAGCAGACTGGCTGATAAAATGAATATTGAGGACAGTTATTCCTACATCTCTGGGGGTTTAGGTTGGTATATTTCTTCAGAGAGTCTGCTAAGTGGCTCATGAAGACAGCAGGATTTTTATCAGACCCCTGTGTTATCTCCCTCACCTTTCCATAATTGACCTGTTTCTTAACCCCCCTTCTCATTCCCTCAACTAGGCAGGTAACCATGTGATTTCTACCAGCTCTGTCTTCCCTGTTATCATAGTTCCATCTTGGTTCTACGACCGGGACAGCTGTGTCTTCTGTATCAGGTGCTATAGGGACGAAAGGTTTAATCCGAGAAAGATGAGTCCAGGAGTGCTGCCCCTCCAGTTTTACTGCTGTAGGGGTAGACAAGATTACCCGATGAGGCCCCTCCCAACGAGGGTTTAGCTGGTCTGAGGCCCTGCCTGTGTCCCAGACTTTAAGGAAGACTAAGTCTCCTGGCTGGGCAGGGTATTGGATGCCCGAGTCATCCTGAGGTGAAGGTTTAGGCAGTATTTGGTCTGCGTATTCCCGTATGGCCTGATGCACAGACCCTAGCTGTCTGGAAAAACTGGTAATAGCATGAGTGTCTGGGTCGAGGAGGGGATCCATTACAAGGAATGGTCTACCATACATGAGTTCAAAAGGGCTCAGACCCAGCTTAGCCCTAGGGGCCATCCGTACTCTAGTCAGAGCAATGGGGAGTGCCTGGACCCAATCTATTTTTGCCTCTGTACAGATCTTAGTAAGGGTTGTTTTTAGAGTTTGGTTCATGCGTTCTACCTTCCCTGAGGATTGGGGATGCCAGGCAGAGTGAAAGTGGTAGGTAATGCCTAATGCCTTTGTTATGAGTTGAGTAACTCGAGAGGTAAAGGCAGTGCCATTATCACTCTGGAGAGATTTGGGTAGACCAAATCGGGGAATAATCTCATTTAAGAGGGCTTTGGCTACCTCAGAGGCTTTCTCTGATCTGCTAGGGAAAGCCTCCACCCAACCAGTGAATGTATCAACAAAGACCAGGAGAACTCTATATCTCCGGCATGTGGGCAGTGAAGTCAATCTGCCAGTATCTATTTAAAAGAAAGAGCTGATCCTGAGACAGCCTGCGACTGGTCTGGTACCATCATCGGTGTACCTTCCCCTCACTATCACTTTATTATGTTACTCCTCTTACTTGTGCTCTTTGCTTCCTTGCCCTCCTTCCCCTCCTCAGTCATAAGCCCTGGCACCTGGCAGGATAATGCAATCGTCCAACTAGGTGATGCAGTCGCCAGGGCTGGACCATCAGATTGCTGGGTGTGTAAGAGACATCCCCAGGATAGTGATGGATCCCTACCTATAGTACATGGTGTAAATTTTTCTACTCCTATGCCTCTTCCCTTTATGTCCCCTCGCTATACAACTCTCCCTATATTTGCAATACCATTGTGGGAGACCTTTAGGGGCATTCAATGCTTTACTGCTGGTAAGCCTTTTTTCAATATCACTTATCCCAAGAAACAGTACACAGGGACAATGATGATTAAGGAAGGGAAAGTGATCAATGGACCTCACAAGCTTACTTGCCTTGAGAATTGGAAAGGTACCTCCTTTCCATTCAACCTCACACATGCCCTGTGTGTAAACTGTACAGGATCACCAATCCCCTTGAATGATAAAAAGGGTTTATTTTACTTGTCCAGGTATACATACTGGCAACCTGATTACACTGTCCTGACTCCAGGTGACAGTTTTAAAGATTACTCCACCCTCCAGCAGCCCTTACGGCCTCCAGCTTCTTGGGGTATGTTAAAGACCCTTAAGAACAGCCAGACTTGGCCTGGCATTATACCCTCATGCAATCCAACCTCAAAATGGGGCAAGGAGATTGAGACAATGCTCAGGAACACCCAGGGGTCCTTATGTGCCCCTCAGGGGTATGTCTTTGTCTGTGGACACCAGAATCTGCCAATTTTTGTTACAGGCTTAACTCCTGAAGAGCACCCCCAGAAAGTCTTGACAACCTCATGTCTCAGTCCCTATAAACAATATGGACAATGCACAATGGGATTTTTGGATCCCCAGGTAAAGGTTTTCCACAACCCCTCAAGGGTCAAGCGGCGTTCCTGGGATAATTTTCTCTGATGGGTTAAGAAGGCAGCCGCTCTCACTATCCCTTTCATAGGTTATATTGAGCAGGATGCCATACTAACCAATCTTACTCTGGCCATAGAAAGACTCTTGAATGAAACAGCAGCTGGGCTAGAGGATTTACAAGAGTCCCTTGATACTCTAGCCAATGTAGTGTTAGATAACAGAATAGCCCTAGACTATCTCCTAGCGGCTGAAGGTGGTGTGTGTATGGTTCAGAATACATCTTGTTGTGTGTATATTAACAATTCAAGGAAAGTCGAGACCTGAGTACAACATCTCCATGATGTCTCTCACTGGATGAGGGACACACGTGAGCAGCTTTTCTCTCTTCACGCAGGTTCCTGGAGTTCTTGGTTCCTTTCTTGGTTCACTCCCTTCATTCCGATAGTGATATTAGTTGTCGTTCTTCTAATCTTTGGCCCTTGTCTCTTTAACCTTTTTGTTAAATTTGTCTCAAGAAGACTCAAGGCTTTCAACCTTATGGCAGCCACTACCCCGGCCTACATGCCTCTTCGCTCCCTGGACCAGGCCCATAATGACTTCTGCTGTACCCCCAATGATTCAGGGACATCTCTACATCCATAACCAGCAGGAAGCAGTTACAGAAGATGAGACCACCGCCCTTTTTCCCTAGATATAAGAAGGGGGGAATGTCATGGGAGGATTATGGGCCCTGGTCACCCCAACAATTCTCTGGGGGGTTCAAGGAACCTTTTCCTTGAAACCTCAGGGGTTTTCCCTTGAAATCAAGTAGGCCTCTCCTTGAACACAATCAAGGACACACACACCCACCTAATGGAGATAAGTGGCACAGATTGAACTGAGCATGCTCCAGGACCATCACCCCACATTCCAGTCCTCCTAAGCATCTGGATGAGGTAATCCAGGAGAAGACCACCTGGAACCGCCCATCAGCAGACTGCTTAGACCCATCAGGACAAAGTTGACACCCACCACCAGATCTCTCACGAGGGATTCTTCCTACCACAGTGCAACGCGGGAAGACCACCAGCCCCTCACCCAATAAGAGACTCTTACCCACCCCCATCTAAACCCTATAAAATGGCACCCCACAAGTCAGTTGGGGGGGAAAGCATTTTGTTCTGGCAAAACCTTCCTCCCGGCTGGTTTCTCTTGTACCCCAATAAACCTGTTCTCTTATTCCTGATTAGGTCTTGTGCGAGAGTGTAATTCTTTACAGAGGAATCCTAAGGACCCACATGCTTTCTCCTATCGGTTTCCCCATATCACTTGTAAGGTTACCCGGTGTAACCATGATCTTGGGGTACAGCAGAGGATTAAGGATTATGAGAGATATATGTGCCCAGAACCAAATTATAATACTAAGGTGTAACGATTGGAATGACGCCACCTGCTGGATACTTACTGTAGAAGAGTTCTGCCCATGAAGGGAAGGTCTTTGAGGGCAAGACCAGGAGTCAGGAAGTGACGCGGGCTAGTGGGAGGAGGAAGGAAGAGACTGGCGCTCAGTCTCGCACTCTTTCCTCTGGACTCTGGCGGAGAAGGGAGCTAGAAATGTGCTCTCCCTTTAATAGATAGGAATCTAGGCCTTTTTCTCTCTCTTTACCAAATTCTTATTCTCCTTAATAAATGCTTAAAAGTCTAACTCTTGCTAAAGCTTATAATTTATTGGCGACCACTCATTAGATATTTTAGACAGTTTAGCTAGAATTTTAACCCTTAACAGATGGCTGACCACGAAGAGGAAAGCTAACCCTCAGTCTTCTTCTGATCTGCTGGTTGGGTAAGAAATTTCCCCTCCCTCTCCCTTTAACTGCTAAGTACTGGTGTACTGGCTGTGTTTTTCCTTTGAATTTTTTCGAATGGACCTTTTAAACTCCCTAATTATCCTATTTTTGATTTTGGTCTGTTTAACCAGACAAATGGGAGATAAGATCATGTTAATGCTTTGTTTTTGTGGATTTTCTATTTTTCTTTTTATTTTTGTTAAAAGAGCCAGCAACTTACTCACACAAGGAAATATCTCTCCCTCTCCCAACCATGCTTTTTCAGAGAAACCTGAAGAGATTCCTGCTGCTTTTCCCAGTTCCAACACTAATTGTTGCTCTAATTTTGCATGCCTGGAGGCAATGACCCACCCTCTAGAAGCTTTTAATCCCCTAGCACCTGGAGGCAAAGTGGGGGAAGAGGAATCCAGGCCTGAGTTCAAAATCAAGTCTGATTCAAATTGCTCTGGTCCCTCCCCTCCTCTCCAGACCCCACCCTCTACTCCTCCTATGGCCAAGCCCATAGCTTCCCCTGCCTGGGAAGTCCAGAGATCTGATGCGCATGCTCAACTTTCTCTAACTACATTTGCAGCTTCAGGCTCAGCCCTTCCCCAGCCTGGCTGTGCTTCTGAGACAACCTTAGAAAGCCCTTTAAATTCCAGATATACTCCTTTTGTTCATAATTTTGCTAACCTGCTTTTGTCTTTAATTAGTAATCTTATAAAGCATTTGTATGGTGAAAAGCCCAACAGACAATATAGAGGGGTTAAAGAAGAAAAACTTAAGCTGAATAAGAATGACAATCATCAACATAGTTCAAGACTCTGCTTTTGCCATGGAAGGGTATATATTTTACAGAAATGTAGAAGTAAGCAGCAAGGTATTGATATGAGTATTGGGGATTTTAGATATCGGAATCAAGAGTGTTCTGAATTCACTCAGATTATTAATGTCAGTTCAGAGGTTACATAGGATTTCTATGCTATTACATATACATTTTGGAATTAATGGTATAGGTTTATTTTCATAGAGATTTTAATGCTTTTGAGATTGTGTCTTATACTTAGTTTCTAAAACAAGGAGAATATTTGTAAAAGCTTTTTATAGTCATGCGATCAAGTTTATATTTTGTAATACTCTTATTAATATTAAGTTCATATTCATTTAGATTTCCCTAGTTTGAATTTCATTGTCTTTTATTATTCCACGTGTATTTTCTTCTATTCATTCATCTATCTAATTTTGAAACATGGTTTTGATTTCATAATACAATGTTAATTCTAGGAGTATTGTGCTCCCATGTTCTGAGTTGTTTGTTTTTGTTATTTTTTCTCAACTGATTATTTGATCAAACTCTTTAAAGCATTTCCCTGGCAAATTGGTTGCCATGGCAAGTGTAAATTGATTCTAGAAGTATTATTTTTGATAAGCATATTCCCAAAAAAAAAAAAAAAGAGGGGAACATTTGTAAAAGTTTTCTTTTTTCAAAAAAAAAGTTTTCTTTGAGATTCTGTTGTGCTTTAACTTGTATTTAAATATGTTCTGATTTTTCACAAAGGTAATTGTATACTAAGTACAAAAAAGGGGTATTATTTGAAATTGTTGCATAATTATATATTGTGTTCTGAGTCAAGATGTATTCACATTTTTTGCAATCATTTATTATCCTCAATTTTTAAATCCATATGAGACTTGGATTATGGGAACTTATCATTTAAGACACTAATTACCTTTATTCTGAGTTATCAGATGCCAGTTGGCCAAGGTGCCATCCAATCACAAGAGGAATACATGCAAGAGCAGACACTGAACTGTCACATGAGGGGAGACATGCATGAAGTCAAGGTATGGCCGAGGGAACGGCTTTTGACAAATGTTGAGGTTGGATTCTCTTGGTTTAATATTTTATTTTATTTTTCCCCACAATATTGTACAGATGGCTGGAAGTATTCATCCCACCCATCTCACTTCTACACCTGGCTTCCATGCTCCCTCCTATATGCCTGATGCCATGGACATCTCAGTCCCATGCATCTGATTAAGTCTGACTCAGTTTCTTCCAATATGTTCGGTGGCATGGACATATATTCCATCCACCTATTTTAAGCCTGGCATACTGTATGGGCAGTACATATTGCTCAAGTGTGGGAATGCTCATATCCCATCATTTCTCTGTTCTTTTATGGTAACCCCCATAATTATCTCAGGTGTCATGATAAATACAGTGTTGAATTTGGCCTTGACACCTGTTACCAATTATATTAGATTTTTTAATTTCTCATAATGGCATGAGGATAATTAGGCAGATGATGCAAAAAGTGATGAAACAAAGATAAAAATTATTTTTAAAAATTAATATCGCAGCAATTGTCTTCTCAATTACCCTCCATAAGGGGGGACTATAGTAAGATTATAATTTTAAAGAATGTTTTAATTTTTGTTTTATTATATGTTTCATGTGTAACAACTAAGATTCTGAATTCCCTTAGACATGTTTTTGAGAACTTTCATTGTTTGATTTGATTATTGACAAAGCTATTTTAAAGTTGTGTTAAGCTCAATTTTGTAGGAAATTTTCCTGGCTGATTACCAGCATCCACACATCAACCCCTGAAAAGACTTCCATTCCATGACTACACCTAGAGGACATCTGAGAAAAGACTTTCAGAGACTTTAAATGAACAGTTTTGATTTGTTGTTTTTTTTTCTCTTTCTGTTATAATATACACCATCTGTAACATGTATTCTCTGCAGAGGCCCTCCCTTTGCAGGACTAATGTCAAAGCGTCGGTTCATGAGGACAAAAAAAAATCGCCCCTCTGGACAAAACTTTCCTCTCTTCCTTTTCTATATTGTTGTTCACATATTATTAGTTAGCAATAGTTATTATATTCTTTTTACTGTTCCGTCAAGGAAACATTTTGTTTCTTGAGGAACAACAGGGGGGACTGTAACGATTGGAATGACGCCACCTGCTGGATACTTACTGTAGAAGAGTTCTGCCCATGAAGGGAAGGTCTTTGAGGGCAAGACCAGGAGTCAGGAAGTGACGCGGGCTAGTGGGAGGAGGAAGGAAGAGACTGGCGCTCAGTCTCGCACTCTTTCCTCTGGACTCTGGCGGAGAAGGGAGCTAGAAATGTGCTCTCCCTTTAATAGATAGGAATCTAGGCCTTTTTCTCTCTCTTTACCAAATTCTTATTCTCCTTAATAAATGCTTAAAAGTCTAACTCTTGCTAAAGCTTATAATTTATTGGCGACCACTCATTAGATATTTTAGACAGTTTAGCTAGAATTTTAACCCTTAACAAAGGGAAGTATCCAGGGAGATGAGTATAAAAAAGAACAATGCAACCCAAATAGAATGACCTTTGTAACATATGGATTTGATATATGGGCATCAGAAGGAGGAACTGACCCTGTAGGAAGAATAGGAATATCCTTTGAAAACCCCATGGATCCTACATCCCCCTATCCTTTTAAGACTCTGGAAATAACCTCTCTGGGTAGAAGGGGAATTAGGAAACCCTGAAACTCCTGAGTTAAGGATGTGAGACAGACAGTGGAGACAGAGACTGGGTTCGGAGATTCAAATGCTCGGGTGGAATGGGTCAGTGTTTTGGGAAAACCAGCTGCCCATACTCTAAGTCCAGATTTTAGATCGGAGGGGTTCCTGTGTCTCCTTCAATTATACCAGAACAGGTTGGCAAAGGATGAAAGTTGCAGTGATTTGGAGCTACTCTTCCTTGTAATAAAAAGGACAGCAGAAAAGATCATACCCACCTTTGTTGGAGTCCCAGGAAACCATCCCGCCTGTCTCTCCAGATGGGTGAGAGAAGGTTTTCTGGTCTTGGGTAATATGAGTTGTGTCCAAATATGGGAAGTAACCGAGAACAACTTGGTAGATTTTTCATCCCTGATCCTCCCCCAGGCTGACCTATGGTGGTGTTTTGGTGGAAGACTGTGAGGGAAAAATCCATCCTATTCTCAATAATTCTCAGGAACTCAGCAGTGAGGTGACAAGGCTTTATTTTCTTCTCGTGAGAAGGAGGCACCCTAGTGTGCAGCTAGTGGGTGCCCAGAAAGGGGGCTTGCAGGCCCTGTTTTATACCCTAGTCCCTAACGAGAATGGACCTTCCCCTTTTTCATCACTGGTCGGGGTTACAATCTACACAGAACGCAGTATTCCCACCCCTCTTCCTTATATGGATACAACTCTGGAGAGGACCTAATTGAGACCAGGGCTCCTTGAACCATGTGACCTTGCTAACCTGAGGGGGAGGAGGGGATCTGAGACCTTTGTCCTACAAGCAGGTCAGGGGAGTATGACTGACTGTTATATCCACATTGAGAGGAGACAATTACCCATTTCTCACAAAGACCAACCTTACCCCCTAACTGGGCTGGAACTTGTAGGTTGGTGTGGCTGGCTACCCCCTTTACCATGGCATCTGAGCATTTCTCTGAATCCAAGTCTAAATCAAGAAAGAAATGCACCCTAGAGGGGCAAAAAGGGTCATCTGATGTTCCAATCTGCCTAGATAGCATAGGAATCCCACAGGGTGTGCCAGAATCTCTCCTACGGTGGGTAACCATAACTAAAAATGTAGATTGGAACCAGCAGAGGTTCATCAATTACATTAGGGATGCGGTACAGGGTATTTCTGAACAACTGGCTACAACTAGCAAAATGGCTTGGGAAAACAGAATAGCCCTTGATATGATGTTAGCAGAAAAAGGGGGAGTGTGTGCCATGCTGCACCTTTATCCCAAATAATACTGCCCCTAATGGTTCAATAACTAGAGCCTTGAAAGGCTTAAGTATGCTGGCTAAAGAATTAGCAGAAAATTTAGGGGTTGACACCACCTGGATGGGATGGATGGAATCCTGGTTTGGGAAATGGAAAGATTTCACTGCCTCAATACTCACCACTCTCATTATAGTGGCAGGAGTTTTATACTGTATCTTCCCTTCCTCAAAGGGTTAAAACAGAGGCTAATAGAGACTTCTCTCACACAGGTTACTCCATTTGGGAAAGTAAAGGCAAACACTCAAATGTTAATATTTACAGATTTAGACTAAGAGGCAGAGGAGATATTCAATAAATGGAATGAGAGGAGCCCAATAGTCAAAAATAAAGAGGAGGGATTGTGAGAAAATGGGTAGTTGTCTCCTCTCAATGAGGATATAACAGTCAATCATACTTCTCCTGACTTGTTTGGAGGACAAAGGTCTCAGATCCTCTCCTCCCCTTCAGGTTAGCAAGATCACATGGTTCAAGGAGCCCAGGTCTCAATAAGATCTGCTCTGGAGTTGTATCCATATAAGGAAGAATAAGGTCCACTCCTGAGTTATGCCCATATAAGGAAGAGGGATGGGAATACTGCGTTCTGATTAGCTAGTTTTTGCATGTAGATTGTAACCCTTGAGTAATCAGACCAATGGTGAAAAAGGGAGGGGCCATTTGCATTAGGGACTAAGGTAGAAAACAGGGCCTGTGAGTCACCTTTCTTTGCACCCATTAGCTGAACACTAGGGTGCCTCTTCACGAGAAGGAAATAAAAGAGCCTTTGTCACATCGCTGCTGAGTTCCCAAGAATTATTGAGAAAAGGATTGATTTTCTCTCACATATTTGAACTCAGGTCTTCCTCATTCCAGGGCCAGTGCTGTATCCACTACACCACCTGGGTGCCCCACACATGTAATTAAAGAGAAAGGGAAGTATAGAAAAG
This sequence comes from Dromiciops gliroides, assembly GCF_019393635.1. Classification (NCBI taxonomy): domain Eukaryota; kingdom Metazoa; phylum Chordata; class Mammalia; order Microbiotheria; family Microbiotheriidae; genus Dromiciops; species Dromiciops gliroides. Next base: position 256,384,369 of record NC_057863.1, on the reverse strand, counting down.
ATGTGTTTTTTTCTTTTGTTCCTTTCCCCTGCCATGGCTACTATTAGACGTGTGTGTGTGTGTGTGTGTGTGTGTGTGTGTGTGTGTGTGTAGGGAGAGGGAAAGAAAAAAAAAGAGAGACAGACAGACAGACTTCATTCCCAGACCAATGAATTGCTTGGGGCTGACCAGACTTTTTCAGTTCCAGCCTCTTATTATTTTGTAGATCTCCCAAACTCTCTCCTGTAGAGATCCCAACCTTTCTTTTGGGACTTTTGCTTGTTAAACAACTTACCAGGTGAAACTGTGAGATACCTAACCCCTCCCACCTACAGCCTAGTCTTTCTCTAGGCCTCAGTGCTATATATAAATCCTGTTCCCAGCCCCATCCTTGGATACCCTAGCACTTTTTGTGTGGCACCCCAAGCTGTAATTCACTTGCCCAGATTAAACACCATTTTGTTGTATTGACTGTTTGCAGTAAAATTCATGCTGTCTCTCTCTCTCAATCTCTCTCTGTCTCTCTCTGACTATATTTATGTGTGTGTGTGTGTGTGTGTGTATATGCACACATATATATATATATACACACACATATCTACACATACGTGTAAAATCATTTTATACATACTTATATTTACCAGTTCTTTCTCTGGATGCAGATAGCATCTTTCTTCTTAGGTCCTTTGAGTAAAGTTGGGTATTTATAATAGTTAAAATGACTTGTACTATAAAAGTTGTTATTAAAACAATATTACTGTTACTATATACAACATTTTCATTCTCTTGGTTCTGCTCATTTTGTTCTTCATTATTTCATGCAAGTCTGAAAAGCAGACAAAAGACTCACTGGAACAACTGTGTGGCTGGTTTGAGGAGGAGGATGCTCTGATACTTTGGGTTTAGAGAGCCCTCAGACCCTGACTACCTGGGCCCTTGAATATGGGCCTTTGTTGTTGGACACTATTCATTTGGTTTTTTCCCTTTTTTAACTGTAGAAGTATTGACCTAGTTTAAAAACTTGTGAGTTTTGACAAGTTGGGGAAGTAAACCACCAGAAGTCTGAAGGCTAGAGTCCCATGCCAGATGTTATAGACAGCCAAACCCAGTGAGAAGAAGCACAATCCCTTTTTGGCTGAGCTCAGCAGTGCTTCAAAGGCAGCCAATGAGGAGTGACAGCTATACTGTTTCAGAAGGGATTTTGATTAGGCAAATGCTTTGTACAAACTGTTTTGTGAGAAATAATACATTTGGATCCCTACTCCATTCCAATCAGTATTAATTTGATATGGTTCCATAGGGGTAGTGATTATTAGTTCTGGATATTTGGGCCCCAGAGCTGTGAGCTGCAGGTTGTAAGTTTACTTGCTTAATCATAGGAAGCTAACTGCCTTCCACCCTTATTTTTTCTTGTCATGGTGACCAAGCCCAGTATAGCAGAGGTGACTTAATTTCATGGAAAGTCCTCTTATTTTTGTACCTCCAGACCACTCTCTTGTCCAGCATGAGTAAGTGACTGTCGCATGACCATCGACTATCTCATGACCATCTAGTCAGCAGAACTATTTCCTGCTTCGCATAACACTTATGGAGTTCTGTACTTTGTAAAACTGCTTTAGAATGTCCAGGTAAGAGATCTGGTATCAAACTTTAAAAAGATAAGGTCCTGGAAGAAGGGAACATCTTAGATCATGAGGAAAATCTGAGGTCCACTTCATTGGAGGGGACTATGAACACTTTAATAAAGTGCCATTAGCTCAGAGGTCTGCCTCAGTCTCTTTTATTGTAGGTTGGACAATTTAATTCCCACAGCTTTAAGGTTGAGCTCATTTTCCCCAGGGTCCAAGTAGGTATTGGAAAGAGTTTGTTTCCAAGTGTTGGAAGGAAATGTTTGTACTTCTAAATATACCTCTATAAACTGGAATATTTGTTTAATTGGTTAAATGACAATGGGGCACTAGTCACTGGAGAGTATCAGTGATATAAAGGAAACATTAAGTTTAACTCTGACTTATTGGGGAGAACACACAGCAATAATGTGAATGTGACCTAATGGCATCAGCAAAAATCTCAGATTCCCTCAGGTGTACCTTTTGAACACCAGAGTCTAAATACTTCCATCTCTTAAATCTATACCCTTCCCTCTACTCATATGGTCACTCCCCTGGTTATTACTTTGTTTCTCTGTATTATCTCTATACTCTTCAATCCATGCTCAGACACGGACTGGAGTTGGACGCCACCTGGCTCGCCGTTAGCAGCACGCACTTGACTTGGTCTCTCTCTCTCCCCAAAGGTGGCCTTGGGCTTTTGGTGAGTTTTATATGGAATATAGACTAAGCTTAGACTTAAGACTATTTGTTTTGTATTTCTACTTTCCTATCCCTCTAATCAACATCACCTGGTAACTACCACACAGTAAAAGCTCTAACTAGAAAACCAGAAGCTTCTTCCATTTACTAGTCTGGGAGATAAATTAAGGGAAAGGTTAAAGAGGGGAGATTTATGATCTAATATCCAATTTTAAATCTCACATAGTGTTGAATAAAAACTCTGTTTTGCACATGAAGACCCTTCACAACATTGATTCAACCTACCTTCCTGGACTTATTATATATTATTCCCCTTTATGCACTCTGTGTTCCAACCAAATTGCCCTTCTAACTTTTTCTCTCAAAAGACAGTTTATCTCCCATCTCTGTGCTTTTGAAATGTCTGGACACTATGCCCTACTCACCAATGCCTCAGAATCCCTAGTGTGAGTGAGATTTTCCTCACCCCTTAGTTATAAGAGATTTAATATACTTATAATAATATAGTTGTAATAACCAGCATATTAACTAAAAATTTGTGATTTATTATATTTAGATATCTTATTTTAATTGTATTAGTAGATTAAGTCTCTCTTCTTACTACTTAATAATGTCAGATGACACTTCCCAATGTCAAGCATTAAGTAATATCAGAAGGTACAATAGTCAACAATAATATATTTTAGAAACCACAAGTGTTATGCTTGACTCAAGGGTGTCATGCAGCTCACTAGTGATATGCTTGATTAGAAGGGGTCTTGCAGCAGAATTATGACCCTGTTGCCACAAGAAGGATGGTATGAGTATTGGAAAATGCTGACATTTGTCATGTAGGCAGTTTTGATATTTCCTAAGAAGATGCTTTAATTTTAGATACTTCTAATTAGTATGGTACAGAAGCATTCAAGCTCTGGAGGGGTATAAAAACTCATTGATTCTAAACTCAGTGTCTTTCAGGTCCAACCCCTGAATGACTGGCTTTATTTTGAGGCCTTCTCAATAAACCTATTTTCTAGTCAGCAACCTAAAGCTGTTCTTACCACCATCCAACAGGTGCCTACAGGGAAAAAGAACAGGAGAAAATTTACTGCTTTTATTGTAGAAAAGTAGGACATTTAGCTAAAGACTGTTTTAAGAAGAAAAGAGATCAAGAAAGAAAGAAACAAATGAAAGAGCAAGGATTAGAGCAAGACAAGTCCAGACATGCCTGAACAGGTCTGAACAAGTCTGTTAATGTTAATATGTTTGATGATTTGTTAACTTGATTGTTTACTGCATTTATTTCTTTTAACAGAGACCTTAAATTTCCAATTTTGGGGTAGAAAATTGTTGAGTGAATTGGAAATTGTATTCAAATTTGAAAACTGGTATTTATCTGGTAATTGTTAAAAAGTTTGATCAAGATTTTAAAAATTGCATCGTGCATTTATATGTCATTATCAAAGGAGGGAACACCACCATCTGTACCTTGATTATTATTCTATGCAGATCAGAGGCTAACATTCCAATTCTTCTAAGCAAAAGTCTTATTCTGACAGTAAGTCCATCTATTGTTTCATTGAGAATTTTAGAATGTTTATGTAATTGTTCTTTATTTTTGTGATACCTAACACAGCCACTATTGTGACTTATTTTTTGTGATGCCACCTGTTTTTTCAGGATTAGATTTATAAGCCCTGAATCACAGTATCTGTTTGCATTTACTTGGTTATCATTTTAAAAGCTTCCACTTGACTCCTAACCTAGAAACTTGAAACCAGAATAGCTGTCATTTAGTCCAAGAACTATTTCAGTGAGGACATAAGATCTAAGGTATTGTGAAACTCCTTGCTGCTTGCCTTCTTTTTTTTTTTTTTTTTTTTTTTGCTGAGGCAATTGGGGTTAAGTGACTTGTCCAGGGTCACACAGCTAGTAAGTATTAAGTGTCTGAGGCTGGATTTGAACTCAGGTCCTCCTGAATCCAGGGCTGGTGCTCTATCCACTGTGCCACCTAGCTGCCCTGCTTGCCTTCTTAAGATTTACTTCTGTGCCTACTGACTATAATGTGTTATGGTCAGCTTCACTTCCACTAACTTTGAGTACACAGGCAGCTGAACGAAAAGCCTGTCCCTTAGCTAGGATTTTTGACTTCATCAGTGAAAGAGATAGCCCATTCTGACTTGATCAGAGACTTGCTTGAAGTTATCCAACTACCTAGGACTTGAGCTATAATCCATTGTTCGTTCAGCTCATAAACTGATGTAGCTTCAAAAACAGCAGTCAGTAAAGGTCCTGTTTTCTAAATATTAATGGCCAGACCTTAGTTATATAGAGAAGGAAATGGAAACCTGGATACTAGGTATAATGCTAAACAGATATCATGAGTTTGGGTAAGTGGAGGAAACCAGGTCTCCCTGGTGGTTCATTTAAGAGATCATTATGGGGGGCAGCTAGGTGGCGCAGTGGATAAAGCACCGGCCCTGGAGTCGGGAGGACCCGAGTTCAAAGCCAGCCTCAGACACTTAACACTTACTAGCTGTGTGACCCTGGGCAAGTCACTTAACCCCTAATTGCCTCTCAAAAAAAAAAAAAAAAAGAGATCATTATGGTGCATAGGCAATCACAGATACAATACTTGGCAATAATTGACTTCATATATTACAATAAGTGGTTTTGAAGATTTAGTTTTCAATAAAAGGAAGGTGATATATGGTGTTTACTCTCTAACATATTTTTTTATTTGAGTAATTGTAAATTGGTTTTATAATTTTACCAAAGGCTAGATATTCTAACTACTATTGATTCTGTGATGAGTTATGGAGTTTCTTATATTTTAGTCTAAATTTATGGCACAAATATTTAGAATTCTGTGTTATGGAATGCCATCTATAGTAGCTGCTATACCTGCTTCTCCTCCTAATATTGGGTGTAATGTGACCTGGTTTTGTGTGTGTGTGTGTGTGTTACTAGCAAAATGAGATTATGTATTTCATTCTTTGAAAGTTATTTTCCTTGTCATCCTCATGATGTCTCAAGACTACAGTTCTTAAGTTTGAAAATTTGATGATGCAATGCTCCCACAGTAATAGCTGAGTTTCAAATATAGAGAACTTCCTCTTTTCTTTTATTAGAAGAGTCAGTCAGAAAAGTAAATACTTTTGAGAGAGTTTATCAATGTAGACTATTCCTCTATCTCCTGGAAGATATTTCCAGTTGTACTTTTTGCAAATTTTCTTAGTTGTGCTTTTAGCAATTTTCATGAATTTATCATTTGAGATTTACTTGTCCTTCTGAGGCAGTGCCCTATTCTGCTTATGTCTTAGAGAGTATGGTGTTAGTTTTTGTTGTATTGGTTTAGTAAAAGGGTTTCCCTCCAGGAATCACTGCCCTATAAGGAGGCATAATAGATTTGTATTGGTATAAATTTATAATTGGTATTGGTATAAACTGAATTTTTGAAAATTAAAAAAAAATTTTTTTTGAAATAAGAATGATTGGTATACTTCAAGATTTCAATTTTGTATGAAAATTGTAAAATTTCAGAAATTTAGGTTTAAATTTAAGGGGAATATTCTGTAAAAATTGTTTGGTTCTTAATTTTTTGTAAGACATAATTTTGAGAATTTAACTTTGAATCCTGAGATTTTTAAATATAGAAGGTTATAATTTTATCTATGTGTTATTTATGGATTGGTCTTAGTTCATTTTAATTTTGTGCTGTTTGGAAATTTTTCATTGCTACACTTCCTGGAGAAGAATTGTCTCAATTCCAAAAATTAATTAGAAAATATCTTGGGGCAGCTAGGTGGCACAGTGGATAAAGCACTGGCCTTGGATTCAGGAGGACCTGAGTTCAAATGCAGCCTCAGACACTGAACACTTACTAGCTGTGTGACCCTGGGCAAGTCGCTTAACCCCAATTGCCTCACAAAAAAAAAAAAAGAAAAAGAAAATTTTTCATATGGTATTCATTGATTTTGTTGAACTCATCCCTTATGTAAAAAGAGAATTTTGTTATATTAAACAGAAACAAGAAATTTATTGTGATTCTAGAAGACTTTTAAATGTTACAACTTAGTGATTTTAGAGATATATTGAAAGGTTTATATGGTTAGTAATTGATTTTAGATTTTTGCACTTCAAGCTACTGTTTTAATTGATCAATTATTGATGGATGAAAATTATATAATAATGAATATATTATGTAATTTGTTTGCAATTGTAATCATATTGAATTATTCTATATTATATCCCGAGTCAACAAAACAAATTTACGTTCTTTGATTATCATTATTATCCTCAATATTTCAATCCATATGAGACTTGGATTATTGGAAGTTATTATTTAAGAACTTTTGGGATTGTTGATTTTATTACTCTGAGTCTGAATCCAGGTATGATCATCAAGGAATCCTGTTGAGCCAATGAGTCATGGTGCCAGCAACCCTAATGGGTTGTACATCTATGGATTGCAGGAGGTGGAACTGTCAAGGGAAAGGTTGGAGGAATGACTCTTAGCAAGAGCTGAGGTAGGATTCTTCTGACTTGATTTCCCCAAATGTGACACATGGAACAGATCCCACCTAGCTAACTCTGAGCCTGACTCAATGCACTTGGCTAACTGTATAACTCTTGTCAGGAATTGTCCTGGATATTGGGAAAGAATACCTTCCCTACTGTATAGTTTATCTCCCTAATCTTTTGTGGTAACTTCCAATGGTCTTGTCAGATGCTATATGAAGATTGACATCTATTATTAGCTATGTTAGTGTTTTCCTTTTTCATAATGGTATGAAGATAATTAGGAAAATGATTCAAAGAGTGATGAAATCAGGATATGAATTTGTTGTTAGTTAAAGAATACACTTGTTAAAGAAAGATCTGTTAATGTAACTTTGGATCTATTATGCCTTAAAAGAAACATCTATTCTTGTTAATGTTATTATTTGCATAGGATAAACTTTAAATCATCTCAATAAGTCAATTGAATCCATTATATAACTGGAGTTAAAATAACAACTTTTATATGATTTTGTTTTCTTTATACTGGAGCTTGTGCTGTCATCAATCCTGCCATTCTTATGTAAATTGTTTAGGTGATTTTATTAATGTTATAAAAAAATTATTGAATAGCACATAGCACAGAACATACTCATTTACAAGAGGGTACTATTTCTTGGTTGGACCCCTCTTTGTAGTTATCATGAATAGTCTCATGATTCATCAGTGGAGGCTTATTGCAATTCATTTTTTAAATGGTTCTTAATTATTTTAGGAGTTTTTAGTCTTGTTAAAGTACTGGCGAATTGTTCTATCTCTGATTTTATAAATGTTACCTTGATTTCTGAGTGTATTTCCACAGAAATGAATTATTCCAAGATGGTACAACAGGAAGATTTTTTTTTGACATCTACAAATATTTTACTCCTGGTGAATTTCATCTCATCTATACTGTATGGACTTTATTCTTTCTTCTGGTGATGACAACACACCCATCAATCTAGGACCAGTAGCTGATACTTATGCTTGGATTAGCAAGAACCCCAGTATCTGACACCTCTGCTTCTGAGTCATCATTAGAGCTTACTACATCCTTCAATGAAAGACTGAACTGAACTGAATATTTGAACATTATTGCTACATCATTACTACTGCTGTATTTTTTCGTTGTGTTTGATTTGTGACAAGAGCTTGTGAGTTACTAGCAATGATTGTACCACATTTGTTAAATATTATGGGAACCTCTAGGCTATTTAATTTTTTTTTTTTTTTGGTGGGGCCATGAGGGTTAAGTGACTTGCCCAGGTTCACACAGCTAGTAAGTGTAAAATGTCTGAGGCCGGATTTGAACTGAGGTCCTCCTGAATCCAGGGCCAGTGCTTTATCCACTGCGCCACCTAGCTGCCCCATGGCTATTTAATTTTTGCTCTTGCAGGTTTAAGGAAGGTGTCCAGGTTAACCTATAGTTGAGACTTTCTATAGTAAAGTATTATCAAGCTTATGTTGATTATGGCCCACCATGTATAAAATGTTATTAACCATCATTTTATGGAAATATTACTTATCTTTGCTATGTTTCTAATTCTATACTTGTGTAATAATCTAGATTATTTTGATGAGTAATAGTTATTAAGTTTGAATTTTGTTGCATCTTATTAACTGTATTTCTATAAGTTGTATCTATTCATATTATTTTGTTTGTAAAGTTTGCATCTCAATAGGGGAGTGCTCCCTCTGGAATTTTGCGCAGGCCATAGAAGACTTCCCTCTATGCATTGAATTGTATCTATCTCTAGATTGTTAATGATCCAAGAGACAAATTTTAGTATTTGTCTTTGGATCAAAGGAGGGATAATGTGAGTGAGATTTTCCCTACCCCTTAGTTATAAGAGATTTAATATAGTTATAAGTGATTTAATTATGATAATAGTCAGCATATTAACAAAAATTTGTGATTTATTATATTTAGATATCTTATTTTAATTGTATTAGTAGATTAAGTCTCCTTTCTTACTACTTAATAATGTCAGATGATACTTCCCAATGTCAAGCATTAAGTAGTATCAGAAGATACAGTAGTCAGCAATAATATATTTTAATTAAAAAAAAATTTTTGGCAGAGCATTGAGGGTTAAGTGACTTGCCCAGGGTCACACAGCTAGTAAGTGTCAAGTGTCTGAGGCTGGATTTGAACTCAGGTCCTCCTGAATTCAGGGCCAGTGCTTTATCCACAGTGCCACCTACCTGCCCCCAATAATATATTTTAGAAACCATGAGTATTATGCTTGACTTAAGGAGGTCATGCAGCTCACTAGTGATATGCTTGATTAGAAGGGATCATGCAGCAGAATTATGACCCTGTTGCCACAAGAAGACTGATAAGGGAATTGGAAAATGCTGACATTTGTCACGTAGGCAGTTTTGATATTTCCTAAGAAGATGCTTTAATTTTAGATACTTCTAATTAGTATGGTACAGAAGCATTCAAGCTCTGGAGGGGTATAAAAACTCATTGATTCTATAACTCAGTGTCTTTCAGGTCCAACCCCTGAATGACCAGCTTTATTGTGAGATAGGCCCACTCTCAATAAACCTATTTTCTATGATTTAGAGACTTTGTTGTTTCTGTTCCACAGTCGGACTTGGAAATTTTCTTGAATACTCACCTCATTGTGTGAGCTTCTATTCGAGGCCTTTCCAAATCCCTCAAGCTTCTAGTATCTCCCCTTACCCAAAATATCTTGTATTTATGGCTGTGTGTTATTGAAGGCAGCTGATCATGAGCTAGTGGCTCTAGACCTTATGGACTATGAGCTGACTGAAGTTGACATTGTTTCCATTCCCAGACCCATGAATTGCCTGAGGCGAGTCCCCCCCTCCTCCCCCCAGCTTCTGGCTATTTTGTAAATACTCAGCTCCTTTCTCCTTATATTCACCAGTTTTCTCTTAGGACTTTTGGTTGTTATGCAAAAGAACTTACCTTGTAAAACCTTGTCCTTCATAATTTTTGCTATATTGGAGGTCTTCTTTTAAATTCTGATTGACAGTGTGTATATATTTTGTATATAATTTATATGCAGATGTTCTTTCTCCCAATAGAAAGAGGTCAGGGACTCCTTTCTTTCTTTCTTTCTTTCTTTCTTTCTTTCTTTCTTTCTTTCTTTCTTTCTTTCTTTCTCTCTTTCTTTCTCTCTTTCTTTCTCTCTTTCTCTCTTTCTCTCTCTCTCTTCCTTCCTTCCTTCCTTCCTTCCTTCCTTCCTTCCTTCCTTCCTTCCTTCCTTCCTTCCTTCCTTCCTTCCTTCCTTCCTTCCTTCCTTCCTTCCTTCCTTCCTTCCTTCCTTTTTTTCTTTCTTTGGTGGGGTGGAGATCTTTTTGTCTACAGCAACTAGATCAGTGCCCAGTACATAGTCTGCACGAAATCAATACTCAATTTATAGATTGACTTTTCACAGCAGTACATCACAGCCCTGTGTCTCCCTCTGAACTTTCTACACATATGTGCACTTTATAGTGCTAAGGCTGTGTAGCGTAGGGGAAAGAACGTTAAATTTAGAGCTAGCAGACTTGGATTACAGTTTGTCTTTTACTGTGTGACTTTGCAAGTGACTTCCCTTTGTCTTTGCCTGTTTCCTGCTGTAAAATAAAAGATTTGGATTAGTTGAATTGTAAGGATCATTCTGGTTTTAATATTCTGATTTTTATAAATTTAAAGAGGCAACTTAAAATGATTTGGGACAGTTTGAAATGTGAGAATTTTCTCATTGAGATATTTCCTCAAAGCTGCAATGAATTTGAGATGAAAAGGAACCTTAGAGATCTTTTAATCTAGCTCCTTTGTTTTATAGATGAAGACCTGAGGTTCAGAGACATTAAGTGATGATTTGTTTTTACATTAGATATATTTAAAGATTACTCTCAGTTTGTGAGAAGTCTCATTATAAAGTAAAGCAATTAAAGAAAAAGAATAATACAGTTATTTAAAGTTATGGGGCAGTTAGGTGGTGCAGTAGATAAAGCACTTGTCCTGGATTCGGGAGTACCTGAGTTCAAATCTGGCCTCAGACATTTAACACTTACTAGCTGTGTGACCCTGGGCAAGTCACTTAACCCCAATTGCCTCACCAAAAAACAAACAAAGAAACAAACAAAAAAAAAATAAAATAAACACAGACAACATAAAATACCTGGGAGTACACCTGCCCAGACAAACCCAGGAACTACATGAGCACAATTATAAAACACTTTTTATACAAATAAAGTCAGATTAAAATAATTGGAGAAATATTAATTGTTCATGGGTGGGCAGAGCCAATATAATAAAAATGACAGTGTTACCTAAACTAATCTATTTATTCAGGATCTCAATTAAATTACCAAAAATTATTTTATTGAGTTAGAAAAAATAATAAAATTCATTTGGAAGAAGAAAAGGTCAAGAATATCAAGAGAATTTATGAAAAAAATGTAAAGGAAGACAGTTTAGCAGCACCAGATATTAAAATATATTATAAGGCAGTAATTATGAAAACTCTGCTATTGGCTAAGAAATAGAAAGGTGAATTAGTGGAACAGAGTAGATATATAATATTCAATACTAAATGATTATAGTAATCTTGTGTTTGACAAATGTAAAGATTTAAGCTTTTGGGATAAGAATTCACTAGGTAAAAATAATTGGGAAAACTGGAAAGCAATCTGGCAGAAATTGGGTATAGGCCAATATCTAAGATTATTTACCTAGATAAAGTGAATATATGACTTAGATAGAAAGGGAAATATCATAAGAAAACTAGAAGAACATGGAACATATTACCAATCGGACTTATAAATAGAAGAATTAATGAATAAATAAGAGAGAGAGGATTGTGAGATATAAAATGGATCATTTTGATTAAATTAAATTAAAAGGCTTTTGTATAAATAAAGCCAATGTAGCCAAGATTATAAGGAAAGCAGAAAATTGGGGGAAATTTTATAGAGCATTTCTCAGAAAAAGGTCTCATATCTCAAATATATAAAGAACTTTGTGAAATTTATAAAAAAATGAGTCATTCTTCAGTTGATAAATGGTTAAATGATATGTCAGTTTTTCTATGAAGAAATCAAAGCTATATATAGTCTTATGAAAAATGCTCTAAAATCATTGATTAGAGAAATACAAATTAAAATAACTTTAAGATAATATCTTATACCTATCAGATTGGTTATGTTAAGGGCTAAAATTCTAGCTAAACTGTCTAAAATATCTAATGAGTGGTCGCCAATAAATTATAAGCTTTAACAAGAGTTAGACTTTTAGGCATTTATTAAGGAGAATAAGAATTTGGTAAAGAGAGAGAGAGAAAGGCCTAGATTCCTATCTATTAAAGGGAGAGCACATTTGTAGCTCCGCTCTCCAAAGTCCAAAGGAAAGAGAGTGAGAGCGAGTGCCAGTCTCTTCCTTCCTCCTCCCACTAGCCCGCGTCACTTCCTGATGCCAAAGAAAAGACTCCTGGTCTTGCCCTCAAAGACCTTCACTTCATGGGCAGAACTCTTCTACAGTAAGTCTCCAGCAGGTGGCGTTATTCCAATCGCTACAGTTAAATGATAGAAGGGGAAAACGACAAATGTTAGTGGGGATGTGGAAAAATTGGGAGACATACACTGTTGGTGGAAGTGTGAATTGATCCAACCATTTTGCAGAGCAATTTAGAATTATGCCTAATGAGTTATAAAACTGTGTATATCCTTTGTATACACTATTAGGTCTGTTCCCCAAGGCTACCAGGGGGAAAAGAAAAGAATCTATGTGTTCTAAAAGATTTATAACAGCTCTATTTGTGGTGGCAAGGAACTAGAAATTGAGAGGATGCCTATCAATTGGGGAATGACTAAAGAAGTTGTGGTATATCATTCTGATGGAATACTACTGTGCAGTAAGAAATGATGAACAGTTTCGTTTTAGAAAAACATGGAAAGACATACATGAAAAAATGAAGAGTGAAAGGAGCAGAACCAAAGGAACATTACATACAGTAACAGCAATATTGTTTGAAGAATAACTGTGAATGAATAAGTTATTCTGAGTATTATACTCAAATTAACTATATAGGCCCTGTGAAGGAAGATGCCATCCACCTCCTGAGAAACAGAAGTATGCATTGCGTGGCTTTATATACATGCACGCATACATACATACATGCATACATACTCCAAACACATATACAGATATAAACATTTTTCTGCTTGAAAGAAATTTCCAAACTGAGAGATTACATTTCTATTTTTGGTCATTTCTCACCCATAAAAGATATTTTTGAAGGAACATTCAGAGGAATATTGAATAATGAAAATTTCATGTGTGTGACTGTGTGTTTTTGAGAGAGAGAAATGGTGGCTTCTAGTGTATGGTGAGGAGGGAGGGAGGGAGACAGTTCTGAACTGTAAAATGTAACAAAAATATATTAACTTAATTTTTTATAAAAGGGTGATGTGAGGCTCTAATGAGATAAAAATTTAATAATGCTATATAAATGCCAGTTGCTATTATTACTATTAGCCTACAGGCACTAACTCTTCAATTTGGTGATGACTTAGACTTAAAGTAGAAAAGAGAGCAAGTTGCCTATTTTAGAATACTATTTTTTAAAATTACAGCTTAGCGGGGCAGCTAGATGGCACAGTGGATAAAGCACCAGCCCTGGATTCAGGAGGACCTGAGTTCAAATGTAACCTCAGACACTTGACACTTTACTAGCTGTGTGACCCTGGGCAAGTCACTTAACCCTCATTGCCGCCCCCCCCCCCCAAATTACAGCTTAGCAATATGTTTTGTTTTCACATTACAAACATTTGTAGGTTACTCTTACTTTGTGAAAGATCCCTTTTAACAAGATGAAACATTCAAATAAAAACTAATAGAACAGTTGGCAGCTATGTAGCACAGTGAACCTGGAGTTAGAAAGTCATCTTCCTGAATTCAAATCTGGCCGCAAACACTTACCAGCTGTGTGACCCTGGGCAAGTCACTTAACCCTATTTGCCTCAGTTTCCTTATTTGGAAAATAAGCTGGAGAAGTAAATGGCAAATCACTTCAGTATCTTTGCCAAGAAAACACCAAATAGGGCCATGAAGAGTTAAAAACAGTTGAAAAACTGAAAAAAAAACAACACCACAGCACAATTATATCACCTTAAAAGTGCATTCAGTATTTCACATCTGTATTATCCTCATCTCTCTGTTAAAAAACCAAAAGATAACAGAAATCTATTTTCCCTTTATCCCACCCTCATTCTACAGGAAAAGAAAAATATTTGCAACAAGTTTTCTTAGGCCAAAAATAAATAAATAAATAACCAAGTTGCAAAAGAATTATTCTTAGTTGAAATAGTAATTTTGTATATTTTTGTTATTTTATAAACTTACTGAAGCAAAGCTTACACACATTTTTGTAGATAAGACTGTTTGCTATCTTGTATTTCTTATAAAGAGTCAGTTAATCATTATGGCTGGTTTAGCATTAGGAAAAGTTTAATTATAAGGAAGTAAAACCTATCTTGAAAGGGCATATCTGAATAGACCAGTTTATAAATGCCTGCATTGTATTTTTCTTTCTTTCTTTCTTTCTTTCTTTCTTTCTTTCTTTCTTTCTTTCTTTCTTTCTTTCTTTCTTTCTTTCTTTCTTTCTTTCTTTCTTTCTTTCTTTCTTTCTGGGGCAATTGGGGTTAAGTGACTTGCCCAGCGTCACACAGCTAGTAAGTGTTAAGTGTCTGAGGCCAGATTTGAACTCAGGTCCTCCTGAATCCAGCGCCAGTGCTCTATCCACTGTGCTACCTAGCTGCCCCCATTGTATTTTTAAGTAAAAGCAATTTCCCTTAAATTATTGGGTTTCCTTTACTCTTCCATTCTCAGTTAATATTTTATGGACAAATTAATTAATTAACAGTTCAGGTGAAAATTTAATTGTAACTCCAATTTGTTTTTATTTATAGTACATACATATGCATATACCTATATATTTCTTGAAAGAAAAAGACATGATAGTGACAAAGGAAAAAATATTAATACTGTATCATACAATGTTGGCATAAGCCTGCCAGAAATAGTTTGTATTAATTTATTATTTTAAATCCATACATTTTTTTCCTCAAAAGAGAAATTTCCAAACTGACAGACTACTCTTATGAATAGTACAATACAAAGTAGACATTTAATAAATGTTGACTGAATGAATGAATGACCACTACTCAAAAGGCAAGGTGTGCTAGAGCCAGCTCAGATTGATTAAAGAGAGCCAATTGTTAAATTTTCAGTGTGAAATTTACAAATTAGGGCTTGATTTTTGTTGTTGTTGTTGTTAATTGTCTAAACTTAAGAAAGCTGGATGGAGAAAATGTAAATAAAGTAGTTTCACCTTAAAAGTATGTTGTGGGAGCAGCTAGGTAGCGCAGTGGATAAAGCACCAGCCCTGGATTCAGGAGTACCTGAGTTCAAATCTAGCCTCAGACACTTGACACTTACTAGCTGTGTGACCCTGGGCAAGTCACTTAACCCTCATTGCCCCTCCAAAACAAAACAAAACAAAAAAGTATGTTGTGAACTATTCTTTTTTGAAATCCAATTATTAAACATTTACCAGCATACCCCTGCCTAAAGTCTCTTTCCCCCATCCCTTCCTCTTCCTCCAAGTTGATCACCAGTGACCTAAAGTAATCAGAGATTCTCCCTCTTTCTGATCAATACCCTAAACTCTTCAGGGCACTAGAAAAGAAGCTATTAGTCTTAGGTGGAACATTCAATGGCCTCTAGCCCTTATCTTTGTCTACCTAATTACTTTAAGGGAAAAGTTCTTACTGGGTTTATAAGGACAACTATGGGAGTTGTTTCAGAATTCATAGAGAAAAATTGATAAGTTTCTCTTTCAGCTTAGAGGCTTCAGACTAGCTCACTTTTAGAATACTTTATTAATATACATATAAACACACATATATATATTTACATATTTACTTATTTATTTTTTCAAGGAAAAGCTGGGGAAAAGGCACTTTGGCTTCTTCCGCAAGAACAAGTAGGTATTATTTGGCCATGTAGTCATTGCCTCTTTCAATGAAACAACATGTAATGTATATATAGATGCATGTGCACATATTATATCTAAAGATATATGGATATGTGTGTATATACAAATATATACATGCACATACATATATATCTCAACCTAAATTTTTAATGTCATAATAATTTCTGGAAATAAATTCATTCTCATCCCCCATGTCCCATGACTATTGATTGTTCTCTCTGATGAAATGTTAAAATGAGCATTTACAACAAAGAATGACAATTCAGCAAAACTACCCAAGATAGGGACTATGTCTTCCCTAATTGGCCTCTGTCTTTCTTTCTTTTTTTTTTTTTGGTGAGGCAGTTGGGGTTAAGTGACTTGCCCAGGGTCACACAGCTAGTAAGTGTTAAGTGTCTGAGGCCGGATTTGAACTCAGGTACTCCTGAATCCAGGGCCGGTGTTCTATCCACTGAGCCACCTAGCTGCGCCCCCCCCTCCCCCCAGGAAGGTGCATTTCAATATCTTTTCTACTAGGCCATCATTGGTTTTTCTTTTTAGTAACCTTTAGTAACCTTTTCATTTGTATTGATATAATCATGTATATAATTTTGGGGGGTTCTGTTTTTTTCACTCTGCATAAGGTCATATGAATCTTCTTATGTTTCTCTAAATTCTTCATATATATTATTTCATTCTGCATAATAATATTTCCTCTGCTCATCAATTGGGGAATGGCTAAACAAGCTGTGGTATAAGATGGTTATGTAATATTATTGTGCTATAAGAAATGACAAGCAGGATGATTTCAGAAAGGCCTGGAAGACATACAAACTGATGTATTGTAACGATTGGAATGACGCCACCTGCTGGAGACTTACTGTAGAAGAGTTCCGCCCATGAAGCGAAGGTCTTTGAGGGCAAGACCAGGAGTCTTTTCTTTGGTGTCAGGAAGTGATGTGGGATAGTGGGAGGAGGAAGGAAGAGACTGGTGCTCGCTCTCATGCTCTTTCCTTTGGACTCTGGTGGAGAGCGGAGCTAGAAATGTGCTCTCCCTTTAATAGATAGGAATCTAGGCCTTTCTCTCTCTTTACCAAATTCTTATTCTCCTTAATAAATGCTTAAAAGTCTAACTCTTGCTAAAGCTTATAATTTATTGGCGACCACTCATTAGATATTTTAGACAGTTTAGCTAGAATTTTAGCCCTGAACAGTATAGTGAAGTGAGCAGAACAAGGATAATGTTGTGCACAGTGACAGCAATATAGTTTAATGAAGAACTGTGAATAACTTAACTCTTCTTAACACTGATCCAAGACAATCCCAAAGGACTAATGATGAAGTATACTATCCACCTCCAAAGAAAGAACTGATATTGATTGAACACAAACTGAAGCATGCTATTTTTCACTTTCTTTCATTTAAAAATTTTATTCAAGTTTTCTTATACAAAGTGACTAATATGGTAATTTTTTATACAGTTGCACATGTATAACATATCTGATTGCTTATTGCCTCAGGTAGGGAAGGAGGGATAAAATTTGGAAATCATAACTTTAAATAAAAATATTTATTATTTAATAAAATAAAATAAAGTTTTAAAATCAGTTACAAAAAAACCACCCAACTATAATATTTCCTCATATCCAGAGACCCCAGGTTTTTTAAGACTTCTCAATTTATGGGCACTTATTTTACTTCCAATTATTTACTACCACAAAAAAGTATTACCATGAATATTTTGGTATATATTAGAACTTTGTTTCTGTCTTTGACTTTCTTGAGTGCTAAGCCTGGTAGTAAGATTGCCGGATCAAAGAGACTGAATGGTTTAACTGTGACGTTTAAAATTTAATGTGTGTGTCCTTACTTGCTCTGTAGTGTGTGTGTGTGTGTGTGTGTGTGTGTGTGTGTGTGTGTGTGTGTGTGTGTGAAACTAGCTAGGGTTTACTTATAAATTCAGCAACAGTTTAGGCTTTTAAGCATTAATTAAAGTATATTAGAAGTTAGTAAAGAGAGAGAGAGCACATGTCTCTGAAAGAATGGAAAAAACCCTAGCTCAGACCTGTGCGCGAGCAAGAGAGAGAGAGAGAGAGAGAGAGAGAGAGAGAGAGAGAGAGAGAGAGAGCTCCTTCACCTAGCCACTCAAGCTTCCCAAGAGACTGAATCCCAGTCAGTTGGATAGGAAGCTCTCTGTGGAAGAGGAACCAGGGCAGTCCCCCCACATAGCTCCAAGCTAATTGGCTGGTCGCATTCAAGTCCATTGATTGACATAACTTAAAGGTGGTCCATGAACTTCCAAGACGCCAATTAGACCTTAGAAAACTCAGAAAGGTCATCTCATGCTTTCTCTGCAGAGGGATGGATACAGCAGAGGACATTGCCCTGTCAGTCATTTCCACAACTTAATTTAATTCCTAAAGCTCCCATATTATATGTGAATATAACTGCAAGGAATGCCCATTCCCATGCTTAGCAAAATAATTCCTTTGTTAATAATAAAGAAGCATATAAATGTAGCTTGGTTATAGTCACACCCAGTGATTAAACCCTCTAGGTATAAGCTTTATATAGATAAGCTTATGTGGCCCCAAGGCATTGCCTGAACTCACACTGTATGTGCACCCCAGATAAACCTCCTACTCCTCCCTATATATGCATGCATGTATGTATACATACATACAGACACACACACATACATACATACACACATATGTATGCAGCCTGGAGCTCAATTCACTGGAAGATTTGCCAATACCCTGATTCCCTAGGTTATCATTTTCATTTAGTTTTTTTGTTTTTGTTTTTTTTCAGGGTAATTGGGGTTAAGTGACTTGCCCAGGGTCACACAGCTGCTAAGTGTCAAGTGTCTGAGGTCAAATTTGAACTCAGGTCCTCCTGAATCCAGGGCTGCCACCTAGCTGCCCTCCTAGGTTATCATTTTACCAGATTAATGACTGAGGAAGTCCAGTTGCATATGCCTCCCTAATAGTAGATGGAGCCAATGATCACCCTGGCAAAACTGTGTTCCTTAGGAGTCATATAGTCTTAAAGGTAGAACACCATTAGGTTAGCAAAGGAGGCAGTCAATTTTCCATGGTCTGGACTGGAAGGTCTCTGTCTCTGGTAAAGTCATAACTTGTTTATGAAGGGCACTAATACCAGAAGGACCCAGACAAGTTTTACTATTATTATTATTATTATTATTATTATTATTATTTTTGGCGAGGCAATTGGGGTTAAGTGACTTGCCCAGGGTCACACAGCTAGTAAGTGTCAAGTGTCTGAGGCCAGATTTGAACTGAGGTCCTCCTGACTCCAGGGCCAGTGCTCTATCCACTGTGCTACCTAGCTGCCCCATCAAGTATTATTTTTAATGTACTATTTTCATTGAGCAGTAAAAACCTGCTGTACTCTCCCCATTTTGGTGAAGGATGATCACCCAACCTATAATAGCCAACTTCAGAAAAAAGGTTATTTTATGGTTCTAGACCAGTTAACTGTTCACTTGCAGCTAGGACATAGCTACATTCAAACAACTGCTTTTAAAAGTTGTAATGAGGAGTAGCTAGGGGGCTCAGTGGATAAAGCACTGACCCTGGATTCAGGAGGATCTGAGTTCAAATCCGGCCTCAGACACTTGACACACTTACTAGCTCTGTGAACCTGGGCAAGTCACTTAACCCTCATTGCCTCGCAAAAACAAAAACAAAAACAAATAAAAGTTGTAATGAATGGCTACTTTGGGGAACTTTGAACTGCATAAGCTTAATAGTCACTGCCTCTTGATGCCTGTCAATGGTTCTACTCTTTATGGTCCAGAAACATGAGCCTTGCAGGGCCATGAGGTCCCAATGGAAGACTGCTGGACAGCCTGCTTCATGTCTTCCAGGACTATAGCCTCTTTTGCGCCCCACTTGAAAGGGCAGGTTAATGGGTGACTCAGTAAATGGAAGCCATTAGGATAGCTAGGTGGAGAATATGGGTCTATAAAACCTGAAGAGACCCATAAGTCTCTGGCCTTCCTTATTATATAAGAGGGAAGCAAATGCCAATAAATCATTCTAGACTGTGCCTCCATTCCTCTAGGTTCTTTGTAACCATTTCAATTTCCCAAATTTGATTGAGTGGGCTCAACCCTAAATTTTCTTATAGTTGATTTCCCACCCCTTATCCCTTAAATGGGCTACTATCTGATCTAGTGCCAACATGGCCTCATCTGGCCTGGTCAGCATTATGTCATCAATCTAATGACATAGATCGATGCCCTCAGGAAGGAAGGCCCCTTTCAGACCTGCTCACTATAAAGTATCAATACTAAGGAGATTTTAGGTAGCCCTGGGGAAGGATTATGAAGGTATTTTGGACTCCTTCCAAGTAAAAGCAAATTTCTTTTTTCTAGTCTGTGTCATAGATATGGAGAAAAAAGCATTGGCAAGGTCAGTAACCTCATAACACTCATCCTGGGCCTGGCCATACTGGTCCAAGACATTGATGAGATCAGGAAAAGCAGTGGTGTTGGGCATGATGACTGTTCAGCTCCCTGAAGTCCACTGTAGCCTGCCAGGTCCTATTTGCCTTCCTCAAGGGTAACACAGGGTAATTATAAGAGGAGCTTAACAAACTACTCTAGCTTTCTTCATTTCTGTCACTAGAAAAGAAATAACTTTTTGCCTCTCCGGTGACCCAACATTGTATGGCATTAACTACATGGTACAATTCAGGCAACACTAAGGATTTCCATTTGATTCTGCCCCACAATAACATGTCTAGAAGTTCCCGAGAGTGATTACATAGAAACTGAGTCCATAATAGTCCTTCCCTCCATGTTCTCCCCTTTTTTCTTTTTTTTTAAAAATATTTATTTATTTTAATTTTCCTCAATTACATGTAAAAATATTTTTTGAGTTCCAAATTTTTCTCCCATCCTCCCTTCCCTACCCACTCCTGAAGCCAGTAAGAAATTTGATATAGGTTATGCATTACAATCATGTTAAACATTTCCATATTAATCAGAACAAAAGGAAAGAAAAAACGCAAGAAAAAATAACCAAGATATGATCTCCCTTTTGTTGTCTTCCTTGACTGTTCCAAATTGGGCAGGGGCTTTAGAACAGAGGTGTCAAACAGAAGACCAGGGGAATACTCTCAAGTGGGGCCCAAACCAGATTAGAATGTAATTGGGGAGATGTTTAACAAAATATATAGAAATACAATAAAACATAGATAATATTACATTTTAAAACTGTCAATATGCTGCCCACAGGGATCCTTATGTACAGATTAGTGACGTCACTCCTTTCTCTCCACCATCGTATCTTTTTTAATTTGACAACATTGCTTTAGAGGATACCTCAGGCTTGGCTTGGCCTCAAAGACCTCATGCCTCTTTGGTGATGAATTCTTCTCTTTAGCTGGTCACCAATTGCTTTCTTTTCTTTTTCTTTTTCTTTTTTTTTTTTTGGTGAGGCATTTGGGGTTAAGTGACTTGCCTAAGGTCACACAGCTAGTAAGTGTTAAGTGTCTGAGACCAGAATTGAACTCAGGTACTCCTGACTCCAGGGCCGGTGCTTTATCCACTGTGTCACCTAGCTGCCCCACCAATTGCTTTCTAATTAATCCCATGTTTAAAGAGCCATATCCAAAACTCTGTTCTGAATAGGGTATCGTTGCCCTTTGCCCACCTTAAGTGCACCAATAACTATCCAAACCCAATTCAATAGCAGTCCTCACAGCTATATCTACCCTGACTACCATAGCCACCTCAAACTCTTGCTCAACAGTCACCAATTGATCAGACTCCATATGTGTAATTGGGGAGAAGGGGAGGACCATAGGTTGTTTGTTTGTTTGTTTTTGGTGGGGCAACGAGGGTTAAGTGACTTGCCCAGGATCACACGGCTAGTAAGTGCCAAGTGTCTGAGGTCACATTTGAACTCAGGTCCTCCTGAATCCAGGGCTTGTGCTTTATCCACTGTGCCACCTAGCTGCCCCTGAGGCCCATAGTTTGAGTCCATTCTGGTGGGGCTCCTCTCAGAAAGTGGGATTTCATTGCTTCTGAGATAGGTTAGACAAAGGTGGAGCAGGCCATGGTGGGGGTCAATTTATCAAAACTCACTTCTTTTAGGAACTTAATCTCCTGAAGCTATGATCTAATGGTGCCAACGATAAGCCTCTTGCAACAGCTGACTTTCACAGATAAAGAGAGCTCTCTAAAAACCTTATTTTATGGAATCAACAACATTTATTATAGCTGCCAAATGGAGAATGCTCTTTTTCCCTTTTTTAGGTAGCTGAGAAAAGGTATTATACCCACCTGGCCTCAAAAGATAAATTCCCATTTCAATAAACTGCCCAAAAGGTGTGTCTCCAAGGGAGAAGATGGATTAGATTTATGTTTGAATTTCTCTAGTAATTACCTCAGCTTCTATGTGCAAAGGGTCAACTCACTGCTAGTCTACTTCCTTGGGGTAGGGAAAAATCTTCTTCCTAAACTTGGAGCTTTCTTTTTTCTTCTTTCTTTCTTTCTTTCTTTTTTGGTGGGGCAATTGGGGTTAAGTGACTTGCCTAGGGTCAAACAGCTAGTAAGTGTTAAGTGTCTCAGGCCGTATTTGAACTCAGGTCCTCCTGAATCTAGGGCTGGTGCTCTATCCACTGTACCGCTTAGCTGCCCCTGGAGCTTTCTTACTACTGGTGGGAATTCCCCAGTATACGCCAAGTCTGTTCTCCCATTTCTACATGCATAAAGGTTGCTGAAAGGGCTCACATAGTTATTGACTCCCAATAGACTTTCCTCCATGGTCTGACCTCTGTCACCTATCATGTGTGATCCAAATGGAGCAAAGGCTTTAGAGGTTGTCTTTAGGCTTAGCTGAAGGGCCCCTACTTGTCCTGTTGCTGACTTTCCCTGTACTGTTATCAAGCCCAGAGACCAAGCAGCAATTATTTTCTTATGAACTATGTTTGAGGAACCACACCCAAACCTCCCTCCAGAAGAAGGTGTCATTGTCCTTTACCCACCTAATAGGAGACTGTGATTCCTCCCTCCATTCCCAGATTGCCTATTTACACTGACATCAGTATTTGCTCTGTTTACTCCTGTTTGGATCTTCTGCTCTAATTTTGCCGGATGACCATCTCATACCTATATAGTTGTGTAGTATAGGAGGAACATAACTAAAATATAAAACCATTCTGGGGAGGGGTAGGGAATAAATCCAGAGGACAGGATTTATTTCCTATAAGGCATGGCTGGCTATGTAGGCATATGTAAATCTAATCTATCAGAACCATTTCTTTTGGGAATGTCACAACACTCCTTTCAAGAAGATAGCTAGGGGGCAGCTAGGTGGTGCAGTGTTAAAGCACTGGCCTTGGATTCAGAAGGACCTGAGTTCAAATCCAGCCCCAGACACTTGACACTTAACCAGCTGTGTGACCCTGGGCAAGTCACTTAACCCTCATTGCCCTGCAAAAAAACAAAAACAAAAACAAAACAAGAAGATAGCTACATCCAAGCAAAATTTTTATGAGGTCAGGTGAGAATAACTTCCCATTACAGTGACCTAAAAAGGGACAAAGGGCTAGGCTTCTGGGCTGGAGCCTCTAACTGATTTAGTTGACTCTGTTACAATGAGGTCTCAAATAGTTCCCCAAGTCTATGAAACTCTAATGAAGAAATAATCTCACAACCTGGACTTCATTGGACCACACCCTCAGGAGACATTGCTCTAGTGATTCATCAGGTTTCTATTATAATTACTCTGGCACCCTGCCCAGTTCCTTGTTGATGAAGGCCCTAGCACCCCCTATTTCCTTAGGGGATGAAATCACTCTCCTCCAGGAGCAGTGATAATATTAAGTCAGACTTTTTTTTTTTTAACCACTACAAAGAATTCCCAAGTCCTTTCCTCATTTGCTTTCCCACTTTCCATTCTCCTCTCTTATGGGTCTGATTTCAGTGGAACCAGAACCTTTAGAACTAGTATCTATGGGCCTGAGATCATATGGTGAGTTCCTAACCATGGCCTCTTAGTTTCCACCTCCATCAGGAGAAATTCCTTGTTTTTTGTGCCACCAGCTCCATTAGCTACCCCTTAATTTTCCTTGCATGCTCCCTAAAAGCCAAAATCTATCTTTAATTACTGAATGTGATGAGCTAATACACTTTCAGTCTTATTGTGCAGAAAGTCCAACTTCTCGAGTATAGCAAAAAATGACCAAGGTATACCAAGGTGGACTTGGCCCTTTCTTTACCCTAGCCCCCTTTAGTAATCATTGAGCTAATTTTTGCACACGAGGGGAAACCTGATCCTTTGTCCCAATTAGAAGATTCCTCATACATAATCAGAAGCACTCTTTTCTACCTAGTGTCATTCATTGTGCCACCATCTGATCACCCAACCTATGTTTGCAGCCCTTTTCCTCAATTCAAGCTTTTCATTATCCACAAAGCCATCTCATCTTACCTCAATTAAGTACTACATCAGGGGCAGCTAGGTGGTGCAGTGGATAGAGCACTGGCCCTGGATTCAGGAGGACCTGAGTTCAAATCCGGCCTCAGACACTTAACACTTACTAGCTGTGTGACCCTGAGCATGTCACTTAACCTCAATTGCCTCACCAAAATAAATAAATAAATAAATAAATAAATAAAAGAACTACATCAAATGTTAGGAGCAGGCCTGGCACTGTCACCCTGTCAGGGTGTGATATTGGGAGGATATGTTGGGACTTGTAAATTACTGAACTGTTAGTAAAAGGAGGTATACTTAGCTCTAGCATAGCTAGGATATATAGCGAGGATGTAGTGGCACTTAAGAATCTATAGTGGTGGCTCTCCCATCTCCATATGAAAATGTGTTTGGTCAGCTGGACAGTTTGTGGTGACTCAAGTGGTCATCAGACAACCACCAAGTTGGAAAGGTCTTGACTTCATGTGAGTATGACTTTTTATGCCCTTGGATATAACTTTTCAGGAAAAACTAAGCCCTGTTGCTCAGAAAATAATTCTCTTCTCTCATTCCATCAGGATACCTGAAATTGTGGTGGTTAATAACTGAGGAAGTGATCCAAATTATGATTTATTAGCAAAACAGGCATAATAGACTGATCAATGGACTCCCCAGTCAGTTCAAAGACCCTGAATATAGAATGAGACATATTTTTATGTATTAAAAATAATTTGTTAAATAAAACCAATTAATTAAAAGAAAACAATTAGCAAGATACAAAATTAAATAACCGGATTTCTAATTGGAGGAAAGATAGGGACTTTCCAAGTTGGGAGAGGAGTGAACAGGTGAAATTCCCTGAAATTAAAAAAAAAAAAGAGGTGTCCTACTCCTCTATAAGGCATATGGGTTGTTTGAGATGTATAATTCTGAGAAAATTACTTGCATTAATCTTTGGATCTGATTGGGTTTCTGGACAGCATGACCTAAGAACTTACTAAGGGTCTCTAAACAATAGGTAGAGGTAGTTCAGCTTCACAGGCATGCAGGGCTAGGTTTAAACAGTGCATTAAAGTTTTCTCACCATTCCCATATTTGAATAAAGTTTTCTCACAAGACAGAAATCAGACTAGGCCCACAATTGAATAGAAAGGGAACTGAATTAGATCTAGAACTAAGTTATAAGATGGAGTCAGTATGGTTCACTGAATTCCCACAAAACAGAGACAAAGTACCCCTATTTTCATTATTAGGCATGTCACTCAGGGGAGGACATCTTTGTTCAGGTAGAAGTGGGTGGAAGACCCCCTATTTGGGTCAGTTTGCAACTTTGCTGGAGATAGTCTTTTAGACCAAACCCTGACCAATACTCTTTCTACACCCTCCCCACTTTCTCTCCTTTGCAATTGTATTTTAAGGACATTTGTTTTTTCATATAGCACTTATCATTAGACAATTGAAAAATTAATTTTCATCAGTTGGTTGTGCCTGAATTTTTTAAAAAATGGATTTCCATCTCAGCAAGAGAGCTAGTAATTCCACCATTTCTCCATATATTTGAGAGTGAGCATTTTCACCTTATTCCTGTACAACAAGAATTTTGTTTTGAAAGATCAAATTACAGAAGTAATTCAATGCAAAACCAGATTTATCTGATATTGATCTGAATATTACAAAGTTTTGTTCAAATAAAAAGTCTAACACCAAAAATTTATATTAAATATCTCCCAAGCTATAACTTATTTCTTTGATGTTATTTATATTTAACAAAATTTATAAAATAAACACATTTAATAATGTCTTACAGATGATAGTAAGCATATGAGCTCTTTCTGGACTACTTTTAATTCTTATAGAGTACTCCACAAAAATATACATAATTACTTTATATAGTTATTTTGCAATTCTAATCATTTAATGTACATTTTCATTTGGATCTCTTTTGGACAAATGTTATTGTTTGGTTTGTTTGTTTGTACTCCCCCCCCCCCCCCCCCCCCCCCCCCCCCGGCAATGGAGGTTAAGTGACTTGACCAGGGTCACACAGCTAGTAAGTGTCAAATATATGAGGTCAGATTTGAACTCAGGTGCTCCTGAATCCAGGGCCAGTGCTTTATCCACTACACTACCTTGTTGCCCCTGGACAAATGTTATTGTAAGCACTTAATGAACAAATCTAAAAGAACATTATGAGTAATTTATTAAATTATCCTTGGGGTTCCCAACATATTTTGTTGTTGTTGAAAGAAGTTTGTAGGAGATCCTTAGGATCCTGCAACTATGTTATAGAACTAAGATCATATTGGGTTTGTCCATGCCTCTTCCTATCCTCCTACAACATGGGTTAGACTCTCTTTCCCCCTCTTTCCTCCTCTTTCCCCCTAGCCAAAACAAAGATTCATTTCTCTAAAAGGCCACAAAGCTGTTTCTGGAGCTGGTTGACTCCTATCTCTCCTAGTGCAGCTTCCTAATCAACTAAAAGTATATAAAAAATTCCACCCACTTGGAATCCAGGCCTCTTGGTGCATGTCCCAAGATAATTCAAGTCACCGTACTGTTCCTGCTGACTTAGATACATTTCAATAAGGTGGTGTGGAAGGTCCTGTCTACCAAAGCCTAAAACTAAGTATTATTGCATCATTGTTGTTGTCATTTTTCAATTGTGTCCTAATCTCTGTGACCCAATTTGGGATTTTCTTGGCAGAGATAATGGAGTGTGTTGTCATTTCTTTCTCCACCTTGTTTTATAGATGAGGAATTGAGGCAAACAGGGTGTTGTTTGTTTGTCGGGAAGGCTGTGCAAGGTCACCAACCTCTGCTCTAGAGCCATCTGGGTCCAATGGCAAGATATACATTAGGAAAACTGGAGATAGCCCAAGATGTTTAAGGCAATTGGGGTTAAGTGACTTGCCCAGGGTCACACAGCTAGTGTCTGAGGTGAGAGTTGAACTCAGATCCTTCTGACAGCAGGGTCAGTGCTTTATCCACTGTGCCACCTAGCTGCCCCAACAAAGAGGACAACTTGCCCAGGGTCACACTGGTAAGTATCTGAGGGCAGATTTGAACTCAGGAACATGAACCTTCCTGACTCTAGGCCTAGCAAATATCCACTGTACCACCTAGCTGCCCACTGTATTTCATTACTCATATCTTTTCTATGAGATAGCTAAGTAAACCCTTTTTATTATAACCTATGAGTACTTCATTTCAACCCAACCTTGAACCTAAACTAACAGGGTGATAGTGTCTGGTCTGCCCTTATAGCTGGCAAGTACTATCTTGAAAGGTGAAGTGGCTTTGCCTGTTCATATAACAAGTCTGTTTCAAATTTCTGACTTGAACCTAGGACTTTTTTACTCCAAAGCTAATCTCTTTATCCATGAGGCCATATTAACACACATTATAATAGACCCAGTGCATAATATTATTGAATGATTATGATGTAGGAGACAAAAAAAAGGGCTAACAGAAAAACCTAAGACCCGAGCTTTAATTTAGATATGAGCTCTAAAAGGGATTCAGACCCCAGTTAATGGATAACTTAAGACTTGAGTCTTCATTAATACAAGTCAAGGCCTAGATTCTTGCTACCCCCACATTAATCAGTATCCATAACAAGAACATACAGAGGCAGGTCATAGAGACCTTAACTATAACAATGATACACTCACAGGGTATAGAAATTCAAACTGATAAATGAAAATATTTTGAAACTAGACATGGGAATCAAAAAGAGACATGTGCAGAAAAGGCCAAATTTGTCCCCAGATTCACCTTATGATGTGTAAACCCCCAAAACACACCTCCATGGAAAAAGGTACCCACCTTGGGGGTTGGCTCAAGCCCCCAGGAGCTCGAAATTAGGATAAACCCTCCCTTGTACCTCCCTAAGGTGGAGATTATTATAATGAGACTGATAATCAATTTATCCATACTATAAATATCTTTTCTTTCACTATTTGAGAGATACTTTTCCACTTTTCTGGTTCTCTCCGTGTTCACTCATAGTATTGCAATAAAACTTGGGAAACTGAGTCACTGAGTCTTGTAATTCTTTTGGTATGACTCCAGATCAGTTTGACCCTAATTCCATCCCACATCAATTATCCAGTAACTATGATAGTGTTAACTCATATTTATTTAGCATTTTAAGTTTTATAAAACAACATGGAGAATCAACAAATTAAGAGAATTTTCATTTTTCTTAGACATTATTGACTTATATGTATTACTGTAAAATTGAAAATTGACTTTTGTTTTGTTTTGTTAAGATTTAATCAAGCTAGATTTAATATTCCCTTTCAAGTGTCCTTCACCTTGTAAACTTCACCCACTACCTATATCTTGGAAAAACTTTCCTTGAGTGTCAGGCTTTTGTCTTGTAATTACCTCCATCTTTGCAACCCCACCCATCACCCCACTTTCCAGAGAAACTTGATTAATCTAAAAGGTCAAATCTCATCAATTTAAACTATTGTAGCAACACCCACTGTCTAGGAACCTTTGTCTTGTGACTCAAATCACTTATCTTGGATTTGGTTAAAGGGGGAGATTGTGATTATAAGGCAAAAAGAATTGGGTTCTAATTCTAGTTGGGCTAATCAATACCTGTGCTATCTTGAGTGAGTTGTTTAATATGTCTGGGTTTCAGTTTTCTTAATTAAATGACCTCTACAATTCTTTCACCAATAGTCAATTATTTTGAGATTTTGTACTGTCATCTTGCTAATTGTTACAAAAGAGCCTGTCAGTCCTCACTCAAAGTCTCTAGTCATTGAGAGAGTCCATTGACCCAATTTATTGGTTATTGCTAGCCTAAGTAATAAATTGATCATTCTTGGACTTTTGTCTCAAGTTTGCTTAATTTCAATTATGACATTACTACATATATTCAATATTATCTGAACATGTAGCATCTGTAATTAAAAATTTTTTTAAGTGAGGCAATTGGGGTTAAGTGACTTGCTGAGGGTCACACAGCTAGTAAGTGTTAAGTGTCTGAGGCCAGATTTGAACTCAGGTCCTCCTGACTCCAGGGCTAGTGCTCTATCCACTGCACTACCCAGCTACCCCCTGTAATTTAAATTTAATGATAAAATTGAGAATATTTTTGTTCTAATATCTAAAATTATATCTTAGTGAGATATAGAAATTAAAACTATCAGAATTTCAAAATGTCAGAGGGTTAACAGAGGAGAAAAGTGACAGGGAATATTATAAATCTTAGGCACTAATAGAAAAAGATTTTTGTTTTTTTTGGCAGGGCAATGACGGTTAAATGACTTGCCTAGGGTCACACAGCTAGTAAGTGTCAAATGTCTGAGGCCGGATTTGAACTTAGATGCTCCTGAATCCAGGGCCAGTGCTTTACCCACTGTACCACCTAGCTGCCCCCAGAAAAAGGTTTTCTTAAAGAGAAGATAAGATCTTACAAATACTAAGAAAAGTTTCTCTCACAATTAGAATTTGTGGCTTAAAAAAAAAAGAATTTGTGGCTTTTCCAGTACTGCTTTTAAAAGGACTAATTTTACCACTCCTCTGTTCATACAGGTGTCCCCAAAGTCTTTGTAGCATAAACTATCACTAAGACTTATGGGATACCCTGTACTTAAAATTTACTTTTGATGTGTATTACAGTCATAAATCCTTGAAGTAGTTCAGTCTAATTGCTCAAAGCTACAGCACTATTATTCTCAGTTGTGTTAAGTACTAAGCTTAGACTTTGTTTCAGATGTTGCTTAGGTTTATCGACTTCTTTCACAATCCAAACAGTCTGAAAGTCACCGTTATCCAAGATGATCCAAAAGTCTTAGAACTACTCTAAGATTTTTGGAACACCATATTAGTCTATCACTTGTCTTAATCCATATTTTACCTTTTAAAGCTTTTTAAATAGAGTACTACTATATGGGTTTTACATTAGGATCACAGTAAATCCTGGGGGAGGGGAATGGAGAATCAAAGAGAAAAGGAGAGTAGTGTTAATTATATTATAACATAGGTATAAATGAATAACAAAATATTAAAATTTACTAACACTGAAAATTATGTTTCTCAATAGACTGTAGTGAAAGGATTATATCTAATGTATATTTACATAGGTCATAGGTCATAGAAGTGTCCTGCACCCAACAGGGACTCAGTAAATGAATGACCACATGCATTTACAGTGAAGCGGTCACCATCTGAAGAATTTCTATAGCTCAAATTAGCTGGCTCAGCATCTGAAAGCTGCTAGCTGTCTGCCTATCTGTAGGCTATTAGTTGCCTAAGCCAGTCTGTAGCCTTTTATCTGCCTAGCCAATCTGTAAGGGGGGCTTCTAAAGATCCCCTGGGTTCATTAAGGGCCATACGGGGACCCAATCTGTAAAGGCCTGTGTCTTCCCCAACTGCTTCTCCCAGAGTACAAGAAACGAGAATAAAAAGCCTCCTTTCAAATAAACAAAAAACAGGGTTTATTGATGTGGAATAAACTTAGAAATAAACTTAGAAAAGCAAGAAATACCACCTGTCTGTGTTTAACTTTCTTGCCTGCAGCCATGAAATTTCCTCCGGCTGGCCACTGCACCACTGCCTGCGCTCACAACCCCCCTGTGTCTTCTTCTCCAGTCACTCCCCTCTACTTTATGTCTCTTTGTCTCTTCCTTCTACCAACCCCCTTCACTCGGTCACACCCTCTCCTCTCCCCTACATCTTCTTCTACCAATGACCCCCCAACTGCTTTACATCTCATCTTTAAAAAACCCTCCTCTCCCAGGAACCTTGGGCTGGCTGCCGCCCCCACAAACCAAGATAATTTGTTGGCACCCCCAGGGGAGGCTCCCAAAGCCGTCTGGGGCATAGAGACTCCGTGTGCACGTTCACTTGGCGGAGCGAGCTGGCGCCCAGGGCTTGTGTGTGTGTGTGTGTGTGTGTGTGTGTGTGTGTGTGTGTGTGTGTGTTGGAGTGAGCCATGCGAGGTGTCCAGAGGCTTTCAAACCTTAGCCAAAGGTGGGGGGGGGGGTCCCCAAATCAATTCTTAAAACAGAAAACAAGAATCTAATTCTTAAAATTAAAAAACTCTCAAGACAAACAAAGCAGAAGAATAATTTAACAGTAGCCATGAAATTGAGGCAATACAAATTATGAACCATGTATAAACACAAAAGTTGATGTCAAGATACTGACTCTAGACATTTAAGGAAAAAAAAGTTTCTAAACAAATCAGTTAAGGACAGAGGTGCCTCACTAAACATGATTACCTATAACATGTCTTCTGTTAGAAATACCTAGGACATATTGTACTTAAATATTACTTTTAATTATATCAAAATACTGATGTTCCAAATTCACTCTCCCAAGCACACCTGGGTCCTAACTTATTCACTTATCAATGTCACTTACTGATCTTGGAGTTCCTGTCTCTTTATTTTGACTGACCAATACATATTAGTGATTCAATATTTGCCATTTGTAATAAAGGCATATAAGTAAGCTGTCTGGTAGTCATATTAACCACTTGCATATGTGAAGCTTAAAATCTAAATGTTATGTCTAAAAATTTAATGAGTGGTCACCTTAAATTCTAAGCTTTAGCACCAGTCTTTGGGCAGTAAGCATTTATTTAAGTATATTGGGGTTAGCAAAGAGAGCGAGGAAAAGCCGCCTTCACCTAGCTATCTAAGAGCAAGAATGTCCTCAGTTCCCCCAGAAACTCCCTGTCAAATCAGAAGAGGGCAGTCTATACACACAGCTCCAAGCTAATTGGCTGGTCCATTGATTGACCCAACCCACAGGCAGTAGACATAATTTCCTTATGCCAATACGACCTTCGAAACCCCAGAAAAGTCACCTCATGCTTTCTCTTCAGGGTGGAGCTGCCCTGGTTCTCACAATGTCTTTCTCAGCAGGGTGGTGGCGCTCTGATTCTCACACAAAAGAGGGAACAAGGCTCTGAATCAAATTACAGGGATTAGCAAAAGTGAGCAGTAAGCAGAGAAACTAGTGCGTATTTTAGACTGAAAAAACCCTGGGCTTTTACCTAAACAAGTTTTGTTTTTTTTTTCTAAAAAAAAAATTGGTTTAGAAGAAAGGAAAAATTAAAGATACGTGTAGTAACTGTTGGCACCCCAACTGACAGGGTAGGTCTTCCAGAGAATAGCTACTCCAGGTTTGAGGTACTTTGGATTTGTAGCCCCGAAAACTATAGCTCATTAGTCCCCATCAATGTATTTGCTTTTAATAGTCATCCAGTAAACAAAATTAATTCAAGACAAAGATGTTAAATGAAATGACAGTAAGAAAAATAACAAGCAAACATTTCCCCCCAAATCCTGCAGTGTATTCTTCCAGGAATAGACACATCAGTGGAAAGAATGGGGCACACATGCAAAGAGTACATGTGGATAGAATCCATGTGTGTACAGGCCTACACATGAATAATGAATTTAAAACATTTATTAAGTACTCACTATGTGCCAAAAAGTGTGCTAAACCCTGAGGATGCAAACACAAAAGCAAAAGCAGATCCTTAAGGAGGTTAGATATTAATAGGGGAAACCACACATATAGGGAAGTGGTGACAGATTGAGAGAAAGAAATGAATACTACTAGAGCTGAACAGCAGCAGTGGGCAGACAGCATCCTCAGGCACATTTGGGACTTATGACCTGAATTGGAAAGAACTAGGGGCACAAGGGCAGTAGTTGAAAGGAGAAACCATAAAGAAATACTAAAAGAAGAGCTTGTGATTACTAACTGTTGTGCAAAAAGTTTTCATGTGATAGAAATTCTACAAAATGAAGTTATCACTTGGACATGAGGACCATTATATTGCACATAGGTAGTCACTGCCCCCAAGGAGTTGACATTCTAGTGGGAGAGAAAACATGCAAACAGTTGTGCCTTCCAGATAAACAAAAATTAAATAGAAGATATCTCAGAGAGAAAGCACTAGTAGTGGGGATTAGAGGTCAAGGTGGCCTCTGGAAGATGCAATTTGACTTAAGATTTGAAGGAAACCAGAGAATCCAGGAGGATGATGTGAGAAAAGAGCATTTGGGGCATAGAGGCAAACCATTGAAAAGACAAAGAGTTAGGAGATGGAGTGTTTGAAGAACAGCAAAGAGGCCAGTATTGCTAGCTTCCTACTAGGGGACTTCAACATACATATTGATTCTCTCTTAAATACTGTAACCAATCCTATGACCACTCTTCCACCCAGCATCAGCCACACACAAAGATGGTCATACCTTTGATTTTGCCATCACCCAAAAATGTACCATTTCCATTTTTAAGGATTCTTAAATACTCTTATCCTACCTTAAGATATTAGCTTTTTACCCCTCCCTCTGCTTGTTCTTATATAATTCTACTTTTCATCTTCACCATGACTTCCAATACCTTGACACCTCAATTCTCTTCTAGGCCTGCACTAGCTACACTCTCCTTTCCCACCCATCTTGTTTCCTTGGTGAGCCAATTCAATTCTACACTGTTCTCTCTTGAATCTTTCTCCCTTCTCCCTAACACCAGTCTCCCCCCCACCCTTATCAAATTACTGATTACTCTCAGTCAAACCTCCTGCCTTGAATCACTCCCACCATTTGTTGCCTTCTCACCTACACATATGATACTGAATGAAGGTGGAGAAAATCATATAACTTGTGATAAAATAATGGAATTTGGCAGATGCCCAGGGGTCCCACCTGATTGATTTTGTATTGTTTAAATTGGGTGAGAATGAGAAACTAAGTACCTACTTAAGGATGATTAGATGGGGACCACACCTGGCTGGCCCTGAGTGATGTCAGCAAGAGACTACTCTCAACCAATCAGATTGAAGGACCTCCCCTTTGGGGGAGGGAGAGAGGAACTAGGAAGTGGATGCTTGCTGATAGAAGAACTCCTCTTTTTGGTGAGAAAGAGGTGTGTGGTGGGAGAGGGAGAACAGGAGTACCCCTTGTTGGGGACATCGGCTTGGTGGCAGAATTTCATGTGGGCTGTTAGGAAAAGAAAGGTTTCTGTCTCTCTGGCTATACCAAATAGATCCAAGCTTTAATAAATCTTTAAAAGCCTAAACTCTTGCTGAATTTATCAGTGATTTTAGCCAACTTTCCCCCCAAGACTGGGGGGGCAGATTAGAACCCACATTTAGATTTTAAACAATACACTTTTCTGACTGATTCCACTAAAACTTTATGTTATATGACCTCAACTGGGCCCTTACTGCTGCCAGGCAATCCTGTTTTACTTTCCTTATTAACTCACTATACTACTCTCCACAGCAGATCTTCCAAATCTTTTCATCTTCAAACTTCCCCTGGCTCCCCACCTCCTCAGATGAGAACCTTGTATCACATTTTACAGAAATAATCAAGGCCATTCACCTTGAACTCCATTTTCTCCACACTTCCTTATCTATCACTAAGGTGCTTTCTGCCACTTTCTCTTCCTTCACCTCTCTCACATGATGAAGTGGCCTTACTTCTTACCAAGGCTAACTCTTCTACCTGTTCAAGTGATCTCATTCTATCTTGTCTCCTCAAACAGATTGCCCCCTCTGTGATCTCCACTCTTTCACTTATTTTCAATCACTCCCTGTCTACTCACTCATTTCCTACTGCCTACAAATATGCTCATGTTTCCTTTATCATGAAAAAAACCCTCACTTGATCCTTCCATTCTTGTTAACTTTCATCCTATCTCCTCTCTGACCTTTTTTGTAGATAAATGCTTTGAAAAGGTTGTCTACAATAGTTACATTCTTAACCCCCTACAATCTGGCTTCCAACCCTATCATTCCACTAAAAGTACTATCTCCAAAGTTACTTTCTTTTAGTTGCTAAATCTAATGGCCTTTTCTAAATCCTCATTCCCTTTGACCTCTCTGGAGCCTTGGACACTTTCACTCAATTTTCCTTGATACTCCCTTTTCTCTATGTTTTTATACCATTCCCTCCTGGTTCTCTCCCTACCTATCTGACTATTCCTTCTCTGGCCCCTTTGCATCCTTTTTCAAATCAAGTCCTCTAACAATAGGCGGGTGGCGACTAGGTGGCATAGTGGATAGCATGCTGGCCCTTGAGTCAAGAAGACCTGAGTTAAAATGTGGCCTCAGACACTAACTAGCTCTGTGGCCCTAGGAAAAGCACTTGACTCTGTCTCCTCAGTTTCCTCATCTGTAAAGTGAACTGGAGAAGGAAATGGCAAATCACTCTAGTCTCTTCTCTTCTCTGACACTGCTACCACTCTGATATAGGTCTCTATGACCTCCCACCTGCATTTTTGCAATAGTCTGCTGGTGGGTTTGTCAGCTTCAAGTATCTCCCCATTCCAATCCATCCTCCATTCATCCACTAAAGTGATTTTCCTAAAATGCAGATCTGATCATCACCCCCTACTCAATAAACTCCAGTGGCTTCTTGTTGCCACTGCAATTATCCAAAGCATTATCCAAAATGCTCTGTTTGATATTCAAAGCCTTTCATAACCTAGATCCCTTCTACATTTCCAATCTTCATATACCTTACTCTGGGATATGTACTCTTCAATTCAGTGACAATGGTCTTTTGGCTCTAAAGACTCTCTCATCTCTTGGCTCTGAGCATTCTCTCTGGCTGTCCTCTATGCCTATACTGCTTTTTCTCTAGCTATTGACCTCCTGGCTTCCTTTAAGTCCCAGATAAAATCCCATCTTCCACTAGAAGCCTTCTCTACTTTCCTTTTATCAATTATTTTCTATTTATATTGTCATAATCCCATTAGGTTGTAAGTTTATTGAGGGCAAGGACTGTATTTTGCTTCTTTTTGTATCCCATTACATAGCACGGTGCCTGGCACATGGTAGGCACTTTATGTTCATTGATTGGGTTTCAGAGTACCTGGAGAATTGTAAAGTATAACTTTTTTTTTTTGGTGAGGCGATTGGGGTCAAATGACTTGCTATTAAGTGTCAAGGGTCTGAGGCCGGGTTTGAACTCAGGTCCTCCTGAATCCAGGGCTGGTGCTCTATCCACTGCGCCATCTAGCTGCCCCTAAAGTGTAACTTCTTATACTTATTAGAAAGGTAGGAAGGAGTCAGGCTAAGAAGGTCTTGGAATGCAAATAGAAGATGTTATATTTGATCCTGGAAGCAATAGGAGATACTGGAGTTTGGTTGGATTGGGGTTGAAATGGTAAGGCCTGCATTTTAGGAAAAAATCTGTTTGATAGGTGTTTGGAAGATGTATTGGAGTGGATAAAAACTTGAGTCAGGGAGATCAACCAATAGATTATTGCAATAGTCCAGGTGAGAGATGATAAAGGCCAATATCAGGGTGGTGGTAGTGTCAGAGGACAGAAGGGAACATACATAAGAGATGATTTGAAGGTAACATTGACAGGCTTTGATAACACATTGGATATGAGTCATAAATGAAAGTGAAGAGTTGAGGATAACATCTAGGTAGAAGCCTGGGTAGCTAGGAGTATGTTGGTACCTTTGACAGTAAGAAGGAAATTATAAGGATGGGAGAGGTAGTGGGGTATTGTGTGTAAAGATGATGAGTTCAAATTTTGATATGTTAAGTTTAATATGTCTACAGGACATCCAGTTCAAAATATACAATAAGCAATTGAAGATGCAGGGCTAGAGGTCAGAAGAGAGGTAAGGGTAGATAATTCTCCAATAAGTACTTCTGATCATCACCAGCATAGAGATGATATTTCAATCTATGAAAAGTGATGAGATCACCAAGTAAGATAGTATAGGGAGTGAAGAGAAGAGGACTCAGAGGGCTCAGGATAGTCTTGGGAGATACTCCCAGTTAATGGGTGTGACCTGACTGAAGATTCAGCAAAGGAGACTGAAGAGTGCACAGACAGTTAAGAAGAATACAAGGAGAGAACAGTGTCACAAAGACCTAGAGTATTGAAGAGATACTCTAGAGAGTGTCAAGAAGTGAATGATCAGGGGTATCCAAGGCTACAGAGAGGATAAGAAAAATGAGGATTGAGAAAATGCTATAAGATCTGGCAATTAAGAAATTACTCATACCTTTGGAAAATTACTCATACCTTTTTAGTTGAATGATGAGGTAAGAAATAGGGCTGCAGAGAGAGAGTTAAGAACAGAGTGAAAGGAAAGGAAGTGGAGACACTAATTGTAGACAGCCTTCACAAGGAATTTATCCATGAAAAGGAAGAGAAAAAAAGATAGATAGAATGATAACTGTGGTAGTGGTGTTGGATCAACTGAATTGGTTTTTTGGTTTTTTTAGAATA
This sequence comes from Dromiciops gliroides, assembly GCF_019393635.1. Lineage (NCBI taxonomy): Eukaryota > Metazoa > Chordata > Mammalia > Microbiotheria > Microbiotheriidae > Dromiciops > Dromiciops gliroides. The sequence goes on along the minus strand of NC_057863.1, from coordinate 256,346,866 downwards.
AAAGAGACATGAGCATGTCTTTAGGTAGTAGGAATACAGCTAGTAGTCAGGGAGAGATTGAAGATTATTGACAGTGTAGGGATGATAGATGAGACAATCTGCTAGAGAAGATAGAATGGAATGGAATCACATGCATTTAGAGGGGCTTGCCTTGAAAAGATGGGCCACTTCTTGATGTGACAAAGGGTTGAAGGAGGAAATATTGGATGAAGGAATCTGAGTGAGAAAATGAAGAGCAGGGAAAAGAGGGAACTCCTAACAAATAACCTTATTTTTTTTTTCAGTGAAATATGTGGAAAGGTTCTTATATGAGAGGATGGGGATAGGAGGTCATGGGATGTTTGGTGAGTTGCTTAGTGAAGTATAAAAGGGCAACCTTTCTGTAGTGAAGACCAAGTTAAAATTATGTCACATAAATTTGTAGTGTACCTAGTCAACACAGTTGTGTGTTTCTTCCCCCCCCCCCCCCCAGCTTCATTCAGTAGAACATGAGTAGGATAGAAGGCAGTGGATTCTGGAAGTAATCCGAGGCTCTGCAGGGCTGGATCCATAATAAGAGGGCAAGGGACTTGAGAGAATAGGGCAGTGTTCACCCAGTTCACCTAGGGGTCAAGATGGAGAAGAGAGGAAAGTATAGTCAATGTAGGGGTGATGGCCTGGGAAAGAACTGAGGAATGGAGGTATTGAAGGTTGTATTGTGAACACAGGGTAGGGGTTATAAGGCCATGGGAAAAGAATGACAATATTGTGTTCAGATAAGGGAATTTTGGAGTTCACGAACATCGAAGTAGAAGCCTTGTAGGTGAGGCTTCTTGATGTAGGGGATAGGGAGATGGCCTCAGAGCCAGGAAGACCTGGTTCAAGTTACACATCTGATACATACTGGCTGTGTGATCCTGGGCAAAGTTCTTAATATCTCCATGCTCTTTGCAGTTCTCTAAGACTGTGAATTTTAGAGATGGTGTTGACCCACATTGGTAGAGAGAGTTTACTAGTCTGGATTTCCTTACACTAATGAAATCACTATATGAAATATATGCTATACATGTAGTATATACACATATACTACACAAACACATAAATGTTTGTGTATACATCTATACATGTATGAAATCTGTGCTCAAGCTAAAACAATTTTGAGGGACTGGGAAACTGATATATCTTAAAGATCATGAGCATCTGGAGGGAATAATAAGAGCTATTAAAAGTCAATCAAGAGGACATCAATAACCACTAATGCATTTGCCTATTTTATCATTTCTATAAATTTTTTATGAAAATTACCTACATATACACTTACTGATGTTATGTTATAAATGCCGGAAGGGAATGGAAAGATTTTTGTAAAGGATATTTTACAATAAACCACACCAAGCAGTCACAGGATTGACTGACAGGTAAAAGGTCAGCTAGGTGGCACGGTGGATAGGGTGCTGGCTTTGGAGTCAAGAAGACATCTTTCTGAGTTCAAATCCAGCCTCAGACATGTAATAGCTGTGTGACTCTGGGCAAATCACTTCACCCTGTTTGCCTCAGTTTCCTCATCTGTAAAATGAGCTAGAGAAGGAAATGGAGAACCACTCCAGTATCTTTGCAAAGAAAATACCAATCAAGTCACAAAGAGTTGGGCACAACTGAAACAATTGAACAACAACAACAAAATACAATATATCTCCATGTTTAATTGTTCTTATTATTCTAAAAAAGCATTTAATTAAATAGAGCAAATGAAACTTCAAAGGTTCTTTTTCAAAATAGTGTCTCCCATGCATAAGTTAATCATACAAAATCCATTGATAGGTGTGAGAAAAGAGATAATTTTGTGTAAAGATCCTATGATTAAAAAGTTTTTGCCATTGTCTTAGAGAATGTCCTGCAAAGAGTACAAGTGGATGAGAGATGCCTTTTAGATAGTGAGGCTCTCCAGATCCTTCTGTTTGCATACCATAGTATTCTAATTACATCAGCCTCTGGAACACTGCAGAGATTCAGAGTTCAGCCTAACTATACATGCAGAAAGAAAATCAACTGAAATAGAATACTTGCATTGTCTTTTTTTTTTTTCATCAGTACCAAGTCACTTTATTTGGATGTAAATGGTGGTAGTTTTTTGGTACAGATTATGAAAAGGTCAGATAACCAAAATATGCGTGCACTGAAAGACAGGAGGAGTGGCATCCACAGTTCCCAGGTGTGGGGGAAGCCAGGTGTGTGGCTTAGCTCTCGTTGTCACTGTCTCCAAGGGTGTGCTTGTCAAAAAGATATTCCGCTATGCCAGAACTGGGGGCCTCCATTTTGCGCAGGTTGGTTACGTGATCACCCAGTTGTTTGATGGACTTTACCTGTTCGTGCAGGTAGTGGGTTTCGATGAAATCACATAAATAGGGGCCATTTTTGTCAATTGCCAGCTTGTGCAGTTCCAATAATAACTGATTGACATTTTTTTCCAAGTGCAGAGCACGCTCCATTGCGTTCAGTCCACTCTCCCAGTCATCGAGGTCTGGTTTCTTGATGTCCTGCAGGAAGATGCGGCCACCGAGTTGGTTCTGCAGTTTCATCAGCTTCTCAGCGTGCTCCTGCTCCTCGTGGGACTGGTGCAGGAAATACTTGGCAAAGTTCTTCAGGGCCATGTCATCTCGGTCGAAGTAGTAAGATGTAGACAGGTAGACGTAGGAGGTGTAGAGTTCCAGGTTGATCTGCTGGTTGATGGCGGCCTCAGAGTCCTGGTGGTAGTTCTGTCACACCTGAGAGGGAGATGAGGTCGTCAAGGTCGTCATGGCGGCAGAGATGGTGGAGGTGGCTTAGACGAGGAGGCGGAGGGAGGAGGTGGCTGAGGCTGGGGCAGCGGCGACGGCCTGGGCGGCTGAGGCAGATGGTTGCTGCTCGAATGGTAGGACAGAGAAGTGTTGGTTAGTGGAGGTGAAGGTGGGAGAGGTGGCTAAGGGCGGCTCCTGCCCGGAATCCAGCAGTGGGTTCTGTTCAAAGCCTTGCATTGTCTAATCAATCAATAAACAAACATTTATTATATGTGTTATGTGACAGGCACTGTGCTATGTGCTACAGATACAAATATAAAATTGAACAATTCTTTTCCTCAAGGAATTACATTCCATTGGGGGAAGGCATATAGCTTATACATATACCCCTATAGTTTATGTGTTGAGTAAGGCTGTCTGTTTTTAAAAATACATAGATGTATGGCTTACAGGTAGCATGGGTAGGTATTTTTGATGTGGAGACAAAAAAGGGGTTAACAGAAAAACCTAAGACCCAAGCTCTAATTCAGATATGAGCTCTAAAAGGAATTCAGACCCCAGTTAATGGATAACTTAAGACTTGAGTCTTCATTAATATAAGTCAAGGCCTAGGTTTTCGTGTACCCACATTAATCAGTACCCATAACAAGAACATTGTGATGTTTAAAATCTATGTTGTGTGATCATCTTAAATTAGAAAGTTAGCCCTAGTCTTTGGGCTTTTAAGGGCTAGCCAGGTGTGATTACAATCCAGTAAACTTGAAGTAGGCTAATCACCAGTCAGTCACTCTCACTTGATTCAATCAGTCTAGATTAATCTCCAGGTGGGTCTTTGAGTATCTTCTAAATCCCATTATTTCATCACAGCATAAAGAGGCAGGTCATAGAGACTTTAACAATAACAATGATACACTGACAAGTTATAGAAATTCAAATTGAAAATAAATGATAAATGAAGATGTTTTGAAACTTAAGCATGGGAATCAAAGAGATATTACACAGAAAAAGGCCAAATTTGTCCCCAGATTCACCTTATAACATGTAAACTCAAAAAAAAAAAACCATACCTCCACAGAAAAAGATACCTGACTCCGGGGTTGGCTTAGAACCCCAGGAACTCCAAATTAGTATAAGCCCTCCCTTGTACTTCCCTGAGGTGAATATTATTATAATGAGACTGATAATCAATTTATCCATACTATAAATATAACTATCTTTCCTTTCCCTGTTGGAGAGATACCTTTCCACTTTTCTGGTTCTCTCCCTGTGGTCACTCACAGTATTGTAATAAAACTTGGGAAATTGAGTCACTGGGTCTTGTAATTCTTTTGGGATGACTCACAATCAATTTGACCCTAATTCCATCCCACATCATTTCCACCTTGGTGTAAAATGGGAGAATAGCCTCACGTTTATCACTAGCACTTTAGCTGAGAAGGGACAGGAAAAGATTCAGGATAGGTAAGTATGGGTGATCTTTCCAATCTCCAAGAGGATATTGTGCCACCCCTCAACTATTTTTAGTATTGGGGTATGATTTTCTAGGGGTTTAGAAGAAAAGCTGCTTCTTTACTCTTAGCGTCAACTAGATAGTGGAAAGAGAGCTAGGCCTGCAGTCAAGAAGACCTTAGTTCAAATCTAGCCTCACACACTAGCTGTGTAACTAGCTAAATCACTTAACTTCTGCCTCAATTTCTTATATATAAAATGAGGATAATAATAGTGCCTACCTTTCAGGGTTGTTGAAGATCAAATAAGGTCATATTTATAAAATGTCTGGCACTTAGAATTTTATAAATGCTAGCTACCATCATCATCACCATCATTATTATTTTAAGTAGGGAGGGTAGCCGTTATCATATTCTTGCAAGTTTAGCCTCTTTGCATCAAATCATCTTATACAAAAGACTGAGAAAATCCATTTATTTAAGCAGAACTACATATAAAGATGAGAAAAATACTATAGTTATACTGTTAGCTATTCTCCTGGAAACAAGACAAAATCTCAGCTCAGACCAAGAAGGGAGAATGATCTCACCCCAGGGAAGTTCCTTTTAGCATTATTTAGAGTTGTAATTCCTGAACATCTAGGGACTTTATGGGTCTGGCATTGCATTCAAGAATGCAACTCTGGGGGCAGCTAGGTGGCGCAGTGGATAGAGCACTGACCCTGGATTCAGTAGGACTTGAGTTCAAATCCGGCCTCAGACACTTGACACTTGCTAGCTGTGTGACCCTGGGCAAGTCACTTAACCCCAATTGCCTCACCAAAAAAAAAAAAAAAAGAATGCAACTCTGAAGACTTCATTTCACTACTCAAAAGTTCATGAAATTCAATAGTCTCTTTCTTGACTACTTTACTGGAGGTTCTTTCTCAAATTACATCTGCAACTGACTCAGGTTAAGTCCTTTTTGGCAGACTTTCAGTGTCACAATCAATATCTTCTCAGCTAATCAGGAGTCATATTCTCCCTCTAGCTTTGTAGCATGGAACATCAGGTTTCAGGGCACTAATGAAGGGGGTGTTACTAACAAGAGATTTAAGGTAACCTTGGGCTGGAGAAAGGCATTAGCAACTGATCAGGGAGTGCAGGGGAACCAGGAAAGGCCTCATCCAGAAAAGAGCACTTGAGCTGCGTCTTAAAAGAAACAAGGGATGCCAATAGGCAGAGTTGAGGAGAGAGCACATTTCAGAAACTGGAAGATAGTCAGTGCAGAGGCATGGTATTTAATGGACAGGCCAGAACCAGCCATCATTCAATTAATTTAGATTCACTGTTGGAATGAAATGAAATAATAGTAGTTGTTCAACAGTTAACACAAGGTAGTTTATGTAGCCATAGCATTAGGAAAGATATTAAACAAGGATACTGCAGAATTAGTTTTGGGGGGGCAGCTAGGTGGCGCAGTGTATAGAGCACCGGCCCTGGAGTCAGGAGGACCTGAGTTCAAATCGAGTCTCAGACACTTAACACTTACTAGCTGTGTGACCCTGGGCAAGTCACTTAACCCCAATTGCCTCACTAAAAAAAAAAAAAAAAAGAATTAGTTTTGGGTAGATGCTTCCATCTAGAAATGTGTCTGGTCAGTAGAGTTAGATGGCATAGTCTTGGGACATTTGGCAGGTCTGAAGGAAATTGATTCCATGTGAATGGGCCCTTTTATGTCCCTAGGTGATTAGGAAGCCATGTCAATATGGCAGAAGGCCATTAGGAATCCTAGAAGCATTAAGGAGTGTACAGTAAGGGAGGCTTAGTTGAAGTCCCAGGAATCTTTGTTTATTTTAGGGTAAAAAACTGGCCTAAATCAAGTTGTGAGAGAGGGGGAACCCAGGTAGAGAGGTATTCTATCCCATGATTACAGGGCATCATGTGTTATATGTGAGAAACAGCTAGAAGGATAGTTTGTCTAAACTATAGATTATATGGAGGGGAATAACGTGTAATAAGTCTGGAAAAGCAAGCTATGCAGTTTCATTAACAGCTCCCAGATCTAATCCAGTGGTGTCAAACTCAGATGAGTTCTAGGTGTCCTAGATTGTGGAAAAAAAGTTTAAATTGCTTTACCTTTTCCACATAACTCCAATTTGGGAGAGGTTCTAGAGGTTATGAAAATTAGAGAAAATGTGTAATCTTCTGTCTTGCTCATCAGATCCTGTAATTGCATCTTATGAGGGTATTAAATTCTGAAAGCAATAAGGTAAAAAACGAGGAAACCAGTTGTAGCAGACATTTGGCAAATTCCTGTAGCAGAGAAAATTTTCATTGTAGGGCTGCATGAATTTCTGGGAGACTTAGTCTCAAATAGACAGTGCTGTTTCCTTGCAATTTAGGAGAGTATATTTGCAGATGGACAGGGTTCAGTGAAGATCCTGAGTGGTAATTCAGTAGGGAGTAGGAGCTCAAGAGGCAATTAGAGGATAGTAGACTGAAAGATTGCCAGAAATCAAGGTGAGGGATAGGCATGAGAAAAGTGGTTATTTTCTATTATATCAATAACCCATTATTAATTAGGATCCAGGCTTTTTATTTCCTCATTAAGGGACTAGTCCCTGTAAGTCAGTCAGCCTGTCTCAGAAGGACATGACTGGTAGATGAGATTGTTCTAATCCTAGGGGAACATGCTGCTAGATCTTGGGCAGGACCCCACCCAACTAGTGACCTTACTTCTATTTATCATGTAAATAGAATCTAATTTAGGTGAATTCCTGCCCCATAGCAATAAGCCCAGAAAAAGTCTAAATTTATAATTTTTAAAGTCCTTTTTTGACTGCATCCTAAATTTTTTGGTATGTTTTTATTGTTATTATCTTTAATTAAATTATTGATTGTTTCTCAAGTCTAATAGTGGGGGGGGAAAGTTGGAAATGGAGAGGGTGTTGGGTGATTTGGGGGAAGTTCTATCAGAAACTTGAATCACTAGAGGTGTGGATTAATGGAGCTAATGTTGAGGTACTCTCTCAGTTGACTTTTATAGGCTGGAGGAAATCTCTAAGGATGTACTCTTACAAAGTCAACTAAATCTTTTCAAGTCTCCAAATGGGGAATACTTAAAAAAAAATCTTTTTAGGTGACTGAGATGGAAAATTATTTGCACCTGGACTCCTAAAGACAAATTCCTGTTGCAGACAGCTCCCTGATGGTGATCTAAAAGAGAGGGAGGTAAAGTGTTTTTGATAGTTTGGATTTATATATGTCCCCCGCCCACCCCCCCCATCCCCCGGGTCTTCCATACCTCATGCCCAGTCAGTCTCAGGGATAAACAGATCCTACATTCAGGGCGGAACCCCATGAGAATGGGTTGAGAATTTAGCCCTGGGTTTCTCCTGCCCATTGGTTATACATATATAGGCTATATATTGAGCATGAGTTTGAGATAGCAGTGGCCATCATAGATAGAGTTGTGGTTATGAAAGGGTACCCTACAGGTGGGCAGAGGGCAATGACAGCATATCCTGCTAAGAGTTTGAGGATGGCTCCTGAAACATGCAGGTGTTAAGAAAGCAAAGAGGTAACTTGTAAAATTGTATAGTACTAGGGCACTGGTATGCCTTCATCCCCACCCAAGCCTGGGGCAACCCTTTAAAACTTTGGATCGTTCAGGAGATACTATGGAGGGCAGAACAGAGAGGAAAGGGGTATTATAGACTGTTTAGGCTGTTTAGGTATGTCTTTGCATGTTACTATGGGTAGGACCAAATGGAAACCTTTAGGGTTATTCAAACTATTCTACTGTAGGGCCAAAAAATGTCCAGTCTATAAGAAAAATCAATGAGGCAGAGCTCCAAGCCAATAGCACTTTATTAAAGGGTCCATGGTTCTCTCCAATGAAGTGGACCTCAGATCTTCCTCACAATCTGAGATGCTCCCTGATCTCCAGGACCTTGTTTTTATAGAGTTTGATACCCAGACACTCAAGACAGGCAAAGTAAAATACAAAATCCTATTGGTTGATAGTCCTTGTTTTTGAGGGCCAAAAATGATGTATCAGCCAAAAAATGGTGTACCAGTAGGGGCATCATGGGTTGGGTGAAGCATGGGATATCTCTGCTGACCAGTAGCCATAAGAAGGGCAAGACAAGAGTAATTTCTGGTGACTAAGTGGTCATAAGATGGTCACTTGCTCATGTTGGATAAGAGGGGGTGATATGGAGGTACAAAAATAAGTTGGGGGACTTTCCATATTATGCCAAAGTTTCCTACCTATGCTAGGCTTGGACATGGAATTTGAGCAATACAGGATGGAGATATCTTTGTCAGTATTCTTGTGGTTCCTCAAGTGAGTGTTGTAACTGGTAAACAAGTGGTAAACGATGGATTACGGTTTGAGACCTACTATAAGAACCTATCTTATCTAATCATCCCTATATTATTTATGTAAAATATGCATTAGTACATGTTTATTCTTGTGCTATTGTAAGACTATTGACTAAATGTATATTACTAGATGATTATAATAATTGCTAATAATCATTACCCCTTATGGGATCACTCTGATCTGATTGATAATGATTAGAATGGAGTAGAGGTTCAAATGAATCATTTCTCACACTGTGTAATTAACACCATAAAGTATTAGGCCCACAGGGCCATGAAAATTAATTTTTTTTCCATCTTTAGAGATGAAGGAAGTTGGAGTATTTTGTTATATTAACTCTCCTTACAACAAACCTGTATTACTGTTAAGGAAGTAGATGGGACCTGGCAGCTTACAGAGGACTCCAGGGAGCTGAACAAAGTCATCATTACCATCAATAAAGCTATTCCTGACCTTAATGTCATAGACCAGGTAGGGCAGGCACAGGGCAAGTGGTATGAGGTTATTGACCTTGTCAATACTTTTTCAGAATTTTAAACTAAAAATCTAGTAGACATCTTAAACTCAACATGTCCAGGACTGAACTCATTATCTTTCCCCCCTCAGCCCAACCTCAACTTCCCTAATAGCTCCAAGAGCAACATAATCCTTCTAGTTCCTCAGGTTCATAACTGAGGAGTCTTCCTTGTGTGAGAATTGGAATGACACCCCCTTCTGGGAGGGACATTGTGAGCTCTAGCCATGAAAAGAAAGCATGTGACTAGCGTCTGGAAGTGACCTTTTCTGGGGTTTCTTGGCATCAGGAAGTGATGTTTGCCCTGACAAACTTACTAGCCAATTAGCTTGGAGCTGTGTGTGTGAGGACAGCCTGGCTTCTGGTATCAGAAGGGGATTCTGGGAGAAGCCCCTGAGGAGGGCCCTTTTGTTTTGGGGACTTCGGCTTGGTGAGAACACAGATTCTGGGCTCTTTTAGATAGGTAGATGAAGTTTGCTTTTTACCTCTCTCTCTCTCCTCACTAACTTCTGATGCACTTTAATAAATACTTAAAAGTCTAAACTCTTGCTAAAGCTTCTAATTTAAGGCAACCATTCATTAGATTTTAGACATCATAGCTAGAATTTTAGGCCCTTACACTTGATAACTCATTCTCTCTAACCCCTCCATTTCCGATCTATTCCTAAGATCTACCAATTTCACCTTTATAATATCTCATGAATATGTTTCCTATTCTCTACTGACACCCACTACTCTGGTGCAAGTACTCATCACCTCACTCCTGGACTACTATTGCAATAACTTGCTGGTGGGTCTCCTGCTTCAAATCTCCATTCAGCAACCAGAGTGATTTTTCTAAAGCAAAGGCCTGACTTTATCAACCCATTACTCAACAAACTCCTGTGGCTCCCTATCATCTCGAAGATCAAATTCAAAATCCTTTGTTTGGCATTTAAAACCCTTCATAACCTAGGACCCCACCCCTGCCACTTTTCTAGTCTTCTTGCACTTTACTCCTTGCCATACACTCTTCAATCTCAAAGAAGACAGTCTATCTCTCCATTTTATGCATTTTCTCTGGCTGTGTCTCATTCCTGGAGTCCCCTTCCTTTTCCACTTTGCCGATCAGCCTTCCTGGCTTTCTTCAAGTTCCAATTAAAATTCTGTCTTTTACAGGAAGAATTTTCCAATCCCTCTTAATTCTAGTGCCTTCTGTCATTTAATTATTTCCTATTTTTTAAAACTATATATAACTTGTTTGTACATACCTGCTTACTTACTTATCTCTCCCATTAGATTATCATCTTCTTGAGGGCAGTCACTGTCTTGCTTCCTTTTCCTTCAGTATTTAGCACAGTGTCTGGCACATAGTAGGACCCTAATAAATATTAATGACTGACTGACTTTGCATTTGTATCCACAGTGCCTACCAAAGTAATCTCTTAATAAATGCTAATTCATTGATTACTTTATGAATTATATTAATTTTATTGTAGATCTAAAAACTTTCTTTTTACCCCTTTCCCCCTTCTCTTAAATTCTGTTATAATTACTGCAAAAATGAAAGGTAGTCTCAAAGGACCAATGGTCATAATATATTTTTTTCTTTGTTTAAGGGATTGTTATGGTTACTAATTCATCATGTTCTAGCTAACCTTCTGGTGCTGAATCTTTCTTTACTTAGATTTCTACATTGAACTCTGATCCTTAGAGAGAAGATGAAGTCTGTGATGGGGATAATACCTGAAATCTTTTTCCATATGGTAAAAACATCCCAGAGTTTGTGTTGTGTGGCAACCCTTCAAGAACCAAGGATTATTTCTATGCTGTAGAAGCACCAGATTACTCCTGGGCACTATGCTTCTCTTTATTCAGTTAGAGATTGTGTTAGTATTTTTGGCTGACATATTATTGACTCATATTGAGTTTTCAGCTCAGTACCCTAATGCCCCTTGTATCTTTTTTTTTTTTTTAGTGAGGGAATTGGGGTTAAGTGACTTGCCCAGGGTCACACAGCTAGTAAGTGTTAAATGTCTGAGGCCGGATTTGAACTCAGGTACTCCTGACTCCAGGGCTGGTGCTCTATCCACTGTGCCACCCAGGTGCCCCCTTGTATCTTTTTTTAAAATAAGAACTGTTGCCTAGACCATCTACTTGTGAAGTTGATTCTTTTGAAGCAAGTCTAAGAATTTACATTTATCCCTACTAAAATTCATCTCATTAGATTTGGTATAGCATTCTAGCCTGAAAGATCTTTTTGGATCTACATTCTGCTAGTCAACATAACTCATAGACATTTGTATCATAGTACTTGCAGGGCCTGGAAATCTTTTCTATCTTTGTAGAGTATTTACAATCATTCCCTGGAATGCTGGGAGTTTTCATCTTCATGCCTTAACACTGGGTCTCATCTATGCCTGGAATGCTTTTCTCCCGTATGCCTGCCTCTTAGCTTTCCTGGCATCTTTCTTGACTCAGCACAATTCTTATCTCCTGTAAAACATTTCACTGATTCTCCCAGCTATTAGTGTCTTCCCCTGTCATATTATTTTCCATTTGCTTTGCATAATTTTAGTATGCAGCTAGTTATTTATATGTTGCCTCCCTCCATCAAAATGTGAGATCTTTGAGGGCAGAGAAGGTTTTTGTCTTTCTTTGTATTCTCAGGCCTTAGTTTAGTGCCTGGAAGATAATAAGCACTTATGAAATGCTTGTTGACTGAGTTGCTCAGTTGAATTTCTAAAATCTATTCCTCTTCACCTCCAGGAGTGTGTTGGCCAACTGCTTACAACTGGCTTTCCAGAAAAAGAAAAAAAAATACACTCATACATATATCTATCTACATGACCCACTTAAAAATTTAATCTATATTATTATTTTTTTAACTTTCTTAAGTCAACAATCAAAAACAGCAACCAACAATCAAGCCCTGATTTGTGTTTGCCAATTTCTGACATATAAATGCTTTGAGAATTTAACAATCAGCTCTCTAGAACAATGGTACAAGCTGGCTCCAGTACACTAGTGGATCCCATCTTTCTTTTCTGCTGCCAAAGTTTCTGTTCTTCAAAAACTAGTTCTTTCCATGTCTTTTTGAAGAGCATTTCTCTGCTTCTTCAATTTAATCCTTGAATTCATCTCAGACTTTAAACAGACTCTATTTCTCTCTCTCTCTCTCTCTCTCCCTTCCTTTCTTTCTTTCTTTCTTTCTTTCTTTCTTTCTTTCTTTCTTTCTTTCTTTCTTTCTTTCTTTCTTTCTTTCTTTCTTTCTTTCTTTCTTTCTTTCTTTCTTTCTTTCTTTCTTTCTTTCTTTCTTTCTTTCTTTCTTTCTTTCTTTCTTGGCAATAAAGGTGAAGTGACTTGCCCAGGGTCACACAGTTAGTGTCAACGGTCTCAGGATGCATTTGAACTCAGGTTCTCCTGAATCCAGTCTTGGTGCTTTATCCATTGCGACACCTAGCTGCCCCCTTAAAACAGACTCTAGAAGTGCAAGATGGGATGAACTGACAAGGCCAAGTCACTGTTAGATGGTATGACTGATGGGGATGGGAGAGGGAGGTGGAGAAGAGAGAGTAACTCTTTTTTCCCTGAAAGGATCTCCACTACAAAGCACTTCTGAGCCTTCACTTCATCAAAAGTGGCACCTGAGGAAAGCAATTCCTAGGACCTAACATATGGGTTGTCTGGCACACGGATAACACTTGAATCTAGTTTGTGTGAAGTTCCAGGTAACTGAAGCTGCTAGACAATTGATCTATTTATAATGAAGGTGTTACTTTATTTACTACTATAATGGATAAGTTTTAATTTATATGATTTTTATTTTGATATATACCTGAAAAAGAGTTATTCCTCTTCATGTCAGGAATAATTTTTTTTTTACCTTTATCATCACATGAAAGTGGATTTGGTTGAGACATTTTGAGTCTAACACTAGCTCTTAGCCTAGCTCAGAAAGATTGAGCATCTTTGAGAGGCAATATAATCTTGGTATTATAGTTTAACTCGTTTTGTGAGGAGTATCTGAGGAGAATGCCTTTTAACTGTCATTCTGGGGAAATGGTTAACTATAAAGACCAAAGAGAGGACAAACAAAAGGGGCTAAGAGAATTTAATTCAATTTTTTCTTATAAAGAATCATGGGGGCAGCTAGGTGGCGCAGTGGATAGAATACCAGCCCTGGATTCAGGAGGACCTGAGTTCAAATCTGGCCTCAGACACTTAACACTTACTAGCTGTGTGACCCTGGGCAAGTCACTTAACCCCAACTGCCCCACCAAAAAAAAAAAAAAAAGAATCATGAAGAGAATCCTTTAAAATAGATTTTAGTTGGTATGCTGAGAGAAATGAATGTTGAGACAGTATTTTCAGAACTGAGGTTGAGTCAACAATTGCAGTGATGGCTAAAAGTGATCTTGTGATCTTTCTTACAACTGATAGCATTGTAAATAACCTTATGTCATTATTTTATTATTTGTTACATTGTTGTTGTTGTTGTTGTTTTTTTAGTGAGGCAATTGGGGTTAAGTGACTTGCCCAGGGTCACACAGCTAGTAAGTGTTAAGTGTCTGAGGCTGGATTTGAACTCAGGTACTCCTGACTCCAGGACCGGTGCTTTATCCACTGCATCATCTAGCTGCCCCTGTTACATTGTTAATAAACAGTAATGCTATGACATTTCTTTAAGCCTTAGACATTAGGAATTTTCATATATGAAAAGAGATGTGCAAATGCCTATGGGAATAGTGGTTTCTCTAGTTCATTTAGTAGATAATGATATTGACTAAATGGGATAAAGGTAATTAATGAGAGAGATGTTACAATTTTAGTAATTAATGTGGAAATATCAGAATATATTCCTTGATTACCTTAAAGTAGTATGAGAATGAATGAAAAAAATTATCTGGTAGTGTACCAGTCAACCATAAAGCCTGATAAAAAGTCAATATGAAGAAGAGACTTCTTAAGACCTAAGTGTTAGCATATTTATATGGCACTCTATGTCATCATCTTCATAGCTGATCAGATAGCAAGTCGTCACAGTGCTTGATATTTGATCCCTCTGATAGATGAAAGCAATTGACCTTAAAGTGACAGATTCTGCGGTAGTCTGCAGAGCCTGTTTAATTTTGCTTCCTGAGAAGGCATGAAAAGAAATCACTTTAAATTTTTAAAAAGCCATCAAAATCAACTTCCTGTTGCAGGAAATAAAGGGAAGTAGCTTAAACATTTCGAATTCAAATAGAAATAGTCAGTACATAAGGATCACCTCTGTCCACATATTGACTTAGAAAACACATATTAGGGGGCAGCTAGGTGGCACAATAGATAAAGCACCTACCCTGGATGCAGGAGGACCTGAGTTCAAATCTGGCCTCAGACACTTGACACTAACTGTGTGACCCTGGGCAAGTCACTTAACCCTCATTGCCCCACAAAACAAAAAAGAATTAAAAAAAGAAAACACATATTTACATGATTTATGTTCTCCTGCATTTTTATCTATTTTGTTGATTGTTTTCCAATCACATTTTAATTGGGTTCTGGCTACAGCTGGGAGTGTTGCAGGTTTAGGTGTTTGACAAGTCTTGCATATAAGGTTAAAAAAAGAATCTGATGCCTTCCAATTAAATGGAATTCCACCACAATTTCAACAACTGAATTTTAATTGTAACTATCTTTTAGACATTTGTAATTAAAATTGTTCCCACTAGGGTGTGCTAGTTCTCAAAATAGTTATACTTTTCTTATGTTAACAAATTTACTGTGATCTTGTCTTTCCCAAAATGACAAGTTTGAGTACATACGATGTTTTAACATCAGAACAATCTTGTATACTATGTATGAATTCTGCTGAAACACTAAAAAAATTAATTTTATTTTAGACCAGAAAAATCACAAGTTCTCATTGTCTGATAAGTCTAACATATTTTCTTAGCTTTCATTATTTTGTTATTTTTGTATACTTGTTAGGAGTTTAATGTGAAAGGAATTTTCCAGGCTTATTTGCTGAAAGTAGCAATTCTACTTAAGTAATATCTTTTTTTTTTTAATTAAAATTTTTTTTTTTTTAGTGAGGCAATTGGGGTTAAGTGACTTGCCCAGGGTCACACAGCTAGTAAGTGTTGTCTGAGGCTGGATTTGAACTTAGGTACTCCTGACTCCAAGGCCAGTGCTCTATCCACTTCGCCACCTAGCTGCCCCTTAAGTAAAATCTTTGTGTACTTCAGTATTGTGTATTACTACAGATTGTATGTACTACAGATAACATATCTTTTAATCCACAACATATCAGATAAACTTTGGCATCCTAATCCATAAATACTTAAGCTCTCCGTTTTTTAAATTCACTCAGTGATATTTGAAAATTAGATGACATAGTAGATCAATTTTAAATAAACTTTAGTATAGATCTTGAAGCTTAATACATTATTTAATCTTTTTTTTTTTTATTTGAAGTTATAACTTGTGCTACAAGACTCTGGACTGGATCCAATCTTTGGACCAACCAAATCATCATCCTCTTCATTGATCACCCTTTCTTTGGCTTGTATTGTCTATACTCAAAGTTTATGCTAAGAAATGTCAGAATATAGCTTTTATTAAGTATACACAGGTGTGGAAAACACTCAATAAAATTATGCAAATATTGGGAATGGAACAGCTAGTATTTCATCTCAAAGTACATAGAGAGATAAATGCTTACTAGGTGACCAGGCACTATGATAAGCCCTGGGGATACAAATACAAGAAACCAAAACAGTTCCTTTCCTCAAGGAGCTTACATTCTAATGCAGGAGTACATAAACCAAGGGGAATTTGAAGGGGGAAAGTGAACATATGTGATGACATGGTGTGGAGATGACCAGGAAGCAATGCAAAGTCTTGGTCTGAGTAAACATAGTGAAAAGTCACCCATCAAAGCCCATTCCAGGGGCAAAATCCCCAGTTCAGGTGAGATTATAGAAACACTACCTTGCAGTTTGAACTTCCCTTGAAGTGGAATTAAAATTGGGGTTACTTTAAATCAAACTCTTGACATTCTGGTGAATCCCTCAATTCCATAGGATACTATGCAGTGTCCCTAGACTTGTAGTGATACCCTGTGGTTTAGATTCTCCTGGAAGAGAGATATACAGGGAATATTTTTAAAAAATAAGTATTTTATTTTTTGCCAATTACATGTAAAAATAATTTTCAACATTCATTTTAAAATTAAAAAAAATTTGATTTCCACACTCTCCTTCCCTCTTCCCCCCACATTGAGAAGACAAGCAATTTTTTTTTTTGCGAGGCAATGGGGGTTAACTTGCCCAGGGTCACACAGCTAGTAAGTGTCAAGTGTCTGAGGCTGGCTTTGAACTCAGGTCCTCCTGAATCCAGGGCCAGTGCTTTATCCATTGCGCCACCTAGCTGCCCCAAAGGCAAGCAATTTGATACATACATGTGTAGTCATGCAAAACATATTTCCATTTTAGCCATTTTGTAAAAGAAAGCAGAGTCCAAAATAAAAAAAAACAAGAAAAATAAAGAAAAATTTAAAAGTATGCTTTAATCTGCATTGAGACTCCCATCAGTTCTTTCTCTGGAGATGGATAGCATATTTATTTTTTTTATCATAAATCCATCAGAGTTGTCTTGGATATTGTATTGCTGAGAATACCTAATCATTCACAGTTGATCATCTTACAATATTGCTTTTACTCTGCTCAATTTTCTCCTGGTTCTAGTCATTGTACTTTGCATTAGTTCATTATAAGTTTTCCAGGTTTTTCTGAGAGCATCTAACTCATCATTTTTTATTTATTTATTTATTTATTTATTTTTTGCAGGGCAATGGGGGCTAAGTGACTTGCCCAGGGTCACACAGCTAGTAAGTTTCAAGTGTCTGAGGCCGGATTTGAACTCAGGTCCTCCTGAATCCAGGGCGGGTGCTTTATCCACTGCGCCACCTAGCTGCCCCCTAACTCATCATTTTTTAAAGCACAGTAGTATTCCATCACAATCATATATCATAACCTGTTCAGCCATTCTCCAATTGATGAGCATTCCCTTCAATTTCCAATTCTTTGCCATCAGAAAATGCTGCTATTAATATTTTTGTACATATAGATCCTTTTCCTTTTTAAAATCTCTTTTGGTATACAGAACTAGTAGTGGTATTGCTAGGCCAAAGGGTATGCATGGTTTTATAGGCTTTTGGGCCTATCCCTATCCCTCCCTCCTTCCCTTCCTCCTTTCCCCCTTCCTAAGGTGATAAGCAATCAGATATAAGTTATCCATGTGCTATTATGTTAAATACATGCATATTAGTCATTTTGTATAAAAAGACTTAAATAAAAGAAAAAAATGAAAGAAAGAAACTGAAAAATAGCATGCTTCAGTCTGTATTCAGTCAATATCAATTCTTTCTCTGGAGGTGGAAGGTATGCTTCATTATTAGTCCTTTAGGATTGTCTTGGGATCATTGTATTGTTGAGAAGAGCTAAGTCATTCACAGTTCTTCATAAAACAATATTTCTGTTACTGCATACAATGTTCTTCTGGTTCTGTTCACTTCATTATATATCAGTTCATGTAAGTTTTTCCAGGCCTTTCTGAAATCATACTGTTTGTCTTTTCTTATAGCACAATACCACAACTTGTTTAGCCCTTCCCCAATTGATGGGCATTCCTTTGATTTCCAATTCTTAGCCACCACAAAAAGAACTGCTACAAATATTTTTTGTACAAATAGGTTCTTTACCCCCTTTTTGGATGTCTTTGGTATATAAACCTAGCAGTAGTATTATTAGATCAAAGGGTATGTACAGTTTTATAACCTTAGGGCATAGTTCCAAATTGCTCTCCAGAAAGGTTGGATCAGTTTACAACCCCATCAGTGGTGGATTAATGTCCCAGTTTTCCCACATCCCCTTTAGCATCCAATATTTTTCTTTTTTTGTCATATTAGTCAATCTGATAGGTGTGAGGTGGTACCTCAGAGTTCTTTTAATTTGAATTTCTTTAATCCATAGTGATTTAGAGAATTTTTATATAACTATATATAGCTTTGATTTTTTTGTCAGAAAACTTCATATCCTTTGATCATTTATCAATGGGGAATTACTTGTATTTTTATACATTTGACTCAGTTCTCTATATATATGAGAAATGAGGCCTTTATCAGAGATACTTGTTGCAAAAATTCTTTCCCAGTTTTCTGTTTTCCTTATAATTTTGGTTGGATTAGTTTTGTTTGTGTAAAGACTTTAAAATTTTATATAATCAAAATGATCTATTTTACATTTTGTTTTGCTCTCTATATTTTCTTTGTTCCTAAATTCTTCCTCTGACCATAAATCTGACAGATAACAATTCCATGCTCTCTTAATTTGCTTATGGTATCACCCTTTATGTGTACCCATGTATCCAATTTGACTTAATTTTGGTATATGGTGTGAGATGTTGGTGTATCCTTAGGTCATGCCATACTGTTTTCCAGTTTTCCCACAGTTTTTGTCAACTAATGAGTTTTTGTTCCAAAAGTCTGGATCTTTGGGTTTATCATATACTAGATTACTATGGTCATTTACTACAGTGTAATTTGTACCTGTTCTATTCCATTGATTTGCCACTATGTTTCTTAGCCAGTACCAGACTGTTTTGATAATTACCACTTTATAATACAGTTTGAGATCTGATATGGCTAGACCACCTTCTTTGATGGGTTTTTTTTTATTGACTTATTGGAGCAAATTATAACACATGGAGAAGTGTGAGCAGTGGAGGGAAAGGGAGGTGAGGTGATCATCTCTCAAAGAGGGAATAGAATACACACTAGTTGGGTATAGAAAT
The DNA here is from genome assembly GCF_019393635.1 of Dromiciops gliroides. Classification (NCBI taxonomy): domain Eukaryota; kingdom Metazoa; phylum Chordata; class Mammalia; order Microbiotheria; family Microbiotheriidae; genus Dromiciops; species Dromiciops gliroides. Next base: position 256,327,960 of record NC_057863.1, on the reverse strand, counting down.
CTATTTTATCCTATTGAGAAGTAGGAGGGGAGGGGAACAAGAAAAGGAGGGAGGGCTGAGAGAGAGAGAGGGAGAGAGAGAAGAGTAAACAGGGGAAAATAGGATGGAGGGAAACACACAATAATCATAGCTATGCATGTGAATGGGATGAACTTCATAAAATTGAAACAGATGACTGAGTGGATTAAAAACCAGAATCCTAAAATACGATGTTTACAAGAAACACATTTGAAGCAGATAGACACACACAGAAAAAAGGTAAATGTCTGGAGCAGAATCTATTATGCTTTAGCTGAAGTAAAAAAAGCAGGGGTAGCATGTATGATCTCAGACAAAGCAGAAGCAAAAATAGATCTAATTAAGAGACAAGGAAGGAGGGGGCAGCTAGGTGGCACAGTGGATAAAGCACTGGTCCTGGATTCAGGAGGACCTGAGTTCAAATCCAGCCTCAGACACTTGACACTCACTAGCTGTGTGACCCTGGGCAAGTCACTTAACCCTCATTGACTTGCAAACAAAAACAAAAACAAACAAAAAAAGAGACAAGGAAGGAAATGATATCTTGCTAAAAGGTACCAAAGACAATGAAGTACCATCAATACTAAAAATATATGCACCAAATGTTATTGCTTTCAAATTTCTAAAGGACAAGTTAAATGTGTTACAGGAGGAAATAATAAAATTATACAAGTGGGGGACCTCAACTTTCCCCTCTCAGAACTAAATAAATCTAACCAGGAAATAAACAAGAAAAAAGTAAAGAGGTAAGTAAAATCTTTTAAAAAGTTGCATCTGATGGATCTCTGGAGAAAACTGAATGGGAATCAAAAGAAGTATACCTTTTTCTAAGCAGTACATGGCACCTACACAAAAATCAACCATGCATCAGAGCATAAGACCCTCAAAATCAAATGCAGAAAGGCAGAAATATTAAATGTATCCTTTTCATATCATAATGCAAGAAAAATTATATTCAGTAATGGGCAATGGAAAGATAGATTAAAAATTAATTAGAAACTAAGTAATTTAATCCTAAAAATAATTGGGTCAAAGAACAAATCATACAAACAATCAAATACTTCATTAAAGAGAATTACAGTAATGAGCAGACATACCAAAATTTATGGGATGCAGCCAAAATGATACTTTGAGGAAAATTTCTATTTCTAATTGCTTATGTCAATAAAATAAACAGACCAATGAATTGGACATACAACTAAAAATACTAGAAAAAGCAATGACTATTCTGTTTTTTTTTTAACTTTTGCCAGTTTTCTGTATGAAGTGAAATCTCAGATTTGTTTTGATTTTAGTTTCCCCTATTGTTAGTATGAAGTTTAAAATCTAAATTGTGGTCGCCTTAAATCAGAAGCTTCAGCTCCAGTCTAGTCTAGAGTTCCAGTCTAGTCTAGAGTTCCAGTCTAGTCTAGAGTTCCAGCCTAGTCTAGAGTTCCAGCCTGGTTGGGTTCTTCCTGAAGTCCTCCTCCATGAGCCTGCTTTAATCAGGAACAACCTAGCAAGCTGTTTGTGGAAGCTTTTTATAGAACTGGAACAGAGGCAGTCCTTATACACTGCTTCAAGCTGATTGGTTGGCATCATCCAAATCCATTGGCTTTGAAGGTGTTCTCAAGTTGAGTTCATAGTCTAGTTTCTGAGAACAATACCTTCTTAAGGGATACCAGGTGTGATTACAATCCAATTAACTTGAAGTAGGCTTAATCAGCAGTCAATCACTCTCACTTGATTCAATCAGTCTCAATTAATCTCCAGGTGGGTCTTTGAGTATCTGCTAAATCCCATTATTTCATCACATTAGTGACATGAAACATTCTTTCATATGATTGTTAATAATTAGTAATTTTTATTTTGAGAACTATTTGTTTATATCCTTTGACCACTTCACTACTGGTCATATATTCTTCAGCTTTCTATGTAACTAAGATATTGGGCCCTTTTCAGAGGACTTTTCCCTAGCCAACATTTTCCTTTTTATAATAGTTGTGTTAATTTTGTTTGTATAAAAGCTTTTTAAAATTTCATGAAATTAAAATTATTTTATCTTTTATAATTGTTCCTTTTCCTTATTTGGTTAAAAAATTACCACCTCTATAGTTTTAAATGGTATATGATTTGTTTTTGGTTAAAAAGAAACCTGATTTTTTCTTTTTCCTTTTTTTGTTTAGTATTTTATTTTCCAAAATATATGTAAAAACAAATTTTGACATCAATTTTTTAAAGCTTTGTGTTCCAACCTCTCTTCCTCCCTCCCTCCCTACTCCCCATCTCCAAGAACTCAAGAAATTCAATATAAGTTATACATGAATAGTCATGGAAAACATCCCCACATTAGCTAGGTTGTGAGAGAAAACAGACAAAAACCAAAACTTCAGATTAAGGAATTGTCAAAAAACCAACAACAACTGTGTTTCAATCTGTTTTCAGATACCATCAGTTCTTTCTCTGTAGATGGATTGCAATTTTCATAAGTCCTTCAGGGTTATATTGGATCATTGCCTTGATGAAAATTACCACGTGCTTCCCAGCAGATCTTCTTACACTAATGCTGTTATTTTGTATACAATACATTTCTCTCTGCTTCAGTTCATGTGGGTTTTTCGAGGTTTTTTCTGATAGTCTCCTGTTCATCACAATTTCCATATAGTACCTTGAACTTGACAGATAATTTTCTTCACAATAGTCCAGCAGAGTAGGTACCATACATTTTGCCATTATAGTCAATCATCATAACTATTTCTCTCTATCCTATTCCCTTCCCATGATATTTACTCTATTTTCTATCTTCTTTTTTTCCATAAAAGTATTTTATTATTTTCCAGTTACATGTAGAGATAGTTTTCAACATTTGTTTTTATAAGATTTCTACTTTCAAATTTTTCTCCCTCCCCTCCCTCCCCACCTCCCCTATTTTCTATCTTCTTTTACTCTATTCCTCCTTAAAAGGGTTTAACTTCTGACTGTCCCCTCCCCTGGTCTGCCCTCGGTTCTTTCATCCTTCCCTCCTTATCCTCTTCCCCTCCTACTTTCCTGTAGGGTTAAATAGATTACTCCTCCTAATTGGGTGTGAATGTTATTTCCTCCTTGAGCCCACTCCGATGAGATTAAAGTCTTTGAGCTAATTCTGTGTTCTAAATTTTTCTTCCTCCCTCTTCAACCCTCCCTATGAAAGCAAGCAATTCAATATGTCATACTTGTGCAGTTATACACATCTTCACCTTCCTCGAAAGTGTTTTGCTTTTTACTGGTCTCTCCCCCAATCTGCCCTTCCCTCCTTCCCCTCTTCTCTCCTCTCCCCCTTATCTCCTTCCCCTCCCTCTTTCCCTCAGGGCAAAAATATATTATTATACCCACTTGAGTATGTATGTTATTCCCTCTTTGAGCCAATTATGATGATAGTAAGGTTCACTCACTCCCCCACTCCTTCCCCCTCTTCCTCTCCCCTCCATAAGCTTTTTTCTTGTTTCCTTCATGTGAACTACCTCTCCCCAGTCCACCTCTCCCCTTCCCCCTCCCCCAGTGCATTCCTCCTACCCCTCAACAATATTTTAAAGATGGCATAAAAAAACCCCACCAAAAACAAAAAACACAAGGGGCAGCTAGGTGGCATGGTGGATAAAGCACTGGCCCTGAATTCAGGAGGTCCTGAGTTCAAATCTGGCCTCAGACACTTGACACTAGCTGTGTGACCCTGGGCAAGTCACTTAACCCTCATGGCCCTGCAAAAACAACAACAACAACAACAACAAACAACCAAAAAACAAAGATGTCATCATGGGTTAGCTGCTAGGTGGCACAGTGGACAAAGCACCAGCCCTGGATCCAGGAGGCCCTGAGCCCAAATCACACCACCCTGTTTGCCCCACAAAGAATAAGGATAAACAAAAAATAAATGCTTTACAGATATCATCCCTTCATATTCACTTCAGACCTATGTCCTCTGTGTATTCCTTATTGAGAAAGTTCTTATGAGTTTGAAATATTATCTTCCTGTGTAGGAATGTAAACAGTTTAATCTTTTAATATCCCCCATGATTTCTTTTTTCTGTTTACCCTTTTATGCTTCTCCAGGGTCTTGTATTTGAAAGTAAAATTTTCTATTCAGTTCAGGTCTTTTCATTACAAAAGCCTGAAAATCCTCTTTTTAATTGAAGTCCTATTTTTTCCCCTGAAATATTATACTCAGTTTTTCTGGGTATGTGATTCTTGGCTGTAGTCCCAGTTCCTTTGCCCTCTAGAATATCATATTCCATGCCTTTCAATCCTTTAATGTAGATGCTGCTAGATCTTGTTTTATCCTTATCGCAGCTTCACAGTATTTGAATTCCTTTTTTCTAGCTGTTCGCAATATTTTCTCCTTGACCTGGGAGATCGGGAATTTGGCTATAATATTCCTGGAGGTTTTCCTTTTGGGATTTCTTTCAGGAGGTGATTGGTAGATTCTTTCAATTTCTATTTTAGCTTCTGCTTCTAGAATATCAGGGAAATTTTCCCTCACAATCTCTTGGAGGATGGTTTCTAAGCTCTTATCTTGGTGATGATTTTCAGGAAGTCCAATAATTTTCAAATTATCTCTCCTGGATTCATTTTCCAGGTCAGCTGTTTTTCCAAGGAGATATTTCATATTGTCTTCTATTTTTTTATTCATTTGGATTTGCTTTACTGTGTCTTGGTTTTTCGTAAAGTCACTAGCTTCCATTTGTTCAATCCTAATTCTTAGGCAATAATTTCCTTCAGAGAGCTTTTTTATCTCCTTTTCCATTTGGCTTTTCAAGCTTTTGACTCTTTTCTCATTACTCTCCTGCATTGCTCTCATTTCTCTTTCCATTTTTTCCTCTCTCTAAATCTTCCTTCTATCTCTCCTACTTTCTCTTCAAAGTCCCTTTTGAGTGCTTCCATGGCCTGAGACCAATTCATATTTTTCTTGGAAGCTTTGGATAAAGGGGTCCTGAAGTTGCTATCTCTTCTGAGGGTGCACCTCGATCTTCCTTGTTGCTAAAGAAACTTTCTATAGTTCTCAACTTTCTTTGTTTTCTCATCTTGCCATCTGTTATTTGACTTTTAACTCCCACTTACAGTGGGGCCCTACTTCCAAGTTACACTGTCCCAAGTTTCAGAGGGTTTCTGGTGTTTCAGTTGGAGGGAGGGCAGGTTTTTCTCTTGCCTGGCCTGTTCTCTGGTCTGAAGATAACCTCAAGACAACTTGCTAATTAACCAGTCAGCAGAACTATGTGTGCTGTGGATCTTAGCTTCAATGAACTTGCGCCCCTGCCCCACCTGGGCCTCCTGTTGCTTAGGATTTCTTCCTGGTTCCCTTCTGGAGTGGAATAGCTGAATTCCTCCTTTGGTCTCACAGATACTCCTGTATTCTTCCCCTCCCCTTCCCTCCCATGCCATTAATCCCTCTCACTAGACCATAAGCTTAGTTCCAGAAGATGCTGGTGCTGCAGCTGATATGAAGGCTCGGGGGTAAGTTCTTCTTGTGCAGCGTGTCTGGGGTTTGTGTAGGTGCAATTGCAGGGTTGAGCTCTGATTGCAGCCCAGTAAGGCCCCCTTTAATCTGGAAAATAATCTCAGCCTATCTTTTTGTGGGTTTTGCAGCTCCAGGGCTTGTTTTATTGCTGTTTTTGGAGTTATCTGATTTTTTTTTCAAGGCAATCAGGGTTAAGTGACTTGCCCATGGTCACACAGCTAGTAAGTGTCAAATGTCAGAGGCTGGATCTGAACTCAGGTCCTCCTGACTCCAGGGCTGTTGCTCTATTCACTGCAGCACTCAGCTGCCCCCAAAATCTGAAGTTTAATATTCAGAATCCATTTTGAACTTATTGTAACAATGTCTAAAATGTATAGATGTACAGGTATTATTATTGCATAATTATTCATTTCAGAGTTTTTACAAACGTATGTATCTGATAAATATTATATAAAATATAATGGTGGTTTTTCTTCATTCTTCAAGAGCACCAAAATGACAACACTATGTTGAGGTCAAGTTACAGTGTGTCCGACTTTGGCTGACTAAACCAATAGGAGCTTAGAAGGCTCTACCATAGGTCAGGCACACATAGTCCACATGAACATTTGGAGTGGCAATGTCTCTAAATTTGTGCATCTCACATTTCTTTTTAGTTACTGCAATTCTGTTTTGATCATTGAGTACAGCACCTTCTTTGATGCAGGCACGCCATGATGGATGGTTCTATGCCATTGCCTCCCATGTTTCACAATCAATTCCAAATTTCTTCAGAGACCTTGGGAGTGTCCTTGTATCACTTCTTGTGACCTCCATGTGAGTGCTTGCCTTGTGCAAGTTCTCCATAAAATAGTCTTTTAGGCAAATGTACTTTCATTATGTAAAACATAGTTACATAAGTTTAAAATAAGTCCCTATATGTATATGCACAATATCCATATATTATTTTAAACATTTATTATTCTAATTATATTTATCTAAGAAAGAAAAAATTATAAAACAGCTCTACAAAATAAAAGTCAATATTGCTATAGGATGTTGGTCTAACTCTAATTTCTTCAAGACTGTGTTTCCCTACACCATGCCCTCCAAGTTCTTATCAGATAGGGAATTCTTTCCTAGGTAGTTTATCTTTTTTTTTTTTTAGTGAGGCAATTGGAGTTAAGTGACTTGCCCAGGGTCACACAGCTAGTAAGTGTCAAGTGTCTGAGGCCAGATTTGAACTCAGGTCCTCCTGAATCCAGGGCTGGTGCTCTATCCACTGCACCACCTAGCTGCCCCCCAGGTAGTTTATCAAACTGAATTATTGAATTCAATTATTTCTGACTTTTAATCCTCTATCTGGTTTCATGTATCTATTTTCTTTTTTTTTTAAACCAATAGTAAGTGATTTTGATGATTGCTGCGTATAATATAGTTTGAAGCAGTCTGGAAGTGGTATTTATTCTGCATTCATTCTTTTAACATTCTTTTTTTTGGGGGGGGGCAGGGCAGTGGGGGTTAAGTGACTTGCCCAGGGTCACACAGCTAGTAAGTGTCAAGTGTCTGAGGCCGGATTTGAACTCAGGTACTCCTGAACCCAGGGCCAGTGCTTTATCCATTGCGCCACCTAGTTGCCCCCTGCATTCATTCTTTTAAACATTATTTCCCTTTATATTTTTGATATTTTTTCTCCAAATAGTTTGATACAGCAACAAATCTATAAACTAACTTTGCTTGTCTTGTCATTTTTATTTTATTGACATGATCTAGCTATGAGTATTGAATATTCTTCAAACTATATAAGTTGCTCTTTATTTCTTTGAGAAACATTTTTTAGTTGAAACTGCAGAGGCATTGAATATACTTTAATAGATAGATAACGAAATATTTTATACATTTTGCAGTTACTCCAAAAAATGGGACTTTCTTTACAGAAATGCTTGGGGTTTTTTTTGGGGTTGGGGTGGGAGGTTGAGGGTATTATAACTTTGCTGAAGCTTTTAATTTTCCCAGTTTCTTTTCTTCCTAGGATTTTCTAAACATCATGTCCTCAGCAAATGGGGAGAATTTTTATCTCCTATACCTTCATGCCACTGTTCTCTGTTGTCTCTTTATTGCTAGCATTTACAGAATTATATAACTAAAAAACAGGTAAAGGGACCATCACTGCTTTGCTCCTGCTTTGCCTAGGCAACCAGGTAATACAGAATTAGATAATTCTGAGTCAAAATCTGGCCTCCCATACTTACTAGCTATGTGGCCCTGGGCAAATCACTTCACTTCTGTCTACCTCAGTTTCCTCAACTATAAAAGGGGATCATAATAGTACCTTTCTTACAGGGTTTCTGTGAGGATCAAATGATCTAATATTTGTAAAGTGTCTAACACATAGTAGTTGCTTAATAAATGTTTGTTCTCTCCTTCCTCTCTGTGTTTATTTGGTTTATTGGTGTTTTTTGTTTCTGTGGGGGCAACGAGGGTTAATTGACTTGCCCAGCATTACACAGCTAGTTAGTGTCAAGTGTCTGAGGCTGTATTTGAACTCAGGTCCTCCTGAATCCAGGGCTAGTGCTTTTATTCACTGCACCACCTAGCTGCCCCTTCTCCATGTTTATTTGGAAAGCTTTGAGGTCTCTGTCTCCCCTGTATGCCTTCATGACGTCAGGGCCCAAAGGCCCCTGGAGCAGAGCAACCTGCTTGCCAGGAGATTAGACTAGATCATGAAGGTTTTAATCTAGGGCAGATGTTTTAGCTGATCAAGGTTCTCCTCTCTGTAAAGTTAGAAGGCTTATGTAAGAGACTTGCCCTGGGCATTCCCAGATCACCTCACAAATAGAGGCACTCTGCATCCTATCTTTTCCTACCACTGGGTGGGTCTGTATAGCCTCCTTTGATTGCCTTCCTAGATAGAAATGGCTGAGATGGGACTTCTTTTTCTGGCTTGTTCTTTACTTGTACACTCTTTCTTTATTTCTTTTTTTTTTTAAGCAACAAACATTTATTTTATTTTTTCCAGTTACATGTAAGAGTAGTTTTCAACATTCATTTTCATAAGATTTAGAGTTCCAATTTTTTCTTCCTCCCTCCCTTTCCTCCCCCCCTCCACAAGATCACAACCAGGTTATATATGTACAATCCACAAGTGTTCTTTTTATCAGTTCTTTCTATGGGGGTGCATAGTAAGCTTCCTCATTAGTTCCTTGGGATTGTCTTGGATCATTGCATTGCTGAGAGTAGTTACAGCATTCACAATTGCTCATTGAACAATACTGCTGTCACTATGCACAATGTCCTCCCAGCTCTGCTCAGTTCACTATACACTGATGTTCATTAGTCTTTCTAGGTTTTTTGGGATCATCCTGTTTGTCATTTCCTGTAGCACAAGACCATTCCACTACAATCATATAGCACAGCTTTGTCCATCATTCCTCAATTGATGGACATTCCCTTGATTCTCAATTCTTAGCCTCCACCAAGAGTTGATATAAATATTTTTTGTACAATTTTCCCCCTTTTCTCTTTTTCATGATTACTATTAACTGTTTCCCTTCCATCCTATTCCCTTCCCCATGATATTTATTCTATAATCCATCTCCTTTCATCCTATCACTCTTCAAAAGGGATTTGCTTCTGTCTGTCCCCTCCCCCACTCTGCCCTTCCTTCTTTTGTCTCTCTTTATCCTCTTCCCCTCCTATTTTCCTGCAGGGTTAGAGAGATTACTCCACCCAATTGAGTGTGTACATTATTCCCTTCTTGAGCCAATTCTAATGAGATTGAGGTCTTTGAGCCAATTCTGATGAGTGGGGGGCAGCTAGATGGCACAGTGGATAAACCACCGGTCCTGGCTTCAGGAAGACCTGAGTTCAAATATGACCTCAGACACTTGACACTTACTAGCTGTGTGACCCTGGGCAAGTCACTTAACCCCCAATTGCCCCACAAAAACAAAACAAAACAAAACAAAACAAAACAATTCTGATGAGTGTTAGGCTCATTTACTGCCCAGATTAAATAGATTACTCCACCCAGTTGGTTGTGTCTATTAGTCCCTCCTTGAGGCAGCTCTGATGAGTTTAAGGTGTTTGAGCCTTTTCTGATGAGTATAAAATTCATCTACTGCCCTGCTCCTCTCCCATCCCTTTCCCCACTCCATAAGCCTTTTCCTGTTTCATGTAGGATTTCACCTCTGCCCTTCACCCTCCCCCAGTGAATTCCCTTCACCCCTCAATTTAACCCTAAAGATGTTATCATCTAGTTAAGTGACACAGTGGACAAATCATCACCCCTGGACCCAGGGGGATCCCAGCCAAACCCTGGCCTCAGACACAAGACAGTTGACCATTGTATGACCCCAGGTATGTCCCCCAGCTCCAATTTTTTATGGTTCTCTAGGGTCTTGTATTTGAAAGTCAGATTTGCCATTCAGTTCAGGTCTTTTCATCACAAATATCTGAAAGTCTTCTTTTTCATTAAAGTCCCATTTTTTCCCCGCTGAAAGATAATGCTGAGTTTTGCTGGGTAGGTGATTCTTGGTTGTAATCCCATTTCCTTTGCCCTTTGGAATATCATATTCCATGCCCTCCAGTCCTTTAATGTAGAAGCTGCTAGATCTTGTGCTATCCTGACTGGGGCTCCACAGTACTTGAATTCTTTCTTTTTGGCAGCTTGCAATATTTTCTCCTTGACCTGAGAGCTCTGGAATTTGGCTATAATATTGCTGGGAGTTTTCTTTTGGGGATCTCTTTCTGGGGGTGATCGGTGTATTCTTTCAATTTCTATTTTAGCTTCTTCTTCTAGAATTTCAGGGCAATTTTCCCTGAGAATATCTTGGAAGATGGTGTCTAAGCTTTTCCTTGATCATGGTTGTCAGGTAGACCAATAATTTTCAAATGATCTCTCCTGGACCTATTTTCCAGGTTGGTAGTTTTTCCCAGAAGATATTTCACATTGCCCTCTATATTTTTATTCATTTGGATTTGCTTTATTGTGTCTTAGTTTCTCATAAAGTCACTGGCTTCCATTTATTCAATCCTAATTCTTAGGCAATTATTTTCATCAGAGAGCTTTTCAAGCTGTTGACTTTTTTCTCATGTCTTTCCTGCATCATCCTCATTTCTCTTTCCATTTTTTCCTCTACCTCTCTAACTTTATATTCAAAGTCCCTTTTGAGCACCTCTATGGCCTCAGACCAATTCATATTTTTCTTGGAAGCTTTAGATATAGGGGCCCTGATGTTGACATCTTCCTCTGAGGGTGCACCTCAGTCTTCCTTGTTACTGAAGAAACTTTCTATGGTCCTCCCCTTTCTCTGTCTGCTCATCTTGCCTTTCTTTTACTTGACTTTTAGCTCCTTAAAGTGGGGCACTGTTTCCAGGCTGCAGTATCCCAAGCTTAAGAAGTCCCAGGTGGTATGATTAAAGGAGGATCAGGTTCTCTCACTGTCAGGATGGCATTTTGGTAGAGAAGGGGATATGACATCTGATCTTGAAAATATTAAAGTTAATTTTTGTCAGAATATACAAAATGATCCTTAAGAATAGTTTTGCAATAGCAATTGTATGGATCCTCACTAACCTATTAGGTTGTATTCAATTGATAAGCAGAAGCAGTTTCCCATGCTTCTAATAAAAAATGTCACTCAGTGACCTTGAACTAGTTTCTTAACCACTTTGTGCCTCCCTTTCCACATCTGTACACTGAAAGAATACAGTGGATGTTTCTAAGAGCCCACATAGCTTTAAATTCCTATGGCCCCGTAATAATGCCTATGTCTTTGAAATGTCAATTTACTAAGCTGAATAAACACTATGAAATTTCCTCCTACTCCATTAGACATCTCTAATTACTTTTTTAAGGACAGGAAAAGCCTTGAGAATCTCTAATAACCTGGATTTTCACATATCTGCATAGTGTCTGGGTCTAATGAATTTGATAAGTTTATATTGCACATAATATTATATAGTCACAGGGTTGAAACTCTTACAGCCATATGTCTCAGGTACTCCCCCTGTTCAGGAACCTTTAAGATACTGTACAACTGCTTGTATAATAATATTAATCTCTTTCCTTTATGCTTTCAATCCTTCCTTCTCTACCTTCCTCTTCTCTTCCTCTATCCTGAGCACCTCCCTTTTCTTATGTGCATGTATATAAAGTCTATTTATTCATTTATTGTGGAAAAAGGTTTTTTATTAGAACAAAAAATCTTACTTGACTAAAAAAATTCAATCTTTTTCATGCCCCAATCTCACAAACATGGAAACAAAACACTCTCTCTTTTCTAGCACTCCATTAGTATGCTGGAAAACAATTCATAATAATATGCTTTCAAAGACTGTTTCCAGAATGGAGGAGATACTGTTTTTAGTTACATATGAGGATGAAATTATTTGTCATATCACATATAGCTGTAGCACCTTGGTTTAAGGTAAAAAAGAGGAAAAAGAATCCCAGGGAAATTCAGTTAAATAGAACAAAAGTCTACTCATGTTATTCTAACATTCTATTTTTAATGTTTGATGAGTATGGTCATGAGAGAATTCAATTAACAATCCTAAATTGTCGAATCAGTTTATGTTTTTTGCAGTAATATTGGAGCAAGGTGTAAAGCCTAAAATTCTAGCTGTTATGTTTAAAATCTAATGTGTGGTCATCTGACCTGAGCCCAGTGTGGGGGAGAAACTAGCTAAGATTTACTGGTCAATTCAGCAAGAGTTTAAACTTTTAAGTATTTATTAAAGTGCGTTAGAAGTTAGTCAAGAGAGAGAGAGATTGAGAACAGATTTCTTAGCTTAGATCTATTCAGGATAGCCAGAGATAAAACCTTGCCTTTCCTTAACAGCCCATGTGAAGTTCTCTGTCCACCACCAAACCAAAGTCCTGAACCCAAAAGACCCAGATCCTTAGCTGCTTCTCCCAGAAGCCCCCTGGGAAGCAGGGCCGTCCTCACACACAGCTCCAAGCTAATTGGCTGGTAGCACTGATTGACACGACCCACAGGCATTAGACACAACTTCTGGATACCAATCTGACCTTCGAAACCCTGGAAAGGTCACTTCCAGACACCAAGTCACATGTTTTCTTTTCAGGACTGATTCTCAAAAGGTCCCTCTCAGCAGGGGGTGTTCCAATTCCCTCAAAGGAAAAACAATAGCATCACCAATGCCAAATGGGTCAAAAAGGGGGAAAAAAAAACATCTCAAGGATACCAAAACAGTTTCTAAGGACAAAAATATAGGTTAATTATTACATCTTTGGAAGATGCCATAGGGGTCTGCATCTATTATTAGGAATATAATATTTTGAATTTCTAACTTTTCTGTCTAAGGGTGATGGTACTAATATTCTATCAAAGACTACTAATCAAATGGTTACCTTGGAAAAATTGAACAAAAAAAAGCAGATAAAGTAGAAAATGGTTTGGTTTAATGTAGTTAAATAATAATAATAGCTTAGTTCTCTAAATAATTATCTAAAATGATAAAGTGAAGAGAAAGTGCCTATCAGCATTAGAAGAGGGAGTTTCTTACCTAGTAAGTTCTATTATGGGGAAGATAGGGTAGGGGGTTTGGGATAGGGGTAGGGGTTGGGGTTTGGGATAGGGGTTCAGGTTGGGGTTTGGGATAGGGGTTGGGGTTTGGGGTCCTTAGAAATTCCTCTTTAAAGAATTATACCGGGGCAGCTAGGTGGCACATCGGATAGAGCACCAGCCCTGGAGTCAGGAGGACCTGAGTTCAAATCCGGCCTCAGACACTTAACACTTACTAGCTGTGTGACCCTGGGCAAGTCACTTAACCCCAATTGCCTCACTTAAAAATAAAAAAGAATTATACCCTCTTGCACACAAATCCAATAGAATAAGATAATAGTTTATTTAGGGGTTGGGAAAGGGAAACCAAGAGAGAAATCTTTGGACTTATGGGGAGAAAGCATGGCACAGAGCATGGCTCTGAGATACAAATCTTCTTGAGCAGGAGACAGGTAGATACTTTTATAGAGGACTGATAGAGGTGATAATTTGACTGTGGAATGTTCCCTTATTGAGGGAGGACAATCCCCCACTGGTGGTGGCTGGGGGAATTGGGTGAGGGGTGGCTGCGTATCTCTCTAGCAATCTCTTTCTCTCTTCCTCCTGCCACAAAGGCAGCAGCCACACCTAATCTTATCTCCCCAGGGGTTGGGGAGACTGGAATGAAGGGTGGTGGTCTTGGAGCTAGCTCAGTCCTGATCTGGTTCCACTTATCTCTTTAGGTGTATCTGTCCTTTGGTTGAGTTTCTCAAGGAGAAGGTTCTTTGATGTACCCCAGAGAACTTCTGGGGTGGCCTGGGTCCATAACATTTCCCCTCTTCTCTATATCTAAGGAAAAGGGGCAAAGATTCTTCTTCTGTAACTGCTTCATGCTGAGCGGGGTTGAAGAAATCATGGTGGGGGTGGGGGCAAATGGGGAAAAGTGGGGTAGGCCTGGTCTGGAGTGCGAGGAGATGTGAGGTCCAGAGGGTAGAAGGAGACACATAAGTACAGTGGGTAGCAGCCATGAGGTTGAATCCTTGAGCCTAGATGGAACAGACTTAAACAAAGATTTAAAAGAGACCAGGGAAAAAAAAAAGAAAAAGGACTTATCAGATAAGGAGTAAAGTGTAGGCACTTTTCTTCAGCTGAGGCTGGCAAGGCTGAATGCAAGACAGGGCATGGCCTGCCTTATAAGAGTTAAGTAATCTGATCAAAGCTAATTCTATGCAGTTCAATGGTTAGACTAAAAAAATTTTTTCTTTGCAACTTTTACCCATTACAAGTAATTCCCAATTTTAAACTATTCTACCACAAAAGATTTTAAGAGTAGCAGCAAACAAATCAACAATTGTGAGATGGCTAAAGGTTATTTCTTCTGGTCTATGCAGTGAACTAAGAGCCCATAAGCTAGGAACTTCTCACTGAGTTCTTTTTCTTGACATCACGCCCTAATAAGGGCCGAGGTGAAGAAAGTAAACCCAGGAAGGGATGAAGGAATTTGCGATCCTCATGCACAGACATTAAAGGCAACCTTGGCCTACATTTAAGGGGTGTTCCCCCACTTCCTACAACCTGTGCCTTTGATGGAATAGTAGGACCTGAATGAGAGAGTAAGACAGGGGTTGCCCCTGAGTCATCCATAGACTTACCTCCTATGTCCAGCTTGACCCTGGGCTTGGCCATAGAGATGTCAGTAACAAGGGGCTGGCCAGGAGACTGGACTGCAGGGAGCTGGGTTTTTGCTCGACCAGTCTCTTAGGCTGCACTGGGGACAAGGAATTAGGGGAGGTTGCCTCACCTTTGAGGAGTGTCCCCCACTCCAGTGTCCCAGTTTATTGCAGCTGCCAGAATCTCGGCCACCCAGAGATCTGTTGGTAGCAGACGTGTTGGCTGCTGCTATTAGCAAGGCTTGTTCTATGGAGTGGGCAGGAGCCATCTTTTCTCTCTCTTTGGCTACTGCAAGGTCCCTGTTATAAAAAATCTTAAAAGCAACATCAAGGAGTTGTGAGGGTGGGGCTTGGGGATCCCAGTCTAATTTCAGGAGTTTTCTCCTAATATCAGGAGCAGATTGGCTAATAAAATGCATATTCCTACTTCCTTTTCTGGGTCCAGATTAGTGAATTTTTTCATAGAGTTCATGAGGTGACTTATGAAAAGAGCTGGGTTTTCATCTGGCCCCTGTGTGATCTCCTTCACTTTCTCTTCTTTCTTTTTTTTTTTTTGCAGGGCAATGAGGGTTAAGTGACTTGCCCAGGGTCACACAACTAGTAAGGTCAAGTGTCTGAGATTGGATTTGAACTCAGGTCCTCCTGAATCCAGGGGCAGTGTTTTATCCACTGCACCACCTAGCTGCCCCCTCATTTTCTCATAATTGACTTGTTTCTTTTTCTTTTCTTTTTTTTAAGTGAGGCAATTGGGGTTAAGTGACTTGCCCAGGGTCACACAGCTAGTAAGTGTTAAGTGTCTGAGGCCGGATTTGAACTTAGGTACTCCTGACTCCAGGGCTGGTGCTCTTATCCACTGTGCCACCTAGCTGCCCCAATTGACTGGTTTCTTAATCCCCCCCTTCTCATTCCCTCAACAAGGCAAGTTATCATGTGGTTTCTATGAGCCCTGTCTTTTCTATCATGATAGTCCCATCTTGGGTCTACAGTTGGAACAGCTGTAGTTCCAGGAACCCTAGCCCAATTTCCAACCTGCGAGTATTCATCACCCACTTGTATAGCCAGGTCCCAAATCTGTTTTTTCTCATCGGGGGTACAACAGCTGGCAAGAATAATTTGCAAGTCGGTCCAGGAAAGGTCAAACTGCATTGTCACAGACTTAGAGCTATCTATGAAATTTGTGGGGTTCTCTGAGTAATACCCCAATTTCTCTTTAATCTGAGATAAACTGCTCATGGAAAAAGGAACATGTATTAGGGTTGTACCCTTCCCAATGGGCAATTCCCTTAATGGAAGCAGGGGAGCAGTGGAAGATGCTGGTAGGGACCTGGGTGAAGTAGGCGGGGGAGGAGATATGGGGGCTGGTGGAATAGGTATAGCTATCTGCAGAGGTTTGGGTGGAGGTGGAGCCAGACAAGAGGGTTGAGTAGCCAAGGCAGCTGGTGGATTGGGTATGGGAGAGAGAAAAGGGGCTGAAGGGATGAGTATAGTCACCTGTGGAGGGTCACGTGGAGCCAGAGGAGCAGAAGGGGTATCCTGGTCAGTAGGTGGAGTGGGTGAGGGAGGGGACGAGGGGGCTGGGAAAGTGGGAACAAGGAAAGCAGATGGGAGCTGTTGTTACATGGGGGAAATAGGAGAATAGGAAACATGCTGTATAGGAGGAAGAACATATGGAGAAGGGTACTGAAGTCCTCTCTGAGAGTAGCAGGGACTTGGATCAGCTGATGAGCTTGGAAGGGAAGGGTATAGTGAAGGGGGTGGGGAAGGGGGAGTGAAGGAAAGAACTAGCAGAAACAGGGTGACGGGGAATGAGGTGGCAGAGCCTGAGGGGATGGAGTCCCGGGGAGGAGGACGTGCCAGAAAGGTTAGCTAGTCTTCTGGACTTGCAGTGGTTTCCTACCAGCAGGAGGACATCATCTAATAAATCATTTAATTCCTGAGCCTCCTGTGAGGAAGGTGTTTTAAGTTTATGGAAAGCCTCCTGTGAGAAAGGAGGCTTTTTAGGGTTATCCTGAAAATCACAGTTTCAGTTCTGATTATTTTTTACATAGTGCTAGTTAAATTTTTTTCGGGGGGTGGGGCAGTGAGGGTTAAGTGACTTGCCCAGGGTCACACAGTTAGTAAGTGCCAAGTGTCTGAAGCCGGATTTAAACTCAGGTCCTCCTGAATCCAGGGCGGGTACTTTACTGCATTACCTAGCTGCCCCCACTAATTAAACTTTCAAAGTGCATTCAAGTCTATTTTCTCATTTGACCAATTTGAAATTAATGTTCTAAAAAGAAAAATGAGAAAGATGAATACTACAAAATAATCAATGCTGCTTTTATGAATATAGCTAGATCCCTATTAGTGTGAATAATGAATCCCCTGAAATGGCTCCATATATTCCAATCTGCATTATTGGATGTAAAATATGGTAATTGAATCCAGCCCAATAGAAATATGGAGTACAAATTCAAATAATACAAACACTTCAGGGGATTCACTGTTTCTACTAATCAGAACCTAGCTATACATTGCACAAAATTACCATCATAAAGCTACTGGAGGGAAGAGGGAAACCCTGTATATGATTTTAAAGAGAACAGTGTCACAAAAACCTAGAGAGGAGAGAGCATTAAGGATAAGAATGTGATGGACAATATTAAGGACTTCAGAGAAGTCAAGAAGAAATAGGAGAAAAGGTGATTAGATTTGTCGATTAATGTCTTTATATCTAATCATCTCTGTTAACTGTCCTGAAATCAATCAAATGGATTGGCATACTCAGTTGATCAAAAAACTTTTGATACTGCTCTTTCCCCACTACCCTAGCAAAAATATTATAGCAATATTTTAAATTTCTTTTCCCGCACTATAATCAAGTTAGATTAAAACTGAAAAACAAGATGGCTCAGTATTAGGAAAACAATGAGCACAATCATTTTCAAAATAAAATTGACTTGGGGAAGCTAGGTGGCTCAGTGGATAAAGTACTGGCCTTGGATTCAGGAGGACCTGAGTTCAAATCCAGCCTCAGACACTTGACACTTAACTAGCTGTGTGATCCTGGGCAAGTCACTTAACCCTCATTGCCCAGCAAAAAAACAAAAACAAAAACAAAAAATAAAACTGACTGAAACCATAGGATTAAGCCAATAGGTTAAAAAAAAAGAGAGAGAGGCTTGTGATAAAATCTAACAGGAAAGATAAAAGTGCTGGAAAGCATAAGCTATTTTAAATTAAAAAGAAAAACCCAACATTGTTTACAGTAGGGAAAAGCTAGAATTTTTCATTATAAATACAAGAGTAAATCAAGGATGTCCCATCTCTTCTACAATAATAATAATAACAATAAACATTTCTATAATGCTTCTGTAAAGTCTAAAATTCTAGCTGTGATGTTTAAAATCTAATGTGTGGTTGCCTGACCTGACCCCAGTATGGGAGAGAAACTAGCTAAGATTTACTGATCAATTCAGCAAGAGTTTAGTCTTTTAAGTATTTATTAAAGTGCATTAGAAGTTAGTGAAGAGAGAGAGAGGGGAAAACCCTAGCTTAGATCTATGCAGGATAGCCAGAGAGCCAAGCTCCCTTTACCTTGCAGCCCCCATGAAGTTCTCTGCCACCATCAGCCAGTTCCAGACAAATAGAGGCCGCTTCTCAGTGGCTTCTCCCAGAAACCCTCTGTGAAACAGGAATCAGGGCCATCCACACACAGAGCTCCAAGATAATTGGCTGGTAGCTTTGATTGACATGACTACAGGTGGTTCTATAGATGTAACTTCCAGACATCGGGCAACTTCCGGATGCCAAGTCATATGTTTTCTCCTCAGGGTGGAGCTCTGATTCTCACACTTCCTAAGTGCCAAGCACTGTGTTAAATGCTTTAAGATTATTATCTCTCATTTGATACTCACAACACTTGGAGGTAGGAATTATTATTATCACCATTTTATACTTGAGGAAACTGAGGCAGAGAGATCTTAGACATTTCAAACTGGGCATATCATAGGCATCTCAAAGTCAACTTTTCCAAAACAGAACTTTTTTTCCCTCCCCCTCAAAAAAGCCCCTGCCATGTTTCAAACTTCCCTATTATTGTCAAAGTCATTGCCATTCTCATTCACCCAGACTCCCAACTTTGTCATCATCCTTGAATTTTCACTTTTATTCTTATCTAATATATCTATCTACATATCTAATCCATTGCTAAATCTTGTCATTTCTACCTTTACAACATCTCTCTACTAAGTCCTCTTCTCTCTGCTTACATGGCCACAAGCCTTGTTTAGGCTTTCATTACCTTTTGTCTGAATTACTGAAATGGCCTTGTAGTTTCTGCAGGGGTGGAAGAAGGATCAAGTAAGGGTTTTTTCAGTATAGAAGAGACAATACTTTTTCATTCATTAAACTCACTTTAAAAAGATCAGGGGTGGGGTTGGGGGTGGTGGGGAACTTGAGTGCAAGAAGCATCTTTGTCATGTACATCCAAAATTTAAATGGAAGAACAAGAAAAAAGAATAGTATTAAATAATATTATTTAGGTTTCATTTTCATTTCATTCTTTATGTCAAAGCAGGCACTTAGTAAATATATATTTAATTAAGCTCATTTGAATGCAAAGATAATATGTCTATCAAAAATAGTATTTCAGTGCAAATTAAAACAACTCTGAGGTACCACCTCACCCTTATCAGATTGGTAAATATAACAAAAAAGGAAAATGTAGGATGTTGGAGGGTATATGGGAAAACTGGGACACTAACGTACCATTGATGGAGTTGTAAACTGATCCAACCATTCTGGAGAGCAATTTGGAACTATGCCCAAAGGGCTATAATATTGTGCATACCCTTTGATCAGTAATGTCACTGCTAGGTTTATATCTCAAAGACATTCCAAAAAAGGGGGAAAGGACCTATTTGTACAAAAAATATTTATAACAGCTCTTTTTGTGGTGGCTAAGAATTGGAAATCAAAGGAAATGCCCATCAGTTGGGGAATGACTAAACAAGTTGTGGTATATGATCATAATGGAATATTATTGTGCTATAAGAAATGACAAGCAGGATGATTTCAGAAAGGCCTGGAAAGACTTATATGAACTGATGTGTAGTGAAGTGTGCAGAACCAAGAGAATGTTGTGCACAGTGACAGAAATATTGTTTGATGAAGAACTATGAATGACAACTATTCTCAGCAATGTAATGATCTAAGACAATACAAAAGGACTAATGATGAAGCATACTATCTACCTCCAAAGAAAGAACTGATATTGATTGAACACAGACTGAAATAGCTATTTTTACTTCCTTTCATTTTTTTCTTTTCTTTGAGTTTTCTTATACAAAATGACTAATATTGTACTATTTTACATAATTGCACATATATAACCTATATCTGTTTGCTTATGTCCTTAGGGAAGGGGGAGGGGAGGAAGGGAAGAGAGAAGGGATAGAATTTAGAACTCAAAACCTTAAGTAAAAATGTTTATTTTTAAAAAATAGGATTTCAGGACTCAACGAAATGGATATGTCATCTGTCTTTCTGTCAAAGGTATGGATAGATTGTTGCTGGGCCACCAGATTTATAACAAAGGATAAGGATAGGATAAGTACTGAAATTATGATTAATTGGTATAGGGAACATCAAGGAGAAGAAACTCCCCCTAGGGTAGGCAGCTTCTTTCCAAATTATATAGAAAGTTTCCTAGGATACTGAGAGGTTAAGTGACTTGGCCAGCATAATACAGCCAGTATGTATCAGAGATGGAACTTGAATTCAAGTTTTCCTGGCTTTGAGACATATTTATGCACAGTACCATTATAACAATGACTAAATGAGCCAAAGGGAGTATGTGGAGGTGTAGCCAGTAGAAGGTAACCGCAATTATATATGTAATGGTAGGTTTGGTCAGTGAGGACCCAGTCCTTGAAGCATGCACAGATATTCTTTGCCTGTACCTATTCCATATGAAAACCTTGGGAAACCAGTTTAGTGCCATGGTGACTCAGGCTTAGTATCATGCAATGATGAAAAGTTTTCTAAATTGCCCTTGGGGCCAGAGGAACCAATGATTCAGGAGTGGCTGAGCAGGAACTGAGTATGTACAAAAGTCACAGTCAATTGTCTCAAAGGTTGTGTGTGAGTTTCGGTTAAAAGTCCCAAATGGGTATTGTTTCCCTTCCAGTTCAAAGATCATGGCAATTTAAATCACTCTTAGGGCTATGCGAGAAATCTTCTTCCTCAGAATTTAGAAATCCCAGAGGACTAGTCAGTTTTTAAAACTTTATCATGTGAGTAAAATATCTTTCTTATCTAGGAATTCCAAAAATGAATGACAGATAAGCTGGCTTTGGTAACTATGGTAGTTGAAAGGAAGCTTTGTCCTAGTTTGGCACGCTGTCATGCTCTATTTTCTGATGGAAAGTGTTAGTTCAGAATTTGTGGATTTTTGATTTGAGATTGCAAGTATGCATGGTGCCAAAAGTACTGCTAATTTTTTTACATTTAGTGCCATGTAATACTCTTACACTGAAATTGTAGCTGTTTTTGTCTCCAGCTTCTTTGCATATAACCATTTCAGTTGCCTGGTGCAGCAATTTCTGGCTGTATGAAAATTCCTGTAGACAGACTTTCCTTTAGAATTTTCTCATACTTGTGTAATCAGATTTTCAGACAGACTTTTTATAGGAAAAGCCTTTGAGACCTGACAACATAGATTTTTGTGAATTGCAGGTTTTGTTTTGTTTTGTGTTTTTGCGGGGTAATGAGGGTTAAGTGACTTGCCAAGGGTCACACAGCTAGTAAGTGTAAAGTGTCTGAGGCCGCATTTGAACTCAGGTCTTCCTGAATCCAGGGCCAGTGCTTTATCCACTATGCCACCTAGCTGCCCCTTATGAATTGCAGTTTTGATGGACAGTGTGACTTCCATTTCCCTCTTCCCTCATCCCTCATACTCCCACCTCCCAGCAGTCTTACTATCTTTTCCTCTGTAGGGTGGTAGAGAAAGATAATTCATACTGTCAGTAAGAACTACAATTCCCAGAAGTCTATGCTGTCAGATCCCATATTCTTTCCTGGAAAATAGGTCTTAACATATTAATTAGCTGGGAGCAGAGCCACATGGTGGAATAGCAGGAAGAAGTACAGCTTAGTTTTGTTTTTTGTTTTTTGTTTTTTTTTTTAGTGAGGCAATTGGGGTTAAGTGACTTGCTCAGGGTCACACAACTAGTAAGTGTTAAGTGTCTGAGGCCGGATTTTAAACTCAGGTACTCCTGACTCCAGGGCTGGTGCTCTATCCACTGCACCACCTAGCTGCCCTGTACAGCTTAGTTTTGCATCACAACTCCTCCATGAATTTCTAGAAGATGCACCAGGCCAAGTTCTGATTAGAATATTCAAGAAACATTACCTGAGTTTTATTTCTAATTCTGGTTAACAAAGGGAGACATACAGAGAGGTCTGTGGAGACTGTGGAACAGGATCTGACCAGGAGCACGGGTGTTGAGTATTCCAGTATGAAGGACTGTTCATAAGGGAAATAACTCATACCAGACCCTACTAGAAAGACCTTGACCTTTTTCAGGCTGTGGGAACAGGTGCCAACTGGCAGTGCTTACTACTCAGTTTGTGATAACAGATACAGCACATTGGCAAAGGTAACAAAAGAGAGGAATAACGAGACTTGTCAAGAGGCTGATAACGCACCAATAGAGGAACTGTGAATTATTCTGCCCATTCTAGAAAATATGGAATTTTGAGGAAAAAATGACTAAAATGTCCATATCCTTTGACTCAGAGATTCCTTTGCTAGGCATATCATACAGGGCAGTCAATGACAAAAATAAAGGCCTTGTATATATATAATAATAGCAACACATTTGTAAAAGCAAAGCACTGGCAACAAAGTGGATGCCTATTGATTGGGAAATGTCTAAAGCTGTGATGCTTGGAATATTTACTGTGGTGTAATAAATGATGAATATGGTGAATTCAGAGAAGCGAAATAATATAAAATGAAATAAACAGAATCAGGAAAGCAATACATATGATTATAACAATGTAAATTGAGTGAAAAACAATAAAACACTGACTGCTGTGAAATTATAATGATCAAGTTTGGCCCTAAAAAAACAGTTAGACACCTTCCCTAGTTTCTTTGCGGAGTTTAAGCAACTTTGAGGCTCCATTTCACACTCATCAAATTGGAAAAATTTATACAAATGTTAGAGGAGCTTTGGGAAAAGAGGCACAGTGATACACTGTTTGGTGGAGCTGGAAATTGGTCTAGCCATTCTGGAAAGTAATTTAGAACTAAATTTACTTAAGTGTGGCATACCCTTTGATCCAGTGATACCACTACTAGATCAAAGATAAAAAAGAAAAAGGATAAGCAAGGATAAGCTTTTTTTTTTTTAAGTGGCAAAGAACTAGAAATGAAGGAAACTGAAAATTTTTCCCATCAGTTGGAGAAAGGTTGAATTAAATATGATATGTGAATGATACTGTGCTATTAAATTATACCTTTCTATGGCCAAACTTGAGAAAGTCATCTATAAATGGTGTTTTAACTTCCTTTTTTCATAGTCTCTTTTAAACATTTTGCAGCTTGGTTTCTCACTTCATCATTCAGCTTCAACTGCTTTTTCTTCAGTTAAAAACAGTCACTTAGGGGGCAGCTAGGTGGTGCAGTGGATAAAGCACCGGCCTTGGATTCAGGAGGACCTGCGATCAAATCCAGCTTCAGACACTTGACACATACTAGCTGTGTGACCTTGGACAAGTTACTTAACCCTCATTGCCCCACAAAAAAACCCCAAGCAAACAAAAACAAAACCAAACACCCCCTCCCCCCCCAAAAACCCCCCAAACCCAAACAGTCACTTAATATGAAATCTAATGGTCTGTTTTCTTCCTTCCTTCCTTCCTTCCTTCCTTCCTTCCTTCCTTCCTTCCTTCCTTCCTTCCTTCCTTCCTTCCTTCCTTCCTTCCTTCCTTCCTTCCTTCCTTCCTTCCTTCCTTCCTTTCTTCCTTCCTTCCTTCCTTCCTTTCTTTTTGCAGGGCAATGAGGGTTAAGTGACTTGCCCAGGGTCACACAGCTAGTAAGTGTCAAGTGTCTGAGGCAGGATTTGAACTCAGGTGCTCCTGAATCCAGGGCTGGTACTTTATCCACTGCAACACTTAGCTGCCCCTAATTGTCCTTTTTCAATCCTTATTCTAGATCTTTCTTCTGCTTTTGACACTGTCAGTCACTTTCTGCTCCTAGATATTCTCTCCTGCCTGTATTATGCCACTTTTTCCTTTCTCCTCCTACCAGAGTCTCCTTTGCTGTATCTTTATCCAGTTCACAAACAATAAGCTTGGGAGAGGTTCTTCCAAGGTTTTTCTTGGGCCCTCTTCTCTTATTCCTCTATACTGTCCATTTAGAGTTCTACTCAACTTCTATCTAATTATAATTCTCAGATCTTTTTATTCATCCTTTACTTATCTCCTGACCTATAATCTTGCATAAGCAACTATCTATTGGAGAGCTTAAACTGTATGTCCTAAAGATATCTCAAACTCAATATGTCCAAATCAGAAATCATCTTCCCCACAAACTCTCTTCTCTTTTATTTTTATTTATTTTTTTATTTTGGTGAGACAATTGAGTTTAAGTGACTTGCCCAGGGTCACACAGCTAGTAAGTATCAAGTGTCTGAGGCTGGATTTGAGCTCAAATCCTGACTCCAGGGCTAGTGCTCTATCCACTGTGCCACCTAGCTGCCCCCTCTCTTCTCTTTTAAACCTTCTTATTACTGTCTGTCTAGGGCAGAATCGTCTGCCCTAGGGCATGAGGCCTGAAGGCCTCATGTGTCTTTTTTTAAAATAGTATTTTATTTTTTCCAGTTACACATAATTTTTTTTCTTTTTTAGTGAGGCAATTGGGGTTAAGTGACTTGCCCAGAGTCACTCAGCTAGTAAGTGTTAAGTGTCTGAGGCCGGATTTGAACTCAGGTACTCCTGACTCCAGGGCCAGTGCTCTATCCACTGCGCCACCTAGCTGCCCCCAGTTACACATAATTTTCAACATTCATTTTATCTAAGATTTTGAGTTCCAAAATTTTCTCCCTCCCTCCCTTTCCTCCCTGCTCCCCAATACAGTATACAATCTGATATATATATACATATATATGTATTATACATGTTCAATCATGTAAAACACATTTCCATATTAGTCATGTTGTGAAAGAAGAAACAGAACAAAAGGAAAAAAAACCCCACAAAAAACCCAAAGAAAGTGAAAATAGTATGCTTTGATCTGCGTTCAGACTCCATCAGTTCTTTCTCTGGATGTGGATAGTATTTTCCACCATAAGTCTTTAGGAATTGTCTTGGATCATTGTATTTCTGAGAAGAGGTAAATCAATCATAGTTGATCATCACACAATGTTGTTGTTACTATATACAATGTTCTCTTGGTTCTGCTTGCTTCATTCAGTATCAGTTCATATAAGTCTTTCTAGTGTTTTCTGAAATCTGCCTGCTCATCATTTAAAAACATATATAAAATATTTTATTATTTTCTAGTTACATATAAGGATAGTTTTCAACATTTGTTTTCATAGGATTTTTAGTTTCAAATTTTTCTCCCATCCTCCCTTCCCTCCCTCCTCCCCAAGATGGAAAGCAGACTGATATAGGTTATATATGTGCAATCACATTAAACGTATTTCTGCATTAGTCATCTTGTGAAAGAAGAATCAGAGCACAAGGGAAAAGCCTCAAAAAAAAAAAAAAGGAAAAAAATACAGTCCAAAAGTAGAAACAGTATGGTTCAATCTACATTCATAATCCACAGTTCTTTTTTCTGGATGTTGAGAACATTTTCTATCATGAGTTCTTTGAAACTGTTTTGGATCATTGCACTGCTTAGAAGAGCCAAGTCTAGAACTATTGTTCATCACACAATGTTGCTGTTACTGTGACAATGTTCTCCTGGTTCTGCTCCTCTCAGTCAGCATCAGTTCATGTAAGTCCTTCCAGGTTTCTCTGAACTCCTCCTGCTCATCATTTCTTATAGCACAATAGTATTCCATTACATTCATATACTACAACTTTAGGGGGCGGCTAGGTGGCGCAGTGGATAAAGCACCAGTCCTGGATTCAGGAGTACCTGAGTTCAAATCTGGCCTCAGACACTTGACACTTACTAGCTGTGTGACCTTGGGCAAGTCACTTAACCCCCATTGCCCCACAAAAATAAAATCATATACTACAACTTGTTTAGCTATTCCCCAACTGGTGGGAAACCCCTCAATTTCCCATTCTTTGCCACTACAAAAAAGGCTTCATGTGTCTTCCAGCCTTGACTAGGTCACCAACTCTAAAAAAATTCAGTGTTGTTCTCAATTCCTCACTTCCATTCAATCATATAGACAGTTTGGTTCCAAGGTCTCATTTCTACCTTTGCAATATCTCTCATAAATGGCCCCATTCTTCTGACACTGCTGCCACCCTGCCCTGGTACAGGCTATCAACATGTCATGCCTGGACTATTGCTTGTTGGTTGATCTTCTTGAATGAAGTCTTTCCCCACTATAGTGTGTCCTCCACTCAGCCATCAAAATTAAAATTTTGTTAGGGAGGTTTGACCATGTCATTACCCTACTCAAAAAAATTCCAGTGGCTCTCTGTTACTTCCAAGATCAAATATAAAATCCTCTCTCTCTCTCTCTCTCTCTCTCTCTCTCTCTCTCTCTCTCTCTCTCTCTCTCTCTCTCTCTTGTGGGGCAGTGAGGGTTAAGTGACTTGCCCGGGGTCACACAGCTAGTAAATGTCAAGTGTCTGAAGCCAGATTTAAACTCAGGTCCTTCTGAATCCAGGACTGGTGCTTTATCCACTGCACCACCTAGCTGCCCCCAAATCCTCTCTTTTAAAGTCCTTCACAACCTAGTCCATTCCTATATTTCTAGTCTTCTTATCGTTCTTCTTACTGTTCCTTGAAATCAAAAGTCCATCTCACAGTTTAGTGCCTTTTCATTGGCTTTCCTTCATGCTTAAAATTCTCTCTCTCTTCACCTCAGCCTCCTGGCTTCACTTAGTTTCCTTAAAGACTCAACTCAGATCCCACCTTCTGTAAGAGGCCCTTTCAGCTCCCCACCCCGATCCTCACCTTTCCTCTGAGATTATCTCTAATTTTACTCTCTCTTTCCTGGAGGAAAGACTCTATATAGGCTCTGTTTCTACTTGTACTGCAGCCCACAGCTGTCATCTGGTGGTTCCCATCCTTGGTCCTAAGCTTCCCTAAGCAGTTACCCACCAGGATTTCCAGGACTTTTGGCTTCTTACACTGGCTAGGGTCCCATCTGACAAGACCTGAAGGGAAGTCATGGTGAATTCAGGCATAGTTCTGGATGAGAAAGGGTCATTCAGGGATGTTTGTCTTTGTTTATATTTTATCTCTTTTCTTCCCCACTCTCCGAATTTTAGAGTGCTTTTTTTGCCTTTTAATGTCATTCTTTAAAATAATTTTTGAATTTTAAAGGAAAGCCTGCTTTTTCCTTGGGAATGGAAACATAACATTGTCACTTATCTGTATATATTGCACAATGTGTTGGACATGTTTCATTATTTGAATATTGCTATTACATCATCTCCATACTACACAGCAATTTCTTCATTTATATATACTGTTATGTTATCCATTGATTTTTCATGTTGTGTAAAGATAGAATTGAACCAATCAATCAAATTACCCCATCTTACTAAAAGCAACTGACCAGATGCTAGACTTGACACCTTTGTAATTTGAATTGAATTTTAATTGAATGATGAAGTCAGAGGCCAAGATGCAAAATGTTTAGAGGAGATATGAGGACAGGAAGTAAAGACCAGTTTTACCAAATTGTATATACATACCATTTCTCAATGAGAACAGAAGGGGAGTGATCTGGTCCATCTATGATCCATACTGTATTCTGATTCCCTGTCCTAATAATCTTTACTTGAATTAATTGATGATCTGAGGGTCTGCACCACCACATTTTGCTTCCTTCAGTAATATCTTGTTCTTTATAATTTGAATCAATGGAAGATGTTATTACAGTTTAGAATTCATTTATAGCCGTGGGATGATTTCTTCTAGGTCATGTATTTAATTACATTTAAGCTGTTCTAATCACTGCTTTCTAATCAGTGGTCTATATTTCCCCATGGAATTTGTTAACTTGTGTTTTAAGCATTCTATTAAATCTTCCTATCATTCTTGCAGTTTGGGTATTATAAAATGGGTGAAAATACCACATAATTTCTTGGGCTTCAGCCTAATTTTTTATTTCATAAGTGGTATGTGATCCCACTATCATAGTCCAATTATAATAATCAATATACTTAGTTCTTCAATAGTGGAGTCAGGATCAGATGAAGTACAGGGATACACAAAGCCTAGTCCCATTCATATGCAAATTATATATGGAATAGTTTTTGTTAAATTATCATTTGTTAAGTTTGTATATTCTACTTGTCATGAAGCCAGCTTTTGGTGATGCATCTGGATTGCATTTTTTTTTTTGGCGGGGCAATGAGGGTTAAATGACTTACCCAGGGCCACATAGCTAGTGTTAAGTGTTTGAGGCCGGATTTGAACTCAGGTCCTCCTGAATCCAGGGCTGGTGCTTTATCCACTGTGTCACCTAGCTGCCCCATGGATTGCACTTTCAATAATGGTCTAGCCTTTTGTCAAATAAGGCAGAGTATAATTGTAGATCTTATAATTACTTTCTCTTTTCTTAGTCCCATTTTCTCTTCCACCCAAGCTATGGTAAGGTGAATGCCCAGATGTCCAGTTGATCCTCACAACAACCTTGGGAGGTACATTATTATCTCCATTTTATAGATGGGGAAATTTAGGCAAACAGGAGTTATGTGACTTGCCCAGGATCATAACTAGTAAGTATATGAGGTCACATTTGAACTCAGGTCTTTCCTGACTCTAGACTCTTATGTTATCTGCCTGCCCTTGCAGAAAACTGAGGTAGCATCAAAAACCTGTTCATTGGAGACAGTAGACAATAGCAAG
This sequence comes from Dromiciops gliroides, assembly GCF_019393635.1. NCBI lineage: Eukaryota > Metazoa > Chordata > Mammalia > Microbiotheria > Microbiotheriidae > Dromiciops > Dromiciops gliroides. Next base: position 256,299,271 of record NC_057863.1, on the reverse strand, counting down.
GATCCTTAATAGAGAAAAAGTAATAATGAGCTAAAATATAAGCAGCAGGCAGAGACATGTAATGATGAGATTTGTAAAAGGCCTTGGCTAGAGAAACCCTCAAATTTAAGATTATGAATAATTTTGGACAGTTATTTTTGTGGGGTTATATAAGAAAAGTGATTGTAGAATCAATGTCAGAGAATGTATAAAGTTCTTTGGTTCCTTTATTCCTGTTAATAGACTTTTCTTTGCTATATTATTTGGTGGTTTTTTTTTTTTTTTTTGGTGAGGCAATTGGGGTTAAGTGACTTGCCCAGGGTCACACAACTCGTAATTGTTAAGTGTCTGAGGCTGGATTTGAACTCAGGTCCTCCTGATTCCAGGGCTGGTGCTCTATCCACTGAGCCACCTAGCCGCTTCTCTTTGCTATATTATGAACAATGTGCTCACCAGTATGGAGTTGGTACCAATATGCTAGATTAGACAGATTGTTGTCAAGTTTTGGGGGTAGAATTTCAAGTCAGGTGTGATACCCCTTCATAACTAAAGTGATCCCTCCATGCCATGGACATCTCTAAAATAAAGATTTGTACCTGATCTACTCCTTTGATATTTTGGTGCATCATGGATTTCACCTACATTTCCATAAATGAAGTATTACTTCATTCATTTGGAGGCTATCCAAAGATTGTCTCTTATTTTTGTTAAATGACCAGAATACCTTCTTTCTAAGTCATTATTTGTAACATGTTTCAGCCTAATATTTACCCACCATAGGTCTGTTCATTTGTTTTCAAATTATCTGTGATCATTATACTTCTGAGATTATTGTGTTTCATAAAGCTTCCGTAGGACAATACAAGGGCTAAAAAGATAAGATTTTTGTGGCAGTAAAATATTTGAGGTCATGAAAAGCATTGCAGTTTCACAAATGTGATCTGTTTATCTCTTTCTCCTACTCAAAAAGGTCATAAATTGGTAATGTCTTAATGGTTTTTCCTGAAAACACAATCCATGATCTTTTCTAATTTAAAAAAAATTTTCTTTTGAACATCTTTATCTAGACTATGTAATTAGCTTTTTAATTAATCTTCCTGCCTCAAGTCTCTCCATTTCAATCCATCCTCCACTCTGCTGTCAAAGTGATTTTTCTAAAGTGTAGGTCTAAGTAACTATGTCACTCCCCTTTTCAGTAAACTCTGGTGGTTCCTTATTAACTTCAGTATTAAATATAAAGTATTCTGTTTGGCATTTTAAGCTCTTTATAACTTTCTTACCTTTCCACTTTGCTTATACTTTACTCCCCTGAATGGACTCTATTATCAAACTGTCTTAGCCTATTTGTTGTTTCTCTCATATAGCCTTCCATCTCCTTTCTCCATTCCCATGCATTCTATCCCCCATACTTGAAAATTTCTGCCTCTTTACTTTTTTTCTCTTACTTTGCCTGACTTCCTTTAGGACACAGCTTACACCCCACCTGCAGGAGTTATTTTCGAATTTCCTGTCCCTCAAGCTACTAATAGCTTAACTTCTCAGTTGATTTTTCATCTCCTCTGTAAATATCTTGCATGTATCTATTTATTTACAAGTTCACCTCCCACTCTTATCCCCTGCTCCATCCTCCACTCAGTTGTCAAATTGCTCTTCCCAAAATACAAGCCTGACCATGTAGTCCCTCCATTCAACAAATTCCAATGGCTCCCTGTCTCCAGGATCAAATATAAAATCCTCTTTTTGGTTTGTAAAACTTTCTTTATTCTGACCCCTTCCTACCTTTCTAGTCTTTTGCCTCTGTACACTTGTACAGCACTTAGTATCTTGTCTAGCACATAGTAGAAACTTAATAAATGTTATTTGACTTTCTTACTATTATAACATTTGCACCTTGAAGGCAGAATCTGGATTGGATTTTATTTGTATCCCCAGAACTTTGCACAGTATTTGTCACTAATAAATGTTTATTGACTAATGGACAGTTCTGTAAAGGGGTCACATAGAAAATTGATCCTTTTAAAATTTAACCTTGGGCTGCTAGATGGCTAGTGGATAAAGCACTGGCCCTGGATTCAGGAGTACCTGAGTTCAAATCTGGCCTCAGACACTTGACATTTAACTAGCTGTGTGACCCTGGGCAAGTCACTTAACCCTCATTGCCCTGCGTCCCCCCCCCCCAAAAAAAATTAACCTCCTCCTAAATGGATTTATTTTGCTTATACAGGGCCAAGATCAGCCATTCTTTTAAACTTTTATGGACATTAAAAAAAAATCTGATACTAAAGTAATAAAAATCCAAATTACCTAGTAATGTCATTGCTGAAAATAGATGACTACAAAAATATAGGAACATGTAGTTTATTTTACATTTGTTTGTTGTTCTACTTCCTATTTCATGCACAAATAGTCTCAGGGATGATTAAGCTTAGTTGGAATTTTTGCCAAATTCTCTGCAGGCTTGTTTCTCTTTATCTGCTTTTTACTGCCTGTGAAATGATATGGAAAGGATCCCACTTGTAGTCTTTTGTCATCCTCTTTATGAATGTTCTGTAAATAAGACTGTATTCATATGCTACTCTTGGCTGCCACATCTTGACTAAATTTGGCAAGAATATTAAGTGAATCTAGTTTGCAATCTGATAGGGTTTGTGGGGAGGGGGAGCTTTTGGACTTCTCTATATACCTCAAATAGCCAGTAACTTTATTTTCTAAATATTTTGTGTTATAGTGGTTTTCCTTAAGACCTAATAATAGGTTTTTTTCTGTTTCAAAATCTGAAGACCATTTTGGCCCTTCCACCATTTTCCTCTTCTGAAGAACTCTCTAGTCACCTCATTTGCAGAACTTATATAACTCATGTACCTTGAGCTTGAGAAATAATCACATAATATCCCAAGTCTTTTATTTTTTTAAATTTATTTTAATTAATTAATTTTTTTTAGTGAGGCAATTGGGGTTAAGTGACTTGCCCAGGGTCACACAGCTAGTAAGTGTTAAGTGTCTGAGGCCGGATTTGAACTCAGGTACTCCTGAATCCAGGGCCAGTGCTCTATCCACTGCGCCACCTAGCTGTCCCCCCAAGTCTTTTAAATAAGATCCTCCCTGTGATTATCCTCCAGGGGGAATTTTCCCACAATTCTAGGATTATAATTGAATAGTATCAAAGATGTTTAAAAGAACACTAATAATAATGAGGAAAAAACTCCACTAAAGAATACCATTTGGTCATATTTACCTTGTGAAGGATATTTAATTGCGTACAGAATGGTGGGCTAGGCATTGGAGGAGATACAAAATCTAGATAAGGTACAATCCCTCCAGGACCTTACAGTATAAAATGGGGACATGACACATACAAAAGTAACAATGGTATCAATTCATACATATGCATGAGGGGGTCTAAACATAGTGATCTGTGAAGTTCAAAGGGAGAAAGGTCATTCATTAACAAATGAGGGAAATGGAAGGCCTTTTGGAGGAGGAAGAACAGAGATTGAAAGGGTAGTAATTCAAAGTCTGGAGAAAAGACACCCAAGACAACTGGAATAAGGCCAGCAAAGACATGGAAACAAGAAAATATGAAGTATTTAGGAAGGATAATAAATAGTCATATATGGCTTCGATGGAAGATGAAGGGAAAGGGGTAGTATGAATGTGGCAGGGAACAAAATCCATTAGGATTCCAGCCCCATAGGCTGGACTGCCTTTTCCTAGGCTCTTCCCCATGGAGACTAGGTGGTTTGTTTGTTTTTTTAAACTTATAAAGATATTGAAACTGTCCACAAAATTTAAGGCTTTAACTACTGATGAAGTTTCCTAGTTGTCTATGTACAAAACACAGCATACAAGGAGTAAGAGGCTACTCTCGACACTTAGCACGCTACCATGGTAAATATATAGGTAGGAAAGCTTCACTAAACTGAATCAGTGCTTAATCTTTCCATGCTATATCTAAGAAAACATCCTTTGTTAACTGTCAGCAATCAACAGTTAGAATCTAACAATTATATAGTCCTCATGGACTATATAATTATCTTATTTTATTCCAGTCTCAAACTTGAACCACAGAAGTGGCATGAGTCAGGTCTGATCTATGCTATTTGTTACTTATATGCACCAGATCAGAATGAGTTTATTTTATGCCTTTTGTAGTTATTTGGAATGGCATTTCCCTTTTATTATTGCTTCTTGTGTTTTGCTATTATTATATAGAAATACTGTTGACTTTTGAGGATGTATTTTGTAGTCTGCAACTTTGCTGACACTATTTTCTCAATTAGTATCTTTGTTGATTCCCTGGGTTCTTCCAAGCAAACCAAACAAGGACAGTTTATGTCTTCTTTACCTATCTTTATTCCTTTAATTCCTTTCTCTTGCCTTATTGATATTGCTAGCATTTATAGAAAAGGTTCTGGTGCATTCCCAATGTATATTATTCTGGCTTTTGGTTTTAGGTAAAAGCTTTTTTGTGATATTAAAAATATCCCTCTTTTCTAGGTTTTTGGTTTTGGCATAAAATAGTATTGTACTCTGTCAACAGCTTTTTCTGCATCTATTGATATGATTATGTAGTTGTGGATGTTTTAGTTTCTAATATGTCTAATTTTGTTATTAATTTCCTGATATTTAACCATTGTTGTATCCTTGGTATAAATTTCACTTGATTATAATCAATGATTTCTTGGATAAATCACTGTATTCTATTTGATAGGATTTGGTTTAAAAGTTTTTAGACAATGTTCATTAATGATATTGGCTTATAGTTTTTTTTGGGGGGGTTATCTTTTCCTCATTGTTTGTGTATTCTTGAAGCTTTTATTTTTCCTTTGGGGGTTTAAATGATAAGGCATTTGAGACTTAAAAGTTTATTACTGACAATGGCTTGTTGTTTATGGTTCTTTTCAGCATAAAATGGTTCTCTTGGGGCAGCTAGGTGGCGCAGTGGATAGAGCACTGGCCCTGGAGTCAGAAGCACCTGGGTTCAAATCTGGCCTCAGACACTTGACACTTACTAGCTGTGTGACCCTGGGCAAGTCACTTAACCCCAATTGCCTCACCAAAAAAAAAAAAATGGTTTTCTTGTTTATCCCTTTAAAATTTTCAAATGTTTGTTTTTGCTTTGTCTGATAGTATGATGAAAATTCCTGTTTTTTAAGATACATTTGATGCATGGTAAATTTTTTTTTTTCTGGTGGGGCAGCTAGGTGGTAACTGGATAGATCACCAGGCCTGAAGTCAGGAAGACCTGAGCTCAAATCTGACTTCATATACTTGCTAACTCTGTGACCCAAGGCAAGTCATTTAACCTCATTTACCTCAGTTTCTTCATCTATAAAATGATCCAGAGTAGGAAGTGGCAAACCACTCCAGAATCTTTGCCAAGAAAACCTCAAATAATTTTGGGGTTTTGTATGAAGAGTTGGACATAACTAAAATGACTGAACACCAATCCCCCTAATCTCTACCTCCAGCAGCAGCAGCATTCTCCCCACCCCAACCCTTCAGTTTTATTTTGTGTGTATCTTTGTTTTTTAAATGTGTTTCTTGTAAGCATTGTAAAATTATTGGATTTTTTTCTCTTATCCATATCACTCTTTTTCATTTTGTTGGGTTATTTGTTCCATTCACATTTAAAGTTATGAAATTTCCATTTTCCTCCATTAAAAGTTTTTTTTAAAAAATTATGATTTCTTCTCCTTTTCTGCTGTAAACACTCTACTTTGTTCCTTCAGTTATTTTACTTTAGGTTTTTTTTTTTTTTTTGTGGGGCAATGGGCATTAAGTGACTTGCCCAGGGTCACACAGCTAGTAAGTGTCAAGTGTCTGAGGCCAGATTTGAACTCAGGTACTCCTGAATCCAGGGCCAGTGCTTTATCCACTGCACCACCTAGCTGCCCCCTTACTTTAGTTTTTTTAAGGTAGTTCCATTCCCACTGACTCTCTTTCCCTCCTCTCTGGTCTCCTTTTCTCATTTGTTGCTCCTAACCTTTAAGGTTTTGTTTCTTAGTTCTCTCTCCTGATTTTATCTGATTATATATTTCTTCCCTTTTTTTCTTCTCAGTCAAGTAGATTCCCCATTCCTCCCCTCCTCATAAATTTCATTATTGAGCTCCTTTCCAAAAAACTTTCTCTCACTCTCTTCATTATACATCTCCTCTTTCTGTGCTGTGGAGTGCTTAGAGTTTTGTCAGACACTGAAGACACCAAGGTTATCCGATGTATCCCCAGCCATTGTCAGTCATCTTGACTTTTGTCTTGTCACTCACGGGACCTTAATGACTAGAAGAGAGTGAGGCTGATGACTTCATGAAATTCTGACTCACTTAAATCCAATTCACAAGCAACTCACGACATTACCTTGTGATGTCATTGGTCTCCTTTGAAAGCAAAAGATGAACAAGGTCTTTTGTCCTGTTACATTCTTCTAGGAGACCTTATATTGGTACTATGCATCTTGTCCTCAAGATCTATGTTTTATTTGCACAGTGAACACATTTTATTTTAATGTTCTTTTTTTCCCCTTCTTCTTCTAGGCTGTCCTCTTCTGTATTTTTGCATTCCCAATCTATTGTTCTCTTTTTTGTTTCTTTGGTGAGACTTGCCACTTCAGATTCCAGTTTTTCTATTCTGCTTATTATTTTTGTGGTGCAGGACATAAATTCTACTCTTATAATTCTCATTTTTCCTTTAAGTCACTCAGGAACAGCATGTTGTGGGTCATGTTCTCAAATTCCATATTTTTCCGTCATATTGGGTTTTGAATAATTTTCATTTATTTGGCAGTATTTTTGCTTTATCTTTGGTGAATAATTTCTGTTTTGGAAATTGTGAGAGATCACAGGGATTGGGGAAAATGTCTAGTCCATCATCTTAAACTAAACTTTATACTATAAATTAAATATTATTTAAATTCCTAACATGCCTTTCTGGCGAAGAGGGTCTTTTCTTAGAATAGGAGTTTTGGTATCTAAACTTACTCCTGACTGCCACATCTCTCATCAAAGTTTCTTGTATAACACCACTTAAGGGAAATATAACCCTTATATACTGTGAAAATGTTCCCAGATGAGAGCAAATTTTTGTCATTTTCTGGTCTGGGTCAAAAGTACCAACAGAAGAACAGAACAAATGCAAAATAAAAACAAAATACATGAACAAATAGTATATTCCCAAACTAATAATTAGAAAAAATCCCCCAAATACATTGTGTATTTAGAAAGAATAGATAAAAGGAAAGAGTAATGATAATGACAATTAAATAACTAAAATAGGAAAAGATGAAAATAATTCAAATATAAAGTTATTAAACTATATTTAAGTGCATACCTTGCTTCATTCATCATCATCACCATCATGGTTGGGGGAAGACTTCTAATCAACATAAAATATAAACAATAAATGTAAATACAAACAATATATGCAAGTGAGGCTCAAACTCAGATCCCAGGCTCTTGGAATGTGGCCAGTGTTAGTTAGCCTTGGTACAGGAAAATTTAGTTTTTTTTATTCCAAAGTTTTGGTATGGGTTTTTGTGTTTTGTTTTGAGGATCAAATGAGATAATATATCAAAAGCACTTTGAAAACATTAAGGTACTATATAAATATGAGCTACTTACTAGAAACAAATATCAGGAGGAATAGAGATATTGGGTTGGGAACATATATTAGCCTCTATATTTTTAAGAGGGATATATTAGTGATTTTCTTTGAAACCAAAGAGCCAAAGATTGCTTCACATAACCAGACACATGTAATATTTCTGAGTAAATGATGAGGTGATTAACAACAAAACAAAAAGATTACATTCAATATATAGTAATAAGTAGACATCCTAAGGGGAAATGGCTAAACACTTTGAGAGGACTGAATATATAAACAATTTTGAAAATCCTACAATCCACTCTGATCAGTGTTTACTTAAAAATGCATTAGCTGGGGCAGCTAGGTGGTGCAGTGGATAGAGCACTGGTCCTGGAGTCAGGAGGACCCTAGTTCAAATCTGGCATCAGACACTTGACACTTACTAATTATGTGACCCTGGGCAAGTCACTTAACCCCAATTGCCTCACACACACAAAAAATGAATCAGCAATAGATTCTATTCCATTGACTTAATGTAGCTAATATGTGTTTTTTTTTTAAATAATAAATCTCAGTGAAGAAAAAACAAATATTGTGGGGCATTATATATTTGACTCCTTTTTCATTGTGTTTTCTATTTTTCTGAACTGTTTGCAACTTTTGAATAATATTCAGAAAGAAACATAAAGAAAAAAGTATAACGAATTCCAAGAGGACAATGGAAAAAGACTAGTCTGGTCTTGTAACTATGCAGGGAGTGAAAAAGAAGTTATAAAAGATGACATGGCATGTGTCAAGGGAAGGACAGAGTGGATTAGGAGAGAACCACAGCAGACACATGAACACTAGAAGACCATGATACAAATAGTCCATGTGTACATTTTGTATATATATATATCATACTTTAAGGTAATAAAAAAATTCTTTTAGCTCATTTGGTTACCCCCTAAAAAGTCTTTGGAAATACATGCATGGAATTCTGCAGAAAACTGAAGACCAAGGTAGAAATTATAGAAGACCTTGTTTTCACCAAGAAAAACATCAAGCTGAAATCTTCTAGCTTTAAATCTATCATAGTTTGTGATTCTATTCCCACTCCCATAATCTCAAATAGACACAGGTCCAAATAAGAAGCTTCCTCTCCTCAACTGATTTTTTGTTTGTTTATTTGTTGTTCTATGCTCCTAGCTGTTCTCTCCTGTTCGCTTATAGTGTGGTATAATGGAAAAAGTGAGGTTTTAATTTCTGGCTTTTTAAAAAAAATTATTAATTTGTGTGATTTCACCCAAGTCACTTTGGACTTTCTTAGCTATAAAATGAAAAGTTAGACCATATGATCTCTATGGTTCTTTCCAAATTTAAAATGTAGAATGAATAAATAAATAGTTTCAGTAGTTTCTTCCTATAACTCTCTATTACTACTTTAGTTCTTTATTGTTCCAGAAAAAGGTCCTGGTTGTGATTCTCTCTGGCTCTGTGGCACTGTTATCTTTTGTCCAGTAACTGTCATAAACCCCTTCCTGCTGAGAAATCTTTGCTGCCTGACTGTTTCCCATTTGCCTTCACACTGGCATCCATCAACCTCTGGCTAGTCATTTTCAAAATAACTTGCTTAATAGTACTATCTTGAGTTGTTCTCCAGTATAAAGATTACCTTATTTCATATAATGGTCTAAAATATTAATATTCACTCATGTGAATGAATTTCAGTCATTTTGAATGAGGGAGGAGTAGATACTTCAGTGTTCTTTACACATAGAACCATGAAACCATTTAACACTAAATTTGGAAGAATGTTAGAAGTCATCTAGTCCACTCTTTACTTTTACAGAGGAAACTCAGGGGAGAGTGAACATAAGTGACATCAAAGGACACAAGGCTAATAATAAAGTTTGGACCTGTGAATTCGGACAACATTCTGTCTGGTACTCTTTCTAATATATGCTTATACAGTGTGATGTGTAAAACTAAATGGGTGTGGTAACCTTACCTGTCCCCCAGTGTGGGGAAAGCTAGCTAGGATTTACTTATAAATTAGAAGCTTCAGCAACAGTTTAGGCATTAAGCATTTATTAAAGTATATTAGAGGTTAGCAAAGAGAGAACACATGTCTCTGAAAGAATAGGAAAAACTATTTACCCTAGAGGAGAGATCAGAGTTCAACCTGGCCTGGTTCTTTTGCCACCACCACGAAGTTCCAGCCACCAACTGAAAGAGAGAACAGCACTTCCCGTGTCCCCTGTAAGAGGCAGTCCTTACATACTGCTTCAAGCTGATTGGTTGAGGGTGGGCTCATGTTGATGAGGTAACTTCTGGATGCTGGATTGACCTCAGAAAGGTCACTGCATGCTCTCCCAACGGGGGGCCCTGGTAATAATATCCTCACACACACCCCTCTGCTTCATTAAAAAACAGTAGTTTCCTTAAATGAAGCAATCACTTTACAGATACTTATAACTAACAATGTAAAGGGAATGAAAAGAGAGAAAAAAAAATTGAGCAATGCATTGACAAAAATTAAAGGGGGCACTCCCCTTTAGGAGGTAGACATTACAAATAGTGTATGCAATAGGAAAAGGAAAACAGGTAAATGTCCATTTAAAGTCATTGGAAGTCTTTTCTCAGGTGATTCTTGGGATGTCCTCTAGGTGTAGTTGTAGAATGAGAGTCTTTAGGTGTGGATGCTGATGATCAGATAAAAAGTTTCAGCTGGAGAGTTTCAGGTGTGGTTGTAAAGTCTCTTAGGTGTTTCAGATACTGATAATCAGCTGGAAAGTTTCCTACAAAATTGATCTTAACACAACTTTAAATAGCTTTGCCAATAACCAAATCAAACAATGAGAGTTCTCAAAAGCATGTCTAAGGAAATTCAGAAACTTTTAGAGATATAATAAAAACAAAAATTGAATTCTCTTGCCAATAGCCATTCTATTGGCCTTTCCCAAGGCAGTACATTACCTGGACTTTGTGTGTGTCTCCTCTTCTTTTTTTGGGGGGGGGGCAGGGCAATGAAGGTTAAGTGACTTGCCCAGGGTCACACAGCTAGTAAGTGTCAAGTGTCTGAGGCTGGATTTGAACTCAGGTCCTACTGAATCCAGGGCCTGTGCTTTATCCACTGTACCACCTAGCTGCCTCCTTGTGTCTCCCCTCCTGTGACAGTTAAATGCCTTCTTTTGTATGTATTCCTCTCATGGATGGCTGGCATCTTGGCTGTTCTGATCTGATAGCTCAGAATAAAGACAATTCATGTCTCAAATGGTAAATTCCCATAATCCAAGTCTCATATGAATTTAACAACTGAGAATTATGATGACAGCAAAAAAAGTGAATTTACTTTGTTTTCTTTTTCTTTTTTTTTTTTTTGGTGTGAGGCAATTGGGGTTAAGTGACTTGCCCAGGGTCACACAGCTAAGAAGTGTTGTGTCTGAGGCTGGATTTGAACTCAGGTCCTCCTGAATCCAGGGCTGATGGTTTATCCACTTCACAACCTAGCTGTCCTGGTGAATTTACTTTGACTCAGAATATAATGTACAATATGCAATAATTTCAAATATTAACTTCTTTTTTTAAGCTGAGTATACAATTACCTTTGTGAAAAATCAGAACATATTTTAATACAAGTTAAAACACAATTTTAAAAGAATGAAAATCTCTATGAAAATAAGTGCATACTATTAATTTCAAAATGTAGATGCAATAGCATAAAAAAGAAACCCTTATGTAACATTTGAACTGATGTTATTTCTCTGAGTGAATCTAGAACATTTTTGATTTTGATATCTGAAATCCCCAAATCTCATATTATTATCTTGCAAAATATGTCCCTGTTTATGGCAATAATAAATTTGATTACATGAATATGAAAACCTTTTGCAAATGTTCCTTTTTTTTAGGCATAGCAAAAATAATACTTCTAGAATTAATTTACACTTGCCATGGCAACCAATTTACCAAGGTAATACTTTATAGAATTTGATCAAATAATCAGTTGGAAAAACAAACAATTTAGAATATGGGAGAACAACACTTCCAGAATTAATATTGTATTTTGAAATCAAAACCATCTTGCATTGGTTCAAAAATAGAGAGATAGATGAATAGAACAAAATATACATGGAAGAATAAGAAACAATGAAATTCAATAGTCTACATGTGCTGGTACCTATTTTACATGGGAGCAATGGATCCAAGAGTCCTCTCTGATTTTGATGGCAGTTGGAATTGTTAGCAATACCTGGAAAGGACCTTCCCAAGCTGGCTGAGTCCCACTAGTCTGCTGAAAATTTTTGACATATATACTGTCTTCTTGTGGTGAACCCAGAAGGCTCTCTGTCACCCCTCTGATTGTTACCCCTCCCCGGGCTTGGGCCATGGTCACTAAGGCAGCAAGTCTCTTAGGAAACTTTGTGGCCAGTGCCTGAATTCCTGAGACAATGCTTGGCTGGCCTCCCAGGGGTCCAAAGACTCAGCTGTACAAACGTTGCTCTACAAAAGCCTGGAACAAGTTCTGCCAGGTCAAGGCTGAAAGGTTGAAAAATTACTCTTATTCTCTTAGAATTATTCTAGCAGAGACTCCATTTGATTTCTTTATGTCTTTCTGCTACAAATACTGAGCTATCCTGTCTAATAAAGAGCACATAGTTTATCACATATAATGTGGTGCTGATGTGCCAATGACTAATTGTCTCCAATCCTCAACTTCCATCAAGGGAATTAAGCCCGCAACCCCGACATCTTCTGGTCTCAAATCATGTAAGGAGAAGTCCAAGGGGCCAGCCTGTACTACTGCTCCTGCCTCGTGGAGTTCATGTAGCCTGGCTTGTAATTCCTGTATATAGGAAGGAAAAGAGGTATCTCCCCCCCACCAATAATGTATATACTGGGGAAAAAAGTTTTTCTTGTATAGGAGGATGGTCAAAAAGCATCTCAAAAGGTGATATATGTAGTTCTCCTCTTGGCCTGCTGTGCAGATAGAACAGTGCCGAGGGTAGAATATCAGGCCACTTCAAATGAGTTTCCGTGAACAATTTGCCAATCATGCTCTTAAGCTCTTTATTCATTCTTTCCACCTGGCTTTGAGCTTTGTTGGTGGTAGGGTGTATGGAACTGTGGAGTTACTCCCAGGAAAGAGTAGATTTGGGATAGAACAGAATCAGTAAAATGTGTGCGTTTGCCAGAATCAATGCAGGCAGGTGGACCAAAGTGAGGAACAATCTCTTTAAGGCAGATTTTGGCAACAAAGGCAACAGTGGTTCTGAGTGAGTTGATCAACTATAACAAGACAAAACTTATAACATCCTCCCTTAGGCATTGTGATATAATCAATTTGTAAATGTTCAAAAGGGGTATATGCTAAAGGATGTCCTCCATAAGCTTTATCCCAGAAGGCATGTTGATTATAAGTCTGACAGGCAGGGCAAGAGGCACAAATACCAGAGGCCACATTAGTAACTCCAGAGGCCATCCAAGCTCTTTTTACTGAGTCCACAATTCCTTGTGTGCCAAAATGGCCTTTTCTGTGAATAGATAGGCATATCTAGTGGTAGAAACTCCGGAGGAGGAGCAGCTTTCCCTCTGAAGTTACCCAGATGCTATTGACCTCTTTAGCATTGAATTCCTTTTTCCACTTTTCTACTTCAGACTTATACGTAAGAGAAATGGAAACATCATCAGAAGATGAGAACAGAGTAGTAGCAGCATCTGCTTATGCATTCCCTTTTGAGACAGGGTCACTTTTTCCTGTGTGAGCAGGACAATGAAAAATACCTAGAACAGATGGAAGCTTCAAGGCAGATAGAAGATCTTTAATAAATTCTCCATTAATAATGACTTTGCCAGCAGAGGTTAAAAATCCTCTATGCAGCCATAACATTCCTATATCATGGCAGATACTGAATACATATCTGGAATCAGTGTAAAAACAGTAGCACTTTTTCCTCTGGCTAGGTGACAGGCTTGTGTGAGAGCCACAAGTTCAGCAGCCTGCGCACTAACATGGGATGGCAAAGAAGCTGCCCAGATAGTACCATAATTAGAAACTACAGCAGCACCTGTATAGTGGATTCCCTCACATATAAAAGAGGATCCGTCAGTATAGAAAATAAAATCAGAGTTCTCTAAGGGTGTGTCAAAAAGATCATCACGAGGTTTCTCAGCTATGTCAACTAAGGAAGTGCAGTCATGCAAAGGCTTTCCTGAGAATGGCAGGTCAGGAAGCAGTGTTTCTGGGTTAAAGACTGTACAATGCTTTAAAGTGTTTTTCTCCTTTCCTAGCAGGGTTACTTCATGCATAGTGAGCCTTTGATCTGAAAAAACCTGTGTCCTATGACACAGTAAGAGAACCTCAACTTCATGAGGGCACTGTACAATTAGAGGGTTACCTAAGACCAGATCAGAGGCTCTTTCTACCAAAAGGGCAGTAGCAGCCATGGCCTGAAGGCAGGATGGAGCTCCAGCAGCTACAGAGTCAAGTTGAGTAGAATAACAAGCTATTGGGTGCTGGACAGGCCCTAATTTTTGAGTCAGAACCCCAGAAGCTACTCTTCCCTATTCATGTACAAAAAGAGTAAAAGACTTACTGTAGTCTGGGAGTCCTAGTGCAGGTGCTGAGAGTTGAGGTTGGATTCTCTTGGTTTAATTTTTCCCCCACATAGCACTGGATGGCCGGGCTATGCTATCTCATTCTACACCTGACTTTGCTTCCCCCTCCTATTCACCTGATGCCATGGACATCTCAATCCTCTGCATCTGATTAAGCCTGACTCAGTTTCCCCTCAACACACTGCATTGGCTGTCTGCAGAGCCACGAAGTTTCTCAATGCTCATTTCTCTTCCTTCTCTGTTCTTTTATGGTAACCCCATAATTATCTCAGATGCCATGATAGATACAATGTTGAATTTGGCCTTGACATCTATTACCAGTTATATTAGATTCTTTACTTTCTCATAATGGCATGAGGATAATTAGGCAGATGATGCAAAAAGTGAGGAAACAAAGATAAAAAATTTCTTTTCTAAATATCACAATTGTGTTCTTAATTTATTCGCCACAGGGGGGCCCTGGTAATAATATTCTCACAATAGGTCTATCCAAAACTTGGGAAATTTTTTTCTAGTCACATATGTATAACAAAATCATCAATTTGTAAGTTTTGAAAAAAAGGGAAGGCATACTGAGGTTTTACCTCTGATTTTTGTTCTTACCATCATTCGTCTGATGTTTTTCAAAATTTTTTCCTTTATTTTATTGTGGCCATGTATATTTTTCTACTGCATTTTTCACTCTGCATCAGTTCATATAAGTCTTCCCAAGTTTCTCTGAATTCTTCACATTCCACTTTTTTTTTTAACAGCACAGCAATATTCCATTATATTCACATATCACAACATTTTAAAGATATTCTCTAATTGATGGGCATATACTTTCTTTCTAAGGCAGTGAGGTGGAACAGTGGATAGAGTGCTAGGCCTGGAGTCAAGAAGACCTGAGTTCAAATTTAACCTCAGACACTTACTACTTGTGACTCTCAGCAAGTTACTTAACTCTGCTTGCCTCAGTTTCTTCATTTGTAAAATGATCTGGAGAAAGAAATGGCAAACCATTCCAGTATCTCTGCCAAGAAAATCCCAAACGGACATGACTGAAACAACTAAACAACATACTTTCTTTCTAGTTCTTTACTGCAACAAAGGGATTGTATAAATATTTGTGTACAAATGGGTGCTCTGTCCATTATCCCCATTTATAGTGTCTATTTGTACAAAAGTATGACCCAAGGTTTATAGAGGAGGGGGAATGTTCTGATACTTCTCTTACTATGCTAATTTAGAAAATGTCCTTGTGTTGGACTGTGTCCTCTAGCTGACTAGTAAATTGTGGAATCTTGTGAGCTATGGTTTATTTGTTTTTAAGGTGCATTTTGGGCATATAGATTACTTTGAACATGAGCAGGCTTTCTGGGGGCCTCAAAGACTATAGGGGTGTGCCAAAGCATTATATGTATGTTTCATGAATTATGGTAACTTTAAACTAGAAAAAATTTTGCTAAAAATCCAGAGACTATATTGATGTATATTAAACATACAACAGTCAGATGTTAACTGTAGTGCAGATTGGATAATTTTAGATCCCAATTGTTAAATTTCTTTTGTTCACTGAATTTGCTTGCACAAGACTCTGACTAGCTCTGCTTATTTTTTCTTATTCAGGTATACTGTTTTATAATTGACATCCAATTTCCTCTGTTTTGTGATATATCATATTCTTTCCATTTCTTTCATTTCTCATGTCCACTTATTGTAAGAAATGGTTTCTAATTTTCAAATGACTTCTTTCTGATGCCTTGCAAGATTTGCTTTCTGGAACTTGGCAACTACATTTTTGAGTCAACTAAATGTAGCTTTTGTGCCCACAGAAGGCCTGAGTTCAAATTCTGGGAATAGTAGGCCAGTAAGAACCACAATTTGGTAGTAAGAAGAACTTTTATTGAATGGGAAATAAGTTTTTACTTCTAGGAGCAGAGTCTTTTACTATGTAAAATAGGTTCCTGGGGGAGAAATTCTGGCATCACTGGATTGATACAGATAAAGGCTTCAATGAACCAATTAAGGCAGTTTGCTTTTTATTCAGATCATCCTTAATTATGCAATCTAGAAAATCACATAAATTACAGAGTAATTACAGACAAGGAGATTCTGCTTAACAGCTGGTTTCAGAAGAGGGTCATTCCCTTGATTAGTAAGTTTTTAAAGTTCTGGTGGCCAGCTTCCTATACCAGTTACTACTATAGCTGAAACTGAGAAAGGGTCCCCTTGTTCACCCTGTCTTTCCATATAAAGCCTTTCACAATTCCTTGTTTTTTATAAGGTTTTTCTCTGATGGTATAAAATAGATCCAATCTATACTTTATCCTCTTTTTTCAATATTTCTGAATATTTTTTTGGAATGTTGGTCTGGAGTTCTAGAATGCTATTCTGGAATCATTCTGGTATAACTAATAATGCTTAGATTATCTCATAAATCTTTGTCTTCAAGCTGAGTTGTTTTGGGTTTATTTGACGCCACGCGTTATTTCAATTTTACCATTTTTTCATTTTGCTCTGATGTTTGTTATTTCATTTCTATTGGTCCGTAGGCTAATCTTGGATCAGAGATGTTATCAGTTTTATATGCCTGTTTGCATATTTCAAGAAGGGCTGTGAGGTGGCCCTTGATGGTGACTTGTGCTGCTATCATTTAATTATGTCCAGAGGGTATCTATATGGTGACAAGTAGCACATCAGTCATCTCAATCTCTGTATATTTACTGGTGCTCTTCCTCTGAGTTCCATTATCTAATCTTTTCTTCACTTTCAAACCTAGGCCTTGGGGTCTTTGGGAAGCTATAATTGGTTGAGGGAACTAAATAGAAATGGTCATTTGTAGTCAGTCTTGGAAGCTTATCCTATATAACCTTGCAATTAATCATTTATCTATATTTACACAACACCTTGGCAGTTGGAGGCCTGGCATTGGAGTCCTCTCCCAGAGCTCAGAACCCAGCGGAAAATGGCTTTTTATATATTATACAATAAGGAATATGTTGATATCAAATATATGTATATAAGTATACATTACACATATATGTAAATGTCTCTATGTTTTATATTACATATTGTGTGTGATCCCATGGATACTTACATTTTTATATGTGCTATTAAACTTTCAGCCAGTAAGTAAAATGTCTCAAACTATATCCATGTAGGTGTGTGTATGCTACCACATAAAACACCTTTATCTTTACTTGACATCTCCCATGTAGGGTATGCTATTTCAGTTACACTGCAATATATATACAGGGGCAGCTAGGTGGGCCAGCGGATAGAGCACTAGCCCTGAAATTGGGAGGACCTGAATTCAAATATGACCTCAGACACTTACCAGCTGTGTGACTCTGGGCAAGTCACTTACTTGACCGCATTTGCCTTAAAAACATCCAGAGCCATCTCTAGTCATCCTGATATATATCTCGCCACTGGACCCAGATGGCTCTGGAGGAGAGAGTGAAGCTGTTGACTTTGCACAGCCCTTCTTCACTTAAATCCAATTCATTAGAAGTCATGACATCACCCTGATGTCACTGTCCTCTTTGAGAATGAAGGACAAACAACAATATTAATGTATATATGTATAAATTTATATGAATATATGAACATACATTCCTGCATATATACATAAATACATATACATATATGTATTGTGAATTCTGGCTGACTTAATAGTCACTCATTTGAAATCCAATTTAACTCCAATCTAATCTAACAGCAAAAGAGGAGAAAAAAACTGAAGCTTGAGAAGAGTCGTTGGGGGAAATTGCAGAGGATATTTTATCTAATACATGTGGGACAACTCAAGAATATCTTTATTTCACACCCATACATACACAACCTCACAATAAGCAGTTTCACATCCACATACTGGGGTCTGCTTAACTTAGAAAGCAAGCAAGTATTCAGCATTTAAAAGCAATGTTATGTACATTTATTTCACTCCCTTGGGAGTCACCAAGAAAGGGAAGGCATTGGAAGTTTCCTATATCATGACATTGAGCAAAACTAGTCACAAACCATTCTAGCTGGAAAGAGTCCCTATTACTCCATCCTTCCATTTTTGTGATCTGTCTCTGAAATTCTCTTTTTTAGAGAATTCACTGCTTTATTAAAATTTTCTACCTTCTGTTCTAAGTTGTCAATTCTCATGTTTGTCTTTTTGTATTCCTCTTTAAGAGATTTTACTTCCATCTTTATAGTTGTCAGATCTTCCTTTAATCCTTTTATGGAGTTTTTAAACCATTCTGAAGGTGGTTGTGGCAGTTCCATTCTTTCTGCTGGAAGTTTGATGGTTATTACTGAAGTATTATAACCTTCCTCTGGTGGTTTTTCCTTGCTTTCTTTTGTCCCATGGTATTTATTTATTGGATTCATTGTTTTTGATTATTTATTCAGCCTGTGCTAGTTTGCCTGTTAAGATTTTCTTCTTTTCCTCTTGTGCTGTTTTTTGTTCTTTTACTTTATTGGCTCATTTGATGTTGTTTTGAGGTGACAAAGGAGACCTAGCTTTAATCAGCCATCTTACCAGAAGTTCACCCTATTTTTAACTTGTTTACAACAAACATCTCCAGCTACTTTCTCTCAAATTTTACTTTTTAGGTTAGCATCATTAGTTTGTTTTTTGACATCACAATTGGTGATTATTTGGAAATGCTGATATGTTAGGCATTGCCCAGAAGTTGAGACATGACTTCAATGTTGTCTGTAGAACTTTGCTCATAGAACAGATCAGAATGGTAACATCATTCTGAAGACTGATCTCATAGACTTATGGAATGTTAGAGCAGGAAGGATATTAAAGGATATTTAATTCAACTTCCTCATTTTATAGATAGGAAACTCAAGCCTAGAAGGGTAAATGAACTATTTCTAAGATCACACAGCCAGTTAGTAGCAGAGGTAAGGCTAGAATGTAAGCTTCCTTAATCCCAGTTCAATTTCTTTTTAAACCTCAACCTGGCTCCTTTAGATTTTACATGCCCTTAAGTTTCTACACTTAGCTCAACATTTGTGTAACTCTAAAAGCCATTTTAAGTATATTACTTATGTAGTCCTTTGTTGCTATTGGAATTTTATTATCTTTTAATTCTATTTTTAGACAAAGAAGTCTGTCTTTATTAAAATTTTATTCTAGTAGAGAATCCTAGTTCTTTTTATTTTTAAGTCCAAATTATATGAACTATATTCAACAAAGTTTACACTTTTTTAAAAAAGGTGGGTGATGATGCTATTCATATATGTATCACTTTTGTTGTGTCCCATAAATTCACTGAAAGACAACTTTAGTGGGGTCATTGCTTGATTTTGTTCTGCAAAGTGTTAAGGGCTAAAATTCTAGCTAAACTGTCTAAATATCTAATGAGTGGTCGCCAATCAATTATAAACTTTAGCAAGAGTTAGACTTTTAAGCATTTATTAAGGAGAATAAGAATTTGGTAAAGAGAGAGAGAAAGGCCTAGATTCCTATCTATTAAAGGGAGAGCACATTTCTAGCTCCCTTCTCCGCCAGAGTCCAGAGGAAAGAGAGCGAGACTGAGCGCCAGTCTCTTCCTTCCTCCTCCCACTAGTCCGCGTCACTTCCTGAAGCCTGGTCTTGCCCTCAAAGACCTTCGCTTCATAGGCAGAACTCCTCTACAGCAAGTCTCCAGCAGGTGGCGTCATTCCAATCGTTACAAAAGAACGTGTTTTTGGATCTTCTTTCTATAAATAAAATAAGCTTCCTTTTTCATATTCAATTCCACATTTCCCTTGTCTTTATAGTCACTTGAGCTTTCCAGGCAGTGGTAGGGGTTGTTTTATGTTCTATACTTGTTTTTTTTTTTTAAATAACATTTTCCCCAGTTACATATAAAGACAATTTTAAGCATTCTTTAAAAAAAAATTGCATTCCGAATTTTTTCTCTCCCTCCACACTTCCCCTTTTCCTGAAATGGTAAGCAATTTGATATAGATTATATATGTTCAATCATGTGAAACATATTACTTTATTAGTCACATTGTGAAAGAAGACACAGAACCAAAGGAAAAAAACCATGAAAAAAATAAACTGAAAAATAGTGTGCCTCCATCTGCATTCAGACTCAGTTTTTTCTCTGGATGTGGATAGTATTTTTCATCATGGGTCCTTTGGAATTATCTTGGATCATTGTAGTGCTGAAAATAGCTAAGTCATTCACAGTTGATCATTCTCCAATATTGCTCTTTTTAATTTTTTTTTTTTGCAGGGCAATGAGGGTTAAGTGACTTGCCCAGGGTCACACAGCTAGTAAGTGTCAAGTGTCTGAGGCCAGATTTGAACTCAGGTCCTCCTGAATTCAGGGCTGGTGCTTCATCCACTGTGCCACCTGGCTGCCCCCTCCAGTATTGCTCTTACTATGTACAATGTTTTTCTGGTTCTGCTCACTTCACTTTGTATCAGTTCATGACTGAAATCAGCCTGTTCATCATTTCTTATAGAATGGTAGTATTCCATTACAATTGTATAGCACAACTTGTCCATCCATTCCCTAATTGATGGGCATCTCCTCAATTTCCCATTTTTTGCCACTACAAAAAAGGCGCTATAATTTTTTTTTTATAAATAGGCCCTTTTCCCTTTCTAAAAAATATCTCTTTGGGACATAATTCTTTAAAATGAGAATATTCTCTGTCACAGATCTAGAGTTGGAGGAAATACTAGGGATCAAATAATGGCTTCCCCGCCTCCTCATTCATTTTATAGATGAATAAACTGAAGCCAAGATATGTGCTTATGGTTACATAGCTGGCAAGTAGAAGAGCTATGAGCCAAACCCAGGTTTTTTCATTGCAGAACAAATATACTTTTCCTCTAAGCTTGGGACACAGTAAGCACTTAATAAATGCTAATTGACTCTATGCTACCTACCCTCTTTATCATTGCTTTTAGTGATTTTAATATAACATTGGGTTTTCAACAAATGCAACTGCAATTTTACAGTTCTTCTGAAACTAAATGGCTCTTGTAAATTGCACACACATACTTATTTTAAGCAAAACTCATCCCCCATTTAAAAGTTGTTGGGAGATCTAGGGTAAAAAGGAGCACTAGAAGTAAATTCTAAGTAATTTTAGCATTTTAAATAACTAATTTTTATTTAAAGAATAATCCTATTACAATATTTTCTTGAAAATTATAGTCAGATAGTAATAATTGTCTGCTTATTGATAATATGGTAAATATAATCTATTTTCCAATTTCAAAGTGCACCAGTGGGAACGTAAGAGTAGCTCCTAATATTTCAAACCTCTTTTTCTGTAGGGAGAGATGATGATGATGATGATGACGATGATGAAGATGAGGAGGAGGAGGAGGAGGAGGAAGCAGGGAGTGTAGTTTTTCCAGAATTGAATATTAATAGTGTCAATGATTTTGTTCCAAGTCTTTGGAATTTCCAGAATGACAGCTATATCCAGTGCATCTGTCATAATTGTTGCAATTTTCGACTTTGAAGGGCACATCATAAAATGGTACAAGCATTAAACCCAGAGTCAGGAGACCAAGGTTTAAATCTTGACTACCAGTTAGCTGGTCACAAGTCACTTTCCTTTTCTCGACTTTAGTTTTGTCTTCCATGTGATATAGGGATAATAAATATCTGTATTGTCTAACTCTTTGGGTTGTGTTTTTTCAAATATTAAAACATTATATGAATGTGAGTTCTCATTATGGTTCATGTCCCCCCATGAGTAAATGTATATACCCCCCTTATATATAAGTATACATAGACACATGTATATGTATCTCTGTGTATGTATACATACACACAAAACATATAGACATATACACAGTCATATAAAATAATGGTTTAAGTTGTTTGCCATAGATAATGAATAAATAATATTTATTGGGTAGCTACAAATCTCAGTACCATATGAACAGGCAAAGGAAAATCTGGAAGAAATGGAAGATGTGAATGCTGCCTTAAGAAATTTATATACACATTTTGTTGCCTTACTCAAGTCACATAACTTCTCTCGATCTCATTGTCCTCATGGAAAGGATATAGAATAAAGGAATGAAAAGTTGTATGGTATTAATGAAGTAAGTATGGAGATGAGTTTTGAGCCAGATTTTGAAGGGAGTAAAGAGATATTACCTAGAAGAGAGGAAAGAAGAAGGACATTTCAGATGAGAATGGCATCAACAAAATCACATCTAAGCCCATTGCCAGGGACCATCCTGGGATGCTGCATATAGGTAGGGAGATATGACCATGGATTAGGGAAAGAGACTTTTGAAAAGTAGGAGAGACAGAGAAATAGTACAGATTTTGAAAGAGAGAGAAAAAAAAGAGAGCCTGGAACCATTGGAATGTGAGGAAAGCTGGCACCCCAATGTATCCATGGTTTCTAGTGATTATATTCCAAAGACTGATATGATTGGGATATTGTTCTCTCTTCATTACACTCTTGAGTTGCAGAGTCCCCTGACTCCTTGTGAGCGCTATCATTAAACTAATTTTTATGACTTCTTCAATTACTGTTTTACTGCTCATTTTGAGAAATGTGTTTGCTCACTATCTCTGATTGTCATTTATATACTTAGTGTTTGGTGAGAGAGAGTTTAAAGCTGTTACTCTCCTAGTATGGGACAAAATAACTCTTCTCCATCCCTAAGAAATAAGGGAAGGTGGGTTTTTGTCCTGAACCCCCCAAAGTAAATTATACTCCTAAGACTTCAAATAGACATAATTATAGCAGAAGGCCCTTCTTGAATATAAGGGAGTGCAGAAGTGGTCACCCAATCACTACTGTTTTCCTACTCCAGAAAGGTGAAACTCTAGTTTTCTAAGACAGAAGGTGGATATAGATTAAAAACCCATGGTACATGTGCCTCAAGTTCATGTAGAGTAATTTAATCTGATACATATGGATACAGAAATAAGTAAATCCATTTTGAAGTATTGTGGCTGTTCAACATGGTTAGAACAGAGAATCTATATGAGAAAATGAGAAATGAGGTTTGTGCTACCTTGTTATAACTGTCTAATAATATTATGCAACCACTTGACAGTATTCAACTCAACATTACTTTTTACTTTTAGATATTTATGTTATTTTGCTAAAAATGAAATTCTGAAATGAAATTTCAAATGCTGAAATAAAAATTATTTTGCTGAAAATGAAATGTTGAAATGCTGAAAATCTTTATTCCTCCCCCTCCAATTTTTCCTTTCTGTACTGAATAATATTCTAAGCCTTGAATCATTTCATTCAGGAATTCAGTACTTTGTCACTACTTCATACATACTGCCTAAATCAAATGGAACACCTGGGGACACATACCTTTGATTTAAGGTACTCTGAGTCTATATTCACTCAAAACCATACATCAGGAGCACTTCACTTATAAGTTGACCTCTATTAGTCAGTAACAGTTAATTCAAATCAAAAGAATTTAAAAACAGCATAGTAAGAAAAGTAGCAATAAAGAATTTCCTTCCTTATGACACTCTACTACAAATACACATACCATTACTGGGAATATGCACATATAGTAAATGTGAGTAGGAATATATGAATGACTTAGCTCTTCTCAGCAATACAATGATCCAAGACAAATTCCAAAAGTGTCATGATGGAAAATGCTATCTACTTCCAGAGAAAGAACTGATAGAGTCTGAATGCAGATTGCATATATATAACCTATATCAAATTTCTTACTGTCTTAGGGAAGGGTAAGTGTGAGGAAGGAGGGAGATAATTTGGAACTCAAAATTTTATTAAAAAAAAAGGAATGTTAAAAATGATCTTTACATGTAATTGTTTCCAATCACATACTACAAAAAAGAAATACACGTTACCCCAAAAAGCATAAATACACATTTTAAAGAAAAAAAATAATGAAAGCCTGCATTTTATTCTTTATACAGATAGAACGGAGAACACAAAACAGGTGAAACAAGTGATGAGGGATTTCATAAGTGCATCATGGAGGTGTTACTAGATATATATGCTATATGCTTCTTTTCCTTCCTTTATGAAATCTACAGAAAGCATCAGTTGTAACACACTGAAATGCATTAACCAGATGGGTAGGAGGTGTATTATATAATGTGGTCATCAAATTGGTGACTATCAACCAATAGCCACTATGAGCCTACGTAGGCTTTTCCTTATAGATGTAGTTTCCTTCACTGCCCACCAGATGGTGTTCCAATTAGACATGAGTAACCTCTCTCTCTTCAACCCTTCTTTGGTAGATGCAGCTGTCCTCAGAAACTAGAAATACAAACATGTATTATCTTTGTAATATCTTTAAAAATTACCAAAATAGGAAATGTCATTCATCTTTTATCCAAGTCCTAAGTTCTTGTAATAAAAACTTTCCTTCTCCTTTTAAAAAATTTACTTTTCCCCCCTTAATAATCATATAATTTATTGAAATATCAGAAGGTATTAAACAATTTTGGAATGATAAGCTACAATCAAACAGTTCTGTTAGGACCAACTTCCCCTTACCCTCATATCTCTTCCAAGATGATAGATGGGATGAAAGAATAAAGGGAAGGAATTTGGCAAGTTTTAGAACCTGTTGAGATTGAGTCCCTTGGCAAATTTTCCTAAGAAACAAAAAAAGTGTGTGTGTTGGGGCAGGGGATGGGGGAATGCTGAGTTGGTGTTACTTGATCTCACCATATTTTTAGTTAATGGCATATTCATCTTGCCAATCTAAAATCTAGTCTTGTTTGTTCCTCTTCCTGTCTGTCTTTCCCCATTTGCTTTACTTCTACCATACTTTAAATCTCCACACATGCCCCACAATTCTCTAGAACAATCCTAGATGGTGCCTTGTTATGTTCCACTTTGTTGCAGTGAGGACACTACTTTTCTCCAAGCACTCAGAGGATAAACCTAAAATGGAGTTCAGATGAGCATCTCAATTCTACACTAATCCAATTCATTTACAAGTCAAGACATCACCCTCCTGATGTCATTAGTCCTCTTTCAGAATGAAGAACAAACAAGAAGTCTGGAACACTCAAAGTTGGTTCAAGGGCAAAGGAAATGGAAACCCCAGCATTATGGGAAGTGTATGCCTGAGCATATTAACCACCTTTCCCATGGCCTGACTGATCCATTAGCCCCAGTCTCCTCCTCCTCCTCCTCCTCCTCTTCTTCTTCTTCTTCTTCTTCTTCTTCCTCTTCTTTGAGGGGCAATGAATGTTAAGTGACTTGCCCAGGGTCACACAGCTAGTAAGTGCCAAGTGTCTGAGGCTGCATTTGAATTCAGGTTCTCCTGAATCCAGGGCCAGTGCTTTATCCACTGTACCACCTACCTGCTCCCTCCCAGTCACTTTTTGGAGGTATTAAAAAAGCCCTCTAACAAAGGTTTGCTACAGCTTGAGTTTTCTTCATTTTTACCTTGTCTACAGCTCAAAGGTATATGATTTTAAACATTTTTTCCTCTTAAAGCTCAACTGGGACATTGTACTACTCTAGTACAGCAGAGATATTAGAGGGTACTTAGGGCCCAATGTTTACATTTGCTTAAATTGGGGTAAAGTGACTTGCTCAGGGTCACCTAGTTAGCAAGTATATGAGTCCAGATTTGGACTTGGGGCCAGTGCACCACCCAGATGCCCCAATATTTTCTTTAAATACATTTTTTATTCCTTAATGTTAAGCAAAACATTTGAGGGGAGGGGGATTCTTTCTCCTTTTTCCTTTTTCTTAAACACTTTGATGAAATATTTATAATTCATTACCACATTCTACTAGCACAGGGGAATCAGAAAGCAGAAATGAGTGAGTAGATACAGAGGTGATTAAGGCCTCTCTAGTTTTAATTTTCAGTCAAGGTGGAATTCAAATAGTTCCCTATGCATGGCGAAAAGTAAATTTTAATAAAATTTAAAAGAAAAAAAAGAAAAAAACCTTCATCTATTAAATACTGTCATGTGGTTTTAACCCAAATGTGGTTTTCCTATGAATATAAGATTTTTATCCTAGCAAAAATCTCAGTGAAGCTAGTTGAGAAACTCATGTAACTTTTTGTTTCTTCCACATAAATGGCATTCCTACTTCTCTTTCATGCTGTGAACTATGTTCATATACTTCATTACATTTTTTCCTAGATGATGGATATTCTTTTATCCTAAAATAATTAGTTCCAGGCCCATTTGGGAGCAATTACGATATTTTCAAGCTTAAAGTAGAGTTGCGAATTAACAGAACTCTTTATAGATTCTTTCTTGTCTCTTTATACATACTTTAATTTAAAAAAACATACATTTTAAAAGTGATTTTGTCTTTACATCACAGTTAAATTAAAAAAAACAGGATTTGTTTTATGAGGTATCTTTAGATATGTTGTCAAAATATCAAAAAGGGAATAAATTATACATCTTTATTTATTCAATAGCTAGTCTATCTTTATGTTGGGGGCTTCAGTGAATGGGTAAAGAATAATGATATGGGAGACCATTTGAGCATTTTTTGGAAGGTCTATATCCATGTCCTTGTTTGTTTCTTTGTAGTTTCCCAGAGCTCCTGAATTAATATTTTTATTTCTCATCTCTTCTTCTGGAAGCAATGGGAAGGTGGTTTGTGGTGAGGATTAATACTAATTGGTGGGTGAAAGTAGAGAGTAGCAATATGGGAGAAGGGCGTAGGGGAGATGATGCTTGTTCAAATCATCTCCTACCTTCCTCATTTCCTCTCCCCCAACCCAATTACTTCAAGCACTCCTTCAAATGCATTTTACCAAATCATATGTTCAATATGTATTAAAAGTTATTATGCAAATCTTCTCTTACTTTGTGTCCTCCAATTTAAACATATTTTGTCTCCTGCAGTCACATTAAGGCAGAATGGGCCTACAGACACAAAGATTTGAATCCTGGCTATAAAGGTGTTAACTATTGAATATATTCAAACATAGTTACATATTCTTATTTAAAAATTTTTTCATGGCTGTTGGGTAGTTTAAAGTATTTCTGTTCACATGAAATCTTTGTGCTTTGTTGTGGTTCTACTCTGCCAAAGACAGTGCCGCCTGGCATACACTTTGTGTCTCTGAATGGAAATTGCCAGCAGTAGAACAACAATCAGATAAACCATTATGACTATAAGTTCAATCAAACACTTAATTTTTAAGTGATTTCTTTGGCTGAATTGACAGTCACACTGGTTGTTACTGATCTGTCCATAGACAAAGCAAAAGAGGAACAATACTTCATTTGGTTCCTTTTCATGACCATATTAGTTGGGGGAAAAGTGTGCTACTCTCTAAACAATCTAACAGGGTTGATTTAGAAAAGAAAATTCAAATCAGTTAGATAATTGCCTACCTTGTACATTCTAATTACTTTGTTATCTAGAGAGATTTTTTTAAAAAGTCAGAACTTTTGGTGAACGTCATTGGATCTACCCAGTAATTAAGTTTTACAAGGTTATTTAGAATTTAAATATATAGAACTTGGAACTCCCTGGAGTTCCCAAACCCACCTCAAAACAACTTGAAAACCACTTCAGAACTGATTTAGGAGCAGGGGAAACAATTTACCAGCTCAACAGGAAAGGTCTATCTATCTCTCTGGGTTTAGAAAGGAGCAAGGTCCTACAGCAAAAGCAGCCTCAGGCTTCACAGCAGGGGACTTGCAGCTTGGTTTCAAGGCCTGGGGCAATATATACCAGGGAGGCCTCACCCTCCTGCAAGCAAGTAGCCTCAAGGCAACACAGCAGTCTATGCAGCACAGCAAGGCCCCCCTCAGTGGTCCCACCTTCAACATAGGCCACCAGTGAGGCTTTGCCCCCATTGCTAACCAGTAGTAAGGCCTTGCCCCTCAGGCCAGTCAGCAGCAAGACCTCACCTGGAGCTAACCAGCAGTGAGACCATGCCCTTGGGGCTAACCAGCAGCTAGATCTCTCCCCTAGGGCCAGCTTGCAGGGGGCCCCACCTCCATAGCAACACAGCAGAAATCCCAACAATGAAATAACAAACAAACACACACACACACACACACACACACACACACACAGGAGGCCATGATCCCCAGTACAAGCCAAAAGGGAGGCCCTCCTGCAGTGAAAACCCATAGATAGGCCCTGGGGCCCAGTGAAAGCCAGTAGCAAGGCCTTGAGCTCTGGCAGAAGAAGTTGGAACAGTGCAGGAGCAGAGAGCATCTCTCACATAAAAATACCAAGTCACAAAATAGCAAAAATGAGCAAAAAACAAAAAAGGAACTTTATTTTTGGAGGTGTGGATCATCTCAAAGTAACCTTATATTCTCACCTTCTGTTTACATATATTCCTTCTAATTGTCCTTAGAGTAATAAAGTTCTTAAGAGTTATAAATATTACCTTGCCATATAGGAATATAAACAGTTTAACCATATTGAACCTCTTATGTTTCCTTTTTCTAGTTTCTTTTATATCTTTTTATGTTTCCCTTGGGTCTTGTATTTCAAGATCAAAATTTTTATTCAGCTCTGTTTTTTTAATTAGGAATGTTTGAAATGTCTCTATTTCACTAAATATCCTTTTTTCCCTCTGAAGGATTACACACAGTTTTGCTGAGTAGGTGATTCTTGGTGGTAAGTCTAACTCCTTTGCCTTCTGCTATATTGTATTCCAAGCCCTGCAGTTCTTTGTGAGTGTGTGTGTGTGTGTGTGTGGGGGGGGGGGGCAATGAGGGTTATGTGGCCTAGCACAATCACTGGCTGTCTCGAAACCATGAGATGTGGTATGATAATCTTTCCATAACATTTCCACTAAATTTGGCTTTGATCCAAGCACATGGTGGTAAGAAGTGTTATAGATTGCATAACTACCTCAACCCTCTATTACATAAAAGAGAGAATGTATTAATTTGATCATTGACAACGCTATGCTAAGGTTTAGTAAAAAATCCAGCAATTCAAACAGTTAAAGAAGAGAATCCAGCTTTCCAGTCCAGAGTCCAGAGCCAGTTTTCCAGACTAGAGTCCAGCTTCCTCCTGATGACATCTTACCACTCCAGGAAGACAAGAGAACTCAGAGACTTTATATGAACAGTTTTGTTTTGTTGGTTTTGTTTTCTCCTTCTGTTATCATATACACCATCTATAACATGTACTCTTTGCAGAGGTCCTCCCTCTGCAAGACCAACATCAAAGCGTCACGTCCATGAGGGACTGCCCCTCTGGACAAAACTTTTCTCTCTCCCTTTTCTATATTGATATTAACATATTGTTAGTTAGCATAGGATATTATTTTTGGATGTTTCATTGAGCAAACTCATTCATTTTTCAAATGAAACAAAGGGGGGAAATGTGGTAAAAATTATTTGTGATAAAGATTAATATCGAAAATTTTAGCTGAATCATTTGGGAGGGACAACACCTGACCCATCCTGAGATTGTGCATACCACTAAAGAGCTTTTGAAGGACCTCCTCTTTTGGGGAGGAAAAAACGCCAGACCTCCCCTTTTGTGGGAGGAAACTCCACCAGAAGAGAAGGGAACTTCCGGTGGGTGGAGTGTTAAAAAAATGAAGGTTGAGGCTTTTTGGCCAGGTGAGTAGTCTCTGGCAGCGCTCAAGCTTTGGAGGTTGACTTAGTCATGGTGGCACATTGGGGACCTGGCAGAGCATATATTTCACACTTTGTTTTGGACTACTACTAAATTACTGCAGATTGAATGAGTTTGTGAATTAATGAAGGAAAAACCTAAGCTTAGTGTTAAGACTATCTATCTGCATTTCTACTCCCTTATTTCCTTAATTGGTTTCACCTTTGTGGTCTAATCACTAAGCAATAAAACCTGATCCTATATGAACTAAAGCTCAGAGGCTCCTTTTCTTATTGGCCTGGGAGATATACATACATACATACATACATAAATATATTATTATATATATTATATAAATTTTCGATATTAATCTTTATCACAAATAATTTTTACCACATTTCCCCCCTTTGTTTCATTTGAAAAATGAATTAGTTTGCTCAATGAAACATCCAAAAATAATATCCTATGCTAACTAACAATATGTTAATATATATATTACTCTTTACCAAAAATAATTTTTATCATGTATATATATATATATATATATATATAGTAAAAATTATTTTTGGTAAAGAGTAATATTGGAAGTTTTAGCTGAATCATTTGAGAGATTGCACATGCTACTGAAGTGGCTTTTGAAGGACCTCCCCTTTTGGGGAGGAACACGCGAGAACGCGAGGAACTTCCGGGACGCCAACTTAAAAGTGAGGGTGCTCTCTGGCCGTGGCAACACTCTGGTGAGAGGAGTTTGGAAAAATGTGGTTGGTGTTTGGCCTTGGGTGTGCTGGTTCGTGGCCTGGCAGGCAGTTTGGGATTCAGTGAGTGTTATAAAGGAAAATCCTAAATTCCTTTAAACCAGCTTAATCTCTGGGATCGAATAGACTAAGCTTAGATCTAAAACCATTCATCTGTATTTCTACTTCCCTATTTCCCTAATTGGTTTCACCTTTTATTGTCTAATTAATTCCCAAGCAATAAAAACGAATCCCTCACAGATTAAAGCTCAGAGGCTCCTTTTTCTTATTGGTCTGGGAGATATATATAAAAGGGAAAGTATAAAAGGGGGATATTAATGCTCCATATATTTAATTTTGAAACTCACAGTTAAGTGACTTGCCCAGGGTCACACAGCTAGTAAGTGTCAAGTGTCTGAGACCAGATTTGAACTCAGGTCCTCTTGAATGTATTAGGGTGGGAGAACCTTATGACCAGATTCTGGAAAGCAGCAATATTAAATGAATCCTTTTTAGATAATAATGCAATAAAAGTTGCATTCAATAATAGGCAGTAGAAAGTTGGATTAAAAATTAATTGGGGGGAGGCGGAGCCAAGATGGCAGAGGAAAGACATTAAACGCACAGAACTCCTGAAACAATTACCCCTAAAACAGCAATAAAAGAACCCTTGGAGCAGAAAAACCCACAAAAATATGGGCTGAGTTTATTTTCCAGCCATAGACAGATTAAAGGGGGCCATGCTGGTCTGTGAGTAAAGTCCAAACCTGAGATCGTGCCGGCAGAGGCCCAGGCATGCCACACCAGAGGAACTTAAGCCCTGAGAATCTGAATCAGCTGCAGCACTAGTGTCTTCTGAGCTTGTGGTCAGGTGAGAGGGCTGAATGGCCGGGGGGGGGGGGGGGAAGTGCAGGGGTGTCAGTGGGACCTAGGGAGGAATTTGGCTGTCCCACCCCAGTGGGGTACCAGGAAGAAATCCTGAGTGGTGGGAGGCCCAGGTTGGGGAGGGGCACAGGCTCATTGAAATATTGAAGTTAAGAACTACAGCACAGAAAGCTTTGCTGGTTGGTTGTTTAGTAAGTTGGCTTGAGGTTATCTTCAGACCAGAGAACAGGCCAGGTGAGAGTAGAACCTGCCCTCCATCAAACCAAAACATCTGGAACCCTCTGAAGCTGGGGACAGTAGTGTAGCCTAGATGCAGGGCCCCCCAGTGGGGAGTTAAAAGTCAAGTAAAAGACTGCAAGATGAGCAAGCAAAGAAAGTTTAGAATTATAGAAGTTTCTTCAGCAACAAGGAAGATCAAGGTGCACTCTCAGAAGAAGATAACAACCTCAGGGCCCCTATATCCAAAGCTTCCAAGAAAAATGTGAACTGGTCTCAGGCCATGGAAGCTCTCAAAAGGGATTCTGAAGAGAAAGTAGGAGAGATAGAAGGAAGATTTAGAGAGAGGGAGGAAAGAATGGAAAGAGAAATAAGAACAATGCAGGAAAGTCATGAGAAAAAAAGTCAACAACTTGAAAAGTCAAATGGGAAAGGTGATAAAAAAGCTCTCTGAAGAATATAATTGCCTAAAAATTAGGATTGAATAAACGGAAGCTAGTGATGTTATGAGAAACCAAGACACAGTAAAGGAAATCCAACTGAATGAAAAAATAGAGGGCAATGTGAAATATCTCTTTGGAAAAACAGCTGACCTGGAAAATAAATCTAGGAGAGATAATTTGAAAACCATTGGATTACCTGAAAACCATGACCAAAATAAGAGCCTAGACATCATCTTCCAAGAAATTGTAAGGGAAAATTGCCATGATATTCCAGAAGCATAAGGTAAAATAGAAATTTAAAGAATCCACTGATCACCTCCAGAAAGAGATCCCAAAGAAAAACTTCCAGGAATATTATAGCCAAATTCCAGAGCTCCTAGGTCAAGCAGAAAATATTACAAGCAGCTAGAAAAAAGAAATTAAAATACTGTGGAACTCCAATAAGGATAAAACAAGATCTAGCAGCATCTACATTAAAGTCCAGGAGGGCATGGAATATGATATTCCAGAGAGCAAAGGAACTGGGACTACAGCCAAGAATCACGTACCTAGAAAAACTGAGTATAATGTTTCAGAGGAAAAAATGGGACTTCAATGAAAAAGAGGACTTCCAGGCATTTGTGATGAAAAGACCTGAACTGAATAGAAAATTTGACTTTTGAATACAAGACCCTGGAAAAGCATAAAAAGGTAAACAGGAAAAAGAAATCATGAGGGATATTAAAAGGTTAAACTGTTTACATTCTTACATGAGAAGATAATACTTCCAACTCATAAGAACTTTCTCAGTAAGGAATACACAGAGGACACAGGTCTGAACTAAATATGAAGGGATGATATCTGTAAAGCTTTTATTTTTCATTTATCCTTGTTCTTTGCAGGGCAAACAGGGTGGTGTGTCTTATGTCTGGGGCCAGATTTGGACTCGGGGCCTCCTGGATCCAGGGCTGGTGCTTTGCCCACTGTGCCACCTAGCTAACCCATGATGCCATCTTTAAAATAGGCTTGAGGGGTAGGAGGAATAGACTGGGGGAGGGGGAAGGGAAGAGGTAGACTGGGGAGAGGTAGCTCACATGAAGAAAATAAGAAAAAAGCTTATGGAGGGGAGGGGAGGAGGGGGAAGGAATAGGGCAGTGAGTGAACTTTACTATCATCAGAATTGGCTCAAAGAGGGAATAACGTACATACTCAAGTGGGTATAGTAATATAATTTTGCCCCGTGGAAAAGTGGGTGGGGAAGGAGATAAGGGGAGTGTGGGAGAAGAGGGGAAGGAGGGAAGGGAAGTTTGGGGGAGGGAGCTGTAAAAAGCAAAACACTTTTGAGGAAGGTGAAGATGTTATGCATAACAGCACATGTATGACATATATTGAATTGCTTGATTCCATAGGGAGAGTTGAGGAGGGAGGGAGGAAGAAAAATTTAAGAAAACAGAATTAGCTCAAAGACCTTAACCTCATCAGAGTGGGCTCACGGAGGGAATAACATACACACCCAATTGGAAGGAGTAATCTATTTAACCCTACAGGAAAGTAGGAGAGGAAGAGGATAAGGAGGGAAGGGTGAATGAAGGGAGGGCAGAGTGGGGGAGGGGGCAGTCAGTAGCAAAACACTTTTGAGGAGGAATAGGGCAAAATAAGATAGAAAATAGAGTAAATATCATTGGAAGGGAATAGGATGGAGGGAAATAGTTATGATGATTGACTATAATGGCAAAACATATGGTACCTACTCTGCTGGGCTATTGTGAAGAAAATTCTTTATCAAGTTTAAGGTACTATATAAAAGTTATGATGAACAGGATGCTATCAGAAAAACCTGGAAAGACCTACATGAACTGAGTCAGAGAGAAATGTACTGTATACAAAATAACAGCAATAGTGTAAGATGATCTGCTGGGAAGCACATGGTTATTTTCCGCGAGGCAATGATCCAATATAACTCTGAAGGACTTATGAAAATTACAATCCATCTACAGAAAAAGAACTGATGGTATCTGAAACACATTTTTTTTTGGGACAACTCCTTAATTTGAAATCTTGTTTTTATCTGTTTTCTCTTACAACCTAGCTAATGTAGAGATGTTTTCCATGACTACTCATGTATAACTTACATTGAATTGCTTGAGTTCTTGGGGTGGGAAGGGAGGGAGGAAGAGAAGTTGGAACACAAAGTTTTAAAAAATTTATGTAAAAAATTGCTTTTACATGTAATTTGGAAAATAAAATTCTAAGCAGAAAAAAATTAATTGGAAACTAAGTAATCTAATCCTAAAAAATAAGTGGGTCAAAGAACAAATCATAGAAATAATCAATAATTTCATTAAAGTGAATGACAACAGTGAGACAATGTAGTAAAATTTATGGGATGCAGCCAAAGTGATAGAGGAAATTTTATATTTTTAATTGTTTATATCAATCAAATAGAAAAAGAACAGATAAATGAATTGTACACAAAATTTTTTATTTTTATTATTTTTGTGAGGCTATTGGGGTTAAGTGACTTGCCCAGGGTCACACAGCTAGTAAGTGTTATGTGTCTGAGGCTGGATTTGAACTCAGGTCCTCCTGAATGCAGGGCCGGTGCTCTATCCACTGGACCACCTAGCTGCCCCAATTGTACACAAAACTAAAGAAAACCTAGAAAAAGAAAAAAAAAATTCCCAATTAAACACCAAATTGGAAATCTTGAAAATAAAAGGAGAGATTAATAAAATGGAAAATAAGAAAACAATTGAACTAATATATAAAACTAAGAGGTGTTTTTTGGAGGGGAACCCCAATAAAATAGATAAACCATTTGGTTGATTTAATTATAAAAAGGAAAGAAGAAAATCAAATTAGCAGTATCAAAAATAAAAGGGATAAATTCACCACTAAGGAAGAGGAAATTAAAAACAACTGTTAGGATTTATTTTGCCCACTTACTTGCTAATAAAAATGACAATCTAAATGAAATGGGTGATAACTAATTATATATATGTATATACATATACATATATATAATTTGCCAGATTAATAGAAGAGGAAATAGAATACCTAATCCACTCTTTGAAAAAGAAATTGAATAAGCCATCAATGAACTTCCTAAGGAAAAATTCTCATGGCCAGATGGATTCAGAATAAAACGCTACCAAATATTAAAAGAACAATTAATTCCAATATTATATGAGCTATTTGGAAAATAGGCAAAAAAGGAGTCCTTTCAAATTCCTTTAACAACACAAATATGGGGCTGATACCTAAACCACGAAGAGCCAAAACAGCAAGAAAAATATAGATCAATTTCCTTAATGAATATTGAAGCAAAATATTTAGATAAAATACTAGCAAGGAGATTACAGCAATATATCACTAGGGTCATACACTATGACCAGGAAGATTTATACCAGGCATGCAGGGCTTATTCAATATTAGGAAAACTAGCAGCATAATTGACCATATCAATAGCAAAACCAACAAAAATTATAGGATTATCTCAATAGATACAGAAAAAGTCTTTAACAGAATACAACACTCCTTATTTATTTATTTATTTTTTGTGGGGCAATGAGGGTTAAGTGACTTGCCTAGGGTCACACAGCTAGTAAGTGTCAAGTGTCTGAGGCTGGCTTTGAACTCGGGTCCTCCTGAATCCAGGGCCGGTGCTCTATCCACTGTGCCACCTAGCTGCCTCCCAACACTCCTTATTAAAAACACTGGAGAACATAGGAATAAATGGAGCTTACTTTAAGATGATAAGTAATACTTATCTAAAACCATCAGCTGGCATTATCTGTAATGGGATAAGCTAGACTACAATACAATACAATCAGGAGAGAAGCAGGGATGTCCACTATCATTACTATTATTCAATATTGTAGTGGAAATGCTAACTATTGCAATGAGAAGAAAAAGAAATTAAAGGAATTAGAATAGGCAATGAGGAAACAAAGCTATCACTCTTTGAAGATGATATTATGGTATACTTAAAGAATCAACTAAAAAAACTAGTAGAAATAATTAGCAACTTTAGAAAAGTTGAAGGATACAAAACAAACCCACATAAATCATAAGCATTTCCATATATTGCCAAGACCAACAGGAAGAGATTGAAAGAGAAATTCCTTTTAAAATAATTTTAGGCAATATAAAATATTTGAGAATCTACTGGCCAAAACAAACCAAGGAATTGTAAGAACACAATCACAAAATTCTTTCACACAAATAAAGTAAGATCTAAACAATCAAGAAATATTAATTGCTCTTAGGTAAGCTGAGCCAATATAATAAAAATGACACTAATGTCTAAATTTATTTACTCATTCAGTGCCTTGCCAATCACACTAGTAAAAATTATTTTATAGAGCTAGGGGAAAAAAAAAACACATCAAAAGCCTTCTGGAAGAACAAAAGGTCAAGAATATCAAGGAAATCAATGAAATGTGAAGGAAGGTGGCTTAGCAGTACCAGATCTCAAACTGTCTTTCAAAGTGGTAATCATCAAAATGATCTGGTGCTGTCAAAGAATTATGGAGTCTGAATGCAGATTGAAACATATTATTTTCTTTTTTTTGTTGTTTTTTCTTTCTTATGGGTTTTCCCCTTTTGTTCTGATTCTTCTTTCACAACATAACTAATGTGGAAACATGTTTAACATGACTGTACATGTACAACCTAAATCAGATTGTTTGATGTTTTGGGGAGGGGGCTAGTGAGGGAAGGAGAAAAACTTGGAATTTAAAATATTATATAAAATGAAGGTTGAAAACTATTTTTACATGTAATTGGAAAAATAAAATTCTAGTAAGTGGGGAAAAAATTAAGGAAATCCTTCTACAAAAGAAAGAAATAAAGTGGTAGACCAGTGAAATACATTAAGTACACAATATACAGTATTATATACTGTGATATTTAAAATCTAAATTGTGGTTGCCTTAAATTAGAAGCTTCAGCACCAGTCTTTGGGCATTAAACATTTATTAAAGCATACAGGTATTCACAAGGAGTTCAGAAAGTTAAGAAAAGGCCTATCTCACATAGAGTTCCAGCCTGGTTGGGTTCTTCCTCAAGTCCTCCTCCATGTGCTTTAATCAGGAACTCTTTAGCAAACTGATTGTGGAAGCTTTTTATAGGTCTGGAATAGAGGCGGGCCTTACCCACTGCTTCAAGCTGATTGGTTGGCATCCTCCAAATCCATTACGGGCTAGCCAGGTGTGATTACAATCTAGTTAACTTTGAAGTAGGCTAATCAGCAGTCAATCACTCTCACTTGATTCAATCAGTTTAGATTAATCTCCTGGTGGATCTTTGAGTATCTGCTGAATACCATTATTTTATCACAATACCAAGATAAGATCAAAATGGGTTCCTGGTTTACACATACAGGGTAATATCATAAGCAAATTGGTGAACATGGAATATCTTATTTGTCAGATTTATGGATAAGAAAAGGATTTATGA
This sequence comes from Dromiciops gliroides, assembly GCF_019393635.1. Taxonomy (NCBI): domain Eukaryota; kingdom Metazoa; phylum Chordata; class Mammalia; order Microbiotheria; family Microbiotheriidae; genus Dromiciops; species Dromiciops gliroides. The sequence continues at coordinate 256,261,893 of NC_057863.1, read as the reverse complement.
CCAAATGAGATAGAGACTATTATAGGAAGTAAAATGGATAATTATGATTACATGAAGTTTAAAAAGGGTTTGCACAAACAAATCCAATGCAGCCAAGATTAAAAGGAAAGTAGAAAACTGAGGGAAAAAATTTTATAGCAAGTTTCTCTAATAAAGGCCTAATGTTGAAAATATATAGGTAATAGAGTCAAATGTATAAAAATAAGAGGTATTCCCCAATTGATAAGTGGTCAAAGTATAGGAACAGGCAGTTTTCAGCAGAAGAAATCAAGGCTCACAAGAGTCACATGAAAAAATACTCTAAATAACTACTAATTAGAGAAATGCAAATTAAAACAATTCTGAGGTACCACCTCCCACATATCACATTGGATAACATGAGAGAAAAGGAAAATGACAAATGCTGGGCACTCATGAACTGTTGTTGGAGTTGGGAACTAGTCCAACCATTCTGAAGAGCAATTTGGGACTATACTCAAAGGGTTGTCAAACTGTGCATAACTTTTGACCCAATAATACTACTAATAGGTCTCAATCTCAAAGAGATTTTTTTTAAAAGGAAAAAGACCTATATGTATAAAAATATGTATAGCAACTCTTTTGTGGTGGTGAAGATTTGGAAATCAAGAGGATGCTTATCAATTAGGGAATGGATGAAAAAATTGTGGTATATGATTGTGATGGAATACTATTGTACTTATAAGAAATGATGAGCAGGGTGCTTTCAAAAAAATCTGGAAAGATATAAATTGATTTAAAATGAAATGAGCAGAACTAGGAGTACATGGTACACAATAATAGCAATATGTTATGATAATCAATTGTGAATGACAACTATTCTCCACAATACAATGACTCTAGATAATTATGAAAGACTTATGATGAAACATGCTATTCATCTCCAGGAAAAGAAGTGATGGAGTCTGAATTCAGATCAAAGCATACTTTAAAAACTTTCTTTTTCTTGTTTTTTTTTTTTGGGGGGGTCTCTTTTGTTTTGGAATATGACTAAAATGGAAATACATTTTGCATGACCATACATATAAATTCCATGGCAGATTATTTGCCTTCTCAGTGAGGCTGGAGGAGAGGAAGGGAGAGAATTTAGAACTCAAAAAAATTTTTTTTAAATGAATGCTAAAAATTGCTTTTACATGTAATTGGAAAAAATATAATTTTAATGTATTTATTTTTAATTTGTGGAATAAAACAAGCATTTCCATAATAGTATAATAAAAATATGATTGTTTATGAAACTACAAATCTATTATGTACAACTTGTTTTTCTTTTTAAATATATAATAAAGTTAACATGCAAATTTCTTTCCCCTCTTTTTTCTTCCCTCCCCCTCAGCCCTAGAGATGGCTACCATTAGACACAAATAGGTCTGTGCGTATATGCATATGTATATATATGTCAAATTATTCCTATACATACTTCTATTTATCAGTTTTTTTCTCTGGATTCTCTGAATTCAGTTAGGGTATTTATAATAGTCAAAATGACTTATTTGCTCAAAGTTGTTCTTAAAACAATATTGCTGTTACTATATACAATGTTCTCTTGGTTCTGTTGACTTCACTCTTCATTATTTCATGTAAGTCCATGTTTTTCTAAGATCATTGATTATCACCTTTTTATAGCACAATAGTACTTCATCACAATCACATACTGCAATTGGTTTAGCTATTCCCCAATTGATGGGCATCCCTGCAATTTCAAGCTCTTTGTGACACAAAGAGAGCTGTTATAAACATTTTAGGGATCTAGATTCTTTTCCTTTTGTCCTAATGATCTTTGGAAATAGACCTACTAGTGGTAATGCTGGGTTAAAGGATCACTTTAATACCAATTTGGGCATAATTCCAAATTGCTCTCCAAAATGGTTGGATTCGGTCATAATTCCACCAACAATGAATTAGTGTCTCAGTTTTTCCATCCTCTCCAACATTTGTTCCTTTTCCTTTCAACCATTTTAGCCAATCTGATAGGTATAACATGATATCTCAAGATTGTTTTAATTTGTATTCTCAAATCAATTATGATTGAGGACATTTTTTCATATCACTACAAATTGTTTTGATTTCTTCATTGAAAAGCTGCCTGTTCATATCCTTTGACCATTTGTCTGCTTTTATAGATTTGAAAAAGTTTTTTTTTTTTTTTTTTTGCGGGGCAATGGGGGTTAAGTGACTTGCTCAGGGTCACACAGCTAGTAAGTGTCAAGTGTCTGAGGCCGGATTTGAACTCAGGTACTCCTGAATCCAGGGCCGGTGCTTTATCCACTGCGCCACCTAGCCGCCCCCTTGAAAAAGTTATTTATGTGTTTGAGATATGAGACCTTTATCTGAGAAACTGTCTATAAAATTCCTGCCTCTCCTCCAATTTTCTGCTTTCCTTCTGATTTTGGTTGTATTATTTGTACAAAAATTTAAAAATTTAAGGTGATTGAAATTATCCATTTTATACCTCACTTTGCTCTCTGTTGTTTACTCATCAGTTATCTGCCTATCCACAAGCCTGATAAGTAATATATTCTATATTGTTCTAATTTTCTTGTACTATCTCTCTTTAAATGTAGGTCTTGTATCCATTTTGATCTTATCTTGGTAAATGGTGTAAGATATATTGGGTTATGCCCGGTTACTGCCATTCTGCTTTCCAGTTTTCCCAACAATTTTTTTTTAACCAAATAATGAATTTTTATCCCCAAATCTTGTCTTTATACTTCTCAAATACAAGGTTTTTATATTAATTTGCTGCTGTAAATTGTATGTCTGCCCTGTTCCATTGATTTACCTTTCTATTTCTTAGCCTGTACCAGATAGTTTTGATAATTACTTATAATATAGCTTAAGATCTGGTACTGCTAACACTTCTTCCTTTATGCTTTTTAATAGTTCCTTGATATTCTTGACTTTGTTAATCTCTCAAAACTAGATAAATCTACCTCAAAAATAAATAAGTCAAGAAAATGAATAGAATTTTAGAAAAGATATATATATATATTTCCATTCAATTCTCTCCAGATAGATACATATATATCTATACATACATATCTATCTATCTGGAGAGAATTGAATGGAAATAGAAAGGAATACACCTTTTTCTTAGTGGTTCATGGGACCTTTACAATGATACACTATATAAGAACATAAAATTTTATAGTTAATGCAGAAAAGCAGAAATATTTAAAGTATCCTTTTCGATCACAATGCAATAAGGTATTATATTTAAGAATTAAATTTAATAGGGGACCATGGAAACATAGATTAAAAACTAATTGGAAATTAAACAACCTAATCTTAAAGAATGAATGGGTTAAAGAATAAATGAGAGACGATGCTAGTTCTGGTGGAGCAGCGGGATCCGAGGCGGGGAAGGCCCTCGTAGCGCAGTGCATTGACCGGGTGGGAGAGAAGCTGAGCCCGCTGCACTTTATGCGGTAAGTGGAGCTCACCCAGTGGCAGAAAACGCTTCCGCAGCGGCGGAGCCAGAACATCCTGACGGGCCTAAGCATCGGGGCCCTGGTGTTGGCTATTTATAGCTATACATTCTACTCCGTGTCCCAAGAACGGTTCCTGGATGATTTGGAGGACAAGGCCAAAGCTGCTAGAGTGAAAGCTGCCGGGACCAGCAGCTCCTAACCCCCAAGCAGGTGCTCAAACTCTGTCCACTCTGAATGGAACTTCTTCAGAATGAGGATGGATGCTTCCACCTTCTGTACTTCCCTTCCCCTCCAAGAAAAAAGACTCTATTAGGATAAGGAGTGTTTTGGCCGGTCTGAGCTTGGGATGTTTTTTGGTTATGGAGTCCCACCCTACTTTTGGAATTGTGTATCCTGCCAGTTTGATGGGAACACCTATTCCTTTTTTCCACCCCCCTCCCCCGACCTCCCTCTCCCCAAAAAAGAGCCTTTGTCACAATAGGGAGGAGGCCCAACTAGGTCACCCCAGACTTTTTCAGTAGCACCTTATTCATATCTTTATAGCTTCTTCCTACCCTAGACATTGAAAGCCATTGTTGGGGGGCAAGTATGGTACCTCTTCTCTTTGCTGGAACCTGATATGGCAGTGGTGGTGGTTAAGTTTAGGACTGATTCACAATCATCTGTTGTAGAGCCACGTGTATCTGGGGGGAGGGGGCGGTGCAGAAAGCTCTACCACCTATGGAAATTGTGTTGCCCTAAGGAAATGTGAATGTTTAACTAGAAAAAAAAATGATAGAAACAATAATTTCACTAAAGAGAATGATAATAGTGAGACAACATATTAAAACCTATGGGATTTAGGAAAAGCAGCCATCAGAGGAAAGTCCATATCTCCAAATGTTTACAGCAATAACTTCTTTTTTAAAAAAAGAAAGCAGAATTCAACAATATGTTGTTTATTGGCAACACATTAGAAACACAGAAGTTTACCTAGAATTTAAATAAATGACTATTACAAGGTACTAAAAATATTATGCATTATCTGAACTCAAGGAAGTTGGAGTATCAATCATGATGTCAGATGTGGAAAAAACAAAAATAGACATGATTAAAATAGATAAGCAGAAACCACATTACATATGCACCAAATGGCATAGCATTTAAATACTTTCTGCAAAAGGTAAACAGAGAGAAATAGACAGTAAAATTATAATTGTAATGGTGGGAAAGGGCCTTAATGTATCCTTTCAGAACAATCAAATCTAAAACAAAAAATAAAAAGGAAATTAAAACCTGAATAAAATTTTGGAAAAGTTAGACATACGTCTCTGATAATCATTCAGTGGGAATAGAAAAAAGTGATGTGTGTATATTTCAAAATATAAAAAATATTTACATAATTATATATTTCAATTGTGCATGGCATTGTTACAAAAAATAACAATATATGAAGGTTCAAAAACCTTTTTTTTTGCAAATTCAGAAAAGCAGAAATATTCAGCACATCTTTTACTGTGCAGTAAAATTATATTCAGCAAAGGGACACCAAAGAGAAAGGGCTAAAGTTAATTTTTGAATAAATAACATAATCCTAAAGAATGAGTGGGTAAAGGAACAAAATATACAAGCAATAGATAATTTCATTAAGCAATGAATCAGCATTCCAAAATTTGTGGGATGCAGCCAAAGTAGTTGATAGAGTAAATTTCTATCTTTAAACATTAAATTCATTAACAAAAAAATTAAACAGCAGATAAACAAATTGGGAATTCAACTAAAAAAAGTAGAAAAAAACATTTTAAAATCTTAATTATATGCCCATAGAGAAATCCTGAAACATCAAAGAAGAGATTAATAAAGTTGGAAGTAAAGAAAATCCATTGAATTAATGATAGTTTTTGAAAGAAACATTATAATAGATAAACATTTACTGAATATATATATTGGGGGCTGGGCAATGAGGGTTAAATGACTTGTCCAGGGTCACACAGCTAGTAAGTGTCAAGTGTCTGAGGCTAGATTTAAACTCAGGTCCAGAGCCAGTGCTTTATCCACTGTTCCACCTAGCTGCCCCCTACTGAATATATATATATATATTTGTTTGTTTGTTTTGTTTGTTTTGTTTTCTGCAGGGCAATGAGGGTTAAGTGACTTGCCCAGGGTCACACAACTAGTGTCAAGTGTCTGAGGCTGGATTTGAACTCAGATACTCTTGAATCCAAGGCCAGTGCTTTATCCACTGTGTCACCTAGCTGCCCTCCTACTGAATAGATTTTAAGAAAAAAAAGCAGGAACATCAATATCAAAAGTTTAAAAGGAGAAATCATCACAAACGAAAAGGAAATAATGTTATTAGAAACTATTTTCTATAACCATATGCCAATAAAATTAAGTGAAATGGAGATATATTTACAGATATGACTTACCCAGATTAATATAAGAAAAAATAGAGAATGTAAAAAACATAAAGTCTCATAAAAAAGAAATTAAACATATCAAATGAAATGGTTCAGATAAAAAAACCCCAAAAAACCCAGGACCTGATAGATTTACAAATTTTCATCAATCAAATAAAAATTAATTCCAATATTACACAAAATTCTTGTAAAGTTAGGAAAGGAAGCTATCTTGCCAAATTCCTTCTGTGAATCAAGTATTTTATTGGTACCTAAACCAAAGAGAGTCAAAATAGAGAGAGGAAAAACACAGATCTATATCCCTAATGAAGACTGATGCAAAAATTTAAAATATTAGCAAAGAGGCTATACAGTAGCATATACCACAGATTATACACTGTGATCAGGTTAGATTTATATCAGGAATGCAAGACTAGTCCAATATTAGGAGCATAATAAATAATTGACCACATGAGTAGCAAGAACAACACAAATCATGATTATTTTAATAGATTAAGAAAAGAGAGTGAGAGGAAAGGAAGTGGAAGTACCTATTGTAGACAGCATTCTCAAGGAGCCTAGCCATGAAAGGAAATAGTTATAAGATGATAATTATCAGGGATAGAGAGATCAGATGAATGTTTCTTGGGGATAGGAGAGACATGGGCATGCTTTTAGCTTATTGGGAAGCAGTAAGTAGCTAGGAAGAGTTTGAAGATTAGTGAAAAAGTGGGGATGATAGAAGATGCATTTTTTTTCCTCTGGAGAAGATGGGATGTAATGGGCTCGGTTGTGCATGTAAAGATTTGCCTTGACAAGGGAAAAGGATATTGTATCATGTGAGACTGGATCGAGGTGGAAGATAGTTGCAGAAAGAATCTGAGGAATGTGAGATGAGGAATGGAGAGAAGAGGAATCTCTTAGTTGTAGGGCCTTAATTTTTTTTTTTTTTGTCAGCGGGGCAGGGGGTGGGGAGAAGGAATCATGCGAGATTTAAGAAGAGATGAAAGCGTTTAGAAAAGCTGCTGTGGTGAGTGAAATAGTAAATGAGAGAGGTATAAAAGGATTGTCTTGCTGCATCTTTGCTATAAAAGGGTCTAACTGTGATTATGTAACAAATTTATTGTGGATCCAATCAGTATGTTTTCATGTTTTTCTTTACCTTTTCTCAGCAGCATGTGAGTAGGAACAAAGGCAGTGGATGGTGGGAGCTATCCTAGGCTGAGATTGAAATTAGGATATAGGGGCAAAGGATTACAAATAAGAAGAGTTGAGTTGCTTCACAAAAAGATAAAGATGGGGAAGGGAGGAGCTTGGGAAAGAACTGAGGGGGTGAAGGGATTGTCATGGTGAGGATGAACAACACGGTTAGGTGTTACAAGGCAGGGTAAGAGTGGAATGGTAGCATCACTATCAGATAAAAGAATTTCAGAGTTCATGAACATAGAAGTTCAATCTTTATGGGACATGACAAGATTGAGGATGTGATAATCTCTGTGTGTAACTGAGATGAGCAGTAGGTCATGGGAAGGGAGTAAGTTGTGTTTGAGGAAGTATCAATATGTGTACTGGGGTCCTCTAGTATGAATGCAAGAGTTGGGGATGAGAGAACGACTGTGATCCAGGCACTGAACTCATTGAGGCAGACAAAAGAGTTGCCAGAGGGTTGGCAGATAACAGCTTCCCAAATCTTGATTGGATCATAAATATGGATTGAACAAATCTCAAAAGAGAACAAGTTACTAAGTAATGGTGGTAGAGGGAGAGCCTGGAATTGGAACAAGAGCTCAAGGAATATTCCAACTACACCATGACCAATGAATCAGGTCTATGAGTGTCCTGGAAAGGGTGACCAGGGAATCAGTATCATTAGGAGAGAGCCATGACAGAAGGAGGGAAAAAGGAAAAAACTTAAGACAAAAGCAAATTTGTTACCTATGGGAGCAGACATTCCAGAGAACACAGTGGAAGGGGTGGGTAGCTTCAGAGTGGAAAATTGGATAGGTGAGTTAAGTATGGAAATAGGGGAACAATCGGTGGAAAACAGAAGTGGGTTTCAACAGTCAGTGATTCAGAATCTCTGGGCTGTGTGGGTATATGTTAGTCAAGTAATGAAGAATGAGTTCAGGCAGGTTATTAAGTTTCTAGGGGTTCTCATAGTGGAGTCTTCCTAGGGTGTCAGACAGTGGTATGTAGCTAACAGCAGGGTTTGGAGGAGGAATACCTGTTGGAGGAAAGGCAAGGCAAGGTAGTAGGGAACTGGAAAAGGTGCTATTCATAGTTTTTGTTAAAATACAACATATAGTTCAGCATCTGCATCCTGAATCATAAGATTTTAAAATTGAAAGGATCTCAGAGAGAGCTCTAGACTAACCCATCATTGAGGAAGAATAATCCCCTCTACATCACACCTGATAAAAGATCATCCAATCTTTACTTAAGAACACATAATGAAGGGAAACTACTGCCTCTAGAGGCAGCTTATTCCACTTTAGAATAATTCTCTGATATCTTGATTTGCAAGTGAATTGGTCTTTTTCAAGAATGAAGGATGAAAAATAATTTGTGAACCTGTGAGTAGTAGTAGCTGCCCCCATGTGGACCCAACCAACCAGTTCTATCTGGGCAATGATATCTCCTTCTTCTCTCCCTTTCCTCCTCCTCCTCCATTGCTTATACTTCACAAGGTATCTTGGGGTTTGCAGATTCAATTTTTTTCCTCTTCCCTACTTATTTACTCCATCATTATTTTTCCCCCTAAAAAATGGGACAGTTAACTCTTTTGAATTCAAATGGAGCTACTTGTCTATGCCTTTAAACTGAAATCACTCTGGCTCTCACAGAGAGTGAGTGTAAATAGCAATTGTGTCTGTTCTGGCCAGAAATTCTGAGGATCTTCCCTTCCCAGATTGATTCCCAGATTGAAGGCAAAGTAGGCCATCTTTTTGCCTCAATTCTTACCTAGCCTTTCTTTAATTACCGGATGGGTATTGCCTCAGACAAACTTGAAACTTGGGAAAGACCTCAGTTTAAAAAGGCCAAGGTTTCCCATTGCATCCCAGGCCATTGCTAGTCATCCTAACCTATGTCTTTTTACTCTTTTTTTTGGGGGGGGGCAATGAGGGTCAAGTGACTTGCTCAAGGTCACACAGCTAGTAAGTGTCAAGTGTCTGAGGTCAGATTTGAACTCAGGTCCTCCTGACTCCAGGGCCGGTGCTTTATCCACTGTGTCACCTAGCTGCCCCATAACCTGTCTTGCCCCTGGATTTCCATGTCTCTGAAGGAGAGAGTGGGGCGTATGACTTTGCACAGTTCTACCTCCCTTAAATCCAATTCACTTGCAATTCAAGATATCACCCTCCTGATGTCATTGGTCCTTTTTGAGAACAAAGGACTAACAACAGTTCTCTAAGTAAGGAAATTTTCTTTTTCCATCAAGCTTAAAGTTGCTTCTTTGCTAATTCCAATTGATCTTACTTAGGCCTTCTGAGGTAAAATGAAATGGTCTAATACTTCTTCCATATTTCAAGTTCTTTCTCCCAATTTATAGCAAATCATTTTATATGGAAAAACATAGGGAAGCATCACAAATATATAATCTTATCAGGCAAGAAGACAGAAAAGCGTATGTATACATGTATAGCCAAGGCTGGAAAGTTGAAAAAAATTACATATACCACAGAACTAGATAATTATGTGCTACAGTCCTACATAAATATACTCCTCCACATGGCCTGAAGCTCTTTGTCTTCCTTATTTATACCAGGAGATGGAGTCAGGATACATGTCTTGATCATGGGGTGCCCCCTTATTCTCAGACTTATCTTCACATTTAGTACCAAAGACCTAAGGATAGAGAGAAAAGCTTATTACAAATAGCAGAACACAGAAAAGTGTACACACATATGTACACAGCCATTGTTGCAATGTTGAAAATAAAACTGCACCTACCTCAGTATTTAACGTTTAAATGAAAGGCTGTGACCCTACATCAGTACTAAGCAAGATTTCTATCCACAAGGCATGAATTCTATTATCTTCCTTATTCCTATGGGAAGGTGTCAGGTAATGAATTGTTATTTTATAATCCTTTGATGCACAACTTCATTCGTCAGAATTTTTATCAATCCAGTTTTGCTCACAGGACGACTTCCTTTTAGATTTTTCTCCACTTGATGAAATTTCTGAAACTGGGAGGATCAGAGGATGGGCAGCCTCTGACGTAAGCTGATTCATAAATAAAAAGAGGAATGATAAAAAAAACCTAGATCTTTTTCCATTTTTGTATTCTGACATTCTTATCTCTGCAGGCTGTCTAGCAGTCTCATAATGAAGCATTGCATGTGTTAGAAAGATGGATTGCATCTCTAGCATCTCAATGTCAACTCCATGTAAGCTCCCACTGAACTTTTCCACAGGTGTGTTAGTTTTTATAAAAGAAAGGGAAAATTGCCCTGCTAACAGATTTCTCAAGGCCTGCAAATATGTGTTATCTTAATGGAAATAAGAAAACATTAAATACTATGTTGTGTAGCTCATAGTATACTTATTTTCAACATCAATAAGTGCAAAGCTATATATATATGTACATATATATATATGCACACACAGATAGATTAGATAGGTAGATAGATAGATGATAGATAGATAGATAGGTAGATGATAGATTTTTTTTGAATGATCACAGGGAGGACTACTAGGGCTACTTGGTATAAACTCCCTAATTCATCTATTTCCTTTAAACAAGTGAGGCAAGGAAAAAAATTAATGACAAAATATTATTATATTGATACCCTTTTACTAACAGTAAGGTATTCAATGAATACTAAGAAAATATTTGAATTAGTCACCCTCCCCTTCCCCAACCCTCCTGTCTTCCAAACTTCTCTATTAGTATATAAGGCATTACTATCCTCCCACTCACCTATTCTTACAGTTTAGGTATCATCTTCAAGTCCTCACTTTCTCTCACTGCCACACTTCCCTCTCCCCTCCATTTGTGATCAGTCATCAACTCCTGTCAATTATACCTTTGTAACATTTTGTGTATATGTTCCCTTGTCTCCTCCAATACTGCCAGAATCCTGGAATGGGTCCTCATCATCTCACTGAAGTACGATAGCTTGCTGACCAATCTCCCTCTTTAAAGTCTCACCTAATTCCAGTCTATTATCCATTCAGCCATCAAATTTATCTTCCTAAAGCATAGGTATGACTATGTCACACACAGCCTCCCTCCCTCCAAATAAATTCAAATGGCTTCTTATTACTTCTAGCATTAAATCTAAAATGATTTGTTTGACTTTTAAACCCTTCATAACCTGGCCTTTTCCTATCATTGTATCTTCTTACTTCTTACTCCTCTCTATATCTTCTAATAACCAGTGACACAGGCCTCCTTGCTGTTCTTATAATATGATACCCTATCCCCCTTCTCTGGTCCTTCTCATTGAATATCTCCCATTCCTAGAACATTTTCCTTGTCTCTTTCTCTTGACTTTTCTGGCTTCTCTTAATTCTCTGCTAAATTCTCAATTTCTGCATGAAGTCTTTCCTGATTTTCATTAATACTAATGCCTTCTCTCTTGATATTATCTCCAATTTATCTTATATATCTAGATATCTTATTTGTACATATTTGTTTGCATATGGTTTGCTCCATTAGACTGTGAGCTCTCTGAGAGCAGGGACTATTTGTTGTTGTTATCCCTTTCTTTGTATTCCCAGGGTTTAACACAATATCTAGCAAGTAGGTGCTTAACAAATGCTTGTTGGTTTAACTTGAAGTAAGTTCATTGGCCTTTAAGTCTACTGGTAGCAAATTCAAAACACTATAGAATGGATGGTAGAAGAGAAGTTGGAACACAGTTTTTAAAAAATTGATGTTAAAAATTTTGTTTTTACATATATTTTGGAAAAATAAATTCTATTCAATAAAAAACACTATAGAAATGTATGCTGGTGTTAGTTGGTGATAGCATTAATATCTTTTCAGAGAATAAAAATGGTAAAATATTTTCTCAAAGAATCCTGACATTCATTTTAGCATCATAAGTTCAGTGCTTCTTATACTTGAAAGAGGCCTTAGATATTAATTCTAGCTCTCTCAATTTTCAGATTAGTTAGTATCTGGAGAAAGATGTTAGGAATATTCTTCATAAGTAGGAATTGAATTTTTTTTTCTCCACCCAAACCAGCAGTTATCCCAAAACAACCTCTCAGATCTAAGATCAATCAATAAGAAGTTGTTGAGATTGTGACAGCCATTGTGGGTATGTATAACAGAAGCAATTTAGTTTAGAGAAAAGCATTGTTTAAGTGGATTGAGCAAAAGGTATGGGCTATACATGCATGACTATGAAAAACATTGCCATTTTGTCATTTTGTACAAGGAAAGTTGATTAAAAGAGAAAAAAACGAAAGAGTGAAAAATAAAATTCTTCAGTCTGTTCCATCAATATCAGTTCTTTCTTTGGAGGTGGATAGTATGTTTCATCAATAGTCTTTTGGGATTGTCTTGGATCATTGTATTGTGGTGAATAGTCAAGTCATTCACAGTTCTCTCTCTTTCTGTGTGTGTGTGTTTCTTTGTCTTTCTGTCTCTCCCTCATACCCACACCCACATGAACTCCCCCACTTCAAAGACTGAAATCTATTTCTCTATCCTGTGTACCACCTATTGCCTCTCCTTCAAATCAAATAGATCACCAATACAGTTGTTTACCTTACCTTTACCTCAGAGAAACTGGTTTCTTTTAAATGCCAATATAAAAAAATAATTGAATGAATGAATGTATGAAAAAACTTTCATTAAATATTTACCATGTACTAAATATTGGTGATAAAAATGTAGGAAGTGTGTATTGCTCATGTATGCTATGCCCATGTTCACATGGGTTGTCTAAATGCAGCTTTCAGGCAGACATGAACAGGTATTTCTAGAATCTTGCTCTCATCAAAGAAAACTTTGAGTCTGACTGGAAGGAAGTGAAAGAAGGGGCCATTGAACTGGCCACTCTTCTCTATTTAGATAGAGAGGCAGCACATTAGAATGATATCTTTTTGTCTCATAAATATTGCTAGAATAGCATATTTGTTCTTAGATTTATGCTCTTGTTTTCCTGGTAAGAGAAATTATTATTAATATCCAATAATTTGGGGAGATACAGAGTTTTTCCTTTTTCTAAAGTCTTCATTTCAAACACTCAGCCTAGCAGATCCCACCTAACCTTACAAGAAAGCTTGATTGTGGTTGGAGGTAGATTCTTTCTCTAGATTGCTCACAGATAGTAAATTCTTCAATTTGAAATGGCTACAAGCCAAGACTAAAGTGGAGGGAATATTGGTGCATGATTTTTGTATGCAAATGATTGGACACTCAATGCAGCCTTTGAAGCTGAGATGCAACAAGGTATGGATCTGTTCTCTGCTGCTTGTCTTAATTTTGACCTAACAATTAACACCAAGAAAACACAGGTGCTCAATCAGCCAGTACCACACCATCCATACATGGAACCATTGGTTCCACAGCAAATGGAGAAGTTTTGAATACTATGGATCAGTTGACTTACCTTGGCAGTATACTTTCCAGGGATGTAGACATTTATAATGATGTTGACACACACATTGCCAGAGCTAGTTCAGCATTTGGGAAGCTCTGAAGGAAAATGTGGGAGAGGAGAGGTATTTAGACTGACTACTAAACTGAATGTCTACAGAGCCATTGTGCTGACCTTATTGTGGTATGCCTATGAAACCTGGATGATATACCAGCACCATGTTGTTTATCCTTCATTCTCAAAGAGGACCATGATATCGGGGGTAATGTCAGGACTTGTAGTGAATTGGATTTAAGTGAGGGAAGGCTGTACAAGGTCATCAACCTTACTCTCTCCTCCAGAGCCATCTGGGTTCAGTGGCAAGATATATATCAGGATGACTGGAGATGGCCCTGGATGTTTAAGGCTACCAGGATTACGTGATTTGACCAGGATCACACAACTAGTAAGTGTCTGAGGTGAGATTTTGAACTCAGGTCCTCCCAGCTTCAGGGCCAATGCTCTATCCTCTCACTACCTAGCTGCCCTTACCCTTGCCATGACAGGAAAATGAATCCTTTTCATTTGAATTATCTTAGGAAGACTTTGAAGATCACCTGGCAGGACAAGATACCAGATACTGAGGTCCTCTCTTAAGTTAAACTGCCAAGCATTCAAACAATATTGCAGAGAGAACAACTCTGATGGGCTGGCCATACTGTTTGAATGTCAAAGATACACTTGCCTAAAAGACTATTTTATGGAGAACTCATACAGGAAAAGCACTCGCATGGTGGTCAGAAAAAGTGATATAAGGATACTATTAAGGTCTCTCTCTTTTTTTTTCTTTTTTTTAAAGGTCTCTTTTAAGAATTTTGGAATTGATTGCATGACATGGGAAACACCGACACATGACTGACCAGTATGGTGTGCATGTGGCTTCATCAGAGAAGGTGCTGCGGTCTATGAGCAAAGCAGAATTGAAGTAGCTCAAAAAAACAAGTGATGTGCAAATTTAGAGAATCCAACCCAAAGTTTCATATGGACTATTTGTGTCTAACATGTGGTAGAGCATTCCAAACTTGTGTTGATCTGATCATCCATTGTCAGAATACTGTAACTTGACTCTAATATAGTGGTGTCATTTTGGTCCTCTTTGAGAATGAAGGACAAGAACTAACCAACCAGATTGCTCAAAGCTCGGGCTGGTCTGGGTAGAGGCATAGTTTCTCGGTCCAAGAGTGCCATGATGCCACTTTCAGCCCCTCATATGAGTGAGCTCAATTGTCTTTGTAAAGTCCACCTCTCATTAATTTAGTTTTGCAGGGCAATGAGGGTTCACTCATTTTGGTTTTGTCTGACTCTTTATGACCCCATTTGGGGTTTTCTTGGCAAAGATACTGAAGTGGCTTGCCATTTCCTTTTTATCTTATTTTACAGATGAGGAAATGGAGGCAAATAGGGTTAAATGAATTGCCCACAGTCCTACAGCTGATGTCTGAGGTCAGATTTGAACTGAGGTCTTCCTGACTGTAAGCCAGACCTTCTATCTACTGTATCACCTAACTACTCTGGGCTACCTAGTTGACCACTTTAATAAGAGCAGGAATAACTGCAATGATGACAACTTTGTTTAGTTCCAACCACACTATTCACATATGAAAAGGACAATACCTTATAACCTTTTTTTCACTGAACATTTGCATTGCTCTGCAAATTAAGAATTCAGGGTAGAAGGGTAGAGTGTGCAAATAGTATATAACAACAACAACAACAAAAAGCCAAATATTCATTGCCTTTTATAGTAGATCAATACAAAATACATTTTTCTCATTGAGTAAAATAGTTCAATAAATTCAATAACACCATTCATTAAAACTGACATATAATATTCAGCATGTCTAGACAGTGTCACCACTGGGAATATTTTTCCCAGTCTGGGCCATCTTTGAATCTCCTAAGGATGTCCAAACAAGAACAGTATCATCAGGGATACCCTAGATCCTTCTCTTCCCTTGTGCCTGGGAGCTGCTTGATTACTTCAAAGTTTGAATGAAATATAATTCAATAATCCCATTTTCCTGATGAAATTGAGGGAAGCACAAAAAGCCTTACTATTTGCCCTGCCCCTTTGCCTCCGGCACTGTTACCTTTACTACTGAGGGAACTGAAGGAATTAGGATAGCAGCTGGTAGTGGGAATTGAGTGAACCACACTGACTCCATCTTGTGAGTCAGTTCTGGAGCTAGGTCAGTTCCCTTTCTATTCTATTATGGATCTACTCCAATTTCAGTCCTGTAAGAAAACTTTAATCATTTGTGGGAATTCTGAGAAAACTTTACTGCATTCTTTATATCTAGCCCTGTGTGGCTCGGAAGCTGGACCGCTTCTACATGCTGCTTAGAGACCCTTAACTCAGGACTTAGGACTAGAAACCCAGTCATATCTGAACATTGATGCAAGGAGGTCCCCCCCCCCAATTATACATCTCAAGAAGCCCATATGTCTTTGATTTCTTCCTCTGAAAACTTTTTCATATCCTTTGACCCTTTATCAATTGGACAATGATTTTTTTCTTATAAATTTGACTTAATTCCCTATATTTTAGAAATAAGACCTTGAGCAGAAAAACTTGCTACAAAGATTGTCCCTGCTGCTGCTTTTCTTTTAATTTTAGCTACATTGATTTTATTAGTACAAAAACTTTAATTTTATTAATCAAAATTATCCATTTTACCTCAAGCAAACCTTTTTCTCTATCTATAGATCTGACAGGTAATTTCTTTCATACTCCACTAAGTTGCTTATAATATTATTCTTGATGTTTAGATCATTCACTCATTTAAATGCTTATCTTGGCATATAGTATGAGGTGTTGGTCAATGCCTAGTTTCTACCAGAACACTTTTCAGTTTTCCTAGCAGTTTTTGTCAAACAGTGCATTGTTTTACTATTTGACCTTTGGGGTTATCAAACACTAAGTTACTGTGGTCATTTGTTTTGGTATATTGTGAAACTAATCATAAACCTCTGTACTTTTTACCCAGTACAAAATTGTTTTGATGAGTACAGCTTTATAGTATGATTTGAGATCTGGTACTGCTCAGCTCCCTTACTTCCCATTTTTATTTTCATTTATTCCCTTGATATTCTTGACCATTTGTTATTATGTTTTGTAGCTCTATAAAGTAATTTCTTTCATAGTTTTATTGGTATGGTACCAAATTTGTAAATTAATTTAAGCAGCATTATCATTTTTATGATATTAGCTTAGCCTACCCACGAACAGTGAATATTTCTCCAATTATTTAGATCTGTCTTTATTTGTGTGAAGAATATTTTATAATTTTGTTCCTGTAGTTCATGTCTGTGTCTTGGCAGGTAGACATGCAAGTATTTTAAACTGTCCATAGTTTTTATTTTATTATTTTATTTTATTTTATTTTTTGCAGGGCAGTGAAGGTTAAGTAACTTGCCCAGGGTCCCAGAACTAGTAAGTGTCAAGTGTCTGAGGTCGGATTTGAACTTAGGTTCTCCTGAATCCAGGGCTGGTGCTTTATCCACTGTGCCACCTCGCTGCCCCCTGCCATAGTTATTTTAAATGGTATTTCTCTTTTTATCTCTTACTGGTAGATCTTGTTGGTAATATACAGAAATACTGGTGATTTGTGTGGGTTTATTTTATATCCTTTAGCAACTTTGCTGAAGCTGTTGTTTTGATTATGTTCCCTAGGCAAACCATTATGCCATCTGCAAAGCGATAGTTTTGTTTCCTCTTCTCCTATGCTTATTTCTTCATTTTCTTTTTCCAGTCTCATTGCTATAGCTAGCATTTCTAGTACGATAATGAATAGTAATGGTGATAATGGACATCCTTGCATCACCTTGATATTATTGGAAAAGCTTCTAATTTATCTCCATTACAGATAATACTTGGTTTCAGATAGATAATTATCTGTATCCATTTATTACTGTACTTTCTAGTGTTTTGTTTTTAACAGGAATTGGTGTTGTACTTTGTCAAATACCTTTTCTGCAATTCTTGAAATAATAATTTTTTTTTTACTGATATGGTTAATTATGTTTATAGTTTTCCTAATATTGAACCAGCTTTTCATTTCTAGTACAAATCCAGCCTGATCATAGTGTATAATCTTTGTGATATATTGCTGTAATCTCCTTGCTCATATTTTATTTAATTTTTTTGCATCAATATTCATTAAGGAAATTGATCTACAGTGTTGTTTCTGTTTTGACTCAGTTTAGATATCAAGACCACATTTATGTCATAGAAGGAATCTAGCATAACTCTTATCTTTTCAAAGAGTTTGTGTAGTATTAGAATTCATTGTCCTTGGTGGAATTAGCATATAAATCCCTGGGTACTATTTTTCCCCCCTAGGGAGCTCATTTAAGACTCGTTCAATTTCTTTTTCTAAGATATGGTTGTTTGAATATTCTAATTCCTGTTTTGTTAATCTGGGCAATTTACATTTTTGTAAATATTTTTCTATTTCAGTTTTATTGGTATATGATTTGGCAAATAGTGACTAATAATTATTTTTACTTCCTCTTCATTGGTTGTGAATTTACCTTTTTCATTTTTTTCTCTTACCCCTTAACTTTATCTTAAGGATGTCATCATGGGTCTGCTAGGTGATACAGTGGACAAAGCACCAGCCCTGGATCCAGGAGGCCCTGAACCCAAATCCATCCCCAGACATAAGCCACCCTATCCTGTCTGCCCCACAAAAAACATGGACAAATGCTTTACAGATATCATCCCTTCATATTCAATTCACCCCTGTGCCCTCTGTTTATGTATATTCCTTTCAACTGCCCTAATACTGAGAGAGTTCTTATGAGTTGGAAGTATTATCTTCTCAAGTAAGAATGTAAACAGTTTAACTTTTGAATGTCTGTCATGATTTGAGAGTCAAATTTTCTATTCAGTTCAGGTCTTTTCATCACAAATGCCTGGAAGTCCTCTTTTTCATTGAAGTCCCATTTTTCCCCCTGAAACATTATATGCAGTTTTGCTGGGTAGGTTATTTTAGGTTGTAGTCCCAGTTCCTTTGCCCTCCAGAATGTCATATTCCATGCCTTCTGGTCCTTTAATGTAGAAGCTGCTAAATCCTATGTTATCCTGATTGTGGCTCAACTTTATTTGATTTCCTTTTTTCTAGCTGCTTGTAATATTTTCTCCTTGACCTGGGATCTCTGGAATGTGGCTATAATATTCCTGGGAGTTTTCCTTTTGGGATCTCTTTCTGGAGGTGATCAGTGGATTCTTTCAATTTCTATTTTACCCTCTGCATCTAGAAGATGATGACTAGGCTCTTATTTTGGTCATGGTTTTCAGGTAGACCAATGATTTTCAAATTCTCTCATGGATCTATTTTCCAGGTCAGCTGTTTTTCCAAGGAGATATTTCATATTGCCTTCTATTTTTTTTTCTTTCAATTGGATTTGCTTTACTGTGTCTTGGTTTCTCATAAAGTCACTAGCTTCCATTTGTTCAATCCTAATTCTTAGGCAATTATTTTCTTCAGTAAGTTTTTCTGTCTCTTTTCCCATTTGACTTTTCAAGAGGCCCACTCTCTTCTTTTGGTGAATATATCCTGAGGCCCCTATTTTTTTTTGGAAGGGCCCAATCCAGCCAGCCTTTATTTCTCTCAAGGCCCTATTCCTTACAGTCTGGACTTCAAAATCAGACCTTAGTTGCTGTATCATCCTGGAATTTCCCTCAGCACCTGGTGTGTCCTCATCCTAGAACATGCAAGCACCCCAGCATAATCAGGGTTCATAGTTTAATTAGAAGAGGACCTGGGAGTGGTTCCCTTATATTTTGGTAATCTTAAAAGAATGAAAGGAGGGGAAGAATAATATACTGGGGTGAGGTTAGGAAAGAGAGTAGTGGGGGAATTTAACTCATGATCATATTGTGAAGTAGAACATTATGCAAATAAGAAATGGTTGAGTAGGGGGCATGAATAACAAATCATCTGAATTAGCAAAAGGAGGTAAGAATATACACCAACGGTTGGGTACAAAAACATTTCACTTAATAGGGAAATGGGAGAAAGGGGCAAAGAGAAAGAGACAGATAAGAAGGATAAGCAAGACAAATTCTAAGGAGACTGAATTTCAAAGAGTATCTTAAAATGAATGAAAAAGTTTAAGATTATGTTACTGGGCTCTGGGTGAGGAAACAAGAAGAGGGGCAGGGGAACAGAAGCTGATTACACCAAACCCAGAGTACTGATACTGAGCTCACTTCTCTCTTACCACCTTCCTCTTTATGAAGAAAAGGCATAAAGAGAAGGCAAGTATAAGAGAATAGGATGGAGGAAAATGCATAATTAACAATCATAACTATGAATGGAAATGAGAACTCACCTGTAAAACAGAAGAAAATAGATAGCCGAATACATTAGAAATTAAAATTCAACTAAGTTTTTTTCCAAAAAGAAAATCAAAACAGAGTTAAAATAAAGGACTAGAAAAAAATGCTTTAGCTGTAGTTTAAAAAAAAAGGCATGAATAGCAATCATTATCTCAGATAAAGCAAGTGTAAAAATAGAGATAAACAGGTAAACTACATTTTGTTGAAAGGCACCATAGACAATGAATTAATATAAAAACTGAACACATATGCAACTATCTAAAAACCTAAGGGAGATGACAAGATGTAACATTCATTTCTGTTAACAACACTAGTAAGCACAGGAAGAAATGGAGCTTTCCTTAAAATTATAAATAGTATTTATCAAAAACCCAAAGCCAGCATTATAAGTAATGGTGATAAACTTTCCAATAATATTAAGGATAAATAAGGATGTCCATTATCACCATTACTATTTGATATACTGTCAGAAATGCTAGGCACAGAAAGAAGGAAAAAAGAAATTAACAGAATAAGCATAGGCAAAAAGTCAATGAAATTATAACTTTTTGAGGATGATATCATGGTTTAGGGAACCCTAGAGTCAAATAAAAATAAATTGAAACAACTCCAGCAACATTGAAAAAAATAAAATGAACCCATGTAAATCATTAGTATTTCAGTTTATTACCAACAAAAACTACCAGGAAGAGATAGAAAAATCCCATTAAAAATAGCTATAGAAAATGTTTTTAAAAATTGGGAAATCTACTTGTAAAGACAATACAAAAACTATATGATCACAATTGCAAAATATTCTCTATACAAATAAAGACAGATATAAATAATTGTGAAATTATTAACTGGTCACAAGTAGGCTGTACTGAATTCCCAAAAGAATATTTTGTAAATCTAGAAAAAGTAACAGAATTCATTTGGGACTACAAAAGGTCAAGAATCTTAAGGGTAATAATGAAACAAAATCAGAAGAAAAGGGGTCTATCAAAACCAGGTCACAAACTCTACTACAAAGCTGCAGTCATTACAATAATTTGGTACTCGTTTTTAAAAAATGAGAAAGAGACTCATCATTGGAATAGATTAGATGCACAAGATAAAGAAGCAAACTAATACAGAAGCAAATACAGTTTTGGGTAAATCCAGAGACCCCAGTTAAAGGAGGAAACATGATTATATGACAAAGATGATATTATATGACAAAAACTGCTTGGAAAACTGGATAGCAGTTTGTTAGAATTACAAATACCACACATAATAGAACAAAATTAACTCCAAATGGATACGTGACCCAGATAGAAAAGGTTACACAATAAACAAATTACAGGAACAAAAAAGGAAAGGGGGAAGAGAATAAACATTTATACACTGTCAGGCACTAAGAGTTTTAATTACCTTTTGAATCTAGGATAGAGAAATAATTCATGACTAAATAAATTATAGGTAAGATCATACAAGTAAAATGGGGAAAAATTAAAAAAAGAAAATTTAAACATTTTCCACAAATCTAACATAGTAAAAATTAGAAGAAAAACAAATTATAGGAAAATTTTTTGTAGCAATTTTTTTTTCTGAGAAGAATCTTTTATTCAAGATATGTAAGAAACTGGTTCCAATTTATAAGACTGAGTCATTTCCCAATAGATAAATGGTTAAAGAAGCAACTTTTCATTCCTTTTGTTTCCTTCCCTTCCCTTCCCTTCCCTTCCCTTCCCTTCCCTTCCCTTCCCTTCCCTTCCCTTCCCTTCCCTTCCCTTCCCTTCCCTTCCCTTCCCTTCCCTTCCCTTCCCTTCCCTTCCCTTCCCTTCCCTTCCCTTCCCTTCCCTTCCCTTCCCTTCCCTTCCCTTCCCTTCCCTTCCCTTCCCTTCCCTTCCCTTCCCTCCTTCCTTCCTTCCTCCTTTCTTGTTCTTCCTATCTTATTCTATCTAGGCTAAAAGTTCAGTGGCCATTCATGGAAGGGAACCTATCAGATTGGCACAGGAGTTGATTTTTAAAAATTTTATTTTAACTTACTCTGTTTCCAACCTGGGTGGGTTTTCCTTTTCTTGGCCTTCCCAGTTGTCCCCTACTAGTAGTGCCACACTTTGAGGACACCTAGCCCAGTATAGTTCCAAATACTTAACTTCAAAAGATCTCTCAGCCTCAATTTCCCTAGTAGTAGGGGTTACAGGTGTGCATCTCCCTCATCCTGTAAACAGGCAGTTTTCAAAGGAAGAAATCCAAGCTGTTAAAAATAATGTGAAAAATGCTTGAAATCACCAAGAATTAGAGAAATTAAAATTAAGGCAATTTTAACCTTAAACCTTTCATACAAGAAAAGACAAAAGAGGAAAATGATGAATGTTTGAGGACCTATGAAAAAGAGGCACACTAATGCACTGTTAGTGGAGCTGTGAATTGGTCCAGTCATTCTGGAAAGCAATTTGGAACTTTGCTCAGAGTTACCAAACTGTAAAAATACCCTCTGACCTGGCTATAGCACTACTAGACCTAAATCCCAAAGAAATAAAAGGAAAGAGAATGATCTATATTTACAAAATATCAACTTTTTTCATAGTAGTCAAAAATTGGTAACTAAGGGGAAGCTAGTGTGATGCAGTGGATACAGTATTGGACTTGGAATCAGGAAGACCTGAGTTAAAATATGACCTCAGACATTTATTAGCTATGTAATCCTGGATAAGTCACTTAATCTCTATTTCCTTAACTGTAAATGGGGAAAATAATAGCACCTACCTCCCAGGGTTGTTGTGAGGATCAAATGGGATAATAATTGTAAAATGCTTAGCACTGTGCCTAGCATATAGTAAGCACTCCAGAACTTTTACCAAGAAAATTCCGGGGCAGCTAGGTGGCACAGTGGATAGAGCACCGGCCCTGGATTCAGGAGGAACTGAGTTCAAATCCGGCCTCAGACACTTAACAATTACTAGCTGTGTGACCCTGGGCAAGTCACTTAACCCCAATTGCCTCACAAAAAAAAAAATCCCATATGGGGTCACAAAGAGTCAAACACAACTGAAATGACTGAATAACAATAAAAGAATACGATAATATAATGATACAATATTATAGAGAAGAACATCTTTTAAATACTTTAGAACTTTGATCAACATAATGATGTCTTAAGTTCAAAAGTATGAAGGGGGAGCAAAACACATCATTCCTTTCCTGTCAGAGAAGTGGTGAACTTAAAATACAGAGATATTCCATTGTTACCATGCCTAATGTGGATACTTGTTTTGGCAGACTAAACCTTACATGTGGTAACATTAAATTTGTATTTGCATATATGTGTATTAACTGACCACTCACTTTCCACTATCTAAAGTAGAAGCCCTCTCTTTTAACAAATATATAGTCAAACAAAACAAATCAATACATTGCTATATCTAAGAATGTGTGCCCCATTTCTGGTGTAGAGCTCCATCATCTCTGTTGAGGCTAGGGTTATATTTCATCTTCAGTTTTTTAAAGTAATTATTGGTCACTACTTTGGTCAGAGTTCTGACATCTTTCATGATTGTTTCTTCTTATTTTATTATTATGGTAACCATATTAATTGTTTTCTTGATTCTGTTTTTGATATTTATTTGAATCAATAATATTCCTCAAATTATTTCATTATAGTAATATACCACAATTTGTGCTGTCATTCCCAAATGGCTGGTCACATATTTTCTTTCCATTTTTTTGCTATAAAAGTATTCTAGTACCAGTTTGTACACTCTCCAATTGATGAACATCTATTTTGTTTAAGTTCCTTGCTGCAATAAAAAGTACTGCTATAATTATTTTTGTACATATTGAGTGTTCTTTCTCATTCTCCTAGGGGTATATGCCAAAAAATGGTATCACTCAGTCAAAAGGTCTGTAATAATATGTACGGTTTGCAATTTGTATCCAAGGAATTTTTTTTTTGTGCCTTTCAGGCGACCTAGCCACCACCTGATATACTGGGGAGTTATACCACGGTGGAACAATCTTTGGGTCTTCTTGAATTTACTATTTGATTTGGCTGCCATCATATAATCCCTATGGGTCAGACATTGGATATAGAAAGAAAAAGCAAAAACAGTCTTACCTCAGGCTTATGTTCAAATGGGGGAGAAACATGATCTGAATAAGTATATACTGTGAGGGCCAGAATTAGATATACTGAACATTATTTGGGTGACTTGCCTTATATTGGGGTCCTGGAAATATGAGGGACCTTTTTAGGTTTAATCTCGCCTCTGAACTATTCTTCTTAGATATTTCTCCCAGGCCAATAAGAAAGGAGACTCTAAGCTTTAGTTCACAAAAGGATCAGATTTTACTACTTGGGAATTGATTAAACAACAAAGGTGAAACTAATAAAAATCAAAGATAAGGAAATGGGAAAATAGAAATACAGATAGATGCTCTTAACTCTAAACTTAGCCTAAGCTGGTTCAAAGGAATTTAGAGTTTTCAGTAGGCAACTCACCAAACTGAACAGCCCGCCAGTCTAAAGTTGCTCATGCACCACCACGACCTCAGTCAAGAGAGCGTTCAGCATTCCGCAAGTGCCTCCCCTCCCTTCAAGTAATGTTCAATTTCTCCTCCCCCAAAAGGGGAGGTCCTTCAAAAGCTGCTCATGGAGAGTTCTCCTGACCTCAGTAGCATACATAATCTCAGAGTGGGCCAGGTGTGGCCCCTTCCAAATGATTCAGCTAAAACTTGTGATATTAATCTTTACCACAAAACTAGATACATACAAAAGATACAAGGCAACCTTAGAGGGAAGGCATTAATAGCTAAGGGTACTGGGAAAGGCCTCCTGCAGGTGGCTTTTGAGCAGAGGCTTGGAAGAAGCCAGGGATTCTAAGAGGTAGAAGTAAGGAAACAGCTTATTCAAGGCATTAAGGACACAGACTGCAAAACTAGAAGGTGGTAGAGGAAACATCATGATTAAGTAACAGTTAAGTAGCTCCACTGGTGGGATTAATGGAAAGGAGTAAGGGGCTATGTTGTAAAGAGTTTATAAATTGATCCTGGAGGTAATTGAAAGTTCTGGAATGACTGGATTGGGAAGTTAATTTGCTTTCCCCTCCTTGGCTATGAAACCATTCCCTTTCTTTTTTTTTCTCATTCACTTTTTCAAATTTTTTTTTTTTGGTTACATTTTAGTTTTTTTTGTTTTGTTTTGTTTT
Source organism: Dromiciops gliroides (assembly GCF_019393635.1). NCBI lineage: Eukaryota > Metazoa > Chordata > Mammalia > Microbiotheria > Microbiotheriidae > Dromiciops > Dromiciops gliroides. The sequence continues at coordinate 256,236,951 of NC_057863.1, read as the reverse complement.
TTAGTGAGGCAATTGGGGTTAAGTGACTTGCCCAGGGTCACACAGCTAGTAAGTGTTAAGTGCCTGAGGCTGGATTTGAACTCAGGTACTCCTGACTCCAGGGCCGGTGCTCTATCCACTGTGCCACCTAGCTGCCCCTTTTGGTTACATTTTAAGTTACAAACTGTCTTCTTTCCTCCTTTCCCACCCTGTACTAAAGAAGGCAACCATTTGACATAGATTTATAAATACATGTAAAACCATACTATGCATACTTCTATTTATCAGTTTTTTCTCTGGCGTGGATAGCATCTTCCTTCATAGGTCCTTTGTAAGATTGAGTATTTATAATACTCAGAATAACTTGGTCGTTCACAGGTGCTCTTTGAATAATACTGCTATTGCTATATACAATGTTTTCTTGGTTCTGCTAATTTCATTATTCATTATTTCATACAAGTCTTTCCATGTTTTTCTAAAACCAACCTGCTCATTATTTCCTAAAACACAGTAGTATAACATCACGATCATACCACACCTTGTTTAGCCATTCCCCAATTGATGGGCATCCTCTCAACGTCCAGTTCTTTGCAACCACAAAGAGAAGTACTATAAATATTTTTGAACAAATACATTCTTTTCTTTTTTCTCTGATCATCTTGGGAAACAGGCCTAATAGTGGAATTGCTGGATCAAAGGGTATATACACTTTTATAACTCTTTGGGCATAATTTCAGACTGTTCTCCAAAATGTTTGATCAGTTCACAGTTTCACAAACAGTGTATTAGTGTCCTAATTTTTCCATATCCCCTGTAACATTTGTCATTTTCCCCTTCTATCATTTTAGCCAATCTGATAAGTGTGAGGAAACCATTCCCCTTCTAAACTTGGGTCTCATGCCTCCAAATGCAAATGGTGACTTCCTTTTTTTTTTTCTTTTTTTCTTTTTTGGCGGGGCAATGAGGGTTAAGTGACTTGCCTAGGGTCACACAACTAGTAAGTGTCAAGTGTCTGAGGCCAGATTTGAACTCAGGTCCTCCTAAATCCAGGGCCAGTGCTTTATCCACTATATCACCTAGCTGTCCCATGATTTTCTTCTACAGTAACTTTATCCCTCCCCCAAACCTCAACAATTCTACCACCTTGATATCCCTTTCTCCCTTCCTCAACAAGAACTTTAGTAACTCTCCATTTTTCCTCCATCAGAGATATTGCTCCACTTAGAGTTTGAATGCATTCTTCTCAAGGCTCCCCAGCATACACTCATTTGTATTAAGACACAAGACCAAATGTGAATTATGTAAATATACATATACATAATATATATCTATATATCTATATATATACTATATCTTGCTAGTCAAAGAAAGGGAGAAAAATTTACTTGCTTTTTGAAATTTCTACTACCACTTTCACGGGATTCACCAGCCAATTCAGCTCTGGAATTTCTCAGGTCCTATTCTGCAATTTAAGTTGAACAGATTTCAGTTCTGCTCTGGTGTTCTTTTTTTACCTTTAATGTAAGGGTCCAAATAACTTATGCAAAAAATTCAAATAAAAATTGCCTTAAGGCTATTTCCTATTGTTCCCCCCCCCACCCCAACACATTCTTACCAATTAACCTCATATTTCTCCATTGGTCAACACTTCAGCAGCACACATTTATTAAGCTTTAACTGTGCCAAGCTCCAGGGATACAGGCTCTGACTTTAAGAAGCTTATGTTATTGTAGGAATTATTGTTATTTTTAAAAGTATGTTTGTAATTTCATTGGTATAGAGAATTCTTGATAAGGAAACTCCCTGTAGAAGGGTAGATTAGCACTGCTTCACAATTTTTAGCCAAGAAAGGTGTGTAGTAGCCCTGAGAGGTTAAGCAATTTGCCCAGTTTCATGTAATCAGTACAGTCAGAGATAGCACTTGAACTCAGGTCTTTCTGACTTTAAGGCTGGGTCTCTGGTAATTAACAAGTTTTTTGGTGCCTCTTTCTTTGGGAAAAATATAAAATATGTAAGTAAATTGCAAGATAGTTATGAATCCACTAGTTGTAAATTAACTATCTCTTTGACATGTTCAACTAGTCTTTGCCACTAACAAAAGTTATAGTTCAAACAAATCTTACCACAAAGCCAAACTTTAAGAATTGATAATTTTCTCAATTTCAAGAATAGAGCTTATTAAATTTGTTGGCATAGTTGTTAAATGTTAGCATTTTTATGATAAATAGTAAAGTGTCAATAAAGATGTAAGTGTCCATTAGAGTGTACCATGATGTAGATGTGATAATGGAAAGTCTCTCTTTTTTGTGGTTGCTGTTGCACTGAAGAGAAGAGGAAAGGATTGTGCTTAAATTATTATTTAATATGTTTTCTACAAATATCTCTGATCTCTAATTTCTGGAAAACATGCTTTTTTAGCCTAACTTAGAGCACCACTGATCAAGCAGTACAACCTATTCAACTGATAAATTTATATATAGCAAATTATCAATATGTATTTGGCCATGAAAACAGCCCTTCAGTATATGTTAGACATGCAACATTATGCATCATTTTTCTCAGTCTGGAATTAAAGATTAAGATAAATAGGGATCTGAGAAATCATCATCTACATTCACTACAATGTGCTGTGATGAACATGACAATGAAAGAAACTCATATACCTACCAGTCAGGTCTGTGGAGAGCTCAGGAAGGGTTAATTTTTTTTTTTTCTGTGACACTGAAATTGAGGGCAGCTGTAGGTCATATTCACATCCCAGTCTCAGGAAAATGAACCTGTGAGACAGAACCTAATTATCTGCTAAACCAAAAGCCAGTCTCAGTTCAATAACTTACGACAGACCCAGCAGCCAAATATAGTGTTACCATGGCAACCAGGGGAGGAGGAGCTTCTACTGCAGTAGAGAATAAGATGAAAAAGAGGACTGTAACCTTAAATATGCTGTAGTCATTTGATCTTCAACAAGTCAGTTTGTCTACAAAATCAGTTTATCTTCTTTAATATCTGTCTCTCTACTTTTATATTTTTCTAATTATTAAAAGGTAAAAATTCAATTAGAATATGCTTTGGGTTAAAAAATATCAGCAGTAACTGGCTAACTGGATGTTAATTCTAAAGTGAACAAAATTAATTGCCAGCAGTACCCTGCCCCTCACACAATCCTAAACATAGGTTAGCTAGGAGAGAGATGTGTTCCATGAAGCCTCCCTTTCATATTAGTGCTTCATCATTGAATTCAGTAATATTTGGCTGCTTAGAATTCAGGTTCATTTTGGTTCTAGTATCTTTCTGGCCTCTTATCCTATACAAAGAACAAAGTTTTAAGGAATTAAGATTGTAGCCTTTGTTCACTTTACTAGTAGTTAGGTGAAAGAGGTTTGAGAAGAACATATTCTCAAGAAAGCATTGTGATCCTTAGGTTTCAAGAGGCAAGAGAAAGTAGAACTATACATTAAAAGTAGATGGAGGGGGGGCTAGGTGGCGCAGTGGATAAATCACCAGCCTGGATTCAGGAGGACTTGAGTTCAAATCTGGCCTCAGATACTTGACACTTACTAGCTGTGTGACCCTGGGCAAGTCACTTAACCCTCATTGCTCCCCCCCCCCAAAAAAAAAGAATAGTTGGTAGACACACACACTTATCTGGGATTGAATATATAAAATTCTCTGGTTAGTAATACTGTGATAGAATGGCTGTGACACACAAAAACAATTTCTAAGTAATTAATGCAAATAGAAACTATGTACTGTCTGGACACTTTTGTCATTTTGTACTTAAAGATAGATTTCTAAAAAGATCTATTACAATGCATGGTTTACTATCTATTTTCTGAAAAATTAAATTTTAAACATACAGTATAAAAGAAATTCTTGAATTTGTATTCTATGTCATTCACTTAAATAAAAATAGTAATCATGTTGTATTTGGGGTTAAATTTATTTTTTTATTTTTTATTTTATTTTATTTTTTTTTGGTGAAGCAATTGGGGTTAAGTGACTTGCCCAGGGTCACACAGCTAGTAAGTGTTAAGTGTCTGAGGTCGGATTTGAATTCAGGTACTCCTGAATCCAGGGCTGGTGCTTTATCCACTGTGCCATCTAGCTGCCCCATGGGGTTAAATTTAGAGAGAAATTCATGACTAACTCTCACTAATGCTCATAAGTATCAAGGGACAGAAAACATAATTGTTATAGAATTAACATGACAAAGTACTTACTGACAATTTTAGTGAAATTTGGTCATCTGTGAAACCTTGCTAACATTCCATAAGATGCCACATTAAAAAAAAAATTTCCCTTCTCTTATTCAATTTAGAAGCAGTAGGCACACACATACATATGTAAGCATGAAAGTGGCAAGGAAATCTATGCCTCAGAAGCCCTTACATTTCCATACATATCAATGTGTCCTAAAATGACACTGACATGAGCTAGTGTGCGCAAGAGAGCTTGAAAGTGAAGTGAGCCAAGAAAAAAACATGAAAATCATAAAAACAGGGGAAATGAAATGTTTTATTACTTTTTAAGCAAGAGGAGACAAATCATCCCCCCCCCACTAATACTTTAAAAATTCTATTTAAAGTTAATGGAACATAAATTACAAAATAGACTTTACAGAAATAAAGATATATAATTGGAGAGACATTAATTTCTTATTGTTGGGCCTTACCAATATATCGAAATTGACAATATATAGTAAATTAATTTACAGACAATGCTAGTCCAAACATCTGGAGATTAACATCACTGGGATGGGGAAGATGTGGGCAGAAGTTAATTATTGATGAATCAGTTTAGGTAGGTTATCAATATCACTTTTGGTTTATTCTCCAAGTTGAGTCTTCCCAGGGTGTTAGGTAGATCAGGTGAAATGAACCAGCCCAAGAGACCAGTACTCAGTGTAATGGAACTGAGCTATATCTGAAGTAACATAGGGAGTATATAATTCTAAGGTTTTTTGGGAAATAGCTCTAGTTTGCTCGTGATATATCCTTACATTGAATTTTTGTTTGTTTGTTTTTGCGGGGCAATGAGGATTAAGTGACTTGTCCAGGGTCACACAGCTAGTAAGTGTCAAGTGTCTGAGGTCACATTTGAACTTGAATCCAAGGCCAGTGCTTTATCCACTGTGCCACCTAGCTGCCCCCGTGATATATCCTTGAAGTAAATATCATTTTGGAAAAGTCAATTGGTGTTATGACCTAAGTTCAAATATGGCCTCAGACACTAACCATGCGACTCTGGGCAAGTCACTTAGCCCCTACGTCTGAGTTATCTTAACTATAACATAGGGATAATCATACCTACCTCACAGGGTTGTAGTGAGCATCAAATGGGATAATATTTGTAAAGCACTGAACACAGTGTCTGGGACATATTTCATTCTTGATAGATGCTTATTTCATTCCCTCTTTTGCCCAAACAGAACAGGGGGACTAGACAGTAACAATTTGAGCATAGCTGGTGAGGGCTAGAGCTGATGGAAACAATTAAGCACACTCAGACTAACACCAATTATCTAGACACATTTGGGCCTTTTTCTTTTTAATTTTTTAAATTTAAAAATAAGTTTGTTATTTTCTTTCTAATATAACCATGGTAATCCCATATGCCCCTTCTCTTTCCCCTCCCAGAGACCCATCCCAAATGACAAATCATATTTTTTAGAAAGCAAAAAATGGTAGCACAACTGATCAATCCATTGAAAAAGTCTGAAGATGTGCAATGTGTAACACCTGTGGACCTCCAACAGCCACGAAGGGATAGGTTGTAGGTATCTTATCATCTCTCTTTGTTCAAATCCTGTTTGATCTTTATCATACCATTTACTTTTGATTTTTGGTGCATCATTTTTCTTTCTGCTTTATATTGTGTATATTGTTTTCTTGGCTCTGCTTACTTCATTCTGCACAAGTTTGTATAAATCTTTCCATGCTTCTTCATATTCATCACACACATCATTTCTTATAGCACAGTAAAATTCTTTTACATTCACATATCACAATTTGTTTAGCCATTCCCCAATTCATGGATTTTGTTTCTAATTCTTTGCTATTGAAAAAAATTACTGCCATTAATATTTTGGCATATATGGACACTTTTTCTTATTGATGGCTTCCTTGGGGTATAAGCCAAGCAATAGAATCTCTGATTCAAAAAAATCACATTTTTGTCACTTTATTTGTTTTATTATTTTAATTGTAAATCACTTTCTAAAATGGTTGTATCATTTTACAACTCTACTAACAATATATTAGTTTGATATGTGCTTTTTTAAAAAACCAAGAAATTTTATTAGTATTTTTTATGATTAGTTGAGAATCATATTTTCTCTTGCTTTAGCTATAATGTTTTTTAAAGCTAAATAATAATCTTTTTGTTTTCCACTTTTTAAAATGCAGTGCATTCTTCTTCTAAACTACATTCTCTAAATTTTTTTTTATCCACTTCAAGGAAACCCATGTATTTAATATACTTCCTCAAATTTAGGCCTTAAATGGTCATTTAATCCAAATATCTGGGCTGCAAATTAAGCTAAAGTGAAAGGATAGTTGAACAGACAAGACCAATTGATATTTGAAATGAGAACCATATATGCTGAGCTCCTCAATCAGGTGTAAGGGAGGAAAGTTGCCTAATTACAAGATATGTATTGTTGCCAGACACCACCAATCCCAAACCATTACATTTGCCAGCTACTTTCACAAATACAGTAGGAAGACCATTTTTTCATAGTATGCTTTAATCTGGTTCCTTATGGGCAGATGTTACTTGAAGTTTACGTGAAATCCCATAATTTCCACAAACTTTAATTTTTTTCATAATGACCCAGATCAGAAGTTGAGCCCATCAATACCACTACTCTGCAAGGACTTTCCACTTTTTGAAGCAACTCCACTCTTGTTATAACCTATTTGAAAATTTCCTTTACCATCTGGAGGCCTTCAGAAGTTACTTCCTTAAGGTCCTGATAAGACTTATTGTTTTCTTTTGGGTTTTATTACCAGATGGCCAGAGCCTCCAGGTATCGTCAATAACATGAGCATGAAAAAATTTATTTTGTACTCATGCCAACACCAAATTCAGTCTTTATGTGAACCAATGTATAGTTCTGAGGTAACCAGGATCTTTCCAATATTTCAAAAATAGTCTGTGTGAAACAATTCATGACATCCACTTCATTTTGACCCATGTTAAATCTGGCAAAACACCATTTTGCAGCAATAAGCTGTTCTTAGACCACTGTGGATCACTGTTGGCATCACCCTTGAAAAACAACTCCATTTTAGGTGGATAGAACTTGTATTCATTGATACCAGGATTTCTTTTGAGAAAAGAACCAGTTGCAATTTTCTACATGCCCATTCAATTGGAATAATTTCATATTGAAGTGTAATGAAAGCTGTCTCACCACATTTTTTTTTTTTTGGTGAAAGCAGTTTTGATACCTGCTTACTGTAAAGATTCAAAAATACAGCTAGTGATTTTGTTTGAGATTGCAGCTTTTCTTTCCAGGTAATTTTTTTTCTAGCTGCACTGCCTGGTGTAATCTAGTTTTTAGACTGCAAGATGACTTTCCCAGGATTATTCTACAATTCATAGACTTCTTTTGTTTTACCCTTATAGAATTTCTTACCAACCTTGAGTACTTCTGTGGTTGCCATTGCCTTGGCCGCAGGGGTGGTTAATGGGAGGACTGCAGGAACCTGGGGAGGAGGAGAGAAATGAGGTTAGGGATAGCAGGCTTAACATGTGCCTTTTAAAAAGTTGAAATCCAGGGCAGCTAGGTGGCACAGTGGATAGAGCACCGGCCCTGGAGTCAGGAGTACCTGAGTTCAAATCTGACCTCAGACACTTAACACTTACTAGCTGTGTGACCCTGGGCAAGTCACTTAACCCCAATTGCCTCACTAAAAAACAAAACAAAAACAAAACAAAACAACAACAACAAAAAAGTTGAAATCCATATCATGAGTCAATATCACAAAGATACACTCAAAACATAAATACAATTTTAAAAGTTTCTTTACAGAAGTTTATTAAGACAAATAATTTAAAGGATATTCATTGCTTATTTTTGGTGGGGACAATAATGACACTACCTCAATTACAAGTTTAGTGCCATTCAAATAATAATTTATAGAACTGGATAAAATTCATTTTAAAAAAGGTAAATCATCACAAGGGGAACAATGAAAATATTAATGATGAAGGAATAGTACTTTCAGAATTCAACTAATATTAAAAACCATAATAAATAGCATGTTTTGGTATTGCTTGAAAATAGAGAAGTAAATCATGGAAATAGGATGCCTAAATAAGAATCAGAAACAACTGAACTTAGTAAACAAGTTATTTAATTTAGGCAAGAACATAAATTCCTTAGGGGAAAACTTCCATTTTTTGTAAGAACTGCTGAAAAAACTCAAAAGTAGTTTGGCAAAAAATAGGTTTAGAACAACAGATCTGCACCATATACTACAATAAATTCCAAATGGATAAGTAAAAAAGCCATTTTTAAATCTAACTGGAGAATTTAGATGAAGTTACCTTTCAAAATTATAAATAGAAGAATAATTCTGCATATTAAAAAGGATATATGTCATGGAATCATAGACATAGACTTGGAAAGGACATTAGTGGCCATCTAATACAACTCCCTCATTTAACAGATAAAGACTCTGAGGCACAGAGTGATTAAGTGTCTTTTCCAGTTTTACACAGGAAGAAGTTACATTTGAAAACAGATTTTCTGACTTGAAACTAAATAATTTTTTTCTGTTATATACCTCTATCTACTGGGACTGTATGGGATAAAAGATACAATTTTAATTATATGAAAACCTTTTTCATGAACAAAATCAATGCAACTAGGATAATGAAGGAAACTAAAAATCAGGGGAAAACTTTATTTCACCTCTCTTTCTCTCTCCCTTTTGCGGGACAATGAGGGTTAAGTGACTTGCCCAGGGTCACACAGCTAGCAAGTGTCAAGTGTCTGAGTCTGGATTTGAACTCAGGTCCTCCTGAATCCAGGACTGGAGGTTTACTACTATACCACCTAGATGCCCCCCTCAAATATCTCTTAAAAGTTATATCAAAACAGTTCCAAAAGTGCTGCAAAGTATTAAACTGTATGAAAGATTGCTCCAAATCACTGATAATAAGAGAAATGAAGATTAAAACATCTCCAAAGTTTCACTTCACAACTGACAAGTTGGCAAAGATGACAAAGGACAAAAATAGTCAGTTTTGGAGGGTCACACTTTTAATAGAGCTATGGCTTGGTTCAATTTTTCTGGGAAACAATCTGGAACTCTTCAACAAAGTGACTGAGATACTCATACCCTTTAACCCAGAGATCCTACAACTAGGAATATATATCTAGTAAATCAAGGATGTGGGGATACATAAATATCATCATATTCATAGTTTCAATGTTGTGGTAGAAAAGAACTAGAAATAAAGAGTGTCCAGTAACTGGAGGATTGGTAAATAAATTATGGCATGTAAATAGAATGAAATATTATTGCACCATATGAAATAACAAATATGAACAATATAAAAAACCTGAGAAGATAGTAAGATCTGATGCAGTTTTTTTATTTGTTTGTTATTAAGATTTGAATTGGTTCACCCATTGCCAGCCATCCTGGTGGCCTTCCACTCCCAGGAGCCCCCCAGATGGAGGCTATAGCTAGCTAGCTAACTGGATATAGATCTGTCTCTCTCTCTCTCCATGTATTTAATGGGCACCAAATCAGTTTCACCCCTGCTGCAGCTTAGAATTCAGCCAGCAGCAAGGACTAATGATGTATACTACTATGCTAAATTGCCCATTCTTTTCAGTTTTAATTTCTTCTCTTCAATTTCTTCTTATTAAATTTTCTTTCTTTGTTGGTTCCTGTTCCTCCCTAAACAATAGGTCCTGTGCTTCATCCTTGGCTTTTATCTTTGCTCTCTCTGTTCTCTCTGAAATGAGACCAAAACTTTGAGCCCTTATCTTAGGGTCTGAAGGCCTAAGGAAAAGGGAAGAGGTCCTGAGACCTTTCCCTCCAGCTTACTACATTGTGTATCTGCTGTGAATTAATGAATTCTTCATCTCTGGATGCCTCTAGAAAGAAAGGAACTGGGTCTCAGTCATATGTAAAGATGCAGGCAGTTCCAGTTATGTAAGCAATGAAAAGAGATGGCTCCCACCTATATAGTAAGACAACACAAAATGCCTTTTCCCAGAAGCAAGTCTCTAGTGTATGCCTCCATTTTAGGGAGTCTGGGCATACTCCAAATCCCTGTTATATAAGTAAAAGTCCAAAACCAGGGAAAGGGGTGACAAGTGGCAGGAGAGGAGACTTGTGAGTGAAAGGAATGAAATGTGTGAGAATAGGATTGCCTTAAAGTAGATTAAGCAAAAATAACCAAGGAGTCGAATACTGTCTTTAAAGAAGTATAATAACAACAACAAATTCTCCAAATTCAAAGAAAAGCAAAATTAGAGAAAAATGGAGGAAATTATAAACCCAAATCTCATAATTTTACATGTGAATGGATTAAACAATCCAATAAAAGAAAAGAAAGTCTTTTTTAGCAGGCGCCGGGACTGCCATGTGTGGAGTTTATTGTAGGCTGTCTGCAGCATCTCTGCTAAAAAAGACATGAAGGAGCTCTGGGTGTTGGAGGCTTTGGTCCCTGGCATGCTCTCTGCAGCAGTTGTGGGAACACACCCTGAGCAGCTCACTCATCACCCAGATGATGCTGCAGGGATGTCTGCAGTCACTGGACTTGGGAGCTGATGCTATTGAATTTGCACATTATGGAGCTGTCGGTAAACTTGAAAACTGGGAGGTAAATTAAGGCAGAACAAAAACAAGCTGAATTGCAAAAAATGTACATTTTTTAAAAAAGACACTGTTTACTGCAGTTACTCAGGAACTGCTTTTGATTTGAATTAAGAGCTGCTTTCAGAAATAAACAGTAACTTTAAAAAGGGTGAATTGAAAAAAAGAAAAGAAAAAGAAAAATTAGAAAAGAAAACAAAACTCTACAATCTGTTAGTTATAAGAAACACTCAGAAAGCAAATACATATGTATATACACACATATGTAGGGTAAATTTGAGAGCACTGCATATACTTCAGATGAATCAACAAAAGCAGAAATTGCAATTCTATTTATCAGACAAAGAAAAACTGAAAATTCACAATATAAGTAGAGATTAACAAGTAAATTCCATTATGTTGATTGGAAAGAAAGGGAACAAACAAATATTAATTTTAAGATTATATGTTTCAAATGCCTTATACTTTAAATTTATAAAACTGAATTATAAGAAGGCAAAGAAAATAACACAATAATAGGAAAATGTAATGTCCCACTGTAAGTTTTTGATAAATCTAACACCACAAAATCAAAAGGATTGAAAAAAACTTCTAAAGAAACTATAGTTAAAAGATTCATGATATGTTCTAAATGGGATTCTTGAAGAATATACATATTTCTTAGAATTACCTGGAATTTTTATAAAGATCAATCATGAATTAGGGCACAGAGATATCACAAATAAACACAAATAGGCAGAAAAAGCAAACATATGCCTTATAGAGAATAATGTAAGAAAAAATGTAATATGTTCATAGCATATAGGCAAAAAATACAGATCCAAAGACATATGCAACAATATAATCCTAAATTATAAGTGGATCAAAGAATGAATCATTGAAACAATAATTATGTAAATGAAAATGACGATGAAAGAACATACCAAAATTTTGGGGATGTAGCTAAAGTAGTCCTGAGGGGGTAAATTGTGTCCCCTAAAAAGGCATCACCAGATGGGAAAAGAAGAGGATTAATGAAGAATATGCATTTCTAAATGTTGGAAAGCCAACAAATGAAAAAAAAATTACAAAATAAACAGAAAAAGAGAACATACTGAAAATTCAATGACAAATCAATAAATTTGAAACAAAACAATTATAGAAAAGCTGGTTCTTTGAAAAAACTAACTCTATTGATATATCTTTAGACAAACTAATTAAAAAGAGGACAAAGTCAAATGAACAAAATAACAAATGAACAAGGTGAAATCACAACAAAACCGGAAGAAATAAAAAAATGATCAGAAACTATTATGCACAATTATATTCTCAGAAAACAAGGAAGACAGGTGGTAGAGCCAAGATGGCAGAGAACAGGCAGTAATTTACCTGAGCTCTCCCCAAGACCCCTCCAAATACCTTCAAATAATGCCATAAGACAATTCCTGGAGCAGCAGAACCCACAAAAGGACAGTGTGAAATAATTTTCCAGCCAAAGACAACTTAGAAGGTCAGCAGGAAAGGTCTGTTGCACCAGGGTGAGAGGGGAGTGCAGTCCAGTGCAGGCCTCACCAGTGTAGACCCAGCCCCAGCAAACTAGGAACAGGCCTCGGAAGCCACAGAATCAGAAGCAGCAGCGACTGCTTCTGGAACTCAGCCCACAGATGGTAAGGGGTCAAACAATCAGCTAGAAGGGGATTACAGGTATCCCTTTGCTAGCACTGAAGCAGGACTCTGTTGTTTTGCCCATACTCCAATCCAGGTCACAGTCTTGGATGGTAGTCCCAGGCCACAGAGGAGCACAAGCATGCCAGAGCTTGCAACCACAGTGGAGTGGGATTCTGTTCATAGTTCCAGGGCAGAAAAGCAAGCCTGTTCTTGCTTGCAGACCAGAGCACAGGCCAGGAGAAAGATAAACATGCCTCTCCTTAAATCATACCACCTTGGAAGAACTAAAAACTTACAAATCCCCAGAAGTATCTCTGAAAACAACTGCACAAACCACTTGAAGCTTGGGACAGTGTGCCCTCTACCCTGGAAGTAGTGCCCCATTTTAACAAACAGTTAAAAGTCAAAAGGGTGGGAAAATGAACAAACAGAAAAAAATTCTGATCATTGAAAGTTCCTATGGTGACAAGGAAGATCAAAATACACCCACAGAAGGAGATAACAAAGTCAAAGTTCCTATACCCAAAGCTTCCAAGGAAAATATGAATTGGTCTCAGGCCATAGAAGCACTCAAAAAGGACTTTGAAAATAAAGTAAGAGAGGTAGAGGAAAAAATGGAAAGATAAATGAGAGTGATGCAAGAACATCATGAAAAAAGGCAACAGTTTGGTAAAGGAGAAACAAAAAAAATACTGAAGAAAATAACACCTTAAAAAAAAAAGACAGGGCAGCTAGGTGGCACAGTGGATAAAGCATTGGCCTTGGATTCAGGAGGACCTGAGTTCAAATCCGGCCTCAGACACTTGACATTTGGTAGTTGTGTGACCCTGGGCAAGTCCCTTAACCCTCATTGCCCCACAAAAAAAAAGAAAAAGAAAAAGACAAGACTAGGTCAAATGGTAAAAGAGATACAAAAAGCCAGTGAGGGGAAGAATTTCTTGAAAAGCCAAATTGGCCAAATGGAAAAGGAATTAAAAGAAGAGAATTAAAAGCATAAAGATAGGTACAAAATTTGTTTGCTTATTTGTGATGACATGAAAATTACTTAGAAAATTGTAGGGAATGAGGAAAATTTTTAATTGAGTCACTTAATAACTTTAGCAGAGTTGCAGGCTATGAAGTAAACCTACAGAAATAAATAGAATTCCCATGTAATAATAATAAAATCCAAAAGATAATAATATAAAAGGAAATCTCATCCAAAACAATTATACAGAACACAAAGTGATTTATAATGAAGTGGATAGCAAAATTATTGTGTGAATATTAGTGTTCATGATTGGGCCATACCAATATAATAAAAATTGCGATTCTATCAAATTCAATTTGTACTTTTATTGCTATTAAAGAGATACTTTAAGAAATTCAATAAATAATAAAAATTATTTTGGAGAAATAAAAGACCTTTGTAGTCTACAAAATAAGCCAATAAAAATAAACATTTCTACATAATAAAATCCAAGAGGTAATAAGACAAAGGAAAGTCTTTTAAAAATAATTACAAAATGGGGGCAGTTACATGGTCCAGTGGATAAAGCATCAGCCCTGGATGCAGGAGGACCTGAGTTCAAATCCGGTCTCAGATACTTGACACTTACTAGCTGTGTAACCTTGGGCAAGTCACTTACCCCTCATTGCCTTGCAAAAAAAAAAAAAAGGTCTAGGGGCAGCTAGGTGGTGCAGTGGATAGAGCACTGGCCCTGAGGTCAGGAGGACCTGAATTCAAATCTGGCCTCAGACACTTGACACTTACAAGCTGTGTGACCCTGCGCAAGTCACTTAAACTCAATTGCCTCACCAAAAAAAAAAATACAAAATGTTTAAAATATTTGAGGACTAATTTATCAAAACACAATCAATATTGGTAATAGATTCAATCACAAATTGAATTACAAATTCCCTTCATTAAGAATGGAAGAAGTTATTAATTTTGGAATTAATTTCAATTGACTAAAGTAAATTCTTTATTCTTTAAATATAACATCACCATCATATTATCTGAAAAAAGTGATAAATTCATTTCTTCTATATCAACTTCATTAACCACTCAATTTCCTTTTGTTGTCTTATTGGTAAGTAGTGACAATCGACATTTATGTCACCCTTGATTGTACTGGAAAGAATTCTAGCTCATTTCCTTTACAAATAACTGTAGTTTTGGATACACACATGTCCATAAATGTGCATATATATATATATAAACTACATATATGTATATGTAAATCTATATGTGTTAATATAAATAATTTTTAAGGAAAGGTCCATTTTGTTTTCTAGTGTTTTATTTTTAAACATAAATGTGTTATATTTTGTCAAAAAATTTCTGCATATATTCATATAATCATATGAATTTTGGTGATTTATTATTAATATGGTTAATTAAATTTACAATTTTCCTCATAGAAAAACAACTTACATTCCTAGTATAAATCCAATCATGTCATGGTATATATATTTTTTGTGATTTTTTTTTTAGTCTCTTTGCTAATATTTTATATTTTAATCTATGTTCATTAGAAATGTTATCTTATAGGTTTTTCCCTCTGATTTGATTCTCCTTAGTTTATGTATCAAGATAAGACCATATTTGTGTCACATGAAGGAATTTGGTAAAATCTCTTCTTTTGCTATTTTTGCAAATATTTTATGTAATCTTTGAATAAACCATTCATTTAATAGAATTAATTTGTGTATCCATCTGGTCCTAAAGTTTTTGTTTTTTGACTTTGGAAGTTCATGCATGGTTATTCAATTTCTGACTTTGAAATCAGTTATCTATATTTTCATTTTCTTGCATCATTAAATTGGATGTATATTTTAAAAAATATTCATTTATTTCATTGAAGTTGTTGGCTTTGTGGGCAATGGGTTGTGTAAAACAGTTTCTAATAGTATTTTTTTCCATTTCTTGTAAATTCTCTTTTTTCAGTTTTGATTGCGGTAGTTTGGTTTTCTTCTTTCTACTTTTCAAATTCGCTAATGGTTTTTTTTTAAGCTTCTAGTTTTTATACATTAATTTGATTTTTATTTTCAATTTTGTTCATTTCTTTGATTTTTGGAATTTTGATTTTATTATTTAATTGAGGATTTTGTTTTGACTATGCATATTTGTTATAAAATTTTTTTAATAACCTCCCACCCCCACTGCTAGTGGAAAGGGGGTGGGAACAGAAAAATAGATATGTTAATTTTTAAAATGGAAAGATAGGGTGCTACAAGTGTTAAATGTTGCATGAATTTTCAGATGAGTTAACTATTATTAGTTTTATTCAACTGTCTTAGTGGAAACAATCTATAAATGTATATGTAAAAACAAAACAAATTAAAAAAAACCAAATGAATGAAAGTATAACTTAGTTAAAGAAATATTAGATACACAGGGCTTGACCTTGTTAATAAAATAAAAATGATATTATCAAAAACTATTTTACAGTTTAAATCCTATAACAATCAGATTATCAAAGGAATACTTTGCAGAAATTGATAAAAACAATAACAAAGGAGAAGCTAAAGATCTAGATTGTCAAGGGAAATAATAGTAATAAAAAAAGCTCTGGATAAAAACCTCAAATTATCTTATAAAGCAGCAGTCATGAAAACTATTTGATATTGATTTAAAAAATAGAGGTATATCAATGGAACATGACAGAAGAGGGTGAGGCTGAAACAAAGAAACTCAGTATTAGATAAACTTGAAATTATAAACTACTTTTAAAAATATTTGATTTAAAAGCTGCTGGAAAAAATTAAAAGCATTCTGGAATATGTAAGGCCTAAACCAACATTTTATAACATATGCCACAATAAATTTAAAAATGGATATATAACCTTAATATAAAAGATCATAGTATAAACAAATTAGAAGAGAACCAAACCATATACTTCTCACATCAAAGAATAGGAGATGCATTTTTAACAAAACAAAGAATAGATGGAGGCAATTATAAAATATAAAGTAGATATATTTGATTCCATGATATTGAAAAGCTTCTGGACAAACTAGTACATCTTGCAAAAGAAGGAAACTGGTTGAATGGAGGTGGGGTAGAAAGTCTTTGGAACAGTTTTCTTAGAAAATGGTTTTATATCCAAGACATATAAACAACTAATACACACACACATACATACATACATACATACATACATACATACATACATATATGTATATATATACATACACATGACCAAAAGTCATTTACTAACAGATGAGTTGTCAAAATATATAAGCAGTTCTAAAAGAACCACAAATTATTAATAACTATATAAAATGCTCCACATCAGTAATGAAAAGAAAAAAACCTCTTGGAATTAACTTCACACTCTGCAACTTGGCAAAGATGACAAAAGTCAATGTTGGAGAGTTTGTGGCACACTGGTAAATAAATTGTTGGTGGATCTCGGAGTCAGTAAAACCAATTTGGAAAATAATTTGGAACTATTCAAATAAAGTGACAAAAATATCCAAACTTGTTGACCTAAAGATATCATACACTACTAAATATTCCACTACTAGGAGGTCACTGACAAAAAGCCTCCATAATCACCAAAATATTTATACCAGTACTTTTTTGGTAGCAAAGAGCTGGAAAAAAATAGATGGCCATGAATTGAGTAATGACTAAGCAATTTATGATACATTAATTTAGCAAAATATTAGTGTTATAAATATGATGAATATAGAGCAGCATGGACTTACGTGAATTAATGCAAAATGAATTAAGCAGAGTCAAGAAAAAAATAAATATAATGACTAGAACAATGCAAATGGAAAGTATACCATAAAACAATTGAATTTGAATATCATAGAATTACCAAGATCAAACATTTGCCCAAAGAAGGGATATGTGAAGGGACCTCTGTTCTTCACCCAGACTCCTTTGTAGAGGTGAGTGATACATAGTTGTGGGACATTACACATATCTTCAGACTTTTTCTACGCAATGGCTTGTTTTGCTGATTTTTGTCTCTTTATGTTAAGATTATTTTTGTTGTTAGGATAGTTTTCTAGGAGGATGGAATGTGAAGGATACTAGAAGAAATATAGATGATTTAAAAAGAATAGATATAAATAAAACTTATTTTTTAAAAAATCACTACATTATAACTTAAAATATTTTAAAAGTAATATTTCAAGGTTTTGAAGGGTTACCAATGAAAGTATGTTTTTAAAACAACAGCAACTCAACTCAACAATTATTGATCAGTTATGATGTTCAAGGACCTATCCTTGTCACCAGGGATGCAAAGACCAGAACAAAATGGCTCCTGTTCTCAAGGAGCTTACACTCTACTAAGGTGTATAGAAGAATAATTTTTTGGAGAAAAGTATGACAACTAGTGGTTCTAGAACCAGGAGATGATTACAGCAAGTATTAGTACTTGAGCTCAGTCTTGAAAACAACTAAGGATTCTAAGAGGCAAAGGCAAGGGATGAGTGCATTCTAGGCATGGAAAAGGAATGGAAAGATATATGTAAATTTCAGAGAGCTACTAAATGTTTCAGTTTGGCTATAACGCAGATGATGTGAAGTGGGATAAATCTAGAAAGGCAGATTGGAGCCAAATTATGAGAAGGATTTTGAATTTTATCCAAGAAGCACTAAAGACTTTTGAGCAGAGGAGGGCTCAGGATAGTTCAGAATAATTATTTTGGCAACTGTGGAGGAAGGTGCTAGAAAGCAGAGGGACTAGGAGCAGAGACTGATATCTTCCATAGAAGTCTAGGAATGAGTTCAAGAGAGAATTGAAGAGAAAAGGATTCATGGACTTGCCTCTATGGTCTTCCAAAAGAGTGCTAGCAGTAGATCCATCTTTTTTTCTGACTATAACTTAAGTATAACAGAATTAAAAAAAAAGATACTGTCTTTGAGCTCCCATTTGATTTAAATCTTGTTGATTCCAGAATTATCATTTTAAAGAGTTTTCCTTGTCTTGGACAGATGAAAGTCCAACTAGAGATTAGTGAATTATACTAAAGCATAAAAATTTTTGTTGTTTGTCCATTCTCAAAGAGATATGGTGATGTCATGACTTGCAGTGATTTTGATTTAATTGAGGGAAGACTGTGCAAGGTCACCAACCTCACTCTCCTCCAGAGCCATCTGGGTCCAGTGACAAGAAATATATCAGGACGACTGGAGATGATACTTGGATGTTGAAGGCAATTGAGGGTAAGTGACTTGCCCAGGCACTTACAGCTAGCAAATGTCTGAGGTGAGATTTGAACTCAAGTCCTCCCAACTTCAGGGCCATTGCTCCATCCACTTCACCACCTAGCTGCCCTAAGCAGAAAAATGCTTTGTTTTGAAAGCCCTAAGAAATGCTGTGGTTAATTTTCATACCTTGGTAATAATTTTTCAAAACTTTATATTCTCAGTATGTATTATTATAAAATAAAATTCCACACATTGAAAATATTAATTTTTTAACTCCTGTCCCGAAACCTATTAGTATGGGACTCTCTCCTTATTGGTAGATATGAAGACCCTGACCTATGTGAGGGTGGGGCAGAGTTGATGAAAGGCAGAGTTGGTGAAAAGTGAGAGCTTCAGTTCTCAGCCATTCCCTGCTTTGGGGACTCTTTAAGTGGCAGTCACCCTTCAGGATGCTCCAAGCAACAATATTCTTTGAGGGTAGCATCAATTCAGCTTTCAGCTTTGAAAAAGAAGGTAGAAATGACCAACTTCACTTTAGGTTACTGAAGGAAAAGATTCATGAAAGATATGCCTGAGGAGAGGGGAGTCTGCATTTATTCCCAGTTTGCTACTCTAGAGACTTCCGGACATTTTCCCTTGGGCGAGATCCAGGACAATCTTTCTTTGTTGAGCTGACTTACCCGCTTCCAGTGGGAGAGCTCCTTCATTCTGTATTGTCTGGCATATATTCTCCTGTTTTTACTTTCTCTGATTTTTGTTTTGCTACTGATTTGGATAAATGGGTTTCTTTGCTACTCTATGTATGTATTCATTGTGGAACTGGTACTTGGGAAAAGAATCAAGCCTTGGATATAAAGCTTAAGGGCGCCTTTTCCCCAGAAATGAAAAAAGTAATGAAAAGTTAGATAGAACCCAAACATATCTCTAGACTAAACAATATTTAAGGAAGCAGATAGATATAATTCTAGCCCAGTTCCCTTCTGGTTTCTGGCTCCAACCTCCTGCTTCCACTCCTGGCAGGAATGAAAATATCTCTTGGAGAAGGGTTGGGTTCATTTAGTTCTGGGTCACAGATCCAGGCTAGAGTGAGAGATTGACGTGCACACTGGAGTGGCGTTCCTAGGTAGGATGACTCTGGGAGATTTACTAAATAAGGAAAAAAACTCTAGAAGGCAGAAGCAGCAGTAATATTAGCACCAATAGAAGTGGTGTGGCTCAGATAAAAAGCTCAGAGTAGGGTCTCATTTCCAGCAACTGGCCCAGTCTGCAGAGGCATAATAAAGGCAGAAATCCTGGATAAAATGAAAGCCTACAATCCCATAACTCTGAATCAACTGAGTTTTTCAGCAGATTGACAAAGGCAGAGTCCAGTAGCTGTCCTGTTTTGCTCAGACTCAAATTCAAGTCAGGAACTTGCAGAAAGGCAGCAGTGAGACTTTGCCCTGGATAAGACCACTTTGGGAGTACAGAAAGCTTGCAGATCCCCAGCCTATCCCCAAGATTCTAAAATAACACAACACTCAATAACCCAAGAAAACAGCAACAAGACCAATTCAGACCTTCCCTCCAGAAGTGTGGCAAAATACAGCTCTAACAAGTCCAGAGTCAGGAAGCTGACTGAAAGAATGGGTAAACAAAAAAAGAATCTCACAAACTATATTGGTGACAGAGATGCTCAAGACACAAATGCAAAAGAAGAGAATGGCTCTAAAACACCTATAAGCAATGCCTTAAAGTAAAAACACAACTTAGGTACAAATTGAACTGAAATTCCTGGAAGAGAGGAAACAAGATTTTTTTTAAAAAGTAAAAATGTTTTATAAACGAATTGAGAGTGATTGAGGAAAAATTATAAAAGAGATGAGAACTATGGATGAAAGAATTGGGAAGGGCATTAACAGTTTGGCATAAGAGACACAAAGCCTTGTCCAAGGAACAAACTCTCCGTAAGTTAGAATAGACCAAATAGAAGCAAATAACTTTATGAGCCAACAAGAAATATTAACACAAAGTCAAAAGGCTGAAAAATAGAAGACAATATAAAGTATCTCATAGCAGAAACAACTGACCTGGAAAACAAATAAAAGAGAGAAAAAAGGATCATTTGTTCATCAGAATACAAAATGAGATAGATAATGTTTTTTTTTTTTTGACATGGCCAATGTGGAAACTTCTTTTGACTGACTATAGATATTTGTAATGATTTTTATTTTTACTGTATTCTTGGGTGGGGGAGTTTGGGGTAGGAGGGTAAGAAGGCAGATCATGACTGATTAAAACAAATTGTATAAATATGTAGACATCTTTGATGTGCTGCCATATGTATATAAAAACGAAAATGATATAATATATCCCTTTGAACATGATAACTATATGACATAAAACATATTTATCTCTCTAAGATGAAAGTAATAGATATTAATTTCTTTATTTGTAATATATTATTTTAGGGTATAATATTTATAAGTTAATTTTACTTCATAATTGAAAATAAAATACCCAAATACCTGGAAATGACCATGAGAGGGATCCTTACAAGTTACTTTACTTTCGACAGTACAAGCTTTAATTTTATTATAATTTGTCTACTATTTTAACAAAATACATATTGCCAGCTTATAACACGTTCATATTAATTAGTCTTCAAGTTATACTACTATGTGTGGGTCCATTAATCTGACTTAAGTACATTCTATGACAGAAAAATAAAACCACTTTTTATGTTTATGTTTATATTACTTTATAATTCTTTTATGATTCAGTTAACCAAATAAATATTTTTTCAAATAAAAGGAAAATCAATAAGAAATTCATTATCAAGGGTAGAATCTTAAAAACATGATAATCATTCAAAGAACTTGCCATTTTAGTATCTTTTATTTTCTGTAGAGATTTAGATCAAACACCACAACTGTCTTTTAAGCCATGCTGTTGAATTTTAATAGGCATGGCTATATGTTTAGTGTTTTCAGGAGTCCTTTGTCACACTTCTTAATCTGTTGTAAGTGACAGGAAGTATAGCAGTCAGTTTGTTTTCTGCCATTAATAAAGGACCTACTTTCCTCCACTTCTCTGAAAAGTTGAAAAGGCTACATGTTATATAGAAAGGGCCAAAGAGGAGAAAGAAAAACATTGTAGTGTAATCTCTTATTGGAGATACTGTCTAATGTAGAAACTTCCCTCAAGTTGACAAATGCACAGCTTGTGCTTTTGTGTTATGAAAAGGACAATAATTTAGTTACATATTGTTTTATCTAAAGCTTAGAAAACCTACCACCATATGGATGGCATTTCATTTTTAACCTCCACAAAACATCTCATTGTTCAGTTGTCTAGATTATGTGATCTTTTAGTTGTTCCTTACATCATTGATTCCCCAGTGACTAATATTCATTATTTATTTATTTTTAGAGAAAAATTTAAAAAGTCAAGAGAAACCTACTGAATGGTATATATTAGATGTTGATTTTGACTCAGGGTTTACTAAAAAAAGTTTGTGCTTTCACTTTTTTTTTTTTTTTTTTGGCGGAGCAATGAGGGTTAAGTGACTTGCCCAGGATCACACAGCTAGTAATTGTCAAGTATCTGAGGTGGGATTTGAATTCAGGTACTCCTGAATCCAGGCCTGGTGTTTTATCTACTGCACCACCTAGCTGCCCCCCACTCATACACATATATACATCATTTATTTATTTAGAGGGAATTGGGGTTAAGTGACTTGCCCAGGGTCACACAGCTAGTAAGTATCAAGTGTCTGAGGTTGGATTTGAACTCAGGTCCTCCTGAATCCAGGGCCAGTGCTCTATCCACTGTGCCACCTAGCTGCCCCACATATATACATCATAACAAAAGTTGGAACTACTAAGAAAAAAAAGTAATGATTAACTACTTGCTTGATGAGAAGGAATGTAACAAAAAAGATATACAAACATTTTAATGATTTCTCCTGGGCAATTTGTATTATTAAAACATCATGATTTTGTTATTACATCATGACACGCTCATGACAAAGCTTAATTTCTAATTTCTAAGAAGAAGAATAAAAAGACAATCTCAAAAGTGTATAATACAGACTAGCCCTTCATGAGCATTCTAAATTCTTGTTCAATTGTTTCAGTCATATCTGACTCTTAATGACCCCATTTGGAGTTTTCTTGGTGGAGTTACTGGAGTGTTTGCCATTTCCTTCTGCAGCTTATTTTATTTTATTTATTTATTTTGGTGAGGCAATTGGGGTTAAGTGACTTGCCCAGGGACACACAGCTAGTAAAGTATCTGAAGCCACATTTGAACTCAGTAAGATGAGTCTTTCTGATTCCAGGCCCAGGACTCTATCCACTGCACCACCCAGCTGCCTTCTAAATTTTAGTTATGGGTTAAAAATTCATATAAAGGTAAAATAACTTTTCCTTACTATTGATTTACCTAATTTTATACTCCTAGAATCTCATTTGTCACTAAATTCCATCTGTTTTCAATCTTCATGAAGTAAAATCAAGCATTAGGTGTTAATGCACTTTATCTGACAAAATGAATTTGATACTGTAGAGCAGTAGTGTCAAACTCAAATAGAAATGGAGGCCACTAATCCAAAAATAAGGATCTCTGGAGATTGCTTATTTACTTAGTTTAAAGATGTAATTATTATCCATATTCTATTGTATTTATTTTTAAAAAATTTCCAATTATATATATTTTTTTGCAGGGCAATGAGGGTTAAGTGACTTGCCCAGGGTCACACAGATAGTTAAGTGTTAAGTGTCTGAGGCTGGATTTGAACTCAGGTCCTCCTGAATCCAAGGCCAGTGCTTTATCCACTGTGCCACCTAGCTGCCCCTCCAATTACATTTTGATCTGGTCACAGTTGAATTTGAGATTATTGTGGGCAACAGATCTGACACCTCTGCTGTTGGGTTGACAGTGTAAATTTTAAATAATGTAAACACCTCTGAAATCGAATTTACATCT
This sequence comes from Dromiciops gliroides, assembly GCF_019393635.1. Classification (NCBI taxonomy): domain Eukaryota; kingdom Metazoa; phylum Chordata; class Mammalia; order Microbiotheria; family Microbiotheriidae; genus Dromiciops; species Dromiciops gliroides. The sequence continues at coordinate 256,213,361 of NC_057863.1, read as the reverse complement.
ATTGTGTAAATGAATGGAAAAGTTCCATATTCCTTGAAAACTGAAGTTGTTGATTACATGATAAATTCAAACATGCTTTAACATGTTACGAAGATCTTTCATTGTTCCTTGCTTTTACTAAGGACTTTAAAATGAATTTTGTGGTAAAAATGAGTAAGAATCTAGCACATTTTGATGAGCATCTGGTAAGAAAATGAAATTCTTTAGATGATATATTGTTAACCTTCTGATTAGTAAATATGTATTTACATGAGTATAATAACATTTTACATTTTCAAAATCCTTACAAATGGTCATATTTGTAACCTATTACACATTTTTTCATTTCCATGCTTCAGAGAGTTGATGAAGAAAATGGTAGAAACATGGTGCTAACTTATCTATAAAGTCAGAAATGGAACAAAAGGATATATGCAAGTTAAGAGATGACTGCATTTACTGCTTACAGAAATTGACACCGTACTGCCTTTTAAAATGATAATAAAAGTTGTGAATTAACCAGTAACATGTTGTTTTCTAATCCGTATCCAAAAAATGTGGTATCTTGGTAAGCTCATTTACATATTTTGCAATATGTCTACAAATGTAGACAGATATTACTTTCATTTGACATTGTAGAAGATAGTGATTTTAGAAGATACTGATTGTAGATGACACTGGTTTTAGATAGAATATCATTTTACTAACTTCAATAGTAATTGACCCAACAAAATTTTCTCAACATATACAAGGTTCTTAAAGGCATTACTAATGTATGCTAATACCCATATGGTTGAAAAAGATTAATGTTACCATTTCTGTTGCAACTAAACTATGATGTCAAGGACTTTCAATATTATTAAAAGATATTTACCTAGTGAACCCTGATACGAACTAAAATCACATTTTAATTTGGCACAAATTTATATGTATCTTATATGTAGAAACTTAAAAAGGCCTTGAAGAATGTCAGTCAGGAAAACTGATGTATTGTGTGCATAGATTAAAAGTGAAATTGTATGATTATAACACAATAATAATAATATAATAACGTAATAAAATATAATAGCACAATCACCAAAAGCAGACAAAAGAGTAATACTTCATTGCATTTTGATTAATATTTTGTTGGGTGACATTTTAAAAAACCCTTTAATTTGACATTCAATTCATAAACAATGTAAGAGAGAAAAGAGAAATGGCACAGAATTTAAATATTTATGTACTTTTTCCATTTTAAAATAAAATGTACAAATAAGCTAGTGCCAGAGACAAGGTGATCCTTCATTTCCACTGCATTGAACAAGCTTACATCGGCAGCAGACAGCACTTAATATATGCGTCTGGCTCAGTCTGGTCTACCAACTAGGAATTCATCGAATTGTTAATATCACTCCTTTTTTTGTATGCACCACACATCATTTTATTCCTCTTTGTGACTGCAGCTTTTTTTTTTTTTTTTTTAATGTGTAGCATGGTCTTCCTAAGACCAAATCGCATTGAATAGTACCTAGAAAATACTATACCACAACATCTAGGCTACAAATACCAAAAAGTTACATTAGTATTCCATATAGGAATCTATGTAAAGAAACCTACACACTTCCTGACATACATCTACATGCATGTAAATATTAGGTAAACACAGAAAGCCTCTGCTTATACTGAATATCTAATAAAGAGAATATCCACATACCTATGTGGAATATACAGAATGTATTACAGATTGCTTGTTTGTATGAGAGTGCTGAGAATTATTAAAATTTGAGCAATGTTAGTGCTTTTACATATTTACATGTATATGTATATATTTGCTGATAAAACAGGAAAAAAGAATTATATTCTAAATTTTGTTTTGGTCTCTTGACCATCAGGTAATAGATTGACTTAAAAGAGACATATAGCCCAGGTTCATAACTTAGTGCCACTATTCTGTGCCCTAAAAATTCATTACTCACATTATCTTGGAAATTACTAGGGAGAAGAAAATCTTATTCATATGCTCTATCCATCCATTACTTAGACTTACAAAGCTACATGTGTAAATACACACTCACCTACATATGTAAATATTGACATCCTATCTTCATGGGATGTGTCCACCCTGGAAATATGATTAGTATTAAAATGTTCTCTCTGTGTGTGTGTGTGCAGAAGGTAGTATTCTATGAAGATAGACTATTTTAAACTATTAGGTATTGAACTTTATTGGCACATTCAATTACTTTCAGAATGAAGGAGTTACAAAGTAAAACAATGACTACCATATTATTTGTATTGCTTTATATTTGCAGTGTACATTTAAAATATAACTTTAAAGAACTTGGGTCAATACCTTCATACAAAAAATCGTTTTATCAATGAAATGTTGTTAAGTAAAATGTGTAAACAGAATGAATCGTGGAGACAGAATATATGTCATGAGCAATAAAATGTCATATTTGTATGAAATATAATTTTGCAATGATATATATAAAAGTTTTGAAATGTTGTGTTTCAAACTATGTAATTGTAACAAATTTAGTATATATAAAGTTTTATTTTTCAAAAGAGCAATTTTGGCTATACAGTAAACATTTATCTTTTCTTACTCAGAAAAGGTAAATTGACAAAATTGACTTATATAGGTCCTTCAATTTCAGAAGTTCTAAATTTCAATTGCAAAGTTTAATTTTGAAATAAATTATTATGATACCTTGAAGTATTTTTTAAATTAGTAATTGTTGTAGAAATATTCTTATGAAAAACTATCAAACTGCAGACATTACATAAAAGTTTGGGAATTTAACTTCTATGAGCACCAAACTATTCATTTTAGGAAAGGAAAATATTAGGCATTTTAGAGAAGTAAATTCTACAGTTAATGAATAAAAATACAAAGGAAAAACTATTGATGGTTAAGGTGAACTTCAGATAAAGTCATATTCTATCACAGAGGTCTTTGATATGGATATAATGAAAAACAGAATGTTAATTGATAGGTATTCGTGATATGTATGCATGCCAATTTTCACTCTTGGATCATTGTAAATTAGTGAATCACTCAAACTTTGTTTTCTATTTTGATATGAAATTAAGGGAAAGTGTGATAATGAGCACAGTTTCTAAAGGAAACAAAGTTTTCTTCTTAAATGTTTAAAAGAAATATATGATTTGTAGATAAAACTGAAAAATAACTTCTAGGTCTTCGATGGACACACAGCTAAATTTGATGGAAACGTATTTTCCCTTTCTCTCTCCCTTTCTACCTCTGCTCACACACACATACACACACACACACACACCCATCCACATATGCCATAGAGCTCCATGTAGATTCTGAAGTTATCAATGTGCAGCCAGTTCCTTAATTTTAGTTTAGTAAATCATCCTATAATTTCTTAGAATAAAAGTAAATAAAAATAAAGCATTCCTGTTTGGTATTTGGCTCTTTACATGGGCTTTACAAGACAATTTGAAAAAAAAATTACATTATCTAAAGCATACAAATATTCTGACAACTATGTAATAGCTTCAAAGTGCACTGTTTGTAGATCATGAAAAGATCACTGTTTATAAGCAAAATATAAGTTCTTTCCCCCCATACAATAATATGGTCTTTTGTTCTGTTGGTGTACTGCAGGCAAACAATCAATATAGTCCAAAGCTGCTGGTTCCCCTCCGCCTAGGTCCCAAGAGCCTGACCTGTGATCATTGCTAAAAACCTCACAAGTTAGGGTCTCAGGGACTAGGAAAAGTCATAGTTGATGCAGTAGAATTCTTCCTTCTATAGTATGGATATTTTGGAAATCATAATTGTATTAAATCTTTTAAAAATACAAAGAACAATACAGAAATTGAATATGGGTACATAACATGAATTGAACTGAGTATTCTTTAGACTATTTCAAACCTTCAGATAATTAAGAACAAAAGAAACAATATACACTTTAAATATTAAGAAAGTCATTCAGTCAGATTTAAATGATTCTAAAATGTGTTATAAGCTGTTTTTAAAACATCTGTACAAGAGTAAGTCCTTTAATGCAGTAAAGAGTAAATGCCTGTTATTATTATTCTAATTGAAATTTTGTTTTCTATTATACCTCTACATAGTATTATTCTTTAGGTGGGTCCCAAGACCCACAATACCTCAAATTCAATTTAAAGATATCTTTTGACAGTTTTCAAAAAACAAAAACAAGAGCCAAAAAAAAAAAAACTTTTTTGCAAGTGGTACATATTTAAAATTTAGTATTTATGCAAACTGATTTTTCTCTCTGAATCTACACTAGTTTACATTTAGACAGTAAATATTTTCATGCATCCTCTATTTGAAATCTTTTGACCAATGTCAACTAAATAAACATCTCATTTTAAATGCTGGTGATATAGTAAGGAAAAAATGGTCATTTTCCAAATAATTTCATCATCAAGCCCAATACTTTTAATCACACACAATCACAATCTTGAATATTCATATTGAATTTCCTCTGATTCTTTAAGTCTTGTTTGTGGGATGGAGAACAGAATTTCTACTTTAGGAATGACCCTCGATATAGTAACAGAACCAAGAGTAAAACAATCAGAGCAGCCATAAAAGTCCTGGCCACTGAAGTAGAATCTGGTTCTTCTGAAGCGGATGAGCTTAAAAAGGAAAAGGAGAGGAGGGGAAAAAAGGAAAGAATTAGAATGCCTGCTTGAAGAACAGGTGAATTATCCATTTCCAGGTAAGCTGTAAGCGAAGCTATGTTGTAGAAAATATTTGCTACCCCTTCACCCCACTACCACACCCCTTTCCTGCTGTCCCTCCCCCCTCCAGACTTATTTCAGCTTTCAATATGCCTTGGAAGACTTTAAATATCGTGGTGCATGGTATAATGAAACGTTCTCTTTCTTTTTTTTTTAATCGTTGATTTTCACTATTAAATAAGATATGCCTTAAAATAGCAAATAGTTAAAAAGCAGCTCTCCTAAGATAAAATAAAATAAAAAGTAGACCTTAGGTTCCAGTCCATGCCTTTTCTTCAAAGTGAACATGGTTTTACAATTTTGACTATAGCTTTCCAACCAATAATTAGTATGAAAAATCTCTCCCCTCCATAAATATGACATTAACATAATTATACCACCCCCATCGCAGAGACCCATACTCCTTAGGGAATACATCTGACGCGTCAAAGATGGAAATCAGTCAGATTTTAGTTGCTCTCAAACGTACCTTTGCTTCTCACTGACTGACTGGCTTTTCTACCCTTCACGCGCACACGCGCACACACAAACACACTCCCACAGACAGACACAGACACACACGCATGAGCAGGCGCGTGCTCGCGCACGCGCGCGTTTGGATACACACACAGACAGAGTAAAGCGGTAATGTTTGTAGGGAGTGGTTATCAGCTGGTATTTTCACTGCACTCATCATTAACTAACTCTAGTATTCACTCTCACTCAGACCTGATGGACTGCAGTATTTGTATGATGTTCTTATTCTTAGCCCTTGCAGGTCAAATGTTAGAAGACAAAAAGAGAAAGAAAATACGAATAATAAAATAAAAAGCCTCAAGATTTTCATAAATGTCTTCATTTTTTCCAAAGTGTCTGTTCCCCTTTTACCACCTTTCTACTTCCTCCGTTGCTGTGTCTCAGTTGTTTGACATCTTTCCGGAAGAAAATGTCTTGTGTTTCAGTAAGCCAGTAATCAGTCGATCCTCCCCTCACCTCACACTCGAATCCCACCCCTTACTCTCCCCCCACCCCAATCAATAAGACATCTCCAAACGGAGTTGTGAAAAACGGGCTCTGACATAGACTTTCATCCTCAATTCACTGCTCCAGGAAAACAGGCATCCCCAAACTCACACGTGACACACAGAGAAAAATTATGCCAGAAATTCTTTAACAGTATTCGACTTTATCCTCTGCCTCCTTCCTTCTTTCTTTAGCTGAATAAATAGAAACATAAAGGCTTCTTATGACTACAGTTCCAAAACACCTCATAAAATCAGGAGTGAAAAGACTAGGACATATATAAAGATCAAGCACTTCCTCGCGAAATAATATCACCCAACACTATTACTTAAACAGGAATTATAGGATCTGCTTAGATCTGAATCATTGTAGTATAATTTCAACTATTATTTAATCTTAAATTTTTGTATTAAATTTGTATTAAATTTTTGTATTAAAATCAACTCTAAGGACATTGGTAATTTCTTATTTAAAGCCTTTTAATGACAAATAGAATGTCTCAATTTTTAAAATGTCTTTTAAACAACAAATAGAAATATTTAAAGCCTTTTAATAACATTCTTATCTACATATATGTATTTTGTGATACAAAATATACACTGTATAAATATTACACTGTATACTTATGTATGTATATTTCCTTACATATAGATTGATAGGATATATTGCATATATATACAAAAAGAAGTAAAATATTTAACTAAAAAGCAAGCATGTTTGTTACAGGTTTTCATAGCAAAAAAAGACAGTTTATTAAATTCAATCTGTTCCTTTGTTCTTCAGATTTTTAAAATAACAGTATGGTAAACTATCTTTTCCTTCCCATATGAGCAATATTTTGAAATTATTTTTCTAGAAACCCAGTCACAGTGATCTGCAGTATTTTTTTTTTTAATGTACAAAGGGAAGAAAAATATGCAATCCTCAAGCCAATTCCAAAGCTGTCTGGTGGGGAAGAAATTTTAACTTACCCACATAGCTCCCAGGATGCAGTGCAGTACTGCAGTACCAACTAAAGTAGGCGTTTGGCAATATAATTGTAGCAGCAAACGTGAAAGGCATCCATTTGCAAAATTTCCAAAGAAAATATGACAAAGGTTCATAAAGTGAAAGAAGCATCTCTAATAGGATATGCATATGTAAAAGCAGCTTCTCCAATCTCATAATTAAAAACAAAAAGAAAAAAGTTGACAATATTAGGAAATATTTGTTGTTCAGTCGTTTCAGTCGTGTCTGACTCCATGACCCTATTTGGGATTTTCTAGGCAGAGATACTGTAGTTCTTTGTCTTTTCCTTCTCCATCTCATTTTACAGATGAGGAAACTAAGACAAATAGAGTTATGAGACTTGTCCAGGGTCACACTGGCTGAATTTGAACCCCTGACTCCAGGCTTGATAGTCTATCCACTGTTGCTCTATTAAGGAAATATAGCCAAGTCTGATGGAGATGGTGAGGCAGAAAGGAAAAGTCAGAAAGTGAGGGTAGAGAAGAAAGAAAAAGAAGAAAGGGAAAGGGAAAATAGAAGAGGAGTAGATAAAAAATACCAAGCATTGAACAGTAACAAGAAGAATATAGAAATTTGATATGAGAAATTGAAAATAATGCAGGATCAAGCCATCTTGCTTAGTATTTACAAAGTATTAAAAACAATTAACAGTATGGATTAAATACTCATAGTTTTTGATCAATACCATCTTCATATTACCATCTGTATGTTATATCGGTCATTATCTCTTAATTGCCTTTTATTCAAACCCATCCCTTTTTGTTGTTCCTGCACAGTTGCTGCCTAATATATGTGTATACACACATATACATATTATATGTATAGTTTCCCCCTGTACAGGTACCCAAAATACTCTGGATAAATTAATGCTCTTACCTCATTATTGCTATTAGAATAGGGAAAATGTATATTAATAATAACATGCTTAGAAAATATGCTTATAGCAAATTCTAAACTGGTAGCTAGTTCTGTCGATTGCCTCCATAAGCACCCTAGTCTATGCTCTGAAAAATCACAAAAAAACATGCAAATTCTAGCTATATCCTTTGTTGAATTCTCTCTCCTATCCTTTGCCTTCTCTCTACTCCCCTTCAATGTTACACACTCTCACACACATTGACACACATCAATCATATAACCACACACAAATTATCTATACATACTCATTTTCTTTTTCTTTCCTTGGTAGTTTATTTTATTTTATTTTTTTGTGAGGCAATTGGGGTTAAGTGACTTGTCCAAGGTCACAGAGCTAGTATGTTGTCAAGTGTCTCAGGCCAGATTTGAACTCAGGTCCTTCTAACTCCAGGGCCAGTGCTCTATCCACTGTGCCACCTAGCTGCCCCTCCTAAGTAGTTTCAAATGTTAATATAATGCACCTTGAATCATTTGAGAGAAAACATGACAAGAAATGAAAAAAAAATTTTGAACCATACAGTTTGCCAATTTACATCCAGACAACTAGAAATAGTGAAGTTCAAGTGCCTAGGCATCTGTTGGGATAACCTTTGGGGCCAAAGGGAGTGAATATTAGTTTAAATAAATAGTCTGAAACTAGATGTTATAATCAATCAGCTCAATTACTACTGTCATAGAATTGAGCTTGGGGTCTTTATTACAGTTCTCTAATCATAAATTCTGATGTATCCATAAATGAGAATTCATACTTATTCAATGACTGGTATAATAACAAAGGCAGCTAAGTGGTGCGGTGTATAGAGTATTGGGTCTGGAGTCAGGAAGATTCATTTTCCTGAGTTCAAATCTGGCCTCAGACACTTATCAGCTATGTGACCCTGGGCAAAGTCACTTAACCCTGTTTGCCTCGGTTTTCTCATCTGTAAAATGAGCTGGAAAAGAAAATGGCAAACCATTTCAGTACCTTTGCCAAGACAATCCCAAATGGGGTCATGGAAAATCAGACACAACTGAACAACAACAGCAAAAGTAGCAACAATATTTGCCTTACCTTTTAATGATGCTTTACATGTGGTTGATACTAATAATATACATTGCAGGTGTTACTTAGAACCATTTTTTTACACATTACTGGATAATTGCTATTTATATGTAATAAAAAGGAATAAAAGGCTTCTACTGCATGGACACTTAGGTGGTGCAATGGATAGAGTGCTGGACTTGGAGTCAGGAAGATCTGAGTTCAAATTTGACCTCAGACATTTACAGCTTATGACTCTTGGCAAGTCACTTAACCTCAGTTTGCCTCAGTTTCCCTAAATGTAAAATGTGGATAATAACAGCATTTACCTTGCACAGTTGTTGTGAGAATCAAGTAAGATAATATTTGTAAAGTGTTTAGTTCAAGGAGTTGCATGTGGTAAGCACTCTATAAATGCTCATTCCCTTCCCCTTCCCCTCCTATGAAAATTTCTGGGTGGATAAAATAAACATTAAATTGGAGAAGGATATCTTCGATATAATCCAATTTTTTCTTATTACCTGGATAAGAGCTGTAGATTTCAAATAAAGACCAACTTTGAAATCTGTCAGTATGCAAATAAAATAACCCCTGTTTAGTTTGAACTATACTTTGAACTGAAATTTTTATTCCAATTCATAACTTTTTTTGAATTTTGACTATTTGCACTAGTGCAAGATAACTTTATGATTGACCAATTTCCAAAATAAAAACTCCCTTCTTCAAGGTGTGTAATTTAAAATTCTAAATGTGGGTTCTAATCTGTCCCCCCAGTTTGGGGGGGGGAAATTGACTAAAATCACTGATAAACAAGTTTAGGTTTTTAAAGGGTTTATTGAAAGATAGTTAAAGAAAGAGAAAGATTGAGAATACATTTCTTATAGCCTGGAAATCCTTGCCTTCTAAAACCTCCCACTTTTGAAGTCCTCTGCCACCAAGCCTATGTCTCCCATCCAAAAGAGGAAGAGCTCTCTTGCCAGCATCTGCTTCCTCCTTCATGTTCCCCTCCCAGAAATGGAAGGTTCTTCAAGCTGATTGGCTAGCATCATTCAAACTCATTGGTTCACTGGACCTGAAGGTGGTCTCAATGTAAAGTTCAAAGTTTTTAGCTTCTGAGAATAATACCCTCTTAAGTACCAGCCAGATGTGCTTACAATCTATTTAACAGGGAGTAAGCCAGTCAGCAGTCAGTCGCCTTATCCAATTCAATCAGTTTAAATCAATCTCCAGGTGGGCCCCTGAGTATCTGCTAAATCTCCTCATCTACCACATTCCATTATCTTGACACAAAGGTAAACCAAAATGCCTTGTTGAAAATCTATTTTTCTGAATTCTTTTTTTTATGGTCTGGAAAGATAGAAAAAAATCATTTTTAACTGAATCTAGTGGTTTTACTTAACTCACATTGACATAATTTGGAAAAAATATGCAGGTTTTTAATAGCAGGATAATCCAGAAATTTAGCTCATTTAAAGCTGGCATAATGGTTATGACATTTCATACTCAAAGTAATGACCTTAATATAAACTTGAAAGGCTCTATTCAGTTTGAGGTATCGTTGATCATTCCTATGGAGTAGTTCTCTTCTACACACTAGAGTCATACATTTTGTTTTGTTTTGTTTTGTTTTTGTGGGTCAATGAGGGTTAAGTGACTTGCCCAGGGTCACACAGCTAGTAAGTGTCAAGAGTCTGAGGTCAGATTTGCACTCAGGTCCTCCTGAATCCAGGGCTGGTGCTTTATCCACTGTGCCACCTAGCTGCCCCCTAAAATGCTAGCTATTATTGTTTTATTATTCTAATCCAAGGTTCTCTTTTTGTACTCTCTTTCTGACATTGGATGACCCATCACTCTCTCTAGATACCCTTCTTTCAAGTGTGCAGATTCTTTATCAAGACTTCAAACAGGGGCAGCTAGGTGGCACAGTGGATAAAGCATAGGCCCTGTATTCAGGAGTACCTGAGTTCAAATCTGGCCTCAGACACTTGACACTTACTAGCTGTGTGACCCTGGGCAAGTCACTTAACCCTCATTGCCCCAGGAGAGTGAAGCATTTAGCAGCAACAGGTTGTCAGCTTTCCTTCCCCTCCCCCACCTTTCTTTAAGATCATGAAAAATAAAGAGAGATAAAAGACTAAGGTGAAAGAATCAAGAATAAGAAGCTAGTGTACAGTGATCTTAGGGAAAATTACATAAATGAACAAACTTGGAAACAACAGGAGGGGAATGTGTGTGTATATATATATATATATATATATATATGATAGATGTTAGGTGTAGCAATTGTGAATGATAGCTCAAAAACTAGTAACTATTTTCATAAGCAAGATAGTGGAACCAAGCTATTTATGTGTAAGATTTACTATCTTTGGAATTTTCCCTTATAATATGTCTTGATAGAATTAGTGTATGATGCAAAATGAATGGGGGAAGGAGGTAAAAATGACTTATATATTTTTTTTTGAAATTTTTACATTTAGACTAGAAGATGATTCAATATTTAGCACAGATATCTTCTGACCAAGGTGTAGGGGCTCAGTCATCAGCATCAACTTATCTTTTTTGTATTTTGAAAGTTTTATTTATTTACTTATGTTACATTTGAGTTCTGAGATGTTTTCCTTTATCCCTCCCAACACCACACTAGAGAAGGCCAACATTTGACACAGATACATATGTGAATACTTTGTTTATTTTTGATTCAGGTTCAGGAAACATGACTACTAACAAAAAAATATCCATAAATATCCATCTTTTCAGTGATAGACTCAATTGACAGCTATTTACTTAATGGTCAACATTCATGAAGCAAAGGTATAACATACTACAAAGATATTATTTGAGATAGACTGTCAGAAACAAAGAAAAAGAACATTAATGTAAGAAAGGCTGGAATGAAATCTTTTGACACAAAAGCCATGTTATTACAGAAACACAGAATTTGAGAATTGGAAGTCAACCCTTACATGAAAGGAATTATGATTAAAACATACATGACAAATACTCATCTGGCCTCGGCAAGGAAAAATCTACTCCCTCTGAAAACATCTCATTTTACTTTGGGACACACTAATTGTTTTTGTTGTTGCTTTTTTCTTAATAGTATTTTATTTTTTTCCAGTTACATGTCAGAATAGTTTTCAACATTTGTTTTTATAAGAGTTCGAATTCCAAATTTTTCTCCCTCCCTTCCTTTTCTCTGCCCTCCGCAAGACAGAAAGCAATCTGATATAGGTTATATATGTACAAGCACATTAAACATATTTCTACATTATTCATGTTGTGAAAAAAGAATCAGAACAAAAGGGAAAAACCTCAAAAAAAAGAAAAAAAAAACAAAAGAAAAAGTAAAAATAGAATGGTTCAATTGGCATTCAGATTCCACAGTTCTTTTTCTGGATGTGGGAAAATTTCCTATCATGAGTCCTTTGGAAATGTCTTGTATCATTGTATTGTTAAGAAAAGCAAAGTCTATCACAGCTGATCGTCATACAACATTGCTTTTACTGTATACGATGTTCACCTGGTTCTGTTTACTTTACTCAGCATCAGTCCACTTAAGTCTAGGTTTTTCTGAAATCTGCCTGTTTATCATTTCTTTCTTTTTTCTTTTTCTTTTTTTTCAGAGCAAAAAGGGTTAAGTGATTTGGCCAAGGTCACACAGCTAGTAAGTGTCAAGTGTCTGAGGCTGGATTTGAACTCAGGTCCTCCTGAATCCAGGGCTGGTGCTTTATCCACTTTTTTTTTTTTGGTGGGGCAATGAGGGTTAAGCGACTTGCCCAGGGTCACACAGCTAGTAAGTGTCAAGTGTCTGAGGCTGGATTTGAACTCAGGTCCTTCTGAATCCAGGAGTGGTGCTTTATCTACTATGCCACCTGGCTGCCCTTCTGTTCATTTCTTATAGCACATTAGTATTCCATTACATTCATGTACCACAACTTATTCAGCTATTTCCAAGTTGATGGGCATTCCCTCACTTTCCAATTCTTTGCCATCACAAAGAGAGCCGGACAGTACAAATTGTTTTTTTTTTTTGTGGGGCAATGAGGGTTAAGTGACTTGCCCAGGGTCACACAGCTAGTAAGTGTCAAGTGTCTGAGGCTGGATTTGAACTCAGGTCCTCCTGAATCTAGGGCTAGTGCTTTATCCATTGTGCCATCTAGCTGCCCCCAGTACTAATTGTTAAGAAAAATTTCCAGACATTAGGCCTGAATTGATCTCTTTGTGTCTTCCACCGAAGAGTGCTGCTGGTTCTGCCCTCTGGGACAAAACAGAATCAATTCCTATTGCACATGACAACCTTTCAAATATTTGACAAGAGCTATCATAGCTCCCTTGAGTTTTCTCTTTTCTGGGTAAAAAACCCCAGTTGCTTCAATTGATCCTAATATAATGACCTGAGCTCAAAGCTTTTCATCATCTTGTTTTCCCTCCTCTGGACATTCTCCAGCTTATCAATGTCCTTTTTAAATAATGATGCCCAGAACTGAACACCATACTCCACATGATATGTGACAACAGCAGACTATGATGGGAATATTACTCCCTTATTCTTCAAGTTATGCCCGTTTTTGAGAAGTCCAAAATGGCATTAGCTTTTTAGGCTTCTGCATCACTTGCTGACTCCTATTAGCTTACAGTCCACCAAACCTTTTGTTTTTCCCCCCCCCAAACATCAGTTGTCTATCTATGACTCTCACATTACTTGTAAAGTTGTTGTTGTGCTCAAATATAAGATTTTATATTTATCCTTATTGAGTTTCATCTTATTATATTGAGCCCAAGACTTAAGCCTGCCAATATCCCTTTGGATTATGACTGGCATCTTTCTCAGGTTTGTGTTGTACAAAAATTTGATGAATTTATCATCTATGTCCACAGCATAACACTGTTCTTTCTGGTGACTTCTCTAACTCACTCAAATTGGTGGTGAAGAAAGCTAACTTCTATTCCTCAAGGTGCTAGGGGTAACTTTCACATGTATGGTTTCTAATACTCTTGTTCATGGACTTCCACCAATGTACTCCCAATTGATTATTCACAAGACAACTTTTAGAAAAGGTAAGTACTAAATTGGGATGGCAAGGACAATTATTATAGAATCAGTTCCCCAATGCTGTGAGTGTACTTTCCATTTCAAAGTGTCTGCAGGGAGTGGGCCATAACTTATAGTAAAATAGTAATAAGGCACAAGTGTAGGGAACCCATGTGGCAAATGGGATATCTCACAGCTATTGGAAGTAATAGTAGATGACACAGAATGAATGTGGGGGGAAAGAAAAACTGACTTGATAACTGGAAGTATTTTTCTCCCTTTATGAAATTTTCCCTTAAACTTCCTCACTCTCTTTGGGTTTGCAAGTGTAGATGCCTCCATAGACTCCTGAAGCTTTCTTTTCTTGGTGTGTCTATTTTGTCCTTGGTATGTCACCCAGCTCCTGATACAAACAATGCTATCAATAACTGCTACCTCATGGATACTGCTACCAATACCTATGGGAATTCAGCCCTTCCAGTCTTTTGAAGTTCGAATTATTTTCACCTAGTCAATTGAGGTAGAAGGAAAAGGGGGAAGAAAGGAAGAGAGAAAACTTTCTCCTATGCCCACTCATACCTCAAGAGCAATTCCCTCTCAAAAGACCTTTACCACTAGATTCAATCACCACTCAACTGTACTGCTACTGGAATGAAAAATTATATATAGGCCCATAGGTGTTTAATTCTTTCAACCCAATCACAAGATATTTCCTGTTTTCATCCAATCACCAAAACCCCTATGATTTGATCAAGATGCCTGGGCTTTATATAATTACATGGTCTAAGGCACATCCATACCCTTACACTCTTCCTCCAGTTCGACAATTGCTGCCTCCAAAAAGTCAACTGAAGTACTTTTGGCAAACTCCATAGCCCCAAATTCTAGATGGCCTTGTAGTGATTTGGAAAGGTTCAAGCATTGTCCTTTTCTAGTGCCTTCTCCATTGACTTGTAATAAAGAGGCTCATGAAAAATCTTCATTAATGAACAATTTATAAACAGTTCAAAAACAAATCTGGAAATTAACATTCTTCCATACTTCCAAATACATGATGATACATCTTAAACAGATGTCAATTAAAGTTTTTATAGGTTACCACCTGCCTGTACACCATAAATATAAACAAATATCATGTTGTTAAAATGTTTCCTTTCAAGGAAGAGGAAGTAAGAGATGATGTAAGCCTGTAAGACAATGTCAGATATCAAAAGATGTCTGTCAGCAAAAGTATTTAAACAGAAAATAGATTACATATAGTTTAAAAATAGACCAAAATTTTATTTCTATTATTTTACATACTTTATATCACTGTCACAATTTATAAATATATAACACAACTTTATATTTATAAAAATATAATATAAATAAGAATTATTAAAATAGATTATACATAGATTAAAAGACAACAGATCAATTTAATAATTTATGTAATAATGTACTATTATCTTCTTTGTATTAACATGTTTTCTAACAAAAGGTATGAAAACAACTATTCTTTAGGAGAGAAACTAATATTTGTGTTTTTACAAAGAGGACGGTGATATTCAATGACATCTGATACATATTATTAGGATGAATATAAATTTTTATTCTGAAGGCATTTGCCTACTCTGACAGACTACTAAAATGATAATCTTCCTGTAGTTATGCTGATTAGAGAAAAATATAAAAAACTCCAAAATTCAATCTATTTTTATGATATTTATTTTCTTTAATATACTCATGAAATTTGAAGAAAACATGAATGGGGAATTTGGAGACTATTCCTAGTCCCAGCTCTAACTTTAACTAAATCTGTGATTAAAAAACCAACACCATTTTAACTCATTTGCCCTCCAAAACAACATTAAAAAGCAGGGGATTTGGAGAAATAAATTCAAATACTGTCTCTAATGCTTATTACTTGTGCCCTTGGCTAGGTCACTTAATTTTCCAGTGCCTCAGGTGCCTTATTTCTTAAATGGGAGTGCTGGACAAGTGCTGGATTGGTAAAATTCCTGCTTACAGGTATTTAATATCAACAGTTTTTGAATACAGAAATTGAAGCTCAGAAATGTTAAGGCATTTTCTCAAGGTCACAAAGTTAGTCGTGTGTGGTAGGACTTGAACCCAGGTTTTCCAATTCCAAAGCTGTGATAGTTCTTTTACTCTGTTCTGTTTCAATGATTCCATTGGCATATATCTTATGCTGGCTAATTTCTCAATCCTCTGGCCCACCGTGCATCCCCCCAGATCTACCCTCCCCACTGACCTGTCACCCAACAAACACACATATATGTAGTCTTTGGTGTTTTTTCTTTTTGTGGGGGTGAGTTGTTTGCTTTTGTTTTGCACATACATGACTTAATAAATGTGAGAAACACCTTTCAATGGAACACCATCCCCTGGTACAGACAGGTAGGTAGCTTGTCTCCATCTTTATGATCAATTTCCTGAAAGGTAAAGTGGCTTTGTCCATGGTCAGTCACACAGTTCAAATTCTCAAACCAGAACTTAAAATCAGGCCTTTTTGATTCCTCTTGTGCTGAAATTGATTCTTCTTATTCTCGAATCACAAGGAGACAATATTTCTGGTGGGTAGGGTGAAGAAATGTTATGCAGTGGGAAGGGAATGCCGAATTTGGCTATGCCTAACCTTGCATCTTATATTCTCTTTTGATTTTTAAACTATTTTAAATTATGTGAAGTAATAAATATTTTCCTTAGAACGAGGAGGTCATAATCTTCTCAGGCCATTTAAAATGATCCCTCCCTCCCTCCCTTCCTTCCTTCTTTCCTTCGTTCGTTCGTTCGTTCGTTCCTTCCTTCCTTCTTCTAAAACCAAAAAGCCCATGGAATGCATAGACATTGAAAAGTAGAATTATATTAAACCAGGTGTTTCTTTACTCTATAAAATCCAGGAATTGCTACCTAATTTTCTAGATAATTATTTGCGAAATTTGAACAAATGATAAGAAATACCAAAGTATGATTTCTCTAGTGGGTGGTAAGTTTGTAGTTAAAAATTTCATTTTTCTTTAACATCCTCATAAAAAAATTAATCAATTTAGAAAACTTTCTTTAGAACAGTGGAATAAAAGTAAGATTTGGTGAATCACTTGGATCATTGAGAAGATTATGTAACAAATACTACACATTTTAAATTAACTTTCAATTTTCAAAAAGCTCTTAATTTGTAGAGGGCTTTATGAGAGGATTACTTCTATACTGATTTATTCATCTTTATTCTGATTAATTTTAAATTACTTTTATAAGTAATCAAATTTTTCCTTAATCTGAAATTACATTCCAGCTTTGAAAGTAAATACTTCATGTTTACATAAGCCAGTAAGTTTCATGATTGCCTAGAAAAAGCAATTTATAGTTTTACTCCATTTATATTCATCATCTATTGATTGTATATGAAACATAGCAAAATATTTTATATATCTAGGCATATAGCCACACATTCTGAAACCCTCCTGTAATTTTTATTTATTTACAACCATTTTGTCAAGAAAATATTTAAGAGAGTTACCAATTATGGCCATCTTGACTGAAATTTGGGGTTGAATTTCATTTAGCTTCATGCAAATTCAGTGATTCTGAAATATTCAGGATATTATTTCATGACAAAGATTCCCTTATCACATCGCACTCTAGAACTTTGCCAAGAATATTTACAAAATGAGTTAAAGAAACCAAAATTACTTAGGAGAGAGTAATGAACAAAATAGTGTAAGATAAGCATAAGAATTAATACTGAAAACTTTTTGGACTCTGAAGGCTTAAACCTCTCTGCATTCTTGTGCTTTCTTCCCCTTCTTTTCCATCAATTATATTGATTTTTTTCAAGTGTCAGAGGGTATACATTCATTGATCAAAGAAACAGCCTTACAGCAAAAGAGTCTGCCAATTCCAGACTGGTCAATCACATCTTTGTGAACTTTTGATACATTCTGGTTATTTATTCTTTATCACCATGGTTCTTTAGCATGTTTCTCAACATAAGGGAGAAAGCAATTAAGTAACTGCTTTCTTTGCAAGGGAATCATAATTTAGGTGACTTTTCTCTTTAGGACTATAGAAGAAGGTTTATGATACAATTTGATCAGTGCTTTTTACTTCATTTTTAAAGTCTACAATATTCAAGTATTTAACCTATTTGTGGAATTGTATAATGTTTTTTAAAGTAAATAATACAAATTAACATTATTTTGAGAAAACAGAAGTTGATAGAATAACAATGATTTAATATAATTTCACTTATTGCATTCCATATTAATTTCTCCACTTATTTTAAACATGCTTTCAAGGATATAATCTAACCGAAATCCATAAACTTCCTGGCAGTTTTATAATTGTATAATAAAACTAAAGTGTCATTAAAAATAACTGAGAAAATATTCCTGAACATATTGAGTTGTACACATTGCAAGTTTAAAAGTATACCTTATCTTTTACACATTTGAAAAGTTAAAGGCTATTTGCCTGTTGTATTTTCCCTATAATCTTCATTTAGAACATAAATATTTTGTACTTTAAGTAATTTATTTCATTTATGTGTTCAACTTCAAAATTAATTTTTATTTGGAATCAAAGGTAAAATGTGGCAAATTCAGGGATTCTTTAATATAGAAATGTGAGCTGAAAGGAAAAATCTATATCCATTTGTGTCTTTTAAAACTTTAAACAAAAGAAAAATGTTTTCTAATAATAAAATGCAATGTCAAATAAAGCAGAAATATCACTGCCATTCCTAAAGGCCAGAGACATTAACAACATTTGTTGGCTTACAACATTACACAAAAACACATTTTCTTCAGTAAAGAAAGCTGAATGTGCAAAATTTCTTAGGAGTGTTGAATAAGTCTATTTGTCCAGCTTATTTTGTAAAGACTTTATAGAAAACAGCCCCATAAACACTTTCAGTCCCCACACAGGGGCTAAACAAAGAATCCTCTTTCCAGCCATCTAATCTAGTAATTTATTTTTTCAACCATCACATAAATTGAAACACAGCTGTAACCAATGACTTGCAGATCTAGTTCCCAGCCAGCTGGATTCTGTTCTGCTGAAGAGGCAAGATTTTTACATTATTCATTTCTGTACATCTGGAGAAATCATTGAAGTTCAAAGGTGACCAGGAAAAAAATCTTTAAATAAACTTAACAGACAGTGAAGATATGCCTAAGGATTTCATGAATCCACATGTACTCCCATAAAAATGTTCATTTCATGAAATTAATGCCCATAGAAACTACTTGCATCAGACATCTCTTTTGTTTCTGTGGGATTTTAATGAAATTATTCACTCAAATGCCAACTGTTTTCAGGACAACTGTTTTCAATTTCCCCCAAACTTTTCCCTTTAAGTTTATTTAAGACAGTCACTTTAAAACACTGTCGTTCTTGAAGAAACATCAACAATAAGAAAACATAATCAACCCAAATAATAGCAATACTTTTTATTCAGTAAAATTTATAGCTTAGTCTTTATTATTTTTCTTTAAATAATCTTTTTCTTATATAGATATTATAAGAAATTCTTTGAAATAAGGTTTGGATTACTTCCAACAAGAATATCAGAAAAAAATCCCAAGGTGACAGAATCAATGAGGATTAGTGATATCCTCCATTCTGTGTGGGCTAAAGGGAATCATGGGCATCATGGCCTAGTACCCCAGTGACCAGCTGCTTCTGAGAAAGTAGAGGTTACCTACAAGAAAATGCCAGAATACTAACATATAAATACCCAACAGGGAATACCTTAACATTTATGTAATATTTATAACAATGATGATGATGACAACAACATTTATGTAGAGCCACCTATGTGCCAGGCACTGTACTTTACAAACATTATCTCAATTGATCCTCACAGTAACCCTGGGAGGTAGGTGATATTTATTTATTTATTTTTTTTTTTGGTGAGGCAATGGAGGGTTAAGTGACTTGCCCAGGGTCACATAGCTAGTTAAGTGTCAAGTGACTGAGGCCGGATCTGAACTCAGGTCCTCCTGAATCCAGGGCTGGTGTTTTATCCACTGCACCACCTAGCTGCCCTGGTTGGTGCTATTATTACCCTCATTTCACATATAAGGAAACTGAGGCACACACAGGTTAAATAATTTGCCCAGGGTTGTGCATTTAGTGTCTGAGGCTATATTTGAACTCAGGTTTTCCTGACTTCAGGTCTGGCATTCCATGTACTGCACCACCAAGTTTTACCTAAAAGCTAGTGAACCCACAGTAAAAGAAAATAAGTATACCAAGTAAAAGACATGTCCTTGCCATTTAAAATAACAAAATAATTTTACTCAAATATATCATTCCCTTTAAAAAAGCAATTACAACAAATCAACTATATTTGGAAGAGAAAAACAAATTCCAAAGATTCACAATCCATTAGATCTTGTTTTCCAAACAAATCACATATGTACTGGAATTTATATCACCTTTTCCTGTTTTAAACATATGAAA
Source organism: Dromiciops gliroides (assembly GCF_019393635.1). NCBI lineage: Eukaryota > Metazoa > Chordata > Mammalia > Microbiotheria > Microbiotheriidae > Dromiciops > Dromiciops gliroides. The sequence goes on along the minus strand of NC_057863.1, from coordinate 256,193,202 downwards.
ATTTTAATCTACTGTATACTTACAACTCAAGATTCGTTTCACAAATACAAGAGTATTCAAGTCCTTAGAAGATGCTTCTTTATTATTAAAATTTTTAAAATATACTTTTGGGGAATGTATTACTCAGATTAAAATGATTGATAGATTACCAAAATATCAATAAATGGAGAACCTTTTGAACTATAAACTAATTTGATTTCAGTACCACTTTGAAAATGGGATAAAACAGAAAGTAACACAGAATAATGCAATTAACTTAATTTCATTTACATTTGTTTAAAAAGTTACTTATAAAGTAAAATCCCATTCCCTTCAAATTCCCCTTTGCTGACCAGTTGTGAAACTCACAAACTCATACATTTTAAGTGTCAGGCTTTTATTAAACTAACACATTTAAGTTAAACAATTAAATTATTTTAAACACAGAATATATCCTTTATATCTAACATGGTATTTGATATTTCACATATTTATTTACTATTAGAATTATTTAAAATCTCTTGAAATTTTATTAGTGTCAATTATCCTTTCTGTTGTTGTATCCAAGGATTTTTATCAATCAACCAATGTGTAATTCAGAAAGTTATTAGTTTCTATCCTTGATCAATAATGATTAGGGCTAGGTAAGATAAAAACTGAAGTTAAAGAGGAAAACAGGGGCAGCTAGGTGGTGTAGTGGATAAAGCACCAACCCCGAAGTCAGGAGGACCTGAGTTCAAATCTGGCCTCAGACACTTGACACTTACTAGCTGTGTGACCCTGGGCAAGTCACTTAACCCCAATTGCCTCACCAACCCCCCCCCCCACCACACACAAAACCCAACAAACAAAGAGGAAGACAAATTATGCTCAATTCAATTTAGGAAATATTTTTTATTTGCCTATTGTTCAACTGGACATTAATTTAATATGCACCTTTTAAAACTATGTAACAACCTAGAATATTTTATTGTTCTAACATAAGACTAAGAATCAAGAATTCCTGAATTAAAATCTTCTTTTGGTTTATGTTCTTCCAAAAGAGTTAGCCTGAACACTGTTATGTTACTATCAATTTTCATCTATATTTCAGCTCAGTGTTATTTTATAAATTTTGACTGTAAAATATCTAAGGGTCACTTTCTCTTTAAAGATAGTCTTTCTGATTTTTAGAAGTAAATATTTCTCAAGTTCTTCACTAGAAAATACTCAGTATAAAAATGACCAAGATGCATTCCTAAAGTATTCATCCTCAAAATTATTCTCAATATGTTAATTTCAGTTTAGTGAGCTTAAAAAATCTTGGTTTTATTCAGTTATTTCAGACTCTTTATGACCTCATTTGAGGCAAAGATACTAGACAACTTTGCCATTTCCTTCTCCAGCTTATTTTACAGAAGAGGAAACTGAGACAACTAGGATTAAATGATTTACCCAGGGTCACACAACTAGTAAATGTCTGAGGTAACATTTGAACCCAGATCTTCCTGACTCTAGGCCCAGTGCTTTATCCACTGAACCACCTAGCTGCCCTAATATTAAGAGCTATTACATTGTTTTGCATATTTTCCAAGTACATATAATCATGTAAATAAAAAACCCTAGACTTCAGAAATAGGTTTCTATGTCCAAACTTAAAGGATGACAACTACATCAATCTTCAATACCAAATGTTATCTGCCAAATATATTGAAACTTCAGTAACAAAATGCAAATCTAACATAAGACTGAGTATGTTTGAATCATACTTTCTTTTAATAACTTATGAAACTCGTCATATGTGTATTTGTTAAACACTTAACAATTTGTGCTATAATACAATCTTCTTCATTAAGTAACAAAAATACTACAATGTGGTTTTAAGGTAATAATTTTAAGATGTCTAGAGGAAATCCAGTTTGATATGTATAAAAGCAGCTGAGGATATGAGACTGGAGGTGAGATCTTAGAATCATCTCTGTATAGAGATGATTATTGAAAACATGGGAGTGGATGAGATAAAATAGCACACAGAGAGAAGAGAAGAGGGTCCAGGAGACAGCCTTAGAAAATACCTATAATTAATGGGCATGACCTTGATGAAGATCTAACAAAGGAGACTGAGAAGGAATGGTCAGATAGGTAGGAGGAGAACCAGGAAAGAACAGTCATGAAAACCTAGAGACTACCAAGAATAGGGTGATCATCAGTGTTAAAGGAAGATAAAAAAGGATGAGGAATGGGAAAAGGCCATTGGATTTGGCAATTAAGATTACAGGGAAGAACATAAAAGCAACAAGATGGAGACCTAGATATTTCTCTGATCATTATGACCTCTAAAACCTCTCCAAGACAGAATGCACCAAAGACAAAGTAACTTCAACCATCTCCATGATCTATGACATCTGGATTCCAAAATAAGGTTAAAAAGACCCCAGGAACTCATGCCAACCCTGAGCTCATCCACACCCCTCCATCATACCCACTTTACCAGCAATGAAGCTGTACCAGTGACCCAAAGACACAACACATGGGTTTGCAGCAAAATACAAACAAAAAAACTTCACACTCCAGTGTCATGGAGCTTCTGGCTCTAGGCTGTGGAAGTTATGTGGAGCACAGCAGCCAGAAAATTATCACAACAGTATTCCATGGGTAGTGTCATGATGGGCAGTGGTCTGTGCTACAAAAGATTTTAGCAGACGAGCAGAATAGAGGGACGGGACAGAATATGTCTCTAGGTTTGAAATAGAAGTCAACATCACACACACACACACACACACACACACACACACCCTTCTCATAGAACCTCAGAGATGCAAACTACAGAAATCAACATGGCAGCTCTTTGCACTGTTGGTGCTGGGCAAGAGAAATAAAAAACACAGAGAAAGGGACAGGACAACATGTGTGAGGGAGTATGAGGCTAGAGGAGGAGGTTGTGCAGCAATCCACTAAGCCTGAAGAAAAGAGTTTAATATCCAACTGAGGCCAATTCTATCCACCCAGAAGTCAGGTGGGGCAGAAACCTAGTGAACCATGAGTTGCCCAGCATGGGAAGAGACTGAGATATTTTAAAATCCAGGCCCAAGGAAAACCATTAAATAGGAGGGAGTCCAAAAGAGAGTAAAAGGGGAAAATAATGGAGAGGAAGGTGACTAAAATTACCATTGATCTCAGGAAGAAGAAAATTAAAGGTCACGAACATAAGCTAATAAATCAACAGGGAAAGTATTAACAACAGAAATATGGTCTTCAGATCTATAAATATTGCAAAACAAGGGAAAATGATTCAACACTTGATGAAACAGAGAACACAGTGACATGTAAGTAAAACATGGAACCAAAATAAGATGTTACCAAGTGGCTCAAAAGAGAAATGAGAATGATGAGAGCAGAATTTATGACAAAAGTAATGAACCTAATAGAAAAACTGGAATCTATGATGGTAAGTCTCATCAAAGAAATATGAGAGAATAATAGATTGGGAATACAAATATATAGAAATAAAGTACAATGTAGAAGAAACAAAAAGCAATAGTGCCAAAATATGCTCACTATCCAAGAAAAATGTATTGATCTTGATGACAGGATTCACAGAGATAATCAAAGTATTTATTGTATATCTCCCAAAAGAACATGACAAGACAAAATGTCTGAGCACCACAATACAAGAAATAATATGAAAGAACTGCCAAGAACTTCTGAAAGCAGATAATCTAAGTGTAAATTAATTTTGCAATTTTAAAGAATATACCAATCAAATTACCAAAGGAATACTTTATAGAACTTAAAAAACAATAGGAAAATTCATTTGGAAAAAAACAAGATCTAGAACATCAAGGGAAATGATGAAAAGTTGGGATAAATGAGGCATAGTACTTCCAGACTTCATATTATATTATAAATCAGCAATTATCAAACCAATCTTGAATTGGGTGAAAAATAGAGATAGATCAATGGAACAGATTAGATGGGATAGTCAGAAACAATGGAACTCAATAACTGTGTTTGATAAAATAGAAAACATAAATTACCTAGGAAACAACTCCCTATTTGATGAAAACTAATGGAAAACTGGAAAGCCCTTTGGCAGAAATTAGGCTTAGACCAACAAATTATATCATATTACACAATGCATTATAAATCTATTTGCAACCTTAATATTAAAAATCTATTTAAATAGCTATAGGCATATATCTTAATATGTAGCTATATATTGATAGAAGCAATTACAAAAGAGAAAATAGATAACTGATTACACAAAACTGAAAAACTTCTGCAGAGATAAAATTAATGCATTTAGGGATAAAAAGGGAGTGATGAGGGTTTGGTATCTAAAATATGTAAATAATTCATATAAATATAAATAAGATATATAAACAAAGGTAGATGATGGATAGATAGGAAGATAGATAGATAGATAGGATAGATAACCATTCCCCAATAGAGAAGTGGTCAAAGGATAAGAACAAACAATTCTCAAAAGAAAAATTGCAAAATATTCACAAACACATGAAAGAAAGCTCTTTCACTAATCATTAATAATGGGAAATCTATATCAAAATAACTCTGATATTTTACCTCAAACTCTGCAAATTGGAAAAAATGACAAAAATAGCAATAATCAATGTTGGAGGGGTTGTGGATTGAAAGGCATGCTAATACATGTTGATGAAGCTGTGAAATTGCATAACCATTAAAAAAAAAGATTATTTGTAACTTTGGAGAGAACAGTGTCAGTTGAATGATGCATCAGACACTTAGTAGCTATATGACCCTGGGCAAGTCATTTAAGTCCTTTCAGCCTCAGTGTCTTCATCTGTAAAATTTTAATAATAGTATCTGCGTCACAAGGATGTTGTGAGATTCTAATGAGATAACATATATACAGTCTGCAAATCTTAGTGTTGTATAAATGCTAGTTATCATCATCAACAATTTTTTGAACAACAATATGGGGCATATGTAGTCTTCAGGGAGGACTAACACTTCTGGTGTGAAGGCTTGCTGAGCCCTTTTCAGGGCTACTTATCCACTGCTAGTGTATGCCTGTCCCCCAGCTCTCACCTGTGGCACCAAGATGCTAGAGCAAGCACAGTGGCCACATCCTAGTAAAACCATCTCAGTAGATGGCTAAACCAGATTGAGGGTAACTGATAAGTCTAAAATCAGTCAGTGAGTTAAAGGGATGTCTACTCCAAGCACATGAAGACTTCTCCCAGCAGAATGGGCAGATGAAAACAATTTGTTTGAACAGCCAAGAAATCGGCTGAAGTAGGCTTTGTGGAGAACTTAGAGCTTGGTCACACATCCAAGATGTCAAGGCCATTCAGTGCATCATAGGCCTTTGCCAGTCTTCCTGTCTTTTGTCCTGACACTGGACTTCAATGACTCTGGAAGAGAGAGAGACCGATGATTTTGTGCAACTCTTCCTCACTTAAATCCAATTCATGTGTAAGTCAAAACCGTATCCTGCAAAAATGAAGGATGAACGTCATCATCATCATAACTAGTATGAAATAACATTTTTCTTGTTATTTTCAGTTGTGTCTGAATTTTTGTAATCCCATTTGGGGTTCTCTTAGCAAAGACACAGAAGTGATTTGCCATTTCCTTCTCCTGCTCATTTTACAGATGAGAAAATTGAGGCAAATAGAGCTAAGTGACTTGCCTAGGATTATACTGCTGTTGTCTGAGGCCAGATTTGAACTCAGGAAGATGAGCTCTCTCCATTGTGCCACCTAGCTGCCCATGAAATACTATAGTCAAAAGTAAGAATATTTTATTCATCTTACTCCAAAGATTGCAAAAATATTTTATAAAGAATATTTCATTGAGGAAAACTGATAGGGACTAGAATAGCAGTTTCACTGGTATAGAGAAACCCCAGTTGTGGAAATTATTTTTATCAATGTAGGTGAGAATCTTCTAAATAATTTATAGTTTAGGTGAATTGTCTCCAGCAGAAGTGTCAAACTCCAGGGCCAAAGCCCCAAACTCAGTAAAACTCCCAAGGCCATAAGAATCAAATTAAAATATAATTAGGAAATGTTTCACAAAAATGAATTAAAATACAATAAAACATAGATAATGTTAATTTGTGGTTTTCTAAGTCAATATTCAACAAAAGGGACCCATTTCTGGATATATGGTACTTAGATTTTTTGTTTGATCATGGATTTCCCACCTTTGTTCCTATGGTGACTCACCATGTTATTGCTGAACTTAGTGCTGTCCAGTGATTCTTAAATTGTCTCTAAGATGTTTCCCAGGTTAGTTTAGATAGTAGGTACCTTACCATTTTATTCAATTATTTTCTATCTTTTGACTTGTTTCTGATGTTTCTTGTTGTCTCATGAAATATTTTCTAGTTAATTGAACACTGCGTTATCGAGTTCCATTTCCCCTCTGATTTTTCCTTGTCTACTCTATTTCATTGATCTGCCTCTCTATTTTTTAATCCAATACTAAATGGTTTTGATGACTACTACTTTGTAATATAATTTTAATTCTAGAAAACCTTTTTACTTTCTCAAACAAATTTTGTTATCATTGAATTAAATACTATGAAGTATTCATTTGATAGTTTGATGGGCATAGCACTAAAGCTCTGGCAGTCTTAGAATTTTTATTACATTGATATAGCAAAACCATGAACTCTGAATATTCCTTAAGTTAAGTTGTTCTTTGTTTCATTAAGTATCACTTTGTAATTGAATCTATACAAGCTTTTTGTGAGCTTGAGTATATTAATCCTCAAATATGTTAAGCATTTTATAATTATTTGGATGGATATTTCCCTTTCAATTATTGCCTTTTGAATTTTGTTATTATTATATACAAAATCCAATTGTTTTTGGATGCTTTCTTTTATAGTTTGCAAAATTTGTTGAATCTATTAGTTTCTTTAATGGTATCTTTGCTGATTCTCTGTATTTTTCTAAGTAAACCATGATGTCATAAGCAAATAAGGAAATAATAGTAGGGAGAATGGGCATCCTTGGTTTACTCTGGTATTTAATGGGAGAGATTCTAGTTCAACTCCATTTCATTTCATATTTGCTTTTTATTTTAGATACTTTTTATGATATTAAAAAATTCCTTCTATGCCTATACTCTATAGCTTTTATATAGCATAAATGAGCATTCCACTTTGTCGAAGGCTTTTTCTTCATCTATCAAAATGATCATGTAGTTTAGATGCTTTTATTTGTTAAAAATATGATTATGTTGATAATTTTCCTAATATTGAATCATACTTGTTTCCTCAGTATAAATCCAGCCTGGTCATATAAAGTAATTTCTTGGATGAATTGCTATTGTTTGTTTGAAAGGGCTTTGTTCAAAATTTGTATTCTATATTCTTTCGTGATACTGATCTCTTGTCTCCCTCTTATGCTTTATTCTTCTCCAGTTCAGGGATTAGGAGCTATATATTTTCTCATGGAATGAGTTTGGTAATTTTGTATTCTCAATTTTGAGAAAAATTTCTTTACTATTGGGGTTAATTGTTCTTTTAAAGTTCAATAGAATTTCAGGAGTTTCTTCTTCCCTTTTCCCCATAATAGGCTGTGATATTTTTTTATACCTGATTCCATTTATTTTTCCCCTGAGATTGGATTAATTAAACTAATTAATTAAAATACGTAATTGATCTATTGTTCAGATATTTTACATTTTTGAAGTTATTCATGTTTTTCATTTGTGTTCTCAATTTTGGTAGCATACAAACAAGCATTAATAGGTTCATCAGAACCTATTTTATTTATTCTGGTTTTTAAATATAATTTCACCTTGTTTGTTTGCTATTATGTTGATTTATTTTTCTATCCTTCTTAATCCAGTTGACTAAAGGTAAATCAATCATATTAGCCCTTTCCAAGAAACAGCTTTTAGCTTTATTGGATATTCTATAGGATTTTGGATATACATTTAAAATACCCTATTTTTGCTCATTTTAACTTTATTTATTTACTTTCTAATTTTTTTGTAAAGCATATTCTGGTTCTAGATCATTTAAACAATAAAATGGTAGACAAAACATTTTCTCTAATCTCTATCACCTTTCAAACCTCTCCAAAAGAGAAATTATATATGAAAAAAATAAGACATCTTCAGCTGTCAACATGTTCTGGGATACTCAGAATCCAAAAGAAAGTTCAACAAAAAACTTCCACAAGTAATGCTGCACTGGTAGATCCAAAGACATTATACAGAGTTATAGCAAAACTGAATCGCAGTCCTCCTTTCCTCTTTCCAGTACTTTGTATCTGGGACTTAAATCTGTGGAAGTTTGTTTGGGTCTTGATAGTTAACCTGGCTAAAACCTGTCAGGAGAAAAAGCCTGCGACATGCTACAATCTGGACACACCATTGCTGTTAAGCTCTGAATTGTTAGTGTGAGGTAAATAGCATTGCAAAGCTCTGAACTTTGAGTGCCAAGCCAGAGCAATGAGGAAGAGAGAGAGTAAAATAGGATACCATGAATGTTTGGGGCTGTGTAGCACTCCACCACTCCTGAAAGGACACAGCTTCCAGATTGGGCTACTTCTAACAACCCAAAATAATTTGGGACAGAGATCTAGGCTGATGAACCTAGAAGAAGACTGAAATGAAGAGACTGAAATGCTTTGGGGTCTAGCTCCCAAGAAAACCACAATTAGAGGGTGATAGAGTCAGAAAAACAGTAATAAAGAAAAAAAACGGTGGAAAAAAGACTAAAATAACCAAAGATTTCAGGAAGAACAAAACTCAAAGATCTTGAACATACAGATAAATCAATAGGAAAATAGCAACAACAGAAGGAATTATGCCATTCAGATCTAGTAAATAATTTCAAGCATCTATGAATCAATACTACAAAAAAAGGAAAATGATCCAATTTGATGAGACAGAGGACCCTGTGGGATTTGAGGAGACTATGTTCCTGGGTGATTTGAAAGAGAAATGAAAATTTTGAGAACAGAATTTATATCCTTCACTGCAAAAATAATGAACAGAATTGAAAAACTGGAAATTTCTTTTCTTTCTTTTATTTTTTAAGTGAGGCAATTGGGGTTAGGTGACTTGCCCAGGGTCACACAGCTAATAAGTGTTAAGTGTCTGAGGCCGGATTTGAACTCAGGTACTCCTGACTCCAGGGCCGGTGCTCTATCCACTGCGCTACCTAGCTGCCCCGAAAACCTGGAATTTTCAATGGCAAGTTTCCCCAAAGAAACAGAAAAGAGAAAAATATGTTGGGAATGTAAACACAAGAAGTGAAGGACAACCTAGAAGAGAAGCAAAAAAATAACATTAAGATAAAATATGTTCACTATACAAGCAAAACATAATGATCTCAAAGACAGGTGATGTAGAGTCAATCCAAGGATCATATGTCTCCCAAAAGAACATGACAGGACAAAAATCCTTAAAAAATAATGAAGGGAATAATAGACTAGTACTACTAAGAACTTCTAAACATAGAAAATGAAATCCAATGGAAAAGAATTCACAGATTTCTTCCAGAAAAGAAGCCCAAGGGTACAAACTCAAAGATTACTAGTTGTTAAATTTAACAATTCAATTTAGAAACAAGTTCTACAAGCCACTGAGAAATAGACCTTCAAATACAAAGGAAAGGACATTTGAATAACCCGACTATTCTGCACCTACTAGAAAAAGGAGGAAATGGAATAATGTGTTCCAAAGCTCAGGATGATATGCAGTTTAAGCATACAGGACAAAAGATGGACATTCAATAGTAAAGAAGAGTTTGAAAAATTTTTTAGAGAGAAAACCAGACCTAAAGGTTGGGGTGCTTCTTGAATACCCTAAACAATAGACATTAAAGAGTGAATAAATGCAACAGATAAGGACTGTAATAGAGTGACAACATAAAGACCAGAAAGAGACTTCTTTCTAAATGTACACAAGGAGAAAGGGGTGAAGACAGAAATCTGGTAGCAGGTCTCAGGGAAGAGGTAGACAAGGGGGATTCACTCTGTTTATGCTTCTTTTGGGGAATTACATTATAATATAGGAGAGCACATAAAAGAGAGGAGAAAAAAAGGAGGATAGAGATGAGTGTGTGGTGCTTTATGGTCAAATCAAGGGGTATCAATGTGGGGAAGGTGACCTCTGTAGTCTCAGAAGGAGAAAAGCCTACAAAGAGAGTGGGTGAAAAAGAGGAAAGATTTTAAAAGGATGAGAAAGGAGGCCTTACTTTGGAATTGAATGGGGGTTCTACTGATGAATGCTCCTAAGAGCTTCCTGAGTGAAGAGAGGTCTGAAGGACTGGTGATTGACAAGTCTACTTGTCCTGGGAGAGGTGGTAGTGGTGGTTTGAGACCCTTGGGGATAACCGGACCTTGGAAGAGTGAGAAAGCATGGCCACAGGGAGCAGATTTGAAGGCAAATGTAGGGGAAAAAAGGATATAAATCAGTGTGTGTGTGTGTGTGTGTGTGTGTGTGTGTGTGTGTGTGGTCCCTTACAATGTGTCAGTTTCTTCTTTGACACCTGTAAGGATTGGCATTGTTTTGAATGTGAGGCACAAGGGGAAAGGAGCAAGCTCTACATAGCAGGAACAGAAAGTGCCTGAGGACAGGCTAGAATGGATACCTTGGAAATTTTGACTGCATTAAATATACAGAGAAAGGAGAGAGAGCAGATAATTATAGGGGTCATAAATCAGAGTATGAGGATCTATGAGATTAAACAGAAAGGAAAGATAGATAATGAAGAGCATGATAAATCATTTTTGGAAAAGGGCACCAAAAAAGAAATTAAAAAACCTAATAAACAGGAGTAGTTGAAGAGGAGCAGAGAAAGGGGAAATCTTCTTGAGTAGTTGAGAAGATAAAAGAGAAGGAATAAACATAAACAGATATATCAAGGAGAAAAAAAGAAACTAATAAATAGAACCCTAAAGGGAAAGTGGCAAAAAACAAGAGGAAGGGGTCAGGTGTGAAGGGAAGAGAGCCAGTAGGAACAGGACTGCCTTAAAAAAGATTAAAGGAAAGTAACTGATGGAACATAATACTGTGTTTACAGAAGCAGAAGAAAAAAATAAAGTTGGAAAAAAAATTAGAGACAGATGGAGGAAAATATAAACCTAACTCATAATTTTAAATGTGAATAGATTAAGCAATCCAATTAAACAAGAGTGACAGACTAGATAAAAAACAAAACCCTACCATCTGTTGCTTACCAGACACACATTTAAAAAACAGACACACAAAGTAAAATTTACTATGCATCAAGTGAATAAATATATATGACTAATACCCTTCCCCAATAGATAAGTGGACAAAGAATATAAACAATCAGTTGTTAAAAGAAGAATTGCATAGTATTCAAAACCACAGGAAAAAATTTCTCCAAATTACTAATAATAAGGGAAATGCAAATGTAGGCATACCACACACATCGTTGGTGGAGCTGTGAAGTAATACAACTATTTTGGAAAGCAAATTTAGGATTATTCAAATAGAGTGCCTAAAATGTTTATATCCTTTGAATCAGAGACTACAGTACTGGGCTTATATCGCAAGGAAAACATCAATAAGAAAGAAAGTCTCCATATACTTTAAAATATTTATGGCAGCACTTTTTATGATAGTTAAGAACTGGAAACAAAGTAGATACATATCAATTGTGGAATGGTGAAACATATTATGGTACATGAAAGTAATGGAATATTACTGTGCTGTAAGAAATGTGGGTAATGAATTTAGAGAAGCATTGGAAAGATCTATATGAATTGATGCAAAGTGAAGTAAGCAGAGTCAAGAAAACAATATACACAATAATTACAACAGTGTACATGGAAAGAACAACACCATACCAAAAAAAAAATCAAAGGTAAATCTAACAAAATTATAAAGGTCAAATGGGATTTGAATAAAGACATTTGAGAAGATACTCCCAAACTACATCTTCTTGGAGGTGGACAGCACATATTCCATGTGTTTCTGGGCTCTTTCAATGTATCGATCAGCTGTGCTCACTCTTTTTTTCCCTCCAAAAATATTATTCATTATATGGGATGGCTCTCTGGAAGGGGGTGGGGGAAGAGTACATGAGATACTATGCTTATGTAAGAAACAACATATCAACAAAACTTTAAAAAGCATATTCTGTTCATTAATGTTCTCCTTTTAAATTTTGTTAATGTTTGACTGTAAGTATATAATTTTCTTTTTCTTTTTCTTTTTTGGTGAGGCAATTGGGATTAAGTGACTTGCCTAGGGTCACACAGCTAGTAAGTGTTAAGTGTCTGAGGCTGGATTTGAACTTAGGTCCTCCTGACTTCAGGGCCAGTTCTCTATCCACTGTGCCACCTAGCTGCCCCAAGTATATAATTTTCAACCATTCACTACTGCTTTTGCTGCATCCTAGAAATTTTGGTATGTTTTTTCAGCATTAGCATTTTCTTTCACGTAATAATTATTTTTATGATTCTTCTTTGGCCTGCTTATTATTTAGAATTTCATTTTAAACCTGCCACGTTGGTCTTTGTCTTTTGTTTATGCTTCCTCATTTGATGATTATTTTTATTTTGTTAGTCTATAAAGATTATGTTTAATCATTTTTCCCTTTTCCCACTTCTTTGAAATTTACCTTTGCCTTAGTACCTGATTATTTTTTGTAAATTTTCATGTGGTGCTGAGAAATACATATTTCCTTTTGAAGTCATATTAAAAAAATACTCCATATCTTCTGGCTCTAGTTTCTTCAGCAATTTGTTCCATTTAAAATTTCCCTTTTTGCCTTCTGTCAGATTTGTTCAAAACTTTTATATGATATTAAAATTTCTAGCCACTATTGTTATGACTTTTTGCCATTTAGTTTATTCTTCCTTTATGAAGATAGATACTAAGGTATTTGAGCATATAAGTTTATAATAATTTGGGTATGTTATCTATGTTCCTTTTCAAAATAGTTTCCCATTTTATCTTTTTTTTTTTACTTTGTAATTTTTTTATTTGTCTGTTTTCTTGACTGCAACCTTTGCTGTTTTTGGATTCACTTGATATATAGTAAAAAAATGTTTTCTAGCCACTAATTTTCATTCTGTGTGCATCTTTGAAATTAGGTGTGTGTTTTTTTTAAATTTTAGGTGTGTCTTTTGTGAGCAACAGACTGTGGGATTGTATTCACTTATACAATCTGCCACTTTTTCATTTTCATGGATTACTTAATACAATTACATTTAAAGGTATGAGTTAGGTTTACATATTTTATTCCATTTTTATTTTCTTTTTTTTTTCCGGGGCAATGAGGGTTAAGTGACTTGCTTATCGCTAATAAGTGTCAAGTGTCTGAGGTCAGATTTGAACTCAGGTCCTTCTGAATCCAGGGTCGATGCTTTATCCACTGTGCCACCTAGCTACCCCCTATTCCATTTTTCTAATTTTTTTCTTAATTGGGATTTCCCCCCCTCTTCTAGAAAGATAGTATTTTATCTCTTCAGTTATTTTATCTTATCTGTTCTAAGACAACTTTACTCCCACAGGTTATCTTCTTTTCACTCTCAAGCCCCAGCTCACATCCCCCTTTCTCCAGTTTTGAGTTTTGTTTAACTCTTTTCTCTTTTGTCTTTTTATTTACTTTTCTAATTTGCCCAGCTTTTTCTCTTTTAGTCAAATAAAATCTTTCTTCTCCTCCTCCCCTTAGATTTCTTTTATTAGTTTTAATTGCATTTTCTGTGCTTTTTTTCTAAAAATTATTTCTTTCCTTTATTTTCTTTATTGTTTCTCTCCCCTTTTTGTCTATTCTGGACTTTTTTTCTTTGATCTTAGCCCTTATTTATTGTTTCTTTTGTCTCGGTATTCTGGATGGAATGAAAATTTCTAAAATACTCTTTTATGCTTCTTCTAAACAGTTTCTGTTATTGCTTTGTAGACCTTCCCTCTGCCCCTACCTTTCTGTTGTCTCACACTCTTAGAAATATAATTTCTTTCAGGAGATAGAAGTATTGTCCCATGATGGGGAAGTGAGCAGAACCAAGAGAACATTGTACACAGAGACAGCAATATTGTTTGATGAAGAACTGTGAATGACTTGACTATTCTCAACAATACAATGATCCAAGACAATCAGAAAAGGATATTGATGAAACATACTATCCACCTTCATAGGAAGAACTGATATTGATAGAACAGACTGAAGCAGGCTATTTTTCACATTCTTTCATTAAGTGACAAATATGATGATGTTTTGCATGATTATATATGTATAAACCATATTGGAGTGTTTAGGGAGGGAGGGAAGGAGGGACAGAGATTGGAACAGAAAAATATAAATATAAATGTTTAACCTGAAAAAAAGAGAAAATCCTGTGTTCTTGATTGTGGAGCTTATTATTGCTACACCTTGCCATTTTTTTTGGTGATAATATTTCCCCAATTTTTTATGCAGTCTTATATATGTCCATGCCTTCCCAATCTTCTGTATGTCATTTGCTTCCAGGAAGTCTTGTTCCCCTTCTCCTGTGGCAGGATTCTGTCTTTGGAAACTCTTTCTTGGTAGTGGTGTCTTTAACACCAAATTATTGCAAGTTATATCCTCTGTAAGGTCTCTCATTTCTCATTATAAAATATTTTTCTCCCTCATGAAACACCCTCCCCATTGAATTATGATTTTCATTTCTCTTTCACCCTGAGTCAATCCTTCTCTTTGAATCCTCACCAATTCTTCTATAAGCCCTTTTATTAAATTACAATAGTTATTTTCCCTTCATTATTAATCATTGACTTGCTTTGGATATATGACATTACCCTCTATCCTTTATGTCTCCTTTCCCCTTTTATGTGCCCTCCCTTCTTCACATTACACTTGTTTCCATGTGATTACTTCTGTTTGATTTCTAATTTCTCCCCTTTCTCTCTGTTTTCTTTGGATTCACTGTTGGTTTTTATTTTGTCTTGTTGTTATTAATCCTATAGAGGATTTTCACTCATTGTTTCCCTTTGTTTACTGGGATAATTAATTTTTTTATGGTATTTCCATGGTCTCAAGTTTTTGCAAAGCAAATAATATGCTCAGATCTGATATTCCTTGTAGGAATGTTTCAAATACCTTTTACTCAGATTTGCAGTGTATTTCACCTTGGGATGCATCTTGAGCTCCCTTGTTCTTCAGCACACATTATTTCATCCTCTCCTATTGTTTCTCATGGGTATAGAATAGTTCTGTGCAATTCAAATTTTCTTTCCTTTTTTTTATTTTGGTAAAAGTCTTTCTCTAGGTTATTTGTAGAATTTGTTGTTTGAAAATGGAATTGTTTTGTTGAATTTAACAACTATGTGTTTTGAAGTTTGCAGCATAGTTTTTTTCCCCCTCTTTAAACTGGCACTTTTTATAGTGTCAAAAGTTCTGGGCAGTTTCCTTGTACTATTTCTTACATTATGATATTGATTTTTTTACTTGTTATGTTCTTCTGGTACTTCTGGGCAAGTCACTTAACCCTGTTTGCCCCAGTTTCCTCATTTGTAAAATGAGCTGCAGAAGGAAATGGCAAGGCATTCCAGTATCTTTGCCAAGAAAATTTCAAATGGGGTCATGAAGAGTTAGACACAACTGAATAACAACAAAAAAATCTAGAGATTATTTTATTTTCATGTTATAGATTTTGCTTTTCTTCTTTCAGATTGTCCTTCACTCCTATTCATTTCTATTCCCAGTCCACTGTTCTGTCCAGAATGCACTACCTACTCATCTCTGCCTAGAAGCTTTGTCTTCCTTCAAGGTTTAACTCATGTGCCATTTTTATGATCCTCCTAGTTGGTATCTTAATTTTCCTCATGCTATATTTGTAGGTATACTGAAATTTTTTCTTGGTCTAACTATAGCACCAAAGGAATCCGACATTGTTAATAGATATGTATAATAATAGGAATGAGCAGTAACGGGTACTTTCTGGGTTTGTATGTTGTTTTTTTTTTTTTTTTGGCTCAAACTCAATTATAGCTAAACCAGATAATTTTTGGAGTATCAGAAAGTAATCTTAAATTGCTTATCTATGACAGAAGGACATGATCTCAGTCCAGAAAAGGGGATTGAAAGAAAGACCTAATATTAGCCTTTGACCACTATGGCTGCTTTTTTTGTTAGCTGGATATGGTGGCTATGGCTATAGAGCTATCACTCCTTAACCTTATCAAAGAGAAATTCTAGCTATTTTTCTGGAGTTTACCCAATGTGAAATGGTTTGAATGTCTCTGAATAAATGAATTCTGATCACAGTATGTATTGGCACTTAAGAATTAGTTGAGGGGCAGCTAGGTGGCGCAGTGGATAGAGCACCGGCCCTGGAACCAGGAGTACCTGAGTTCAAATCCGGCCTCAGACACTTAACACTTACTAGCTATGTGACCCTGGGCAAGTCACTTAACCCCAATTGCCTCACTAAAAAAAAAAAAAGAGAGATTTAGTTGACTAACAATCAGAATAGACTATGGGATCAGTAGATCAGTGTGTCCTGAATGAGGGTGATGGCGGTGTGAGGGAAGAGAAGGGAAAATATCCAAGAGCTGTTGTAGGAAAAAACTGGCAACAGATTGGATACATGAGTAGGGGGGTTGTAAGGGTATAGTATGACATTGATATTGCAAATTCAAGTAACTGGAAGAATGGAAGTGACCTTGATAGCATTAAGAATGAAGAGGGATGAGTTCTAGGGAAAAGGATAATGGGTTATGGTTTGGATATATTGGGTTTGAGATACCTATGAGACATCAAGTTTTAAATTTCCAATAGACACTTTGTGATGAGGAGCTAATACTCAGGAGAGAGATTAGGGTTAGATACATTCACATACACATAATATATACATACATATGTACACACTTATATATGTATGTACACAATCCATACACAGCAGTCATCTGCACAGAATACATACATAGGTATACACATACATATATGTGTGCGTGTATATATATATGTATATATATATATATATGTATGTATGGCAGCCATCTACATGGAAGCGATAATTAAATTCATAGGAACTTATGAAGTCACCAAGTGAGACTATATAAAGAAAAGAGGGTCCTTGGGGGACATTTTAGTAATTGTGACATGGATGAAGAACCAGGAGGCAGAACCAGGAGAAAGCAGTATCATGAAATCCCAGAGAGTAGAGCGTATCCTGAAGGATGTGATCAACAATATCAAATGATTCAGAGAGGTCTAGAAGTATATAGATGGTGAAGAGGCCATTTGATTGGGTAATTAAGAGATTGGTAGGTAACTTTGAGGAGAGTAGTTTCATTTGAATGATGAGTAATGGTGATGAATGATGGCTATTAATGATAGTGAGATCCAAAGAGAGTTTTTAAGAATGGTAGAGACTTGGCATATTTTTAGGCAGAAGGAAAGGATCCAATTGATAGGGAGAGAATGAAGATTAAAGAGAGGGAGGTGATAATATTAGGGGCAGTATGCTGGAGAAGATAGAAGGGGATAGGATTAAGGGTACATGTAGAAAGGTTGGCCCTGGAGAGAATGAGGAGAGAGTGAGGGATTGATTATATGAAGAGGCTATGAGATAAGGAGGAATTGTGAATCTCAATTTTGAGAATAGAACAGAGTCAATTAGAGAGAAGTAAATGTTGTTTGTTATACTAAGCCCCATTGTTTCACTGTAGACCAGAGGGTTATTGGAGTTGAATGCACTTCCTTAACTTCACCTCTTAGAATCCTTTACTTCTCTCAAAACTCAGTTCAAATACCATCTCCTTATAAGATATCTTTCTTGATCCACTGAAATAAACCCTTTCTCCTCCCAAATAAGTTACCTTATACATTTTATGTATATTTTATGACTATATTCTTTCTAACATAGGACACAAATTATCTTAAGGGTAGTGACTATATAATTTTATCTTTGTATCTCTATAGTATGTGTTTGATAAATATTTGTTGATTGAATAAATGAATATTGCATATGCTCTCAGGCATAGGGATTTTTCAGTTGGTTTTATATAACTTTTGTTTTATAACTTTCTCAAAAGGGAAGGCTCACTTAATAGGGGAGGGTTGAAAGGGGGTGAATCTGGAAATGACTAAGCAAAACCAAAAGGCATTATGGTTTTTTTTTTCTAAAAGAGTATAGCTTTTATGTTATCTATTGCTGAGGGCTAGGAAGTAGAAAAAGTATATGAGAATATGAAAAGACCCTACATGTTGTCAATAAAATTTTTTTAACACTGACTTAATTGCAAAAGGTATTGGGACATATCAGAAAATACAATTTTTTTTTTGGCAGGGCAATGGGGCTTAAGTGACTTGCCCAAGGTCACACAGCTAGTAAGTGTCAAGTGTCTGAGGCCAGATTTGAACTCAGGAACTCCTGAATCCAGGGCCGGTGCTTTATCCACTGCACCACCTAGCCACCCCAGAAAATACAATTTTAAAATATGAATTGAGAGAGGCCAAAGGCTAGTAGACTACATAGAAGGCATATATCCATATCTATAGCTATGTCTGTATATATTTATCTCTATATCTATGTCTATATCTATCCACATACATCACAAATACTTTGGGGAAAATTATCAAAGTCTTCAGGAAATCACAGTGACAAATCAGATCACAAAAATAAAGTCAATTATATATATTCATTCATTCATTCATTTATTTATCTATTCATTTATGTATTTATCTATTTATTTATTCATCCATTAATTAATTAATTAATCTATCTATCTATTTATTTTTGTTTTGTTTTGGTTTTTTGTTTTGTTTTGTGGGGCTATGGGGGTTAAGTGACTTGCCCAGGGTCACACAGCTAGTAAGTGTCAAGTGTCTGAGGCAGGAATTGAACTCAGGCACTCCTGAATCCAGGGCTGGTGCTTTACCACTGCACCATCTAGCTGCCCCATCTATCTATTTATTTATTTTGTGGGGCAATGAGGGTTAAGTGACTCACCCAGGGTCACACAGCTAGTAAGTGTCAAGTGTCTGAGGTCAGATTTGAACTCAGGTCCTCCTGAATCCAGGGCCAGTGCTTTATCCACTGCGCCACCTAGCTACCCTGGTCAATTATATTTTAATAAATAAGAGATAACTCCTTATTGGCTTAATAGTCATTCCTGAATCAGCTGAGTATGTATGGTTTGACTAGTGATCTATTAAGGCAAATGAGAAATACATTTTAAGATCCCTTAAGCAATTAGAGTAAAAACCAAACAAATTATTGTTATTGATAAAGTTTCTAGAGAGAGTTTTCAAAAGACCATTTCTCTTTCAAGTGTTGCTGCTACAACATGGAATTTTAGTACCATTTACAAATGTCCTTAGTTTATAAAATCATAAATATTTTGAGGTTGTATTTTTTAAATTTCATTTTTAATTTATGGAAAAAACAAGCATTTCCAGAACAGTACAACAAAAAGATGACTGCATAGGAAATGGTAAATCTACTATATACAACCTCCTATTCCTTTGAAATATACAATGAAATTATCATGTAAATTACTTTTTTTCTCCTCCCTCCCCCACCCTAGAGATGGGTATCTTTAGAAAAAAATAAGTATATGTATGTAAAATTATTCTATATATACTTTAAAAAAATCAGTTCTTTCTATGGATGCAGATAGGATCTTTCTTCATATGTCCTTTATAATTAATTTGGCTATTTATAATAATCAAAATAACATATTCACTCAACGTCCTTCTTAAAACAATTTTGCTGTTACTGTATACAATGTTCTTATGGTACTGATCATTTTGTTCTTCATTATTTCATGCAAGTCTTTCCATGTTTTTCTAGAAATCAATTCTTTATTATTCAACTCAATAGACATTGACCAATCTTTTTTTTTTTTTTTTTGGCGCAGCAATGGGGGTTAAGTGACTTGCCCAGGGTCACACAGCTAGTAAGTGTCAAGTGTCTGAGGACAGATTTGAACTCAGGTCCTCCTGAATCTAGGGCTGGTGCTTTATCCACTGTGCCACCTAGCTGCCCCCCTTCCATGTTTTTCTAAGATCACTGAGCTCATCATTTCTTATAACACAGTAGGGTTCCGTCACAATCACATACCACAACTTGTTCAGCCATTTCCCAGTTGATGGGCATCCCCACAATTTCTAGTTCTTTGCTGCCACAAAGAGAGCTGCTATAAACATTTTAGAACACATATTTCTTTCCCCCAATTATCTTTGGAAATAGGCCAAGTAGTGGTTTTATTGGGTCCAGTGTTATTGGTAGTTTAATAACTCATTTTGCATAATTCCAGATTGCTCTCCAAAATAGTTGGATCAGTTCACAATTCCACCAATAGTGAATTAGTGTCTCAGTTTTCCCACAAACCTTCCAACATTTGTCACTTTCCCCTTCTATCTTATCTTTTAAGAATAATTTAAAAACATAATTCATACTTGGGACAGCCTTATTTAGTTGGCAATTTTGCTCATAAAGATTGTCTTAGGTTTTCAAGAATTTCAAAATAAGTTATACATGAGTAGTCATGGAAAACATTCTCACATTAGCTAGGTTGTGAGAGAAAACAGTAAAAAACCTGCAAAACTTCAGATTGAGGAATTGTCAAAGAGGAAAAAAAAATTAAAAAATGTGTTTCCATCTATTTTTAGATACTATTACTTCTTTCTCTGTAGATGGGTTGCCATTTTCATAAGTCCTTCAGAGTTATATTGGATCATTGCCTTGCTGAAAATTACCACATGCTCCCCAGTTTTTAGGTTAATTTAAAACATTTTAGTTTGTTAGACTCAAATACAAATATATAATGCCCAGTGTCTTAATGAGAATAGTTGAAATAGCATCAAAGGGGAAAACTGGTTTTATAGGAAAACCACTGTAAGTGGAAGGCAGGCAGACATTCCAAGGCATTAAAAATTCAAACTTGAGATAAGTTTTATAGAGAAAAGAAAATATAATCTCCAAAACATCAATGCAAGTCGCTCTTCTCCATTCCCACACTTTTCCTTTCTTTGAGTTATGACTGCCCTATTTTTCTTTTTAAAAAAATTCTTGTATTTCCCTTTTATTGTTTTCCAAAATGCATATAAAAATAATTTTTGATATCAATTTTTTAAAACTTTGTGTTCCAACTTCTGTTCCTCCCTCCCTTCCCACTCCCCACCCACAAGAACTCAAGCAATTCAAAATAAGTTATACATGAGTAGTCGTGGAAAACATTACCACATTAGATAGGTTGTGAGAGAAAACAGTTAAGAAACAAAACTTCAGATTAAGGAATAGTCAAAGAAAAAAATATTTTAAAAATGTGTTTCCATGTGTTTTCAGATACCATCAGTTTTTTCTCTGTAGATGAGTTGCAATTTTTATAAGTCTTTCAGGGTTATATTGGATCATTGCCTTGATGAAAATACCCACATGCTTCCCAGAAAATCATCTTACACTATTGCTATAATTTTGTATACAGGACATTTCACTCTGCTTCAGTTCATGTAGGTTTTTCCAGGTTTTTCTGATAGTATCCTGTTCATCATAACCTGTATATAGTACCTTAAACTTGACAAAGAATTTTCTTCATAATAGCTCAGCAAAATAGGTACCATACATTTTGCCATTATAACCAATCATCATAACTGTTTCCCTCTATCCTATTCCCTTTCCATGATATGTACTCAATTTTCTATCTTCTTTTACCCTATTCCTCCTCAAAAGTATTTTGCTTCTGATTGCCCCCTCCCCCACTCTGCCCTCCCTTCTTTCACCCTTCTCTCCTTATCCTCTTCCCCTCCTACTTTCCTGCAGGGTTCAATAGATTACTCCTCTCAATTGGGTGTGTATGTTATTCCCTCCTTGAGTCCACTCTGATGAGGTTAAGGTCTTTGAGCTAATTCTGTTTTCTAAATTTATCTTCTTTCCTCCCTTCTCAACCCTCCCTATGAAATCAAGCAATTCAATATGTCATACTTATGCAGTTATGCAGAACATCTTCACCTTCCTCAAAAGTGTTTTGCTTTTTACTGCTCTCTCCCCCAATCTGCCCTTCCCTTCTTCACCTCTTCTCCACCTCCCCCCCTTATCTCCCTCCCCTCCCACTTTCCCTCAGGGCAAAAATATATTATTATACCCACTTGAGTATGTATGTAATTCCTTCTTTGAGCCAATTCTGATGATATTAAGGTTCACTCACTCCCCCACTTCTTCCCCCTCTTCCCCTCCCCTCCATAAGCTTTTTTCTTGTTTCCTTCATGTGAACTACCTCTCCCCAGACCATCTCTCCCCTTCCCCCTCACCCAGTCTATTCCTCCTACCCCTTAACCCTATTTGAAAGATGTCATCATGGGTTAGTTAGGTGGCACAGCGGACAAAGCACCAGCCCTGGACCTAGGAGGCCCCGAGCCCAAATCCAGACCCAGACATACGACACCCCACCCTGTTTGCCCCATAAAGAACAAAACACAAATGCTTTACAGATATCATCCCTTCATATTCAATTCATACCTATGTCTTCTGTGAATTCTTTACTGAGAAAATTCTTATGAGTTTGAAGTATTATCTTCTCATGTAGGAATGTAAACAGTTTGATCTTTTAATATCCCTCATGAAATCTTTTTCCTGTTTACTTTTTTCATGCTTCTCCAGGGTCTTATATTTGAAAGTCAAATTTTCTATTCAGTTTAGGTCTTTTCATCATGAATGCCTGAAAGTCCTCTTTTTCATTGAAGTCCCATTTTTTCCTCTGAAAGATTATAATCAGTTTTGCTGGGTTTTTTTCTCTCACTTGGCCTGTTCTCTTGTCTGAAGGTAACCTCAAGACAACTTGCTAGTTAACCAGCCAGCAGAGTGCTGTAGTGGTGTTCAGCTTTGATGAGCCTACACCCCTCCCCCACCTGGGCCTCCTGCTGCTCAAGATTTCTTCCTGGTTCCCTGCTGGGGTGGGATACCTGAATTACTCCTCAGGTCCCATAGAAACCCCTGTGTTTTCCACCCCCCAGGCCAGCCATTCAGCCCTCTCACCTGACAGTAAGCTTAGTTCCAGAAGATTCTGGTACTCTGCCCTATTTTTCTTTAAGTAGATTAAGTAAGAGTTTTTGTTGTTGTTTCTTTTGTTTTATTTTTGGAAATGCAGCAAGATAAATAGAAAACTAGCAGAGGTTATTAGGGTTCTCTGCCTGTGCCCAAATGCCACAGATCTCACCTAGAAAAGCTTGAAAGTTTAGAGTTGTATACAAATAAAGAAGAACACCACCCCTCCCCCAGGACTTCAGATCCTTTCCAGGTAAGTTCCATACTCTAGAGATTATTTCAGTGTTTTTTACAACATAATGCCTTTCCCAAACTTCTCTATAATTCCAAACTTCTTCACATAATCATCAGAATTAGATAAACTTAATTCTTAGCCAATAGTTTTGAAATTTGTACACCAGCAGATTCTAATAAAACAGGAGGATCATTTGTCAGCATGTCACAGAAGGAAATATTTTTCAGACCTAGTTTACATCAGATGGCTTCTGGAGTATTTTCCAAACCTAATTATGGATTTTGTATCTGAGATGTCAGACAGTTTTACTTCAGATAATCAAGTAAATATATCTCAGACTTGGTGAACATTGCACATAAGTTATTCTTATCATTTAAAAATGACACTAAAGCACACTTTATATAAAAAAATATAACAATGTTGAAAACGAGTTTCCAAAATTAATCCACTGATACCAAATTCCTTTGTTGTTATGGCATATCAAGGAATTTGACTAAGCATTCATAATGTGTTATAAGTTGAGTGATTTAGACTATTCTCATGATTCAGGTTCAGGATTAGAATAGACACTTAAGGGACCATTTAACTGTTAACAAAAGGAGGTTTAATTAGCTATAATATAGAAAGGATACTAAAAAAAATTACCATTGATTCATTTGAGTGCAGCTTCTTTCCCTCTGTCTTGGCCATGCTAGTACCATGCTATCAGTCAAGGCTGAAATAGAGCCACTTATGCCTCCTCATGGGCAAGCTTTTTTTCTTAGGCTACCAAGAAGCTGTCAGTGGTATGAGATTTGTTTCTCTGAATCAATTCTGAATAGACAAATATTTTAATACTTTTTAAAAATAAGTTTTTATTGATGTCTTTTGTTTTTTATATCATGATAGATTTCTAGAGTATTCCTCACCATTCTCTTCCCAGAGAGTCATCAAATACAACATATAGTATTTTTAAAGAAAAAGAAGGGAAAAAAATAGCAAAACTCATAAATACATTGAAAAAGTCAGAAAACATGTGCAATGTGTAACAACCATGAACCTTCCACCTCCACAAAGGGGTAGGTTGAGGGAGTCCTTCTTTTTATCTTTTCATTTGAGTCATATTTGACCTTTATTCTTTTGCTACATTCACTTTTGATTTTTTTGGATGTGATTCTTCTTTCTACTTATATTATTTCAGTCATTGTGTATTTTGTTTTAATTATCCTTACTCTGTTTCAGTTTATATAGATCTTGCCATATTTCTCTGTATTTATCACACATATAATTTTTTATGTTATAGTAATACTTCACTGTATTCATGTTTCACAATTTGTTTAGCCTTTGTCCAATCAAAGGCATCTACTTTTGTGGCAAATTCTTTGCTATCACAAAAAGTACTGCTATATTACTAATACTTTCTTCTTGTCAGTGGCTTTTTTGGGGACTAAATTTAGTAATAGAGTCTCTGGGTCGAGGGGTACAGGCATTTTAGTCATTTTATTTGCAAAGAATAATTCCTTAGCTTTCACAGGAGTTGATACACTGAAACTATGGGAAATAGGGGGTTAGGTTTTTGAGACAACCAATTGCTGAATATAATACTTTTCGGTATACAATTCTTTATAACAAAACATTAATTCTGAAAACATGCACTTTTCCTAACACAATAACATGAAATAACTCATAACAAAAAATAAAATGGTAATGTAGAACATTTTTTCTTGCTAGTAATTCCCTAGGATACAGGGACTTTTTGTGTTAATATCTCAAAAAAACCCCAAACCCTTTTATTTCAGACAACATTCCCTTTTCATAATACATAAAATCTACAGTAACACTAATATTGTACAACAAAAAAATCTTACACCAAAGACATTTTTTAATTCGAATCTTACCTTCCACTCTGTCAGATGGTGGTATGAGGGCATCGTACTGTATACTATATTATTGTAAACCTCTCTACCTTGGCTGCCCTCTGAAAACTATGGGTGAGGTTGCTGGGATTTTAGTTGCTACTGCCAGAAAAAGCCAAGATTACTGAGGTCTTGACACGACTTTAGATTCCAAAGGACTTGAACTGCACTTTGAGGGCATAATTGTAACACAAAATTTGAGTTTTAAAGGCAAGCAATGAAAATATAAAGAATGCTCTTTTCTCTACAAAGGTAGGGTGAGCAAAACCAATGAAACACCTAGTAGGATATGAGCTGCTTTACAAACTTGCATGCATTGTACCTCTCATTTATTTCTCTACTGCCCATATCTGTATACATGGTTGCTAATAGGAAAGTGAAAATGAATTTACTAATAAAATTACATGAATGCTTGAAGTTGTGAACATTAAACACAGAAATGCTGAAAAGTGGCTGTAATTCCAAATCGTTTTCCAAAATAGTTGTGCCATTTTATAGCTACAACAATAATGTATTAGAGCCCATATCATTAAACAAATCCTCCAACATTGACTATAGCCATTTTTTGGTAATCTTTGCCAATTTGTATGATGTTAGGTGAAACCTCAGAGTTGTTTTCATGTACAATTCTTATTATTTCTGATTTGGAACATTCTTTCATATAGTTGTTACTTCTTTGTAATTCTACTTTTGAGAAGTGTTTGGTCATAGCCTTTTATTATTTATCTATTGGCTAATTTAATCATATGCACACACACACACACACACACACACACACACACACACATATATATATATATACACGCTTAAATACATGTGGGCAGTTAAGTAATGAAGCAGATAGAGTGCCAAACCTAGAGTAAGGAAGACTCATCTTCATATCTTGGATAGCAGACATTTATCAGAGAAATTTGATACTAAGTTTTTTTTCCTATTCAACCACTTCCTAGGTGCATTAATTTGTGCAGAAGTTCTTCAGTTTCAGGAAATCAAAGATACCTGTATTATCTTTTTATGTCATATTTGATAGAGAATATATCTCACTCATAGAAATGAGAGATATGTATTCTGTTTCCATTCCAATTTTTATACTATCATCTTTAATATTAAGATCATGTATCCAGTTATGATATATTGTGGCATATGGTGTAAAATGTTGGTCTAAGTGTAATTTCTGCCAGACTGCTTTTTACTTTTCCATCAGTTTTTATCAAATAAGGAGTTTTTTCCTAAGTAATTCATGTTTCCCACTATATCAAACACTGATTTATTGAGTTCGCTTGGTAATGTCAAACATTTGTAGTTCATAGAGTGTATCCTGATATAAGCAGACCCTTGGGAAAAAAATGACAGAATATGTAGGACAACCAAGAAATCCTTGACTTCATCTGCTTCTTCGGAAGGAGAGTCACAATTCTTAAATATCTGGGTGATGCCAAACATTTGTCACAGATTGTCTTCTGATTTAAAGCTAAGACAAAGATCAGGCGAAGCATCTGGAACATCAGGGCTATGGCATAGATGATGACATGTTCACTGATCGTCATCTCAGGTAAGGGTAATCTGTAATAATTTGGCCAAGAGTTAATTACTCTTTTATATGTAGTCTCTCCCAATATCATGTCTGAGACCAAGAGTTTATCTCTACTATCACTTACTGAATGTTCTATTGTCCATTGGTGAAGACCTCCCACTATATCAGAGTCCCATTGAGATGTAGAAAACAATCTTTGCCTCTTTAGAGGACTCTACTGAAAGACTTGTCCCTCTTTCCTACAGTGGCTAGGTAGATATTTTCACCTCCCTCCTGTCATTAGATAGCCTTATGTTTCATTTCTCTAATCACTCCATTCAAATAAAGTGTCCCTTGACCACTAGAAATAATGGGAACAAAATTGGAGTACTAAGTATGTGTTTCAAACATATGAACCTAAGGCAAATCATTACTGGAATAAACCAGGATTTCAGTATTCTTTCTTTCCTCTTGGAGTTCTTTCCATATCTCAGCTCTTAATTGGCAGGAATAATTCTTCCTTGAATTTATTTTTA
The DNA here is from genome assembly GCF_019393635.1 of Dromiciops gliroides. NCBI lineage: Eukaryota > Metazoa > Chordata > Mammalia > Microbiotheria > Microbiotheriidae > Dromiciops > Dromiciops gliroides. The sequence continues at coordinate 256,166,110 of NC_057863.1, read as the reverse complement.
CTTCTCTCTGGGGCCATGGATCAAACTTTTCAAAGCTGCTCCTAGAGTGAATCTCAATCTCTCTCTCTCTCTCTCTCTCTCTCTCTCTCTCTCTCTCTCTCTCTCTCTCTCTCTCTCTCTCTCTCTCTCCTGTCTGTCTCTGTCCTTCCATGTGTGGTAGAGAATGTGTCTCTTCTCCCTCAGTTCTACCTTGCACTTCCTCAAATTGACTCTCCAATTGCTGAATGGGGTTTTTCCTACTGGGGGAGTAAGTATGGTCCTATGTAACATAGCTGGTGAGGAAGGGGGAAATATCCCCCTCCTCTCCAGCCTCTAGTATAGGCTCAGGAGGAGTCACACTTTACAAAGGTGATTTTCACCTGAACTGTCTTGAACAGACACATTCTTGAATTGTTAGTCTGCACTTTAATGATTGTCACATTTTTACAATTAGTGTAGCCTAATTATAAGCATTTTACTTTTGGTAATTAGATCCTGAGAAAAAAGTTAATTGTAGATCAATGACCCCTACATAAATTCAAGAATGAAACATATTGACCCTTTTTCCCCCTAAAGGGCCTTTCATACTATGGCAGGGATCAGGGGTGGGATGGTGGTAATGGTGGTGAGAACAATCATGTCCATAAAGCAAGTAAAGACAAAATACATATTTTTACATGGAAGAAATCAGCCATAGGCTGGTTTGGCTGGAACAATGAGTGTGTGTGTGTGTGTGTGTGTGTGTGTGTGTGTGTGTGTGTGTGTAAGGGAGGGATATTTTACATCCTTAGCAACAATTAGTGTAAAAAAAGAAAACCTAGATTTCTTAATAAAGCAATCACTAAAATCTTGGGTATAACCAAGTGTGAACAAATTCTACATATTTCCATTTAATCAATCAATCAAAAGGTGTGAACTAGATATTAATAGATTCTGAGTCAATATGGAAAGATTAAAGTACTAACTAAAATCACTATACTTAATCACAGTACTAAAATCACTGACTGATAGATACCATCCAGGGAAATTTTGGTACTGGTTGAAGGAGCTGAGTTAAACATGCCAGCAAGAGGATTCTATCAAGGGCTTTCTAGCAAAAGCTTCCATTTAACAAACTAGCTTACTGGTGTTTGAAGTAATTGTATAGGGCTGGGGGAGGAGTATGTACTTATAGAAGAGTATGTCTCAGACTTCTGGGGATAATGTTTTGTATGAACTCTTCTTACTATATAATTTCAATAAATATCCATTTCTAAAAGCTAATGAAAATTATGTATAACTAAAAAACTGATCCTTGAATATCTGAATTTCATTAGAAATGTAGTAAACTTTGACGGCCTTCCTTTAAATATTCACCATAAAATGCTGCAGCAAAGAAAGATTTTGAAAATTATTAGGAAGAATTTGGTCAAAAAATGCTTAGAACTTTTCACCAAGCAGAAGATAAAAAATATTTTATGTACAGTTTTGTAAGTTTGAGATACATGAAAGACTCTCAAGATCAAAACAATGTTCAGAATTCTTGCAATAAGTAGGGGTGACTGGAGAAAGAGCAATATCACAAAAATCAGAGAGGACTCAGAGGTTAGATCCCAAGGGGAATGGTTTACCTCTTGGTTCAAGGTATTCTATAGGTCTTCATTCCAAACAGTTGTCTATGGCACAAGAACACATGAGCCCCCACTGATGCACTTACCTTAGTAATTGGTCAGAGGACATAATTCATTCTAAGCAGAGATGTTTACTGGGATTGCAGAAAAATGATCAAACAATTAATTAACAATTAATAAAACATTTTCCCTCAAAGCCTGGGGCACACTCTCCTATAGGGCCATTGGGCAGATCTATATAGTACACCTATTGAGAGGTACACACATAAAGAATATGGTACAAATAACTATGATTTCTGGTACTTATGATCCTTTTCCCATCTCATGGTGCTTTTTTGCTGCTCCCTGTGTGCCTGATGTTTCTGTTGAGCAGGTCATTCAACTGGGTTCCCTAGCCTTGTTCTTCTCTCTAGCTCAAATCCCTATGGGTAGGGATGACCTACTTTTCTTTCTTTCTTTCTTTCTTTCTTTCTTTCTTTCTTTCTTTCTTTCTTTCTTTCTTTCTTTCTTTCTTTCTTTCTTCTTTTTTTTTTTGTGGGGCAATGAGGTAACCCTTGCCCAGGGTCACATAGCCAGTAAGTGTCAAGTGTCTGAGGCCAGATTTTGAACTCAGGTCCTCCTGAATCCAGGGCTGGTGCTTTATCCACTACTCCACCTAGCTGCCCCTGGGAATATCTATCTTATTTGACTTCATCTATTACTCACCTAGAGCCCAATTAGCCATGAATCTCAAGCTTGATTATATCCAGAGAACCATCAGATTGCCTTTTGAAAACATTCCCTCCTGCTATATATCCCTAGGAAAAATCAAACAGTTTTTAGTTCCTTGTATACATAAAATGTGTATATAAATTTAAACTGTCAAGGGTCACAGTGAAACTGACCAATAGTCCATAGAGTACTAGAGAGACCAACTTTCAGCACCAACTGTTAGCATCAACTTTTTTTTTTGGTTCTGCCCTATGCAAAGTTGGCCAATTCTTTTTAAAGTTGATGTTTCTTTATTGTCTGAAAAGCAATTCTATTTATTCCAAGTATGAAGGAAGGAATTGACCATATCCCTTGAAAATTATGTTGCCAGTATTTTTAGTCCTTCCCTTAATATTATTTTTTAAAGGATGGTATCCTGAGAAGCAAAGAGAGGAAACCAGTAATAGCTTTCCTGAGTCCCCTTGAGTTATTAAATAGATACTACCATCCTTGTGTTTAAAGAATTTAATATTCTCAGAGTACCAAATACAACCATGTTAAAATCTAGTCAGAAAAATGCACTGCAAATTTACTTGGATTATCCTCATATTTTTCATTTCAAGATGGAGAATTATCATTTGACTACATAGCATAAGTGACAATGTTTACCTTTATTCTCTCACTGTTCTCATGCTTTCCATGCTTGTTTTGTGGAATCTTTATTTTCCAAACTTAAATCCATTAGATTAGATTTTATCTAATATGATGTTTAACATGAAGTTTTTCACTGGAGCACAAATTATGTAATCAAACAAAAATATCTTTTTAGTCACTGGTAGGCTATTACATTTTAGCCTGTAGTTATGATTTAAATCTGGAAATGAAGAGTCTAAAATGCCGTCTCACTCATTCTATGACTTGTTGCAAATCATTGAATTTCTCAAATTTTTTCAGTTGGAAAATGGTGATGATTACAAACTAAAATTTTGGCATATTAGAGTTATGTCTATCAGACACGATCTAGTGCACACCCCATCTGAAATACAAAATCATTTTACAATGTTACAGTCATTCATTCATTCATTAGGCACTTACTTTGTACTAGGCATTATGCCAAGTACTACTAGGAATACAAGAAAGCAATGGCGGGGGGGGGGGGGAAGCAACAAAAAAGTCCCTGCCATTAAGGAGTAATGGGAAAAACAAAATGGAAATAACTAGGCACATAACTAGGAGGCAAAAGTAGCATGAAATGGTTAGCATTAGAACCTGGGAGGAGGCTTTTTGTGTAAGGTAGGATTTGAGCTGTCTTGAAGGAAGTTAAGGAAATTAAGTGATGGAAACAAGGAAACCCCCAAATTTCAGGCTTATGGGACAATGGGTTCAAAGACTTAGAGGCAATGAGAAAGTGAGTGAGTGTCAGGTTCAAGGAAATGGAAGTAGTCCAGTATAGTTGCTCTGTGGAAGGAAGTAAGAGAACTTGAAGTGTAAGAAGGTGTCAGATTATGAAGGGTTTTAATTGACAAACAGAAAACTTTATATTTGATACTATATGTAATAGGGAGTCACTGAAACTCATTTGGAAGTGCAGAATGGTGACATTTTCAGACATAAGCTTTATACAAAATACTACCTTGGAAGCTTATTAGAGCATATATTGGAGTAGGGAGATAATTGAGATGGGGAAAATAATTAGGTTATTGTTGTAGTATACATGAAAAGTGAAGATGGACTGAATTACAATCGTACCTCTATGAGCAGAGGGGAAGGAATGTATTGGAGTATGTTGTGAAGGTAGACAGGATAAGATTTAGCAATGGATTGGATATGTGGGGTGAATAAGAGTAAGGAATCAAGGTCGTCATTGTGATTGGGGCTGGCTTAGGTGACTGGCATGATTGTGGTCCTTTTTTTTTTTTTTTTAAGAATTTTTACTGCTTTTATTACATTTGACTACTTTTGGTTAGGGTTCATAAGAACACAGCAAAGTGCCATGTATTTTTGGCAGTTACAACACTATATTTAGATGACGAAGTCAAGAAGCAAAAAGTCTTTTTTTCATGTTTTAATTAACATTTTAAAATTTAAGAAACCAATTTTATTTAAAGTTTTGAGTTGCAAATTCTATCCTTCTCTTTAACCCTCCCTTCTTTCCCTCTTCCCTAAAGCAATACACAATCAGATATAGGTTATACATGTACAATTATGTAAAACACTTCCATATTTGTCATTTTAAGAAGACTTGAATAAAAGAAAATAAATGAAAGAAAAAGCGAAAAACAGTATGTTTTAACCTGTATTCAATCAAAATTAGTTCTTCCTCTGGAGGCTGTTGGTAATTTATAGAAAAGTTGGTAATATATAAGATGCTGATGATATATATTGGTTTATTTTGTATCCTGAAACTTTGCTAAAGTTGTTAATAATTTCAAGTAGTTTTTTAGTTGATTCTCTAGAATTTTCTAAGTATAACATCATATCATCTACAGAGTGATAGTTTTGTTTCCCTATTGTCTATACTAAATCTTTTAATTTCTGTTTGTCCTCTTATTGCTATAACTAACATTTTTAGTACAATATTAAATAATAAATGCAATAATGGGCAACCTCGCTTCACCTCTGATTGTACTGGGAAAGCTTCTAGCTTATCACCATTACAGATAATGCTTGCTTATGGTTTTAGATAAGTAGTACTTATCACTTTAAGGTAAGCTCCATTTATCCCTATGTTCACTGGTGTTTTTTAATAGGAGTGGGCGCTGCATTTTGTCAGTCTTTTTCTACATCTATTGAAATAATCACATGATTTCTGCTGGTTTGGTTAATGATATAGTCAATTATATTGATAGGTTTCCTAATATTGAACCAGCCTTGAATTCCTGGTATAAATCCCTTTTGATATAGTGCTGTGATCTCCTTGCTAATATTTTATTTAAAGTTTTTGCATCAATATTCATTAGGGAAATTGTTCTATAATTTTCTTTCTCTATTTTGGCTCTTCCTGATTTGGGTTGCAGCACCATATTTGTCTCATAAAAATAATTTGGTAGTACACCTTCATCCATTTTTCCAAATAGTTCATGTAGTATTGGGATTAATTATTCTTTAAATGTTTGGTAAAATTCATTTGTGAATCCATCCGGTCCCTGGGGACTTTTTCTTAGGAAGTTCATTGATGGTTTGTTCAATTTCTTTTTCTAAGATTGGGTTATTTAAATATTTTCTTTCTTCTTCCGCTAATCTGGGTAATTATATTTTTAAGTATTCATCCATTTCATTTGGATTATCACATTTATTGGCATATAATTGCCAAATAGCTGCTAACAGTTTTCTTAATTTCCTTTTCATTGGTGGTGAATTTACCCCATTAATTTTTGATTGTAGTAATTTGGTTTCTTCTTTCCTTTTAAAAATCAAATTAAACAATGGTTTATCTAGTTAATTTTTTTTCATAAAGCCAGCTTCTAGTTTTATTTATTAGTTCAATGTTTTTTTTTTTACTTTTGATTTTATTAATCTTTCCTTTCATTTTCAGGATTTCCGATTTGGTGTTTAATTGGGAATTTTTAATTTGTTCATTTTCTAGGTTTTTTTTTAGTTTTATTCCTAATTATTTGATCAGCTTTTTCTCTAATTTATTGATATAAACAATTAGAGATATAAAATTTCCCCTAAGGACCACTTCAGCTGCATCCCATAAATTTTGATATAGTCTCATTATTATAATTTTTTTAGTGAAATTACAATTCTTTCTATGATTTGTTCTTTGACCCACTTCTTTTTTTAGGATAAGATTATTTATTTTCCAATTTTAATCTTTCCATTGTCCATTACTGAATGTAATTTTTATTGCATTATGATCTGAAAAGGATGTGTTTATTATTTTTGCTTTTCTGCATTTGGTGGTAAAGTTTTTATGTCCTAATACATCATCAGTTTTTGTATAGGTGACATGTACTGCTGAGAGATAGATATATTCCTTTGTATTCCCATTCAGTTTTCTCTAGAGATCTATCATATCTAACTTTTACAGAATTTTCTTCACTTCCTTGACTTCCTTCTGGTATATTTTTTAGTTAGATTTATCCAATTCTGAGAGGGGAAAGTAAAGGTCCCTCACTAGTATAGTTTTATTATCGATTTCCTTTCATAACTCATTCAACTTCTTAAAAAATTTAGATGCTATACCATTCGGTACATATATGTTAAGTATTGATATGACATCATTGTCTATGGTAATTTTCAGCAAGATATACTTTCCTTCTTTATCTCTTTTAATTAGATCTATTGCTGCTTCTGCTTTGTCTAGAATCATGATTTTTACCTTGCTTTCTTTGCTTCAGCTGAAGCATAATAGATTCTGTAATAGCTGCTTACCTTTACCTTGTGTGTATCTCTCTGCTTCAAATGAGTTTCTTGTAAACAACATTGTAGGATTTTTCTTTTTAATGGGTGAGTTTATCCAATTCACATTCATAGTTATGATAACTAATTCTGTACTTCCCTCCATGCAATTTTTCAATTTTTGTATCCCCCTCTCTCCTGATCACCACTTTCCCCAATATACTCTCCCTTTTATCAGTGCCTCCTCCCCCTGTACTTTTTTGTTTCCTTATAGAGTAAGATGGATTTCTATATCCTACTGTGTATGTTATTCCCTCTTTGAGTCAATTTTGATGAGAGTAAGGTTTGAGCTTTGGCTGCCACCTCTCCACCTTTCCCTCCATTATAATAGCTTTTTCCCCCCACCTTCTTTTTGTAGGATAATTTACTCTATTTGGTTTTCTCCCTCCTTCTTCCAGTGCAATTTACTTCTCACTCCTTTATTTTGTCCCTTTGGGTATCATCCCATCAATGTTACCTTATATCCATGCCCTCTGTCTACATAAACTTCCTCCAATTGCTCTTATAAGTAATAAAGGTTGATATAATCCAGGTGTGGGGTCTGACAAGGCATGATCTGTATTAGGACAAGGAGGCAAGGGAGTAAAGGATGTAGGATTGTGCCAAGTTAAGTTAGTTCACCAAGGGGTTGAGAAAGGGAAGGGAGGAGAGTGTAGCCAGTATAGGGGCTTATGGGCTGAGAAAGAACTGAAGTTCTGGTCATGATGAGGATGAAGAAAAGCATTAACATTAGGGGTCAGAAAGCATAGGGAAAGATGAAATTTTTTTTTAAAAAATCAGATGAAGGGATTTTAGAGTTTAAGAACACAGAAATAGAACATTTATGGGTTGTGGCAAGGTCATCTCTATGTGTAGTTAATGTGGAGTAATTCATCGGATGTAAGTTGAGGGTGAATTAGGTGGCACAATGGACAAAATGCTGGGCCTGGAGTTAGAAGACACAAATTCAAATATGGGCTCCGATACTCACTGGCTATGTAATTCTGGGCAAGTCACTTAACCTTAGTTTGCCCCAGTTTGCTCAACTGTAAAATGGGTATAATAATAGCATCTACCTCCCAAGGTTGTGAAGATGAAATAAGATAATAATTGTAAAAGTGTCTGACACATAGTCTGAAACTATATAAATGTTTATTATTATTATTATTAATTACATCGAGGACTGGGTATGTATATATATATATATATATATATATACATGTATTATTGAGGGAGTATAAATATATTTGTTGAAGTCTCCTGGTATGAGGGCAGGAGATACAGAAAAGAGAATGATTATGAACCAGGTAATGAAATCATGTTGCCTTTGTTCATATTGTTTGACAGAAGAATAAAGTGAATGAAGTAATTAAGTAATCAGTACAGCTGGAATTGTTTCAAATCCAATAAAGTATCAGAGTAATTATTCTTCAAACTCTTGAAACAATACCTTTTTGCACAGAGTTTGACAGCATATTAAAATGATGAAGACTTCCTGATGGTTCAAATGTGCTCCAAGGAAAGCTAGAAGGTTGTACAGTTAACTCCCAGGGTATAATTCTAAACCATACAACCTACTACCTCAACCTGGATGCACACAAATTCCATTGATGATGTAATTTCTTCATTGTATCTTCAGATAGCTCCTTCAAATATTGCTTTTATTGTCTATGCATATTGATATAGTTTGGCAAAATGTAAAATACCATATTAAGTCAATATTTTACCAATAAATAGCTTGGTCCCATGGCTAGAAAAGCCACTTATTTGTGAAATACAGCTAGTGTATTATACAGTCTTATAATATTCTTGCTGAAATTTGAAGACAAATGATTATAGTTCAAGTCAATACCATACTGGATTGAAGGGGGAAAAACTATTGGCAGTCTCATAAATTAAGTTATAGATTAAAAATATTAAAAATATTTAAAGTCTGTGGTTATTGTAGTTATTGACACTGATATGCACATATATGTTTTGCTGGTATGTTTTCTATTAATTCCTTTAAAAATATTTAACATTTTTAACAATTGATAGATATGGCATTAGAATTCAAACATATTTTTCAAATGATTAAAAACTAGTTCTAACATATGTAGACATAATATGAATAACAACAAAATAAAAGAGAATCATTTTTAAATATTCCTCCTCAATTTAATAGGATACCTGGTTTAACAAATTTTTCCCCAAATATCATTAAAAGGATTATACTTTAACCTCTTTGAGATTACCCCACTGACACAGACCCAAAGAGGCGAGCTTGTGAAATCAATTTCACCACAAGATCGGATCTACGGGTTTGTAACAGTTGGCAATATCATACACAATCTCCTTATTAATTGGGAATTTGTTATAAATACTTGATAAAATTATTATAGTTATACTGATTACATAGTTATATTAATTTATCAAATTAAACTATTTAGAAGACCTATGATAACCTAATATAAATCCAAGAATACATGACTTGAATGAGATTACTTATGTCTACATTTCATTTAGTTCAACTGATTTTTTCCAATATAAGGAGTGTACAAATATAAATGCATATTTGTGTAGGCATATATATATATTTGTGTATGTATACATATAAAATAAATATTTGCATAGAATGTTTCTGTTTAAAAAGTAGCAAAGGTTTTGTCATGTCAATAATCAGCAGCTTTAAACGGGAGAAAAAAACACTAAACACAAAATCAAGTAAGATATATATAACTAGGGTAGGAATATTGCTTACAAAGTTATAAGAAAAAGCAAGTTTCAATATAAATTTACTATGTAAGAGTGAGAAGTAGATTGTTCAAGACAAGTATTTTAAGAACTAGCTTCAATTTTATGGACTTGGGAGATACTTTCTCATAAAACTTATTTAGAATTTATTGACAATATAGAACATGAGTTAGTAAAGCTACTGTTGATGTCCTAATAGTCTCACAGTACAAATCTATATCATGATAATTTATTTCAGGAAACAACATATAGGTCATTTTGCACAAAATGTAATATTTTTTCAAATAAATTCCAATAGTATAGGAAAAAAAATTAAAAAGCAATTCATCTATTGATAGTACTTTGCTTGAAACTTAAGAAAATATGTAATCATTTTTATTAAAATACTTAACAAGTAAAATATTGTAATTCTTTTTGGCCAATGGTTTCTTTATTGAACTATGATACTTTTTGGAAATGAAATTTGCTCCCAAAAGGAGTTTTAAAATTATGCTGAGTTCTTTGTAAATGACATATACATGATTTACAAATTTACTAGAACCACCGCCTTTTTACTATAAACACAGTATTCTATATAAACTCTAGCTTTTTGCCTGATCAGCTTAGAAATACTTTTTCTTGTTTCATACTAAATAAATAAAAATTAATTTTCTTAGCAAAGAGTTCCTAAATATTCACTTTTTCTTAGGTATCTGAAGCTAATAATGAATGAGAAAGTACTGCCATTTTAATATCTCTGCAAAACTTAGTGTTTAATAATATCAAAAAGATTTTCCTACTCTTTTGCATATATTTTTATTTTTACCTATATTTTTATTGTTAATTAGGATTAGGGAAAAATCAGCTAAAAATAGAAATAAAAGAAAATTGAGTAGCTGTTACATAGAATAAGTCTAAAGTATAAGGATCCCCTTTTATAAAAAACAGAAAAAGAAACAAAAAAGAAACAAATTATTTTATATTAGTTTTACTTGATAGGAAAAATATGTTTCAACCAGGACAAAATATTGTTTATTTTGTAATATATTTTTTTAAAAACCAAAAAATTCAGTAAGGCTCATGTTGTTGTTTTTTAAAAAGCCATATCATGGATATCCACAATTAACTCAGTAGATTTTTTAAAAAATTGTTTTGTTTTGGTTGAGATCAAGAGAGTGTTTTTTCTTTATTTCTTCAGAACTCTTGTATGTAGCACAAACTGATTTGTTTTTTCTATGGAGCTTACTATTTCTAAGAAAAAAGGCAAATATGTTTGTCTCCTTTTATTATCCTCAGAATTCCAGGCAAAAGAGCATTATGCAAAAGCTACACTAAACATTGCCATAAGCAGGATCTCAAGGGTAGAATGTAGGAGAAACTAGGAAGCTCATCCAGCCTGTGTTGACTTTATAAATGGTGATTGCAGAGGTCTGTGAAGCAAAGAGGTAAAAAGCCAGGATGTCAATTCAATACATTATACTGCAATGAGCAGTTCTAGTGTGTCTTCATTAAATGGCAGGGGTGGGGGTGGGGAGGGCAACTGATTTGTAAGCTATTTGAAGGTTTGCTATTAACAACAAAATAAAGGTTTTAGGAAAAAAAAGAAATACTTTTTTCTCATTCACTTATTATCTCCAAATGTTTTGTTTATATTTTCCTTTTTAAACAGAATTTATCAGACCTGAAAGGACCATTTTTTTTTCGTGGTCTGCCCCCCCCCCCAAAAAAAAAAAAGCCAGAAAAAAAAAGTTGTTCTTCCAAGCTCAGTAGCTTGCTGAGTCTGGCCAAAGTTGAGAATTTTCTGTGCCATGTAAGGGAAAAGGGGAAAAGTCTGAACAGGTCGTGCTTTCCAAGTCTCAGTTGGCAGGATAACAAAATCTCAACTATAAGGTCACATGTTTCTCTGCCAAATGTACACTTCATTCCCATAAACCATTCTGCTGATACTGCAAAGGCAGCTATTGTCTCATTTAGATCCAAAGTTTAGCCTACTCTTCATTGAATTAGCTAAAAAACACATCACCTTTGGGGGCTGGGAGTCACGAAAATATCTACCTGGCAAGCTGCCCACTTTTTCTGCCCATCAATGAGAGCTGGAATTGTGCTGCCCAATATAATTATGCTGTGGAATGTTGAAGTCATCAAAAATTAATCTAAATCTAGAAATGCTTGTTTTATTTATACAATAAACTGTGATTTCTTCTGCTGTTTAAAAATCCTTTCTACTAGATATAGCAATTAAAAGACTGAACATTCCTACTTTGCAGTTTTATTTCATAACATAACTAAATGGATCTCAGATGAAAAGACAATGGAATGCAAATTTTTTGAGTTAAAAGTACAATTCTTACTTCTTTCCACATTAGGATATTGTAATATCCTCTAGGCATTTTTTTATCCTTTCATTTTAAGATTCGAAATCTCTGGTCTCTCCTTTCCTTGCATTTTCCCCCCTGATTTTGTCTGTCCCAAATTTTGTACACAACATCCACTAGCAATAGTAGAGATTCATTATTGCTACAATTTTCATCAAAACAGGCTCCTGAGGGGGGAAAAAGCTTTTCAACTATATGGAAGCCTTCCACTCATTCCTCTTGTAGTTCTCATAACATAACATAGCTGGTATTCAAGTTTTGAAAGCCTGACGAGTTTGGGAAGTGCACTTTTTTCTGTTGCCAAAACAAATAAAAGCACTAAAACTATAGGTTATCTGGCAAACTAAAGAAAACATTGGAATGCAGTAAGCATATATATAGCTTGCTTAAAGAGACAGTTCCTTAATCTATAATACAGAGAAAATGAGATTGCTCACCATTCTCTGTAAGACTCACAATCACAATAATATCTAGGGAAAATAAAATGAATGAATTTACTGAGAAAGAATTTTCTTTTAAAAATAATATTTTATTTTCCCCAATTACATGTTAAAACAATTTTAATAGATATTTTTAAAGTTTTGAATTCCAGATTCTATTCTTCCCTTTAGAGCAAACTCTCCTCTTCCCTGAGACAGTAAACAATCTGACATAGGTTACATGTGTGCGAGCATGTAAAATATTTACATATTAGTCATTTTGTATAAGACAAACAAAAAAGAATAAAAGAAAGTAGAATACGTATGCTTCATTTTCTATTCAGATAATATCAGTTCTTTCTCTGAAGATGGATAGCATGAGTCATCATGAGTCCTTTGGGATTGTTTTTGATCAATGTATTGCTGAGAATAGCTAAGTCATTCACAGTTCTTCATTGAAAAATATTGCTGTTACTGTGTACTGCATTCTCCTAGTTCTGTTCACTTCATTTGGCATTCATTCATGAAAGCCTTTCCAGGTTTTTCTGAAATCATCCTCCTTGTCATTTCTTATAACATAGTGATATTCCATCACAATCATATATCACAACTTGTTTAGCCATTCTCCAATTGATGGGCATCCCCTCAAATTCCAATTTTTAGCCACTGCAAAAGAACTGCTATACATACTTTTATACATATGGATCCTTTGTCCTTTATTTTAAAAAATCTCTTTGGGATATAGGCCTAGCAGTAGTATTGTTGGATCAAAGGGTATGCACAGTTTTATAGCCCTTTATGCATATTTCCAAATTGTTCTCCAGAACGGTTAGATCAGTTCACAACTCTACCAACAGTTCATTAGTGTCCCAGTTTTCCCACATCCCCTCCAATGTTTATCATTTCCTTTTTTTTGTCCTACTAGCCCATCTCATAAGTATGAGGTAGTACCTTAGAGTTTTAAAAATTTGCATTTCTCTAATCAATAGTGATTTAGAGAATTTTTTAAAAATATGACTATAGATAACTTTGATTTCTTCATATGAAAACAGCCTGTTCATATCATTTGATTATTTATTAATTGGGGAATGATTTGTATTCCTATAACTTTGACTCAGTTCTCTATGTATTTGAGAAAAGAGGCCTTTATCAGAGATACTGCAAAAAAAGTTTTCTCCAATTTTCTACTTTCCTTCTAATTTTGGTTGCATTGGTTTTCTTTGTGAGGAAAGTTAAATTTTGTCTAATCAAAATTATCTATTTTACATCTTGTAGTGTTCTCTATATATGGTTTGGTCTTAAATTCTTCCCTTTCCCATAGATCTGACCAATAAACAATTCCATGCTCTCCTAATTTGATTATGGCATCTCCCTTTATGTATAAATCCTTTACCCATTTTTACTTTATTTTAGTATATGGTGTGAGATCTTGGTCTATACCTAGTTTTTGCCCTCCCATTTTACAGTTTTCCTAGCAGTTTTTGTCAAATAATTAGTTTTTGTTCCAAAAGCTTGGACCTTTGGGTTTATCATATACTAGATTACTATGTTCATTTGCTATAATGTATTGTGTACCTAATCTATTCCAGTGATCCGTCTTCTCTTTCTTAGCCAGTACCAAATTGTTTTGATAATTAACACCCTATGATACAATTTGAGATCTGGTATGCCTAGACCACCTTTTTCACATTTTTTAAATTGATTCCCTTGATATTTTTGACCTTTTGTTCTTCCAGATGAATTGTATTATTATTTTATCTGGCTCTATTAAATGATTTTTTTGGTAATTTGATTAATATGGCACTGAACAAATAGATTAATTTAGGTAGAATTGTCATATTTATTATATTGGCTAGGTCTATTATTATTTACCCAATTGTCTGACTTTATTGGTGTAAAAAAGTGTTTTGTAATTGTATTAATGTAGTTCCTGGCTTTATTGTGGCAGGTAGACTCCCAAGTATTTTATATTGTCTACTGTTATTTTCTTTTTGTTTTTGGTGAGGCAGTTGGGGTTAAGTGACTTTCCCAGGGTCACACAGCTAGTAAGTGTTAAGTGTCTGAGGCCGATTTGAACTCAGGTCCTCCTGACTCCAGGGCTGGTGCTCTATCCACTGTGCCACCTAGCTGCCCCATCTGCAGTTATTTTCAATGGAATTTCTTTTTCTATGTCTTGCTACTAGGCTTTGTTGGCAATGTATAGAAATGTTTATGATTTAGGTGGGATTATTTAGTATTGTGAAACTTTGCTGAAGTTAATTATTTCCAGTAGTTTTTCAATTGACTCTTTAGTATACTGTCATATCATCTGCAACAAGTGATAGTTTTGTTTCCTTATTACCTATTCTAATTAAATTTCTTTTTCTTCTCTTATTGCTATGGCTAGGATTTCCAGTACAATATTGAATAATAGTAGTCATAATAGCCATCCTTTTTGATATTAGTAATCTGATTTTCCCCTTTTTAAAAATCAAATTAACCGGGTCATCTAGGTGTGTGACCCTGGGCAAGTCACTTAACCCTCATTGCCCTGCCAAAAAAAATCAAATTAACCAATGGTTTATCTATTTTATTGTTCCCCTCCCTCTAAAACCAGATTTTAATTTTATTTATTAGTTCAATGGTTTTCTTGCTGTCAATTTTATAAATTGCTTCTTTGATTTTCAGGATTTTTAATTTGGTGTTTAATTGGAGATTTTTTATTTGTTCTTTTTTCCAGTTTTTTAAAAGTTTAACATCCAATTCATTGATCTACTCTTTCTCTATTTTATTAATGTAAGCATTTCAAGATATCAAATTTCCCCTAACTACTGCTTTCACGATATCCCATAAATTTTACTATGTTGTCATACTGTTGTAATTTTCTTTATTAAAATCGATTGTTTCTATGTTTTGTACTTGGACCCACTTATTTTTTATGATTAGTTTCCATTTAGTTTTTAATCTTTCTTTCAACTTCCTATTATTGAATGTAATTTTTATAATTGTATTGCCTTATGATCTGAAAAGAATTAATTTAATATTTCTGCTTTTCTGCATTTGGTTGTGAGGGTTTTTATGTCCTAATACATGGTTAATTTTTGTGTACATGCCATATAATGCTGAGAAAAATATTGCTTTCTATTTCCATTTAGTTTTCTTTAGAGTTCTGTTATACCTAACTTTTTCAGAATTTTATTCACCTCCCTAACTTCTTTATTATTTGTTTTTTTAAAATTCATTTTACCTAGTTAAATGAGGAGAATGTTGAGGTCCCCCAAAAGTATATTTTTACTATCTATTTCTTCCTGTAACTCATTCAACTTCTTCAAAAACTTAGATGCTACACGATTTGTTATATATAAATATATATATATATATGTTTAGTATTTATATAACTCCATTGTTTATTGTGTCTTTTAGCAAACTGTAGTTTTCTTCTTCCTCTCTTCTGATTAGATCTAATTTTGCTTTTGCTTTGCCTTGGAGCATGATTGCTACCCCTGCTTTTTTTTTTTTTTTTTACTTTAGCTAAAGCATAATAGATTCTTTTCCAGCTTTTTATCTTTACTCTGTTTGAATATCTGCTTCAAATGTGTTTCTTGTAAACCTATTTTAGGATTCTGGTTTTTAATCCATTCTGCTATGTGTTTCTGTTTTATGGGTGAGTTCATCCCATTCATATTTATAGTTATAACTGTGTACTTTCCTCCATCCTATTGTTTCCTTGTCTATCCCTCTCTCTGTCTCTCACTGTCACCCTTTCCCTCCTGACAAGTGTTTTACTTCTACCCCAATTAACCCTCCCTCCAATAAGTCCTGCCCCCTTCTCTTATCTGTATCCCTTTTTACTTCCTTATAGGGTAAGAGAAAGTTCTATATAGAACTGAATATATATGTTATTCCCTCTTTGAGCCAATTCTCATGAGAGTAAGAGTCAAGTTTTGTCAGCCCCCCATTATAATAATTATTTCATGCTTCTTTTGTGTGAATTTATGCCATTCTATCTCCCCCCTTCTTCTCCCAGTGCAATCTTCTTTCTCACCTCTTTGTTTTTGTAGGTGTGTATCATCTCATCAAAGTCACCTTATATTCTCCTCTATTTACATATACTCCTTTTAATTGCCCTTATAGTAATAAAAGGTTCTTAAGAGTTACAAATATTACCTTGCCATATAGGAATATAAACAGTTGAATCTTATTGAATCTCTTATGGTTCCCCTTTATTTTTTTTAAACATTTTATCTTTCCCTTTGGTCTTGTATTTGAAGATCACATTTTTTAATTCAACTCTGGTTTTTTAATTCAGAATGCTTGAAAGTCCTCTATTTCATTAAATATTCTTTTTTCCCCTGAAGTATATTATACTCAGTTTTGCTGGGCAGGGGATTCTTGGTTATAATCCTCATTTCTTTAGCTTCTGAAATATCACATTCCAAGGCCTCTAGTTCTTTAATGTGGAAGCTACCAAATCCTGTGTAATCCTGACTGTAGCTCCACCATATTTGAATTGCTTCTTTTTGGCTTACAACTTTTTTCCTTGACTGGAGCTCTGGAATTTGGCTATAATGTTCCTGGGAGTTTTCATTTTGGGATCTGTTTCAGGTGGTAATCAATGGATTATTTCAATTTCAATTTTGCCCTCTGGTTTTAGGGTATCAGGTCAGTTTTCCTTGGTAATATCTTGAAAAATATTGTCCAGGTTTCTTTTTTTGATCACAGCTTCCAGGTAGTCCAATAATTCTTAAAGCATCCCCCCTGAATCTATTTTCCAGGTTAGTTTTTTTCCAATGAGAAATTTCACATTTTTTCCTGTTTTTTTGTGATTTCAATTTTGTTTTGTTATATTTTGATGTCTCCTAGAATCATTAGCTTCCATTTCTCAATTCTAATTTTTAAGGAATTATTTTCTTCAGTGAGCTTTTATACCTCATTTTCCATTTGGCCAATTATATTTCTATAGAGTTATTTTCCTCAGCAAATTTTTGTATATCTTTTCCCTAGCTATTGACTCTTTTTTCACTGTTCTTTTTCATTCCTCTCATTTCTTTTCCCAAGTTTTCTTTTACTTCCCTAATTTGCTTTTTTTTTTTTTTTTGGTGATACAATTGCGGTTAAGTGACTTGCCTAAGGTCACACAGCTAGTAAGTGTTAAGTGTCTGAGGCCAGATTTTGAACTCAGGTCCTCCTGACTCCAGGGCTGGTGCTCTATCCACTGCACCACCTAGCTGCCCCTCTAATTTGCTTTTAAAAATTCCTTTTAAGCTCTTTCAGGAGTCTGTTTTGGGTCTGATTTTAAAATTACACTTTTCTTTGAAGCTTCACATGTAGCTATTTTGACACCATTGTCCTCTTCTAAGTTTGTGCTTTGATCTTTTCTGTTACCATAGTAACTTTATAACATAGGTAAGTCCTTTGTTTTTGTTTTGTTCATTTTTTCTGCCTATTTTGTGACTTTCTATTTTTATGTGAGAATTGGGCTCTGCTCATGCAATGTCCCACGCTTTTTGTGCTGGGGCTCAGGGACTTGATGCTGACTTTCACTGGGCCTCAGGGGATAGCTGCTGGCTTGTACTAGAGGAGGGGACTCCATGTTGGCCTCCCATGACTGTGGGGTTTCACTGCTTGCTTGCCCCAGGGTTGGGGCCTTGCTGCTGTGTTGCTATGGAAACAGGGACTATATTTTGCCTAGCCATAGGGGCTGTTTCTCTCTGGCCAGCCTAACAGTTGGGGACTTGCTGCTGGTTGGTCCTAGAGGTGTGGTATCATTGTTGGTCAGCAGTGGGGGCAAGGCCTTGCTGGTGACCTGTGCTGGGGTTGGGGTCATATAGGGTGGGGCTTAGTTGTCCTACACAGACTGCTGGTTTGCCTTGGGCCTGCTGGCTTGCAGAAGGTTGGGATGTTGCTGATGGATTGCCACAGGGCTTGGAGCCTTGCTACAGGTACTGTGTTGTGATGCCTGCTGGTGTTGCTCTAGGACCTTTTCCCCTCCCACCCCAAAGAGACAGATCTTTCTAGAAGTGCCAGTAATCTGCTTCCCAACTCCCAAATCAGTTCTGAGGCAGTTTTCAAGTTGTTTGGAGGGAGATTTTGGAGGGCTTCAGGGATTTCCTGCCTCACTGTGCTATCTTAGCACTGGAAGTCCAGAAATAAGAATTTTCATTCACATTTTTTAGTTGGTAATTTGAACATAATATAATATCAAAGAAAATATTTTTATAAATAAAAATCACCTAAGAAACATAAATTGAATTTTATTTGCCATGGTAAATAACCAGAAGACCATTATAGAAAAAGATTTAAATGACTGAGTGTTTTTATCTTATGGATGAGTAAGATTAATTGCTTATAGATTATGAAATATAAAAACATATGATAAGAATTAAAAAATGAAATGCATCCAAAGATGTCAGGTAAATGATTGTCAATGGACTATGAGCAATTGACTGCCACTATGCTACCTTTTGCTCAGTTTACCAGCTTACATTTAACTAGCACTATAAAGATTGCAAAATAGTTTCTATACATTATCTCTTTAAACATCATGACAAAAATATTATTACCCTTATTTGATTTATTCTTATTTTAAAGATGAAGAAATTCAGAGATGAAATGATTCCAACTTTCCCAGTGTCAAAGAAATCCAAACAAAAAATTTCTTAGGCTAGCTTTCCAGTGCTGGGTGTTGCAATAAAGTTCAACCATAGCATTGGAGAACTAAGGGATGTCCAAAAGAATAACCATGCTTGGCTGTGTGACATGTCTGAGGGAAAAGGCCCACCATTCAGTTAGGGTCTATTCTATTCCCCCATAAGTTTTTTTTTTTTTTGGCAGGGCACTGAGGGTTAAGTGACTTGCCCAGGGTCAAATGGTTAGTTAAGTGTCAAGTGTCTGAGGCTGGATTTGAACTCAGGTCCTCCTGAATCCAAGGCTGGTGCTTTATCTACTGTGCCACCTACTTTTCCTTCCCCCATAAGTTTTTGGTGCAGAGCCTGAGACATGCGGACTGTGAATTGCCTGGCATGAAAGCAGGATAGAAAGGCTTTGAAGTCCAGTCTCTGGGAAATTGCCTTTAAAATTGAGGGAATAAGAAAGTAGTAAGGAGAAATAGGGAAAAGACTGAAATTACCAAAGATCTCAGAAGGAAGAAAAGTCAATTAATGACTTTGATTATAAGCAGATAAGCCAACAGGGAAGGTACTAGTAACAGAAAGAAATATGGTCTCCAGATCATGTAAAAGAGTTCAGATATTTGGGAATAAAGATTGAAAGACAAAGGAAATGTGGATTCCTAAGAAAGCACTCAACCCCAGCAAGATATCTCTAAATGGTTTAAAAGAGAAATAAGTACCATGAAAGCACAAATGACTACTTATATGCCCAAAATAATTATCATAACAGAACTACTTGAATCCATGATGAAAAATCACCCAAAAGAAACAAAAGACAGAATAACTTTCTGTAAATGCAAACACATGGAAGTGAGGGATAATTAGAAAGAAAAGGAGAAAAAAAAGCAAAAACCATTGAATTTAAGGATAGAATGCATAGAAACAACCTAAGGACAAGTAAAAAAAATCTCACTTGTACAATGCAAGAAATAATACCACAAAACTCCCAGGACTTCTATAAACAAACAAACAAACAAACAACAACAACAACAACAAAATAAGGGGCTAATAGAAATAATTCACAGATTTCTTTCAGGGGATGGGAAAAAAAACACAAGAAAAAACCCCCTTTGCTGTAAATTTCAAGAAACATTTACATCTTTTTTTGGGGGGAGGGGCAGGGCAATGAGGGTTAAGTGACTTGCCCAGGGTCACAAAGCTAGTAAGTGTCAAATGTCTGAGGCTGGATTTGAACTCAGGTCCTCCTAAATCCAGGGCTGGTGCTTTATCCACTGCATCACCCAGGACACATTTATATCTAACAATTCCATTGACAACAAATTCTTCAAATGACCAGGAGAAAGACCTTCAGACATAAAGAAAAGGAAATTTTAATAACACAATATTATTTTTCACCTACCAGGAACTGTAGTAGGAAATAAAATAATATGTTGTGAGGAGCAAAAGAAATTAATATGCAACCTTAGCTGACCTATCCTGAAAATCCAAGCTTAGCCATTAATGACAATAGATGGAAATTCAATAAAAAGAGATATTTAAACCATTCCTTGAGAGCAGTTCTGAAGAAATTTTATTTCCCCAAACACCTAAGAAATGAAAAACACAAGGGGAAAAAAATGCAGACTGAGTATAACACAAAACAAAATGAAACTCAGAGACCATTAAGAGGTTTCTTTGTAAATGCAAAAAAGGTAACAAACATTAAATCAGAAATAAAATAATAGTGATAGTAGAGAAAAAAATCTTGAAACAGTATAAATTAAGCCTTGCAACATCCAACCGACAGGGACATCAGTGTATTTTTCAGTACTCAATTAAAGAATAGGAGGTATGGGATGAAAAAGATAGAGGGGAATATTTGATGTACCTTAATCAAGTCAAAGGAAAAAATGAAGGGAAAATAATTCTGTACTCACAAAGAAGAAAGCACATAGGAGAATGGATATGGAGACAAAGGGAGGGATTGCAAAGGGGGAAAAGCAATAGGGAAATCTTTTTTTCAGTGACAAGAGAGCATTCACTCATGAATGCTTCTCTGGGAGAAGAGAAATATTTTACAAATTGAGATCAGGACCCCACAATGTGTATAATTTGCAAGGATTTGTTGCTTAGAAAGACCACTCATCCTGCTTTAGAAGAATGAGAATCAGAGCTCCTGGGGACAACTGACAACAGGAAGAGTGGGAGGGCACTGACCCAGGGAGGTGTTTTCAATGGGGAAATGGGGAAATTTCAATGGGAAAAAAATTACCATGGGGGGCAAGAATCAATAATGAGCAATGCAATCACATAGGAAAATTCTTACCAGGAATTCCTAAAATTCCTACTACTATCCTCTGTATTACCTGCAGCAATTGGTATTTCTAGAAGTGAGGCACAAGAAAAAAGGAGAAAGTGATAATATTTATGACAGTGCTATAGAAAGTGTACCCCCCCGCCCCCGCCCTGAAACCCAAATTGGTATCTAAGAAGCTTTACTTCCATGAAGAATCCAGAGATTAAGAATAAAATAAGTATAAGGGCCTCATATGAATCCAGGAACAAAAGTTTAGTTTAGACAGAAAAGAAAGCTAAATAATGAGAAGATTGAGGAAATCTTTTTATAGAAAAAGACACAGGAAATGCATTTTAAAAGACAAATGAACAAAATAAGTTCAAGGGAGGGGAGGAAGGGAGATTTCACTTGACTACCTAATAGGGAAAAAAAGTGAAAGAATTACACTAGATAAAATAAGAAAGAAAATAATAAAACCTCTCAAATTAGAGAAAGAAGTAACAAATGGGAAGAAGGGTTGGATGATGAGTGGAAAAGTCTGTTGCAATAGAGTTGCCTTAAAATAGATTAAGCTAATATAACTGAAGAGACATAGTAATTGCATTGGTAGGGATGGGGGGGGTAGGGAGAGTCTAATCTGAAAAACCTAATATTAGAGAGAAAAGAATAAAAATAACTCCCAAGTTTAAATGTGAATGGATTAAACAATCCCATAAAATGAAAAAAAAAAGAGGAAGATGGTATAAGAAAACAAAGCTCCACAATCTGTTGCTTAGGAGAAACTCATTAAAAAACAAAGAAATAAAAATAACAATGAGTGGTTGGAAAAATTATTATTCATGAAAGGAATTTTAAAAAGAGTTGCAATCTATATCAGACAAAGCAAAAACAAACATTTAAAAGATAAAAATAGATAAACAATGAAATTATATTATTCTGAAAGGAAACTTGGGTAACAAATAGACATCAATGTTAAACTTATATGCTCCAAATACCTTAGCATCCAAATACATAAAGGAAACATTAAGTGAACTACAGGAAGACATAGATAGCAACACAATGGTGGCAGGTATTGTCAGTGTCCTTCTTTCAGGTTTGGATAAGTCAAACAGAATGACAAATAAAATAAAAATATAGAGCCAAACAAATTGTTGAAGAAACTAAAATTGAAAATTTAATGTTGTCTTCTTAATGTGACTGAAAAAGAATAGTTATCCCTTAATATTTATGGGTCTCACATTCATGGTTTTGGTTACTCATGGACTGACCATAGATAATTAAATGGGAATCTTTGGAGATTTGAAGCATACTGCAGAAAATCACAGATGAAGTATTCATGTAAACAAAGCTAAAAAGTAATAAGTCATAAATGTATAAATAATGTATATTATCAATCTATTTTATAATTTATTAGCATAAGTATACACACACAAATTTATTATAAACAGTTAAATTCTGTTAAAAGTTTCAGTGCACTAAAGAACTGCAGGCTACTCACTCTCTTTGAGAATGCCTCCTCTTTGTTTCTCTACCATCCAGACTCAGTCACATGATTTTCTCCCCTACTGATCTTTGTATTGTTTGCTTTTCATAGAAGGAAATCTGTGAAGCAGTTGCTGCAGTTACTCCTGCAGCTGTGAAGACTGCATAGTATGCCAGATACTAATCTCTCTTGCTTAGAAACGGCAATTTATTTATGGGTGCAGTGTATTATTTTACTTGTTTAGTGTGTTAAATAAATATGATCAGAATTATTAAAAATAAAAGTTTGGTTTTTTACATTTGCAAGGGGTCCTGCACCTCTAACCCTACAAATGTTGAGGGAGGACCATATATGGATTGTCAACATTGCATGGAATTTTAACAAAATTTCAGCATGTATTAAAATATAAAGATATTGCCAACAAATGTAATAGACAGAAATAGTAAATGCATCCCTTGCAGACCAGAAGGCAATAAAAACAACAACTAGTTCAGGGAGCATAAACAAAAGACAAAGACACAAATGGATAATAAACAATAACATCTTAAATAATGTGAGAGTATAAGAACAAATCATGGAAAAAAGATAAATACTTGAAAAATAATGATGAAATAATATACCACGGGCAGCTGGGTGGTGCAGTGGATAGAGCACCAGTCCTGGAGTCAGGAGGACCTGAGTTCAATTCTGGCCTCAGACACTTAACACTTACTAGCTGTGTGACCCTAGGCAAGTCACTTAAACCCAATTGCCTGACCAGAAAAAAAAAAAGAAAAAGAAAAAAAAAGAAATAATATACCAAAATTTCTGGGATGTAGAAATCACTGCTCAGGGTACAAACCATATTCCTACAAAGACACATACACTTATCATCTATCTATCTATCTATCTATCTATCTATCTATCTATCTATCTATCTATCTATCTATCTATCTATCTATCTATCTATCTATCTATCTATCTGCCTACCCATCCATCCATCCATCTAATAAAGAAAAGAATATATATCAGTGGACAAGTAAAAATTTATTAAGTGATTGGCACTATTCTAAGCACTGGGGCAAAAGAGGCAAAAGACAGTCCCTGCCCTAAAAGAGCTTACAATTTAATGGGGGAGACAATAAACAAATATGTACAAATAAACTACAGGATAAATAGGAATAATCAACAGAGGGAAGGCACTAAAATTAAGAGGACTGGGAAAGGCTTCCCATAGAACATAGGATCTTAGTTGGGACTTAAAGGAAGCCAGAGAAACTACTAGGTAGAGATGAGGAGGGAGAACATTTCAGACATCGAGGACAGCCAGAAAGCATGCCTCAAGCCCAAAGACGGAGAGTCTTATTTGTGGAACAGCAAAAAGGCCAATGTCATTGTATTGAAGAATATGTGAAAGGTATAATAAGACTGGAAAGATAGGAAGGAACTAGGTTATAAAAGTCTTAAAAAGCCAAACAGAACATTTTGTATTTGATCTTGAAAGAAATAGGGAGTCACTGAAGTGTATTGAGTAGGGGAGAAACATGTGCTTTAGGAAAATCACTTTGGTGTCTGAATGAATGGATTGGAATGAGGAGAGATTTAAGGCAGGTGGAACCAACAGCAGGATTTTGCAATACTCCAGGCAGGAGGTGATGAGTGCCTGCACTAGAGTTGTAGCAATGTCAGAGTAGAGAAGGGAATGTATTTGAAAGATGTTACAAAGGTGAAATCAACAGGCCTTGGCCACAGATTGGATATGGAAAGTGAAAGATGATGAAGAGTTGAGGACAACACCTAGGCTATGAGCCTGAGAACTAAGAAGATGTTGTTTCCCTCTATAGTAATAAGGAAGGTAAGAAATGGTGGGTTTAGGAAGAAAGATAGTGAGTTCCATTCTGGACATACTGAATTTAAGATGTCTACTGGAATTCAGTTTTAAATGTATTAAAGGCAGTTGGAAATGTGAGATTGGAGGTCAGCAGAGACATTAGGGCAAGAAAAGTAGATTTGAGAATTTTCAGTATAGTTAATGAAGTATATTACTCCATACCAGGAGAAGAGATGAGGGCCCAGGACAGAACCCTGTGAGAAATCCATGGTCAAAGGGCATGATATGGATGGGGAACAAGGAAAAAAGACTGAGAAGGGGATTAAGAGAAGTATGAGGAGAAGCACGAGAGAGTGGTGTCCCAAAAACTTGGAGAGAGTATCAAGGAGGAGAGAGAGAGAACAATCAACAGTATCAAAGATTTCAATTTGTAGTGGACTCAGTCAGAATGGTTGTATGACTTTCTCCACTTTCATTCAGCAGCATGCATATAAAAGAATGAAGGCAGCAAATGGTGGGAGCTATACAAGGCTGAGGTTAGACAGAGAAAAATCAGGAAAATAAGGGAGCTAGTGATTCAAGAGGGAGCAGTGTATAGTTGAATTAGGTCACTGAGAGATCAGGATGGGTGAAAGAGGAAAAGGTGGCTAGTGCTAGGGAGATTACATGGGAGAGAGAATTTAGGGGTCAAGGGACTGGAAATCGTGGTGTGAAGAGTACTTCAGTAAGAGAAGGCAAAGTGGTCAAAAGCCATAGTTCATGATCAGATAAGGAGATTGAAGAATTCTTGAACATGGAGGTGGTACACTTGTGAGGGATGGCAGAGATCATGGTTATGAACATCTTTGTGTGTGGTTGAGGTTGGGTAGAAGGTTATGTTTTGCTAACTGAAGATGTGGGAGTAGAATGGTTAGGGTGCTTGAGGGAGAGTAAATATGTATGATGAAATCCTGTAGTATGAAGGCAGGAGTGGGGTAGAGAGAAAAATTGTGAACCATGTACCAAACCCATTGAGGAAGGAAGGGGAGTGACCTGGAGGTCTGTAGACACCAGCTACTAGGATGCTGATTGCGTGGTAAAGATGAATAACATTCACCTCTTGAAAAAGAAAAAGCCAATAAATAAATTAAACCTAAAATAAGCACAAAAGTGGAGATATGAAAAATTAGAGGAACTAAGCCAGAAACAGAAAAAAAACTATAGAAATGATAAATAAAGCAAAAAGCTAGTACTTTGAAAAGACTATTGAAATTGATCAACTTTTAGCCAATCTGATTAAAAAGGGAGAAAATCAAATAAAAATAGCAAACAAGGAGAAATTACCACAAAACCAGAAGAAATAAAAAGAAAAGCAGAACCTATCTTACCCAGTTATAAACTAACAAAACTGAGGACATAAAAGAAATTAAATACCTTTGAAAATATAAAATACCCAAACTAACAGAAAAGCAAATCAAGATTTTAAATAATCACACACAAAAGAGGGAAAAAGAACTAGTAAATGAAGGACTTGGGGAGAGGTGAACTTCCAGTCTTGATGGATTCACAGGAAAATGTGTAAAACAAAAAAAAAATTAGTAACAATATTGTACAAATTATTCTCAAAAAGAAAGAAGGAAAAGAGCTTACCAGACTCCTATTATGAAACAAATATAGTCCAAATACCTATATATAATACCTAATACCTAAACCAGGGAAGGGAAAAAATGAGAACTATTATCTGAGATCATTAATGAATATTGATTCAAAAATTTCAAATAAAATCCTGTCAAATAGACTAGAGTAACTGATCTAAGAAATCATTGTGATCAAGTTGGATTTATATCATTCAAGATTAGGAAAATAATCAATATAATTGAGCGTACCAAAAATAAAGACACCCAAAATGTTATTATTCTCTCAAAAGATGTGGATAAAGCCTTTGACAAAATACAGCACTCATTTATGCTAAAAAAAAAAACAAAAACAAAACACCCAACAACAACAACCCTATGAAGTATAGGCAAAATGACCTTGCTTAAAATTCAATTTTATATTATTTTTAGTTCTAAATTCACTCCCTTCTGTCTCCCTCACCACGTTGAGAAAACGAGAAAAATAAAACCCATTACAAATATATACAAGCAAAAAAAGTAAATTCCTGCAATTTACTGTATCCAGAAAAAAGAAAGAAAAAAGGAAAAGAAAAAAAGAAAAAAAATACTTCAGTCTGTACCCCGAGCATATCAGCTTTCTATATACAGTTATTTAGAATGTTTCATCATGAATCCTTTGGATTTATTTCTGATCATCATCTTGATCAGAGTTCCTAATTCTTTCAAAATTGTTTAACATAACAACATTGTTATTATTTTAAAATTGTTGTTACTATTTTATAAACTGTTTCCCTGTTTCTGCCCACTGTGTCTTTGGTTTGTATCTCTGAAATAATTACTATTTTTGTTTCTTTGTGCTTCCTACGGAATTTATTTACTATTTGTTCATAACATTTCTGGCACATAATGAATATGAATATCTGCATAGATAAATAGTCCAAAGATAGAACAGTTCTCAAAAGAAGAAAACCAAATTGTTAGCTACTATATGAAAGAATGTTCCAAATCACCAAATCAAGTGCAAATCAAAACATTCTTGAAATTTAACCTCACATAATGCAGATTGTGGGAACAGATGATGGAAATAGTCAATGTTGAAGAGGCTGTGGGATGATAAGCTCATTAGTGTATTGTTGGTGGGACTGTAAATCAATATAACCATATTATAAAGCAATTTAATCTAATGCAAATAATGTGACTAAAATGTTCATATCCTTTGACCCAAAGACAACTACTATACATATTGATAAGAAGAAAGTCACTATATACACCAAAATATTTATAGCAGGACTTTTTGTGGTAGTAAAGAACCGGAAACAAAGGATATCTATTAAAAGGGTAATAGCTAGGGGGGCAGCTAGGTGGTGCAGTGGATAAAGCGCCAGCCCTGCATTACTAGCTGTGTGACCCTGGGCAAGTCACTTAACCCCCATTGCCCCACAAGGATATGAAAAGCTCAAAAATACAGAAAAGGGTAATAGCTAAACAAATCATGCTATATGAATGTACTGGAATATTACTATGCTACAAGAAATAATTAATATAATGTATACAAAGAAGCATAGAAAGACATGAACTGATGAAGAGTGAAGTAAGTTGATGAAGTGTAAAGTAAAAAGGCAGGAAAAATATGCACAATGACTATGACAATATAAATAGAAAGAACAACCACCACAAAATGATCAAAAATGAATATTACAGAATTACAAAGTGTGACTCCAAAGAAGAGATATAAGAAGACAACCCAACTCCCCAATCCTTTGCAGAGGTAGGATTTCCACAGGTATGGGAAATTGCAAATGTTTTTAGACCTCTTAGTATTTTATCTAGTTTGCTAATTTTTTCTCTTCTTCCCTTTATTAAAGTATTATTTGTTTTGTGCTTTTATCATTAACTGCTCTCTTTCAAAATGGTCTTAAAGAGATGGAAGTTACAAAGAACTGCAGCAAGTATCACACAAGATTAGTGGCAACAACCATAAAAAAGTGAAGAGCATGGAAGAAAAATGATATAAACATAAAATCAAGAATAATTTACCTAGTTAAACTGAGTATAATCCTATGAATGAAAATGCACATTTATTCAAATGGATTACTTCCAAGCATTGCTAATGAAAAGATCAGAGATGAGTAAAAACTTTGAATTACAAACAACACAGGAAGAAAGAGAAAAATTAAAAGGGAAAAAAAAACTGAGCAATCAGAAGAGATTTTACAAAGATAAAGTGTTTGAATTCTAATGGGGAGGGGGATGATGTATCCATTTCCTCAGAAATCTAATGTTATTAAGCATCATGGAGGGAGTCATAAGATTGAGAATCTGGGAGTGGTTTTCTTGTTTTGATGATCTTAAAAATAAATGAAAGGGAGAGGTGAAAGAATGCACAGGAAAATAAAAGGGAGGGAATTGGGGTGGTGGTGGACATATTTCAAATAATTGGGTGGAACAGGTATCACTTGAAATGTACTCTCTTACAAAAAGGCCAAAGAAAGGTAGAACACATGAACTATACATATATACACAGAAGTTTGGTGTAGAAATACCATAAATTCAACAGAGGAACAGAAGGGAACATGCAGAAGGGATAGGAAGAATAAGAGGGAAGGTAGACTTAGGGACAAATTAGTCATATGCAAAACATACCCTGAATTGTGATGTGTGGTTGTGAAGAGGGGTTTAATAAGAAAGAAAAGACAAGAACCTGTGATTTGTCTCTCAGTGAAGGGAAGAGAAGAGGGGCCAGGAAGTAGAAGCTGATTATATCAAGCATTCAGCATTTATGCTATTCTTCTCTTCTTCTTTATAAAGAAGGAACATGGAACAGAGAGAAGAAAATGCATTAGAAAAAATGAACATAAATAGCAATTAAAATTGTGAATAGGATGTGATGAAGTCACCTAAAACATAGAATACAGTAGAGTATTATTTTCTTTTTTTCTTTCTTTCTTTCTTTCTTTCTTTCTTTCTTTCTTTCTTTCTTTCTTTCTTTCTTTCTTTCTTTCTTTCTTTCTTTCTTTCTTTCTTTCTTGTGGGGCAATGAGGATTAAGTGACTTGCCCAGGGTCACACAGCTAGTAAGTGTCAAGTGTCTGCAGTCAGATTTGAACTCAGGTCCTCCTGAATCCAGGGCCAGTACTTTATCCACTGTGCCACCTAGCTGCCCCTAGAGTGTTATTTTCAAGAAGTTTACTCTGAAATATAATGAAAAACATTTTTCTGGAGCAAATTATATTATGCAGCTAACTTTAAAAATGGCAGAGATAGCAATCACAATCTCAGACAAAGCAAGAGCTTTGTTCAGATTTTACTAGATCAAAAATGAAAAAGGAAACTGTTAAGATTAAAAGCACCATAGACGGGGGGCAGCTAGGTGGCGCAGTGGATAAAGCACTGGCCCTGGATTCAGGAGTACCTGAGTTCAAATCCGGCCTCAGACACTTGATACTTACTAGCTGTGTGACCCTGGGCAAGTCACTTGACCCCCCTTGCCCCACCAAAAAAAAAAAAAAAGACAAAAAAAAAAAAAGCACCATAGACAATGAATTTATTTCCACATTATTTTATTTAAACTTTGTGTTCCAGGGGGCAGCTAGGTGGTACAGTGGATAAAGCACTGGCCCTGGATTCAGGAGAACCTGAGTTCAAATCCGGCCTCAGACATGACACTTACTAGCTGTGTGACCCTGGGCAAGTCACTTACCCCTCATTGCCCCACAAAACAAACAAAAAAACAAAACAACAACAACAAAAAAACCTTTGTGTTCCAAATTTTCTTCCTTCCTCCCTCAATTCTCCCTAAGAAGTCAAGCAATTCAATATAACTCATACGGGTGCAGTCAAGCAAAACATCTTCACATTAGTCAGTTTGTGAAAGAAAACAGACAAAATAATTTTAGAAAGAGGAACAAATAAAATTATAATTCGATCTGTATTCAGATACCATCAGTTCTTTCTCTGCTGATGGTTTGCACTTTTCATATGTCCTTCTGATAGCATCCTGCTCATCATTTCTTTCACAGTTACTATTGCTAACTGTATTACCATCCATCCTATTCCCTCCCCTTGATATTTACTCTATTTTCTATCTTCTTTCACCCTATCCCTCCTCAAAAGTGTTTTCCTTTTTACTAACCCTTTACTAACCCTTCCCACATTCTTCCCTCTTTTGCCTCTTCCCCCCTTATCCCCTTCTCCTTCCACTTTCCCTCAGGGAAAATATATATTACTATACCCATTTGAGTGTGTATGTTATTCCATCTGTGAGTCAATTTTGATGAGAGTAAGGCTCACTCACTCTCCTGTTCCTTCCCCATCTTCCCCTCCACTCTATAAGCTTTTTCTTGTTTCTTTTATGTGAGCTACTTTATCACCTTCCACCTCTCCCTTTCCCTTTCTTCCAGTGCATTCCTCTTAACCCGTAACTTTATTTGAAAGATATTATCATGGATCAGCTAGGTGACACAGTGGACAAAGCACCAGCCCAGACCCAGGAGACCCCACAAATCTGGCCCCAGACATAAGCAACTCCACCCTGCCTGCCCCACAAAAAACAAGGATAAGGGGGCAGCTAGGTGGTCCAGTAGGTAGAGCACTGGCCCTGGAGTCAGGAGTACCTGAATTCAAATCTGGCCTCAGACACTTAACACTTACTAGCTGTGTGACCCTGGGCAAGTCACTTAACCCCAATTGCCTCACTAAAAACAAACAAACAAACAAAAAAACCCCAAAGATAAAGAAAAAAAATAAATTCTTTACGGATGTCATCCCTTCATAGACAATGAATTTATTTCAATAGTAAATGTAATATGCACCAAGTGATATAACATCTAAATAGTTGAAGAAAAAAGACTAAGCAAATTAAAAAGAGAAATCTATACCAAAACTATTATAATAAAGAACATCAATGTACCCTTCTTCAAATTTAAACAAATATAACCAAAACATTTAGGACTTGAATAGAAATATAATGGAACTCTGGCATTTGTTTAATGGGAATAGAAAGGAGTATGCATATTGTTAGTTCCATGGCAATTAAAAATTGATCACATATTAGGATATGAAAAGCTCAAAAATACAGAAAATCAAAACTATTAAACACATATATATGTGTGTGTAACAGAATGTACATATCTTCATAAATACATACACATATGCACACATTTATGCAGTATACATACATATATACATATTTATATATGTTCAACAATGAGTCACTGAAGAAAAAATAAAGATTAAATAACTTAATGCTAATGAATTTTTGTCAAAGAACAAAAATAGAAAATATAGATTTCTTACAATTACAATAATGACAAATTACCTACTTTGATTTAAAAAATAAACCAAATTGCTAGTTTCAAAACATGAAAAAAATTTACAACAAATTGAAAATGAAATAAAGTCTTTTATTAGAAACAACTTTGCCCAACTATATACAAATAAAATAATTAGTTAAATGATATGCATATGTGCACAAATATAAATGTAAACTCTGTATAGAAAAAGAATATTTAAACAGTTTAATCTTGGGAGAGGGGGTGTGAACAATAAGAACAAATCAACCCAAAGAACAAAATCCCAGGGCCAGATGGATTTATAAGCAAATACTATCAAACATTCAAAGAAAAATTAATCACAATATTATATAAAAATATTGTATAACTAGGAAAAGAAGAGATCAAAACATGTATTCCTATGATACAAATATGGTCTTGGTAGCCAAACCAGGAAGAGTTGAAACAGATGAAAAAACTATAAACCACTATCTCTAATTAAAATTGAAGTAAAAATTACAAATAAAATTTAAGAGAAAAGGCTACAGCCAGGTACTAAGATGAGCATATACTATGATCAAGATGATTTATACCTGAATTCAAAGGTGAATCAATCTCAGGAGAAATATAAACATAATTGACCATTATAATGAGAATAATAAAAATAGTATGATTATATTAATAGATGCAGCAAAACTTGTGACAAAATAAAAGTAACATTTATCTTTTAAAAAATCTCTAGAAAACATGAATGAATGCACCTTCCTTAACATGGTGAGTAGAATCTATCTATAACCAAGAGCCAGTATTATGTGTAATGGGGACAAAATAGAGTCCTTTCCAATAAGATGACATGTTATTTGACTATTTGACATAGTCCTAGTTATAACAAAAACATAATAAAAATAAACAAGCATAGGCAAACAACATTGATCACTTTTTGCATATAATAATATGATGTTCTCAGAGATCCCTTGAGAGTGAAACAATTGAAACAATAACTTTAGTAGAGTTGAAGGATATAAAATAAAAATGCACAAATCATCATCATTTCTGTATATTACCAATAAACCCCAGTAGAAAGAGATAGAATGAAAAATATAATTTATTTTAATTTTTTGCCAATTTCTGCTTTTATTTTTTAAAAAATTTCCCCCAAATTACATGTAAAGTTTTTTTTAGTTCCAAATTTTTCTCCCAATCCTCCCTTCCCTCCTCACTCCCAAAGCCAGCAAGCAATCTTATATAGGTTATATGTTGTAATTATGTTAAACATATTTCCACATTAGTCATGTTATAAGAGAAGAATCAGAACAAAAGGAAAAAATGTAAGAAAGAATAAACAACAACAAAAAGCAACAACAAAAGTGAAAATTGTATGTATCAATCTGTATTTAGCCTCTATAGTTCTTGTTCTGAATGTGGAGAGCATTTTCCAGAGGAATTTCATTTAAAATAACTACAGGCTCTTTAAATCAAGATGCACAAAGGAACTATATAAACATAAATACAAAACACTTTAAGGAAATAAGCACAATCTTAAATAATCAGAGAAATATCAGCTCATGGGTAGGCAGAGCCAATATAATAAAAATCACAATACTACCTAAATAGACTTATTAATTCAATGTCATACAAATGAAAGAATAAAAGAATTACTTTATGGATTTAGAAAAAAGATAGAGCCCTCTGAGAATTAATTTTTAGAAGTGGGAAAGAAGGAAGCCCATTAGTATCAGATCTCAAACTATACTAAAAAGCAGAAATCATAAAAACAATTTTGTATTAGTTAAGGAATCAGTGGGACAGAATAAATACATAATACACAGAAACTAATGAACGCAGTAGACTAGTGCTTCATAAACCTATAGACTTAATATATTAGGGTAAAAGGACACCATTTAACAAACACTCCTGGGAAAACTAGAAAAAAACTTGTAGAAATTAGGTTTAGATCAAGATCTCATATGATATAACAAAATAATCTTAAAATGGGTACATAAAGTGTGACATAAATAATTAGAACTTCTGTTTTATGGGTGAGTTTATGTCATTCACATTCATAGTTATGATTGTTAGTATTTTCCTTCTCCCCCCCCATTTTTTTACCTTGTCCCCTCCTCAAGAATCTATTTTGCTTCTGACTACCATCTCCCTTAATATATTTTCCCTAACTCCACCCCCTTTCTCTTTACTCAGCTAACTCCTACTTCCCTGTTAAGATGAATTTATCTAACCCTCAGTATATATGTTCCTTCCTCCTTGAACCAGTTTAAATGAGTGAGGTTTAAGTGTTGCCCATTCCCCTTCCATTTTCTCCTCCATTATATATTATATCCTCCTTCTTTGTGCATCGAGATAATTTCCTGTATTCTTCCTCTCTCTTCCCTCCTTTTCCAGTGCAGTGCATGTCAAATTCCAACCCCTTTATTTTTTCATAGTGATAGCTGCTAAATCTTCTGTGTCTTGGGCTCCATAATATTTTAATCTAATCAACCAATAAATATTTATTACTATGTGTCAGGTACTATGCTAAGTGCTGGGGATTCAAAAGGAGGCAAAAGACCTGAGAAAAGTTCCTGCCTTTAAAGAGAGAGAGACCACATGAGAGGGATCACATGCAATCAAATATATAAAAAACAAGCTACATATAAAATAAATAGGAAATAATTAAGAGAAGAAAGGCAATAGAATTAAGAAGGGTTGGGAAAAGCTTCTTGCAAAAGATTAGATTTTCTTTTGGACTTGAAGAAACCAAAGAATCTAGTAGGCAGATATAAGGAGAGAGTATTTTAGATATGGGGAACAGCCAGGGAAAATATCTAGAGATGAGAGATGGACAGAAAATAGGACAGTGTCATTGGATCAAAGAATTCATGGCATGAAGTAAGGTCTAAGAAGACTAAAAGTACAAGAGGACTAGGTTATGAAAGGCTTTGAGTGCCAAACAGAATTCTTTCTTTCTGGCTGCTTCCAGGATTTTCTCCTTGACTTGGGAATTCTGGATTTTGACTGTAATATTCCTGGGAGTTTTCATTTTGGAATTCTTTTAGTAGGTAATCAACAGATTCTTTCCATTTCTATTTTGCACTCTAGTTCTAGGATAGTTTACCAGTTTTCCTAAATAAATTCATAAAATATTATATCTAGACTCTTTTTTGTTGTTGTTTATGCCTTTCAGGTAGTCCTGTGATTCTTGAATTTTCTCTCCTCAATCTAATTTTCAGATCAGTTGTTTTTTCTATGAGATAGTTTACATTTCCTTTTCTTTTTCTTTTTAAATTTGATTTTATTGTTTCTTGTTGTCTTATTGAGTCATTAGCTTCCACTTGGACAAATCTAATTTTTAAGGAGTAATTTTCTTCAGTGGTTTTGTACCTCTTACTAAATTGCTAATTCTCTTTTCATAATTTTCTTGCATAACTCTCATTCCCTTTCCCAATTTTTACTTTACTGCTATTGTTTGACTTTTTAAATGATTTTTGCTTTTCTTTTTGACTCTTTAGTTCTTCTAAGAATTCTTGTTCAGTTTGTATTTAATCTGTATTTTTCTGTGAGAGTTTGCATATAGATGTTTTCTAGTTGTTGTCTTCTTTGTTTATATCTTCAACTTCCTTGTCTCCATAGTAGATTTTTGTGGTTAGATCCTTTTGTTGTTTGTCCATTTTCCCAGACTACTTCCTGATTATATGTTAGTTTTGGGTTCCGCTCATTTCTGAGAGAGTGAGTGAATGAATGTCTGGTCTAAGCTTTTGTTTTTTATGTCTTTCTGCTGTTTTCACAGCTTGCTATGTGGGCTTGTATGTGGTATGATCTGGGGAAAGGTCTCTTTACTGTCCTCCTAGCTTGTGCTTTCCAAGTTCTTGGCTCTGTTTGGGTCTCTTTGCTTCTGAGGGGTTCAGTTTCTCTAAGGCTGATGATGCTGGACTTAGTCACAATTAGCCCTCTTGAAAGTTCTGCAGGTTCAGAGCAACTGAACTGCTGGCCCCCTATTGGTTTTGGTTGCCAACTGTGGTTTATTCCATTTCAGGTTTATGAGCAAGGCTCAAAGTTAGAATTGAGATCCCACTTAGCTCTTGGGCTCATAGTCACACTCTGCCCTGTGACTATGATCTAGGATGACATAATAGGTGACAGAGCTGCCAGATGGTACTCTTTTTCGCTCCCAGGGCTAGTACAGGTGGCCCTGGGATCTCTTTCTGCCCAGGAGTTCATTTCCCTTCCTGTTCCTGGGTACTGAGCTTCTTTCCACCACAACCCACTAGCCCTTCAACCTCCCATACTGCTGCTTCACTGTGCTCCTGGTCAGACCCCCACCCCAATATCTGCAGATCTCTCACTCGTCCTAATCTTCCCTGAGCTGGAAAAATGACTTACTCTGATTTTTTTCTTGATTTTCCTAATCAAAATTCAGTTTGGTGCACTTTCTAGGTCATTGTGGAACAAATTTTAGAGGAGCTAAGTCCAAATTTCTACCTCTCATAATGCCAACTTCCCTTACATCTCCTAATTTCTTACCTTGGCTGCACAACCCTGGAATTTCATAGACTTCACTGCCATGCCTCAGGAAGCTCATCATTGAGAAAACACCACCCTTCAGCCTTGGTACTCCACCTCATTGCCACTTTAGGTCCCTCTGATTGGAGTGTGGTGCCATTTACTCTAAAATTTCTATTTAAAGACGGACCTGGGGGCAGCTACGTGGTGCATCGGCACTGGATTCAGGAGGACTTGAGTTCAAATCTGGTCTCAGACACTTGACACTTACTAGCAGTGTGACCCTGGGCAAGTGACTTAACCCTCATTGCTCTTAAAAAAAGAGGGACCTTGGCTCAGAATCTCTCCCCATTTCTCACCTAGCTGTATTACTTTAGTACTGACTTTTTCATTATGTTCCCAATTGTGTACCTTCACCAGGTTTTCTCCTCTCAATCCTACCTCCAGAAGCTTTTCAGCTTCCTTTTGATGCTGTTTCCCCTCATTAGATCATAGGCTTTTTAAGGTCGGAGACTGTATTTTTTTATGTATTTATATCTTTTCCCTCCTAACTCCCACCCCACCCCCTGCATTTAGCAGAGTGCCTACCTGGATGGATATCTATCAGATTACCAGAGTTGACAAAAATGGAAAATAACAAATGTTAGAGTGGTTGCAGGAAAATTGGCATATTAATATATTTTGGTAGGACAGTGCATTGGTGCAGCTATTTTGGAAAGCAATTTGGACTATGACCAAAGAATCATTAAATTATAAAAACACTTTGTCCCAGTAATACTATTTCTAGACCTATTCCTCACACAAGATCAAATAAAAAAGAAAGGATCCATGTAAGTATAAAAATATTTATAGCAATTGTAATGAAAACCTAGAAATCTAGAAACTGAGGGGTACTCATCTGTTGGATAATAGCTTATGCACATTAATGTAATTGTCATGGGGCGCAGAGCACCCCAGAATTTCTCTGGGGCACACCGAGGAATCTTCTCCTTGAGAAACTAAACCAGAGGACAGATAACGCCTAGAGGAACCAAATCAGACTGAGCTAGCTTGGGATTCCTACCCTTCATTCCGGTCTCCCTTATCCTGGGGAGATAAGTTTGGGTGTGGCTTCGGCCTTTGTGTCCTGAAGAGGGATCCGTAGCCACCCCTCACCCAATTCCTCTAGTCACTACTAGTGGGGGATGGTCCTCCACTCCTCACCCAATTCCCCCAGCTACCACCAGTGGGGGATGGTCCACCTTCATTAAAGGAACTTTTCACGGGCAGATGGTCCACCCCCATCAGTCCTCTATAAAAGTACCTTCCGGTCTCCTGTTCGACGAGATTTGGTACCTCTGAGCCATGTGCTTTATGCCAAATCTCCCCATGAAAAGTCTAAGGATTTCTTTCATGGTTTCCCTCCCCCCACCCTTCCCTTCCCTTGCTCCTAAATAAACTATCACCTTGTTCTAACTAAGTTTTGTGTGCAAGAGGGTGTAATTCTTTAAAGAGGAATTCCCAAGAACCCCAACTCCCACCAACCCGTACCCAATTTCCACTATATCATAATGATGAAATATATTATTTCAATGAAAACTGGAAAAACTTGCATGGACAAGTACACAGTGAAGTAGGTAGAATAAGAACAACTTATTCTATAGCAGGATCCCTGTAAAAAATAACTCCAAAAAACTTAAGAACTCTCATCAACACAATGACTATATAGGATTCTGGAGGACTGCAGAAGCATGTCCCCACTTTCTAACAATATGGTATGTGGGGGGGGGCGGAGCCAAGATGGCAGAGAGGAAGCAGCAAGCTGCCTGAGCTCTCCTTCTGTTCCCTCAAAACGAACATTAAATCAAGCCTCTGGACGGATTCTGAAACTACAGAACCTGCAAAGAGACAGAGAGACACAGTCCTCCAACCAGAGATAATTTAGAAGACTTCAGGAAAAGGTCGGTCTGACTCGGGCAAAAGGGAGGCCCAGCGTAGGGCAGCAACCCAGCGCCGAGGGGGTCGGGGCAAGTCAGCAGGAGCTGCGGGCCACAGCCAAACAACTGAGGCCCCTGGAACCTGGTTCAAAAATCTGGTGGCCAAGAAGGACAGTGGAAAAACCTACCTGCACTGGCTGAGAGGGCCATGAAAAGGTCAGGCAGGATCAGACGCTGCCGTCCGGCGCCTGGCTGGCCGAGCACAATCAGACAGGAAGTGCAGGGCAGGGGATCTCCACACACCATAAAGGCCTCAGAGTAAAAACCCGGTCACACAGCACCTATACCCCTGCACAAGAAGCCCAAAACAGGGTCCCTGGTGCCCCCAGAGCAGACCTCAACTTAAAAAATAAATAGATAAGTTGCAATAATGAGTAAGAAGCAAAAAAGAGCCCTCTCCATTGAGAGCTTCTGTATCAATAGGGAAGAAGCCAACACAAACTTAGATGAGGACAATAGCCTCAAATTGCCTACATCTGAAGCCTCACGAGGGAAGGTGAATTGGTCTCAAGAACAAAAAGCCTTCCTGGAAGAGCTCAAAAAGGATTTTAAAAATCAATTGCAAGAGGTAGAAGAAAAAATGGGGAGAGAAATGAAAGCAAAACAAGAAAGCTATGAAAAAAGAATCAGCAGCTTGGAAAAGGAAGCACATAATTTCACTGAAGAAAACAATATGGTATGTGGAATGGGATGCATGTTTTTTGAACATGATTAATTTGGGAATTTGTTTTTGTTTGATTTGTATATTTTTATAAGAGTTTTCTTTTTCTTTTCCTAATAATGGAATGGAAGGGAGAGAAAACTGATTTTTTTCAATATAAATAAATTAATTTAAAATAAAAAACAAGTGACCTTTTTACCAACTTCTCTAAATTTGCCCCATATTCCATTCTCTCCTGTCTTCTTTAGTATATAGCCACCACAAGCATTTTTCTCTCTGATTTTTCTATCTGTTTTTCCTGATTTTTTTTTGGATGAATACAAATGCAGTAAGGCCCCTGAGACTTAAAAAAAGAATTCTCACGTGATACAACTATCCCCTTCAATAATTATCTAGCACCTCTTTTCCTTTCATTAGCCAAATTCCTAGAAA
This sequence comes from Dromiciops gliroides, assembly GCF_019393635.1. NCBI lineage: Eukaryota > Metazoa > Chordata > Mammalia > Microbiotheria > Microbiotheriidae > Dromiciops > Dromiciops gliroides. Next base: position 256,127,333 of record NC_057863.1, on the reverse strand, counting down.
AAATTGTTTATGCTGTCTACATTTCTTCTATCCTTGCTCACTTCTCAACCATCTGTAATCTGTTTTGAAGCTTCATTGTTCAGCAGGGACTGTTCTCTTGAAAGTTAGGAATATTATCCCCAGAGCAAGAAATCCAGCTTTATGGTCTGTCATGAGCTCCAATCCCTTACAGCTTGGCCTTTCCACATTTTAAATTGGTATCTCAGAGCAGCTCAAATCTACCATGCCCAAAACAGAACTCTTTCTTATTCTACCCACCTATCTACTCCTCTAAACTTCTCATTTTTCTTTTGTGGAGGCAAAAAGAGACATGAATATCATCATCTTAAAACTATGTATAATTACATTAACCCCCTGGTAATTCTTTCCTTTTCCCTAGCTCCTATGCTATATAAACCACTGAGCTAAACAAAATTACTTTCTCTTTTCTTCTCTAACTCATTACACAATCATTAGGTAAGCTTCTGCTTCACCTCTAGTCAGCTACATACTTAGACTTTTAAAAAAATTTGTATATGTGTATTTATCTATCAATCTATCATCATCATCCTCTCTCTCTCTCTCTCTCTCTCTCTCTCTCTCTCTCTCTCTCTCTCTCTCTCTCTGCAGTTGTTTATATATAGATTTCACTAAGCTGAACGCTGACAGCATAGGAATGATCACTTCCTGCCATGTCTTGGAATAACAATAAAGCTTCTCTATTATCTAAATTAAATATGAACTGTGGCCCTTTTATCATAACAATTTATGGTGCATCAGGTAGGAAATGCAAAAACATGAACTGAGGATAAAATATGGATCTTGCCTGCCAAGACCATTGATAATCCTGTTTGTGTTTCTGACTTTGATTTTTGTTTCATACTGGTTGATTCCTAGGAGGAGTAGCTTTATAGGCTGAGAGAGACTCTCACCTTGGCAGAACTCCTTTTCATAGTCAGGGCTATGTTCTTATTACCAACATAACTATAGGCTGCACCTCTCATCAGAGTGCCTATCTTCCTGCACAGGGCAAAAATGCAATTGAAAGATGAATGTATGAAATTGACTGTTTCATCAAATTAATGCAAAAGCCTTTCTTTCTAATACTTCAGAGGAAGTTATACTTCAAGTCAAGCCCCAGCTATATCACTGGAAAAAAGGAAAACATTCTCTAAGCACTTTGAAATGGGTTCTAACTCTTCCTCCCAAGCAAGAGAAAACGCCAAACAAGCCTAATGTAGGACAGAGTGCTTTCCAGAACTCCTGGATGGGAAAAAAGGGAGAGTCTCTAAATATGGCATGAATTTCAACAAAGCTGTGTTTCTATGTGATTGTGTATGCTGGTAAAAGTGTTCTTCCATTGTTTACCTGTACCTAATCATGTATAATAAGCTTAGTTCAGTGAGAATAGGAGTTTTTAATTTAGCTGTAGTTAATTTTAAAAGGAATGAGAGTGTTCATGAAAAAGGAATTGAGGTCAATCATCAGCACTTACTTTTTTTTTCCTCCTCTCAGAACAAGCCATCCAAGACATGGCCAAAGCAAATAAATGAGAAAAAAATACCAGAGAATAAAAAGGGAAAATCTCTCCCACTTCTGAGATTTCTTGGTTAAAAGAAGTTAAACTGAGTAAAACTATGATGCAACAAATAAACTCACATAAACGTACCCCACAAACCAGGAATGATCTTTGGAAAATAAACTTGTAAAAAAACCCCAGAAAGCATTTATTTACTTTACATATGAAATCTCATGTTGATATAATTGTAGATTTTCACACCAGGCATGAAGAATTTTAGTATTTGTGGTTAGTCCCAGAAGGGGTAAAAATGCAACTATTTTTGTTATTTTTTTTATTGGCTCATTTTTCTTGCTCTCAAAATTACTAGAAGTTGGTTAATCTAATTCCTTAATTCTGTTTTCTAACTGATGCAACCCATTTTTTTTTTACTGAGCAATTATCTACCAGTCCTTCTTTGAACTAGCTTTAATGGGGAAAGGGGCATGTTTTCTATTTGAAAAAAAATGTTCACTTTATCATTTTAAAGATGTATCTAGGGGGCAGCTAGGTGGCACAGTGGATAAACCACCAGCCCTGGATTCAGGAGGACCTCAGTTCAAATCTGGCCTCAGACACTTGACACTTACTAGCTATGTGACCCTGGGCAAGTCACTTAACCCTCACTGCCCCACAAAAGAGATGTATCTATAAAAATATAAATTGCACATATGAAGAATCTATTCAAAGTGGATACAGATTGATCAAAAAATTGAAGTGGTAGCTTTATGATTGCACTGACAGTATCACCCTGACCTATTAACCCCATTGTTTTGTTTCTCACTTTTTAATGGTACAAATTTCTACCTGTTATGTAATATGCTAGGCATTATATTCCTTGAATAATGTGAAGTTATAAATTGGCTATTCTAAAAGCATTTCTGGTCTATTATCTTGGATCAGAGTTTAAGGGAATTTTTGACTGCATATCTATGGCTGATCTGTAACTTCTAACTCACATCAAGTCAACAAGCAATTTATTAAACACTTTCTATGTGTTAGACACTGTCCTAAGTGCTAGACATACAAGAAAAAAAAAGAAAAAGAGACTGCCAACCAGGAGCTTACATGTTAATGGGGGAGACAACAAATAAAAGGAATATGAATGGGTGGGGCACCTGTGTGGGAGAACGATGGTATAATTCAAAGAACAAAGGATGGCTAGTTCCCTTCCTCAAAATGGAGGTTCTGGAAAAAACTCACCACTGGAATAAGGGCCCTCAAGGGGAAGAGGCAGAGGATAGATGAGGCATATATGTATCTGTCCTTCCAGACTTAGACCTTCTATTCCTAGACTTAAGTTATTGTTATAACACCATTCCACTTCTCCCTCTTCAAATATATTCCTTTATTACAGAAGATGCCTCAAAAATCTTATGATAAATTTCAATGTTGCTATTGTCAACTTGAAAAAAAACCCTCAGGCCAACTAGGTGATCAGTAAATTGAAGCATTTATTCAGCATCAAGGAATTGGAATTCAGGATAACACACTGCCTTATTCAGATAAGGATGCCTGGGGAAGAGGGGAGAAAAGTGTCCTTATAAGCCATAGTTGTGGGAAACAGCAGGAGGGTGTATACTCCAGATACACTGAACAGCTGAACTGCAGGAAGGGGGCATTGATGACCTTGAGGAATTACAAGAATAAGGTTGCAGAACTGTCCTTGGAACTGTACTTGTTCAGGAACAGGGACAGTTAGAAACTGTTGGTTAGAGCAGGATAGGGGCCTAAAGTTTCCTCAGGGTTTGACATTTCCCCCTTCTGTTTAGGGTAGACAAGGATTCCACTCTAGACTAATGAGGTTTTAGGTTAGTTCCAGGTGCTGCTGAACCAGGACAGTGTTAGTAACATAAACCTCAGTATGAGAAGACACCTGTAGGCAATATTTGATTCCCCAAAAGAAGAGCAGGCACATACAAGAAGAGTGAGGAGTTCCTGAAAAGGGGGTGGATAACATTTCCAATGACAAAAGGGAACCAACTAAAAATACCCCACCAATCCTAGGATGGGAGAGCTCAGATTCAACTTTGCAATGGAAAGAAACCTCTGAGCCAAAAATGCCAAATGCCAGATCTTTTCATCAAGGGGTTATAGGTTGGGAGTGACTTTCCCCCAATATTCATTTAATCAGCACATTTCATCTTGAATATCAGATGTTCTACATAGTTATTTGCTCTGGGAGTATCTTTTCTGGGACATTTTGGAATAGGTGATCTCTTTCTCAGGGTAGCTCTGAAGGGGGACTCCTCTTCAGTAGGTTTGCATCTCTGGTGCCATTATCACTTGTAGATCCTTAGATGTTCTTACTACAGTCTTTTGCAAAACAGTTTTCAATACAATTTAGTACAACCTCATAAAATTTTACTTTTCCAATAACCAGTTCATATGGTGAAAACCATATGAACTCAACCTTGTGGGTCTAATAACATTGAACTTAGAACCTATACTTTACTTAAAACTTCAGAGAATTTCAGTTCTTAAATGCCCCCTGCAGTTTTTAGTTTTATCTAACTAAACTTTGTACATGACAATAAGCTAACAAGCTAAAGGAAGAATCTTAAGAAAGTATTTATGAGAAGTTGACTCAAAAAACAAGTCCTTCTGGTTAAAGATTTAATATTGACCAAAGTAGACATATAAGCTTAGGGCTGAGTACTTTTCTAAATTTACATTGACTCCATTATCATTTGGTTTCCTATGATGTAAGTTAGTAAACTTACATTGATACATTTAAGAAATTCAAATACCATTTGAAAAATCAAGAGCTAGATGTTTTAAAATACCATAGCAAGCAGATTTATTAAAACTTTTAAAATTACACATATTCATCTAATCTTGTTGCTTTCTTAAAATTTTACTCAATTTTTTCTTCACAATTATTTAGAAACCCAAATTTTTGAATTTATTCCAATTTTTTTTCCTTTTTGAACTCCAGTTAATTTCAATTCAATCCTCCTCCTTCACCAGGGGAGTAGAGACTAAAATGGATCTAATCCTCACATAAAACATAGGTAATAGAACACTTTTTATAAGAAGATAATTTCTAATACATTAATTAATTCACTTAAAAGTTGCAAATTTTAATTCAATTATAGCAAAAACATACAAATATACTAAGTAATTAGTTCCAAATTTCATACAAAGAATAGTGCATATCAAATGAGTTATCTGTAGTTAAAACATATTGGCACCACAGGCCATGCTCTACAAACAGATTTTAATTCCAGATTAAATAATAGACCTAAATAAATTGTATTTCCCTTTCAGGTAACACAAGATAGTATATGTTATTAATATTTTAGAATGTAATCTTCAGCCAATTTTTCCCTTCATTTTGAAAATTCACTGACACAGCCCTCCCCACCTATTTATAATAAATGAAACAACCTTCTTCTCTATCTTTATTTGATTATTTTTTCCTCTACCTTTAAAATAAATAAATCCGTCATTCCCTCCACATTCCTTGAATCTGGAAACAATTCAAGGATGTAAAGGGAAAGGAAGAATCTTTCAGAAAACTTATATAAGTTCACATTCAGGAAAAGACACACACACAAATTTGATAGCAAAGTGTTTTCCTTATAAATTCTATGCACACAATTCCATTCATGGATTGAGGAATACACAAACATAGGTACAGAAAAACACACAAATAAACCAGCAGTTGTGAGACAGTGGCCCTAATATTAAAAGTTACTTCTCGGGGGCAGCTAGATGGCGCAGTGGATAAGCCCCAGCCCTGGATTCAGGAGTACCTGAGTTCAAGTTCGGCCTCAGACACTTGACACTTACTAGCTGTGTGACCGTGGGCAAGTCACTTTACCCCCATTGCCTGCAAAAAAAAAAAAAATTATAAAAAAAAAAAAGTTACTTCTCCTTGCCTGCTTACCAGATGTCTTCAGAGGCTGTGCTGTCACACCCACCTTCCCCCCAGAGCCTAAAAAATTATTACCCTTTTCCCCCATGTAAGCAAGGGAGCTCTTCTTAAACAAAATTTTAATTCTTTACCCAAGGGAATTTTCACATACTACGTCACACTTAACACAATAGTACTCTAAACATACAAAGACAGACTGAAAGCTGCAGCTTTCTGGCTTCTTGTATATTCAGATCTAAAACTTCCTTTACCAGTCATTCCAAATAACCTTCATTTCACTGAGTTTTTCCTCCTCTATCTCTCACCTCCCAGCCCCTGTATATCCACTGCCAGAAAGGGATGAGGGAAAGGGAGAGAAAGAGAAACTTTTCCTATTCTTTTCCTCTATACCATCCTCTGTCTTCCCCAAAACTATTCCTAGTCACCTCTGTCTTTTATCTAAAAGTTGTTTTATTCTTTGTCCTATGGAAATAAGGTTGATAGCCATTTCAGTGTCTCCCATAATGGCACTGAAAGTTCTCATGTTTGCCTAAGGTATAAATCTTCCATTAAGCAACAAAAACAGCCAGTATATGGAATTTCTTCTCACAGAAGACTGTCAAGGCATAAGTCAGCATGAATTTTCCTAAAGGAAGACTAATTGAGATCCATATTTTTGTTTACCAAAGAAAGAATGCATTATATTGGGAAATCTTTGATGGAGGACTCCATCTTGTCTAGACATGATCTCAAATATAATATTTTATTATCCTGTGCTATTATTGTAGGTACGTGCAGTTGCAACCATATAACTGGTTGCTGTCTAGGAACGTGTACCTGTACCTGTACCTGGAGCTAAATCACCCTCGAATAAATCCTTAAAGAACTCAACCAAAGTGGGAGTTCAGAGATCTGAGAGGGGACTTACTGAAGGACAGTCCAGATCCTGGGCCTTGGATGGACACAGTGGGTCTGTATGGATACCATACTCATAGGGCTGAATTAAAAGTCTGTTCACAGCTAAGTAGGAAATGTAGATGTGGCTAGCTTGGGAGCTGCCTTTGAATGGAAACTTTGGGAGAGGCTTTTTGCTTTTTGATTCCTCACTCTCTTTCACCCTATCCTTTATCCAATCTCTTGCCAAGCCCTATTCTTTCTATTATTTCTTTATGTCTCAGATATGTTCCCGTGTGTCCTCTAATAGTACCACCACTTTGGTTTAGGCCCACATCACCTCATGTTTAGTTTATTGCAATAGCCTGCTGGTTGTTGTTCCTATTCCAAATTCTTCTCCACTCTGCTATCAAATTGATCTCCCTAAAACTAAAATTCGACTATGTCAACCTCCACTCCATTTGATCAATTCCAATAGCTCCTTATTGCCTCCAAATTCAAATATAAAAATCCTGTTTGACCTTTTTAAGTCTCCATAACCTGACCCCTTCCTACCTTACTTCCTACCTCTTACTCTGTTATCCAATGAAACTGGCTTCCTTGTTATTAATTGCAGAAGACATTTCATCCCCTGACTCTTGAATATTTTCATTGGGTGTCATCTGTACCTAGAACAATCTCCCTCCTTAGCTTTGTCTCCTGGATTCTTTGGCTTCTGTCAAGTGTCAGCCAAAGTCCCACTTTTAGCAAAAAGCCTTTCCCAATCCTCCTTAATCTTTATCTTGTTTGTACATAGGTGTTAGCATTTTGTCTCTGCAATTTAACCTGTGAGCACCTTGAGAGCAGGGATTTTTTATTTGCCTTTCTTTGAAATCTCCAGTATTTAGCACAATGGATAGCATGTGATAGGTACTTAATTGACATTTATTGATTTGACTTGATGTACAAAAAAAAGGTAACTATAAGACACACACATATAATGGGACATGGGAGATCACTGGAGGGCTTTATGTTTATCTGCTGAGCATAAGAGGACATATAATTTCCTCATTCTTAAGGTATTGAAAGTCAAAGAAGGCTATGAGAAACTTGGTTAGCTGGTGCTACTACCTTCTCCCTGACCCCAGTGACCTTGAAGGAAAGAGTGATGAGATAAAAGGGAATACAGTACCTAGACTGTGGCATAATTATTCCAACAGCCACACTAGTTATATATAAACTTTTTCTTACTTTCACCTTTGAGTTTTCCTGGGAGAACACTGAACTCTATTGACAGCCTTTGTTCTTCAAGAATCTGGCTGATTTGTTTGCTTGTTTTTGCCACTTTTTGTAAAAGAAATAAATTTCTCCAATCTAATGTTTCTGTTTAATGTCTGATAGCTTGTTTGTGTGTGTGTGTGTGTGTGTGTGTGTGTGTGTGTGTGTGTGTCCTATGGGGTTAAATGCAGTGGATAGAGGTAGGCAAGTGTGCAGCAGATCTGTGGAGAGAGATTAGATGTGGTTGAAGCTGAGCAGTATTTGCTGGCAAAAATATGGAGCCTGGCTAATCAGTAGATAGAAAGATGTATTTTATGTGCATATTTTGTAATTCTCCAAGAGCAAAGAAAAAGATCCTATGAATCAGAACCAAGGAAATCAAGGCACTACGAGAGCCTAAAACAATACATGTTGAGGAAGCAAAGAGAGAGCCAAAGTCCCTTCTTTCCCAAGTCCCAGGAACCTTCTGTCCTTTTCTTCACCCCAGGAAAGTTTAGTGAAATACTTCCCCTGAAGGAGAATCCAAGGGGAAGAACTAGGAAAAAAGTGTAGCATGGTTGCTTCTGGCCATAATCCAGGATTGTTAGATTTTACCTTCCTCAGAGGAGTGAATTGTGGGGTTATTAGGGATTAAGGAGTCTTTCACTGCCATTGACCCAATCCCCTAGTGGCTGCTCCACCCATTTTTAGGCACCCAGTAACTAGCATCTCAATTCCATTTAACATCAACATAGGGTTGATTTTTGCAAAGGGATATTTACTTCAAAGATATAGCAAGGATGACCATACAAACACTTCCTCTGAATATCTTGTGACCTAATCCCTCCTACACCACCCTGTCCCTGGTTGGAGTCATTAAGTTCTCAGTGTGGTTCAGTTACTACATAATATTGGTATCAACAAGTTCTAGTCCAAAACTGGCAGTGTTGGCCTTTGTTGGAGATACTCAAGGACCACATTTGTATTTGGGATTCTTCTGCATAGAGATGGCCAGACAAATAAATTTTTACAATTCTTTGTCATGTGCAATATCTTAGGCTAAGAAACCATCACTCTTGTGCTTTCTGCTGTGGTACAGAAATTCATATTCTATTCTCAGATATCATATTTTAGCCAGTTGTTTATATATCACATACACAAATGTATACAAAACGGTCATTAGCCATGAAGTAGCTATATGAAGAATTTCTTGATTGTTTTGTATACAACAGGTATTTAATATGCAGTTGTGAATTATTTAAGTTGTCAAGTCAACTATCATTTACTAAATGTTTACTATGCTAAGCAAAAAGTCTTCATAGCTTAGTTTTTAATGGAGGAGATATAAAAAATTAGATATGTAGGTAATATATACAGAAGAGATGAAGATGAGACTGGAATGGAAGTCGTTTGGCTTAGAAAGAGCCAGGATATGACACTGTGACACCATTTAAGATAAAGCTAAAGCTCATCTTCTACATATACATGCACATATATAAATACAGATACACAGATACATATGTACATACATACATATATACATATACATACACACACACACACACACACACACACACACACACACACACATATATATATATGTTTTGTCTTTGGCCAAAGACCTGCTGGATGCCCCCAGCTTCACTACAGAGATGTATGCAAGTGAGACTTGAGGGCTCTGGGAATAGATACCAGCAGCTGGGAGGAGATGGCCAAGGACCACGCCCGATGGAGTTCAGTTCTCAGGAGCAGCTTGAGTGCAGCTGAGATGGGCCTCCAAGCCCTGGGAGGAAGAAAAACAAATGAGATGCAGGAACTGAGGGGCAACAGAGAGCGCAGTTTTCTGTTGTCCTCCTTGCGGCAGGAGCTGCGGCTCCCATATCAGACTGCACAGCCATACTGTGGCCTGTGGCTCTTCAAGGCACTGATTCATTGTCATCCACGAGTGGCGGAAGCCTACTATATGTTTTGTGTATTATAGATAGATATAGGGATAGGTATAAATATAGATATATCTCCTTTTAATGACTTTCTTGTTTTGGTGGCATTATTTTCTTGGTTCTTCTTTGACCTATTTAACTGTTCCTCCTTAGATTCCTTTTATGAATCTCCATTTTTAATCCAATCTTTAATTATGGGTGTAAATGAAGACTTTTGGGGGGGGGCTCGTCTCTCTCTACATTCTTTCTAAGTGAACTCATCACCTCCCAAGGGTTTAATAATCATGATTGCAAGATCTATATAACCAGCTCTTTTCAGTTCCAGTGCCAGATCACCAGCTGCCTGTTGGACATGTTGAATTAGATATCTAGTAGGCATCTCAAATTCAACACAAAGGGAACATGATACAATAGATAAACTGCTAGACTTGAAGTCAGGAAAACCTGGGCTCAATTTTCACCTGAAATAGTTACTAGGTTTGACCCTGAGCAAGTCACTTAACCTCTCTGTTACTCAGTTTCCACATCTATAAAATGAAGATGTTGGACTAAATGCCCTATCAGGTCCTTTTCAGCTCTAAATCTATGATTCTATGATCCTGAATCCAAAATTAAACTCATTATCTACAATTATACAAGTTAATAGTTTATTTTTTGAGAGAAATCAAGGGAATGTTTTATGCAAAAATAGGCATGATAAAAGACAAGAATGACAGGGACTTAACAGAAGTGGAAGAGATTAAAAAGAGGTGGCAAGAATATACAAAAGAACCATAAAAGAAAGATCTTAACATCACTGATAACCACTATTGTATGGTTACTGATCTAGAGCCAGGCATCCTGGAGAATGAAGTCAAGTGGGCCTTAGGAAACATTGCTAACAATAAGGCTAGTTGAGGTGATGAAATTCCAGCTGAGTTATTTAAAACCCTAAAAAATGATGTTGTTAATGTGTTGTACTCAATATTACACCAAATCTGTAAAACATAACAGTGGCAATGAGATTGGAAAAGATCAATCTATGTAAATGTCAAGGAATATAAAAATTACTGAATGGTTGTATTCATTTCTCATGCCAGCAAGATTATGCTTAAGATTCTGCAAGCTTGGCTTCAGGAATATGTGAACCAAGAATTAGCAGGCTAGCAGGCTGGTTTTTGAAGAGTCAGAGTCAGAACTAGAGACAAAATTGCCAACATTCATTGGATTTTGGAGAAAGCAAGGGAGTTCCAGAAAAAAAATCTACTCTTGCATCATTGACTATACTAAAGCTTTTGCCTGTGTGTATCACAACAAAATGTGTCAAGTCTCAAAGAGATGGGAACACTAGATCATCTTACTCGTCTCCCGAGGAACCTGTATGTATATCAAAAAGCAACAATTAGAACCAAACATGGAACAAATGATTTATTTAAGATTGGAAAAGGAGTATGACAAATCTGTATATTGTTACCATATATATATATTTGGTGAGGCAATTGGGGTTAAGTGACTTGCCCAGGGTCACACAGCTAGTAAGTGTCAAGTGTCTGAAGTCAGATTTGAACTCAGGTCCTCCTGAATCCAGGGCCAGTGCTCTATCCACTGCACCACCTAGCTGCCCTTTGTCACCTTATATATTAAACTCTATGCAGAGAACGTAATTCAAAATGCCAGGCTGGATGAATCAAAAGCAGGAATTAAGGTTACCAAGAGAAATATCAAAAATCAAAGATGTTTAGATGATTCTACTCTGATGGCAGAAAGTTAAGAATAATTAAGAAGCCTCTTAATGAAGGTGAAACAGGGGAGTATAAAAGCTGGCTTGAAATTTAACATAAAAAACCCCCAAACAAACCACAAATTAAGGTCTTAGCAAATGGTCTCATTATTTCCTGGTAAATCAAGGGAGAAAAAATGGAAACAATGCCAGATTTTATATTCTTGGGCTCAAAGATCATTGTAGATGGTGATGGCAGACATGGAATTAAAAGATGATTGCTCCTTGGAAAGAAAGCTATGGCTATTCTGGATGGCATACTAAAAAACAGAGACAATACTTTGCCCACAAAAGTCCATATAGTCAAAAATGGTTTTTCCAGTAACAATGTATGGCTCTGAGAGTTGTACTACAAGGAAAGTTGAACACTGCAGAATTGACCCCTTTGAAGTGTGGTGTTAAAGAAAACCTTTGAGAGTCCCTTGGATAGCAAGGAGGTAAAATCAGTCAATATTTAAAGACATTAATATAAGCTATTCAATGGAAAGTCAAATACTGAAGCTAAGGCAAATACATTGGCCATGTATTTACTTATATATTGGAGGTTGGTTGTATTTTGATACTGAAGAGGACCAAAATGACATCACTAGGTTGGAATAACTGTGTCCAACTGTGGCTGATCAGACCAATATAAGCATGGAATGTTCTACCACAAGTTGGGCAAAGATAGTCTACATAAACATTTTGAGTGGAAACATCTCCAAATTTGTGCATCTCATGTTTCTTTTGAGCTACTGCAGTTCTACACCACTCATAAAATGCAGTACCTTCTTTGATGTAGGCATACCATGATGGGTGATGCTTTGTCAGTATTTCTCATGTCACACAATCAATATCAAAGTTTTTCAGAGAGACCTTGTGAGTGTCTTTGTATTGCTTTGTCTGACCTCTGTGTGAGTTCATGCTTTGTGTGAGTTCTTTGTAAAACAGTCTTTTAGGCAAATGTAAATGTTGCATTCAAACAATGTGGCCAGCCCATCAAAGTTGCACTCGGCAGTAGAGTTTGGATGCTTGGCAATTTAGCTTGAGAAAGGACCTCAGTATCCACATCTTTCCAGGCAATCTTTAAAATTTTTCTAATATAATTCAAATGGGAGTAATTTGGTTTCCTGGCATGTCACTGGCATACTGTCCAGGTTTCACAGGCATAAAACAATGAGGTCAACACAACAGCTCTGTAGACCTTCAGTTTGGTAGGCATTCTACTACTACATCTCTCCCACACTTTCCTTCAGAAGCTTCCAAACCCTGAACTAGATCTGGCAATACATGTGTCAATATCATTGTCAATCTGTACATCCTTGGAAAGTATACTGCCAAATTAAGTGAACTTATCCACAGCATTCAATATTTCTTCATTTGCTATAAATGATGGTTTTATTTATGGATGGTGTGTTGTTAACCAGTAGAAAATTTCTGGTTTCTTGATGTTGTTTGTTAGACAAAAATTAGCATGAGCAACATAGAATGGATCCATACTTTGTTACATCTTGGCCTCAGAGGCTGCATTAAGTGCATACTCATCTGTAAACAAAAAATAATGTACCAACTCTTACTACACTTTAGCCTATTGTGTCATGTTCCCTTTGTGTTGAATTTGAGATGCCTACTAGATATCTAATTCAACATGTCCAACAGGCAGTTGTAGGCTTTTCAAATTAAATAATTTACCATGAGTGCAGTAGTTGATTTTGATGCCATTTTCATCTTTGTTGAACACATCCGACAACGTTACTGAAAACATCTTGCTAAAATTCATGGGAGGAGGGCAGAGCCAAGATAGTGGAGGAAAGTCAGTGACTTCCCTCAGCTCTCCCCAAACACTTCCAAACACCTTTGGATAATGTCATAAGACAATTTCAAGAGAATCAAAACCCACAAAAGGACAGGTTGAAATAGTTTTCCAGCTAAAGACAACTTAGGTTGGCAGGAAAGGTCTGTTGTACTGGGGTGAGAGTGGGGCCCAGTCCAGCATAGGCCATGCCTACCAGCATATAACAGGTTCCAGCAAACCAGAAACAGGCCTTGGGAACCACTGAATCAGTGGTAGCAGCAGCTGCTTCTGGAATTCTAAGCCTACAGATGGTAAGGGGTTTGAACAATTGTGCAGGAGGAGATTACGGGGTGCTAGCACTGAGGCAGAACTCTGTTACTTTGCCCATACTCAGATCCAGGTTACAATCCTGGGAGGTAGTTGGGGGAAGAGGGGGAGCATTACCACACCAGACCTTATAGCCACAGTAGAGTGGGACCCTTGTCTCAGTTGCAGGCCAGAAAAGAGGGCTTGTGGTCTCTCACAGACCAGAGCACAGGCTAGTGGAGTAGTAAACACATCTCCTTAGATCACACCACCTTGGAAGAACTGAAAACTTACAGGTCCTTAGAATTATCTCTGAAAACATCTGCACAAAAATCCTGAAGCTTGGGACAATATGTCCTCCCCGCTGGAATCAGAGCCCTACTTTAAGAAAGTTAAAATTCAAGAAATAGGCTGGGAAAGAGATCATAAAAAAGGGAAGAGGACCCACAGGTACAAAAATATTTATAGAAGGTCTCTTTGTTGTGGTAAAAAATTGGAAATTGAGGGGATGCCCATCAATTGGGGAATGGCTGAACAAGTTGTAGTATATGAATATCGTACTATAAGAAATGATGAACAGGCAGATTTCAGAAAAACCTGGAAAGACTTAAGTGGACTGATGCTGAATGAAGTGATCAGAACCAGGAGAATACTGTACACAATAACAGCAACATTGTGTGATGATCAGCTATAATAGAATTAGATCTTCTCAGCAATATAATGATCCAAGACAATTCCAAAGGAAAATGTTCTCTACGTCCAGAAAAATACTGTGGAATCTGAATGAAGACTGAACCATACTAATTTTATTTATTTATTTTTCTTTCTTGAGGTTTTTCCCTTTTGTTCTGATTCTTCTTTCACAACATGAGTATTGTGGAAATATGTTTAATATGATTATACATGTATAACCTACATCAGATTGCTATCTTGGGGAGGGCAGAGAATGGAAGGAGGGAGAAAAATTTGGAACTCAAAATCTTGTAAAAACAATTGTTGAAAACTAGCTTTACATGTAACAAGGAAAAAATAAAAATATTTTTAACCTTAAAAAAAGAAAAGAAAAGAAATAGGCTAGGGAAATGAACAAACAACAGAAAAATTCTTATCATAGAAGGTTACTATGGTGAAAAGGAAGATCAAAACACACCCTCAGAAGCAGATAGCAAAGTCAAAACTTTTATATACAAAGCCTCCAAGAAAAATATGGATTAGTCTCAGGCCATGGAGGGGCTCAAAAAGGACTCTGAAAATAAAGTAAGAGAGGTAGAGGAAATAATGGAAGAGAAATGAGAGTGATGTAAGAAAATCAAGAAAAAAAGTCAACTTGGTAAAGGAGACACGAAAAAATACTGAAGAAGATAACACCTTAAAAACATACTAGGCCAAATGGTAAAAGAGGTACAAAAGCCAATGAGAAAAAGAATGCCTTGAAAAGTCAAATCGGCCAAATGGAAAAGGAAGTACAAAATCTCACTAAAGAAAATAACTCCTTAAAAATGAGAATTGAGCAAACAGAAGCTAATGACTTTATGAGAAATCAAGAAACAATAACACAAACCCAAAAGAATGAAAAAATAGAAGTCAATGTGAAATATCCTATTAGAAAAACAACTGGGGGTAGAGCCAAGATGATGGAGGAAAGGCTGTGACTGTCCCACACTCCTGACAAATCCATCCACATACCTCCAAAAATAATGCCATAAGATAACTCCTGGAGCAGCAAAACCCACAGAGTAAGATTATTTTCCAGCCAATGATGACTTAATTAGGTGACTGGGATCATCTATTTAGGGTAAGAGAGGTACTCAGTGCATGGCCCAGATCCAGCCCCAGGCAGGCCATGCCTCCAGAGCCTCAGAAGTATAAAAAAGATAAACAGGAAAAAGAAATTATGAGGGATATTAAAAGGTTAAACTGTTTGCATTCCTACATGGGAAGATAATATTTCTAACTCATAAGAACTTTCTCAGTATTAAGGCAGCTGAAAGAAATATATTTAGACAGAGGGCACAGGTCTGAATTGAATATGAAGGGATGATATCTGTAAAACATTTATTTTTTGTTTATCCTTGCTTTTTGTGGGGCAGGCCGGATGAATTGGCTTATGTCTGGGGCCAAATTTGGGCTCAGGGCCTCCTGGGTCCAGGGCTGGTGTTTGTCCACTGTATCACCTAGCTGACCCATGATGACATCTTTAAAATAAATTTAACGTGTAAGAGGAATTCACTGAAAGAAAGGGAAAGGGAGAGGTGGAAGGTGATAAAGTCGCTCACATAAAAGAAACAAGAAAAAGCTTATAGAGTGGAGGGGAAGATGGGGAAGGAACAGGAGAGTGAGTGAGCCTTACTCTCATCAAAATTGACTCACAGATGGAATAACATACACACTCAAATGGGTATAGTAATATATATTTTCCCTGAGGGAAAGTGGAAGGGGAAGGGGATAAGGGGGGAAGAGGCAAAGGAGGGAAGGGCAGAATGAGGGAGGGGGCAGTAAAAAGCAAAACACTTTTGAGGAAGGATAGGGTGAAAGAAGATAGAAAATAGACTAAATATCAAGGGGAGGGAATAGGATGGATTCAATGAAAAAGAAACCTTTCAGGCATTTTTGATGAAAAGATGAGAGCTGAGTAGAAAATTTCACTTTTGAATACAAGACTTAAGAGCAACATAAAAAGAAAATGATGAGCAGGATGCTCTTAGAACAACTTGAAAAGATTTACATGAGCTGATACAAATAAAATGTACTGTCTACAAAGTAACAACAATGTTGTAGGATGATCAGCTGTAAATGACTTGGCTATTTTCTGCAATATAATGATCCAAGGCAGCTCTGAAGGATTTATGATGAAAAATTCTATACATCCTCAGAGAAAGAACTAATGGTGTTTGAATACAGACTGAAGCATAGTTTAAAATTTTTTTCCTTGAGTTTTTTTACTGTTTTCTTTCACAACATGATTAATATGGAAATGTTTTGCATAACCACACATGAATAATGTACTGAATTGATTGCCTTCTCAAAGGGGGGAGGTTGAGGGAGGAAGGGAGAGAATTTGAAACAGAGTTTTAACAATTAATGTTAAAAATTGTTTTTGCACGTAATTGTGGAAAAATAAAATGCTAAATTAAAAAAATAAAAAGAATGTGAGCACACACATAGCCCTGCTCCACTCTGCTAGTGACTGGAAAAGCTCAAGAGCATCATCCATTATCCAGAATCCAGGCAAGCACACCATTATGGAACTGATGTACAATATTGATGAACTTATCTGGGAATCAAATTTTTGACATAATTTTCAACAAGCCCTCATAACTGATAGTATCAAAGGTCTTGGTGAGATCAATAAACATTGCATATAGACCTGTGTTCTCCTCCTGGCATTTCTTCTGTAGTTGTTGGGTAGCAAGCACCATTATCAACTGTACCTTTGCCCTTTCTGAAGCCACATTGGCTATCAGGTAGAGGACTATCTTTTAGGTGAAGGATTAGCCTATTAAGCAGAACTCTGGAAAGAATCTTGCTGACAGTGACTAATAGAAAGACTCCTCCTATGATTTTCTCAGGACAATCTATTTCCTTTATCTTTATATAGATGAATAATTGAGCTATCCTTGGGAAAAACCTCCTCCTGTTATATAGCTAAGAAAATTTCAGTTAGCTTTTGTATAAACAGTGGACCCCTTGCCTTCTAAATCTCAACTGGAATAGAATCAGCACCAAGCACTTTGCCACATCAGAGGTACATAATGGCTTTCAAAACTTCTTAAGTTGGAAGTTCAACTAGAGAGGGATTGACTTCAACCTGAGATATCTATATCTATATCTAGATATAGATATAGACACACACACACACACACACACACACACACACACACACATATATATATATATATATATATATATATATATATGGTCAATGGCTTCAGCATTGATTGATGAAAATCTGTTGAGAACACTATGAAAGTGTTCGGCCTATCTCTCCAGGATCATATCCTTGTCACCAATCAATATGGCTCCATCAATACTGAGTAATTGAGATGTGCTATAGGTCTTTGGCCCATAAGTAGTCTTTAGGACATAATAAAAGCACTTTGGATGGATACTAACAGTATAAAACTGAATTTCATCTTTCTTCTTACTGAACCAAGCCCTGCTTCTCTCTAAGCTTTCTTTGCACTTTACTTTTGATAGAGTTTAATGCTTCCCTCTTAGAGACAGATGAACGAACCTGCTAATCCAGCTGTGGAATTCTTTTTTTCCCCATTTAGCAGCTTCTGATTTTCCCCATCATTTTCATCAAACCAATCTTGATATTTTCAAGTGTTCTGACCCAGTAAATGAATTTAAATTAAGTTAATTTATTAATCTAATTAATTAAATTAAATTAAGTGTTCTGACCCAGCAAATGCAGTGCATTTGTACACCAAATCTCTAAAAGCTGCCTATTTTTTTCTGTTCCACTGTTGCCAACCATGTATTAGCTCAGCTTTCCCTCCAAGTCAGCAACAAACTGTTCCAGCTCAGAGAAGTCTCTAATATGTTGACCTTAAGCCTTCTGATAGTCATTTTGCTTTGGGGCTGCTGCTTTTGTTGAATGCAAATATTTAGCTTGGAGAAAATGTGTATATGATCAGTCCAGCACTCTGTACCACACTTTGCTGTCTTTACTTATATCCTGTCTGTCTCTTCTCCTTACAATGACATAGTCTATTAAAAGCTAATTTTTAAAAGAAAATAATGCTGATGTTTGCTGCAAGGGTGAAGTTTCATTTTGTTCAGGTAAATGGAAGACACTGTTGGAGATAAAAAGGTTATGAGGTACATAAGTCTTCAGTAATAAGTGACCATTCCTGTTGCTGTTTCCCACTCCTTTCTATGGACTCCCTGCCATGTCTGGTAGTCTGTGCCTACTCTTGCATTAAGGTAATTAAGAATTACAACTTTTTCCTCTTTTGACACGTTGATGATGAGAGTTTCCAGGTCTCCATAAAATTTTTCTTTGACCTCATCAGAATTCATTATGATAGGAGCATACACATTAATGATGGTGGAGTGGAGCTTTCCTGCAAGTGGCAGTTGCATCATCATAAACCTGTCATTTATGCCTTTCAGTAAGCATCCAAGTTTCTTGACTGGATTAGTTTTGATTGCAAAACTTATGCCAGCTTCAAGGCATTCCCTTTCACTATGGCCACTAGAAAAATGTGTATCCAGCTCTGATTTAGGTAGGCCTTATTTCACTCAGGGCTGCTAATTAGATGTGATACCTGCTGAACTGTCTTACAACAAGAACTGTCCATCTTTCAGGTCTACTAGGTTTTGTGTTGCCCCTAAGTGTGAACACTTAGTCTGGTATTATTATGGTGAGCCCCAGGAGTGGGGAGGGGGAGAACACCAACATGCCTGGGGGGCGAATCATTTCAAGTTGGAAAAAAAAACACATCAAAGCTTCTATGCTTGATAAGAAGTATGTTTGAGTATGTGAGTAGCTACTGTATTTCTAGTGTGGGTGAAATAAAGAGATCACATCTCAAAAACAAAAACAAAATAATAGAAAGTAGATCAATGAAACAGAATAAACAAAAATAAATCAGAAATAATCAAACTTACTAATCATCATATAATTGGAGGGTATTAAAGAAAGATGGACACACTATAATAGTGTTTCTAGAGTTATTGATTGGTCAATTATTCAAAAATAATTTGGAGTTATGCAAATAAGATGACTAAAATGTACATATTCTTTTATTCAAAGATTCTACTGCTAGGCATATATACCAAAGAGGTTAATGATTTGCCTTAAGGCAAAGCAGCAAAATATTTATAGCAGAATTTTGATCATGTTGTAGTAGCAAAGAACTGAAAACAAAGTGGAGGCTCATTAATTGGGGAATGGCATGACAGGTTGTAGT
Organism: Dromiciops gliroides; assembly: GCF_019393635.1. NCBI lineage: Eukaryota > Metazoa > Chordata > Mammalia > Microbiotheria > Microbiotheriidae > Dromiciops > Dromiciops gliroides. Next base: position 256,108,110 of record NC_057863.1, on the reverse strand, counting down.
ACTTGAAGTTAATGGGATATTTTAATAAATTATGGATATCATGAATATAGAGAAAGCATATTAACTGACAAATTAAACTAATCATAAGTGGGAAGACTACATTTATATGTTTAATGTCTACAACATAAATAAAAAGACCATCAAATATAAAATAATCAAAACTGAATGGTGCAAACTTATAAAACCCAAACTTGGTTCTAAAGAAGAGATATGAGAAGATACCTCCCATCCTTTAATTTTTTTTTAGAGGTGGAAGATTATGTATATGGAACACTATAATGACAGACATTTTTGATGTATTGTTAATTTTTTGGCTCTTTTTTGGTTTTTGTTTTAGAGATGGCTCTTTGGGAGAGGGAAGGATACATTGTAAAATGCAATTTACATAAAAATGAAAAATATCTATAAAATGTATTTTAAAAAACTATATAAGTAGGAAAATATCTAGAAGATGCCCTCTAGAAGGCTTAGATCACCTGCCACAGAGTTCATGGGAGGACATACACAAGAATAACACATGATGCAAAGCTATGGATGGATTGCAATTTTCTAAAATGTCTGCAATGTAGCTTCTGACTTTGTCATTTATAAAGCACCTGAAACTCAGATTGCCCAAAACAAAACTCATTATCTTTTACCTCAAACCAAGTCCTTTTCTGAACTTTTCTCTTTTTGTTGAAGGTACTCCCATCCTTTCAGTTATCTCTAGGATCACAACTTCATCCTCATTCTTCACTCTCATTTTCACTCACCCCATATCTTATCATTTCTATTTCCACAATATCTTTCATATATATCACCTTCCCTCCACTTTACACAGTTAACACCTTAGTTCAGTGCCTTAACACCTTTCCATTGGTCTATTGCAATAGACTCCTAATTGGTGTCCCTGCCTCATCTTTTCCCATTTCAATCAATCAACTACCAAGCTGCCAACACAATTACCTGAAGTGCAGTAAGATGTCACCCCACTCACATACTCAGAAAACTCTCATGGTTCCTTACTACCTCAAGAATCAACTAAAATCCCTTTGACATTTAATTTTTTCCACATTTGGCTCCTTCTTTTATTTCCAGTGTTTTTACATTTTATTCCCCTCCAAATGTTCCATGGTCTAGGTATATTCCCCTACATGTTATTCCTGACATACGATGTGTCATCTACGCTCCCTTGGCACCGGCTATTCTCCATACCTGGAATGCTTTCTCTTCCCACATTTTCTCATCAGAATACTTGATTCCTTCAAGATTCAGCTCAAAAAACAAACAAACGAACAAACAACCTCCTATAGTATGCTTATATCAGGATTCTAAGATTCTAGTGCCTTCCCTTCTGTCTCCTCTATATATCTTATACATTCTTATTTATATACATATCATCTTTACCCTTTAGAATATAAGCTCCTTAAGGGCAGAGCTTTTTTTGTCTTTATTATTTACATTGATGTACAGTTACATTAATGCACAGTGCCTGGAGAAAGTGCTTAATAAATGGTTCTTGACATACTGAATGATCTATTGAAGAGTGTTGCACTCCTATGAGATTACAGGCAATCCTAGTTTTATAGTACTAATTATCACATTTTTTTTTCAGGAAAAATAAGTGCATTTTCTTATAGCTGAACATGGAGCAATTTTTTTTCTAGAACTTTAGCCTATTCTCAAAGTAATTATTATTTCAATATCAATGCTCTAATGTCCAAAATAATTCATTTTAGTACATAATGTTTTAAGACCTGTAGTCTTTAGGTAATAACTACAAGTTTGCAGTCATTATAGAAAGAACAACACAACCTTCAAAGAATCAAAATTGTGAATAAATTAAAGAGCAGTGGAAGATGATTAATAGAAAACTACAGTGGAGGATGGGAGTGGCTTGGAGCAGTTGGCAATAGCACTGGAGAGAGAGAGAGAGAGAGAGAGAGAGAGAGAGAGAGAGAGAGAGAGAGAGAGAGAGAGAGAGAGAAAGGAGATTAAAATACACAGAATGGAATAGAAGGAAGTCTAAAGGAAAGTATGGAAAGATGGGAAAATTTTGAAAATAATATGCTGAATTTACTACATATTTGAAAAATAAAGCAAGCTATAAGTAATAGAGTTTAGCTTTTCACATCACCTTTTCTACTTTTTATATAGAAATGCTCCCTTCTTTATTGTTAATTATGTTCAGACATTTAAAAAAATGTAAGTAGATCAGTTTATTACCAATGTTGATTTTATATATATTTATATATGTGTGTATACATGATATGTATATATGTGTGTATATATAATATGTATATACATATGTATCTATGTATTTATCATCTATCTATCTATCATCTATCTAATTTAGAGGAACTTACAACATTTTGGATAGATTTTCTATGAAGAATATATCAGAGTGGTGGAGTGAGGATGGCAGACTAAGAATATTTTTGCCTGGCTCCTTCACAACAACCTAGAAAATTTTCCAGATTGAATACCAATCAAAAAAGTCAAGAAAAAGTCAAAGAGTAATTTTTCCAGCCTAGCACAGCTTAGTAAGACAGACAGAGAGGTATGCAGATAATTGCGATGTGGGCTGACTAGTAATGTAGCATTGTCATAGTGGCAAAAGCAGTGGGACAGGAACAAGCACAGAAAGAGAACCCAGGGGATTTTCAGGTCATGTGGGCTTCAAGATGGAGACCCATGACCTCCCAAACATCTACACAATACCATTTATGTGCCAAAGATAGAGCAACTTCAGCAATCTTCATGGTCTTGACATTCAGAATCTAAAAGGCTAAAAAACCCAAACAAACATGAACTGAAACTCACTCAGCACCCTTATCTCACTTCCTACTGTACCAGAATCTGGTTACCCTAGAAGATGCAAAAATAAGACATAGGTTTACAATAAAATGTACCCTTACACTTTGGTACCCCCTCCATATTTACAGTGCCATGGAGTCCTTGACTCCAGACTAAGGAAATTTTCTTAGACTTCAGAGACCTATTGGCCATAGCCCTCTAAGAGCCAAAGGATGCCAGGGGCTGTAACCCCATAGCCCAAAGAAAAAAAGATCTGAACTTCCAGTGATGAGGCAAAACAGCACTTCATAGCTCTCAACTATAAATGTCAGGGCCAACAACCCTGTAGCCCTAGGACTACAAAGCTCTGAACTGCTGGCACTGTGGTCAGCAAACTCCTACCATAAGCAGAGATTGGAGCCAGGTCAACAACTGTGTAACACAAGCAAGAACCATTATTGGGGCAGACAACCCTGGGGAAGAAAGCACTGCAAAGCATCAAAATGCCAATGCAACACCAAAGACCTAAGGAATAAAGGGAGAAGGACAGAACAGCAGGACAGGATGCCATGTATGTGTGTGGGGGAGAAGTGCAATACTGCACCAAGCCTGGGGGAAGAGCACAGCATAAATCTGGGGCTAGTTCTGGCTCCCCAAAAGTCAATTGTGGCAGAGAACTAGGCTGGTGAACTTGAATAATGAATTACTCAGCACAGGAAGAGACTGAGATGCTTTGAGATCCAACTCCCAAGGAAACCTCAATCAGAGGAGAAAGAATGAGAAAATGAGTGATAGGGAAACTAAGGTTGTGGGGAGAGGGAAAGATGGAAATAACCAAAGATTTCAGGAATAAGGAAACTGAAACACCTTGAACAAAACAGATGACTCAAAGGAAAAACAGTAACAACAGAAGAAAAGATGACCTCTAGATCTAGTAAACAAATTCAAGCATTTATGAATAAATGGTGACAAATAAAAGAAAATGATCAAATACTTCATAAGACAGAGGACCTTGTGCATTATCAGGTGAACGTAGAACCAAAACATGTTGCTCCTGAGCAGTTCAAACGAGAAATGAGAAATATGAGAACAAAACTTATGGCCTGTACAGCAGAAATCATAAGCAGAATAAAAAACAAAGAAATTGGAATCTGCAATGGCAATCCTCACCAAGGAAACAAGAGAGTAATAGGTTGGGAATGCAAGTACACAGAAGTGAAGGACAGAAGAGAAGCAAAAAAAAAATAACATTAAAAGAAATGTTTGATATGCAACAAGATATACTGATCTCAAAGACAAGATGTGTAGAGACAACCTCAAGGTCATAGGTCACCAAGAAGATTATGACAAAACAATCCTGAACACCATTATGAAGGAAACAATAGAACAGAACTGCTCAGAACTTCTGAACATAGAAAATGAAATTCCAAAAGAAAAAATTCCCAGATAACCTCTGGAAAAAAATATACACTGCTACAAACTCTAAGGCAGTTAAATTTAACAATTCAATTCAGAAACAACAAGTTCCACAAACTGTCAGGAGAAGATCTTCAAATACAAGTTAAAGTACATTTGAATAATGCAAAACTATTGTGTACACACTAAATAACATAGTAGGGAATGAAATAACATATCCTGAAGGGCAATAGAATGCAGGATGGAGTCCGGAGTAACCTAGCCTGAAAATCTGAGCTCAACACATGGATTAAAAAAAGAACATTCAATAATAAAGAAGAGTTCAAAATTTTTTTAGAAAAGAACCAGAACTGAAAAGATAATTTACTTCCTGAACATCCAAAACAATAATGCAGGAGGAATGAATAAATGTTGTAGGCAAGGACAGAATCTGCAAAAGAGTTACTGCAGAGAGATCAGAAAGAGACAAGGAAATCGGGTGAAGGTGGAAATACAGTAGAGGTAAAAGAGAAGAAACAGAAAGGGAGCATTATGGACAGAGCCCAGTGATACCTTTTCTACAAGTGAATCAATATTTTTCTTTTTCTTTTTTTTTGTGGGATTATATTACAAAATGATGAAAATGGAGAGGGGAGGAGCAAGATAGAGAGGCATGTGTGATATACTGGGGTCAAATCAAAGGCTAACAATAATGGGAAGGTAATGTCTGTCATCTCAGAAAGAAAAAAGCTATAGGAGAGTGAATGAAAAGTAAAAGAGGATTAAGAAGAGTGGTATGAAAGGAAGGAGACCATCCTATGATGGTTGGAGGAAGTTCCAGTGATGAATGCTCCTATGGATGAAGAGGGATGGTCTGTGAAAAGAGATGTGGGTCTACATTGGGTGTAGCATGGGGGATTTGATTCTTGAAAGATCTGCTCATATGGAGAAAGGGTAGTTGGAACTCTACAGGATAACTGGCAGCTGGGAGAGTGGGAGAGCATGGACACAGGAAGGAGATTTCAGGGTAAATGTGGGGGGAAAAGGTAACCAGAAGAGGGTATAGTTTGCATAATCTAGAACATGAGTGGGGACAGGCCCTACCATTAGGGAGTGTCCTCTCTGATACCTGCATTAATTGACATTGCTCTGGGAGTAAGACATAATGGTAAAGGGCATTCCATGGAGCCAACTCTGTGGCAGAAAACACCTAAAAGGCAGAAAATAAAAGGGATATCTTGGAAGTTTTGATTGCACAAACAATACAGAGAAAATAGAGAGACCAGATGATTATGGGCATCATAATCAGAAAGAGAGTCTGGAGTAGACAGAAAATGAAGAGAATGAGAGAAATTCTTTTTGGAAAGGGGCACAACAATGAACTCAACTACCTGAAGGGAGTGGAGGAAGGGGGAATCCATCTACTTGACTAACTGATAGGAAAAAAGGGGAATAGGAATTATACAACCTGATAAAAGCTGGGAAAAAATAATAAATAGAATCCAAAACTCTTATTGCCTACAAATATGGCCATGGCTCCCCTATCCCAAAAAAACCCTCAATTGATGCTTTCATAACTGTGATCCTATTTCTTTCCTGTCTTTTGTAGCTAAACTCAAAAAGGCCATCTACAAGAGGCACCTCTACTTTCTTCTCATTTTCTTCTGACCCCTTGCATTCTGGCTTCTGACCTTATCATTCCACCAAAATTACTCTCTCCAAAATTATTAATGACCTCTTAGTTGCCAATTTTAATGGCCTTTACTCAGTCCTTATTCTTGATCTCTCTGCAGCTTTGACACTAATGATCATGTTTTTCTCCCTAATGCTCTCTCCTCCCTATGTTTTCAGGACACTACTTCTTCCTGGTTTTCTTCCTATCTATTTTTTTTTGATAGAACAATGAGGGTTAAGTGACTTGCCCAGGGTCTCACAGCTAGTAAGTGTCAAGTGTCTGAGACTGGATTTTATCCACTGCACCACCTAGCTGCCCCCTCCTATTTGTCTACTCCTTTTCTCCCTTCTTTACTAGATTCTCCAGATTATACTCTTGAATTGCAGGTGTTCCTCAGGGTTAAGTCTAGGGTACTCTTCTCTTGAGGCATCTAGGTGGCACAGTGGATAGAGCACTGACCCTGAAGTTGGGAGAACCTGAGTCCAAATCTGCCCTCAGATACTTACTAGCTGTGTTACCCTGGGCAAGTCACTTAACCTCAATTACCTTAAACATCCAGGGCCATCACCAGTTGTCCAGATAATATATCTTGCCACAGGACCTAGATGGCTCTGGAGGAGAGAGGGAGGCTGGTGACTTTGTATAGCTCTTCTTCATTTAAATCCAGTTCATTGCAAGTCCTGATATCTGTCATGGTCCTCTTCAAGAATGAAGGACAAACAACAGCAACACTTCTCTTACTCCTTTATACTACTTCACTTAGTGATATCAGTTTCCATGGAATTAATTATTGTCTCTATGTTAGTGATTCTCAAACCTACCTTTCCTGCCTCAATCTCTCTGCTGACCTCTAATATTACGTCTCCAACTGCCTTTTGGACACCTTGAAGTGAATGCCCAGTATGTATCTTAAACTGAATATGTCCAAAAGTAGAACCAAGATGGTGGAGGAAACGCAGGAAGTTGCCTGAATTCTCCCAAATTTCCCTTAAAACAACTTTAAATCATACATCAAAATGAATTCTGGAACAACAGAACCAAGAAAAGGATGGGGAAAAACAATTTTCTAGCCCAAGATAATTTAGAAGGACTATAGGACAGATTTTTCTCACTTGAATAAAAAGGGAGCACAGCCTAGTGCAAATGGTGCCCAAGAAACCTAGCAGGAGGTCCTTAGGCCCAGCACAGACTGGCAACCTATAGGCCTGTGGTCCCAGCTCAGTAGACCAGTGGTACTTCAGGTTACCTGGTAGGCCTCCAGTCCTGCCACAGAAGGCTAGTGGCCAGGCCTATCAGGTCAATGTGCAGCAAGCAAGTCATCAAGAATGGAGCCTCTGGCCCAGGAAGCCAGTGGCCAGATGCCATGGCCCCTGGTCCAAGAAGCTTGAAATAGCTACCCCTGTACTCCAGGAGCAAAACTCAACTTTAAAAGTCACAAAATAGGCTGGGAAATGAACAAAAAACCCAATCAAACAAACAAAGCCCTAACCATAGAAAGCTACTATGGTGACAGGGAATACCAAAACTCAAACTCAGAAGAGGACAACAATGTCTAAACGTCTACATTCAAAGCCTCAAAGAGAAATATGAATTGGTCTTAGGCCAAAAAGACGTCTTGGAAGAGCTAAAAAAAGTTTTTTAAAAAACCATTAAGAGAAAGAGAAGAAAAATTGGGGAAAGGAATGAGATTTATATAAGAGAATCATAAAAAAAATCAACACCTAGGTAAAGGAAGCACAAAAAATGAAAAAAAATGTACAAAAATTCACTGAAGAAAACAACTCATTAAAAATTAGAACTGGCTAAATGGAGAAGGAGATAAAAAAGCTAAGTGAAGAAAATCATTCCTTAAAAATTAGAAGTGGGTAAATGGAAGCTAATGACTCTGAGGATGTCAAGGGAATCAATGAAAAAATGTGAAGGAAGGTAGTCTAGCCATACCGGATTTCAAACTGTATTACCAACTGGTAATTATAATATATGTATGTATGTATGTGTACATATATATACACACACACACACACACACACACACACACACACACACACACACATTACTGGCTAAGAAATAGTGGTGGATCAGTGGAATAGATAAGGTACACATTACATTATAGCAAATGACCATAGTAATTTAGTATACAATAAACCCTAAGAGCCAAGATTTTGGAGCAAAAATGAATTATTTGATAAAAACAGCTGGGTAAACTGAAAACATATGGCAGAAGCTAGGTATAGATCAACATCTCACACTTTATACCAAGATAAGGTCAAAATGGGTACAGGCAATACCATAAGCAACTAGGAAAGCATAGGGTACTTTATTTGTTAGATCTATGGATAAGGGAAGAATTTAGGATCAAACAAGATATAAAGAACATTACAAGATGGTAAATAGACAATTTTTATCATATACAATTAAAAAAGTTTTTGCACAAATAAAACCAATGCAATCAAAATTAAAAGGAAAGCTGAAAAATAGGGAAGATTTTTTATAAGAAATATCTCTGATAAGGGCCTCATTTCTCAAATATATAGAGAAATGGATCAAATTTATAAAAATACAAGTTATTCTCCAATTGAGAAATGGTCAAAGGACATGAACAGAGTCTTCAGACAGAAATCAAAGCTATCTATAGTAATATGAAAAAATGCTCTAAATCACTGTTGATTAGAGAAGTCCAAATCAAAACATCTCTGATATACACTTTACTCCTATCAAATTGGCTAATATGATAAAAAAAGAAAATTATAAGTGTGGGAAGGGATGTGGGAAAACTGGGTCACTAATGCACTATTGGTGGGACTATGAGCTGATCCAACCATTCTAGAAAACACTTTAGAACTATGCACAAAGGGCTATAAAATGGTTTGTTTTAGCTATATCACTGCTAGGTTTATATACAAAGGACATAAAAAAGGGTGAGTGGGGGAAGGATCTATTTGTACAAAAATATTTATAGCAGCTCTTTTTATGATAGCTAAGAATTAGAAATTGAAAGGATGTCCATCAATTAGGGAATGGCTAAACAAGCTCTGGTATATGGTTGTAATAGAATATTATTGTGCTATAATAAATCACAAGCAGTATGATTTCAGAAAAAAACCTGGAAAGACTTAAATGAACTGATGCAAAGTGAAGTGAGCAGAACCAGGAGAATCTAATACATAGTAACAACATTATTGTATGCTAAAGAACTGTGAATGGTTTTTTTTTCTGTTCTCAGCAATACAGTAATCTAAGACAATTCCAAAGGACTAATGATGAAACACTATCTGCCTCCAGGGAAAGAATGGATATTATTTGAATACAGACTGAAGCATGCTATTTCTCATTTCTTTCTTTCATTCTTTTTATTTTATTCAAGTCTTCTTGTACAAAATGACTAATGTGGAAATGTTTTATATGATTGCACATGTATAACATATCTGATTGCTTACCATTTCAGGGAAGAGAGAGGGGAGGAAGTGAGAAAGGAATAGAATTGAAAACTCAAAACACTAAAACATTAAAATGATTTTAACATGTAATTTATGAAAAATAATATATAACAACAATAATAAAAATAATTAATTCAATACAATCAAAAGAATTTTAAAAAATAAAATGTAAAATATCTCACTGGAAAAATAAGCAACCTGGAAAATAGATCCAAGAGAAATAATCAAAGAAATTAACAAAAAATGCAAAAGATTCATAAGTCTAAATGCTATTTTAAAAAAATGCTATTTTAAAATGAATAAAATAGACTTGCCTAATGTGATAAAGATAAAAAATCAAATTGTGATTAGCAAACGTGAAAAAAAAGAATTCATTACAGATGAAGAGGAAGTAAAGAAAATCAGACATTATTTTACCTAATTCTTTGCCAATAAAACTGATAATAATATTCACAAAAACAGAATGAGAAAAATAGAAGAAATAGATACTTTAAATAGCCCAATCTCAGAAAAAGACGCAAAAATTGCTTGCAAATATAAAGAAAAATATATCTGGCCAAACTCCTACTCTGAAACAAATATGTTCCTGAGAGATAAAGCATATAAAGAAAAAGGGCAATATCCTATACATGCAATAATATGAAATACTGAACATAATAGTAGCAAAGAGGCTATAGCAGCAATTTGGAATATTGACATTATGATCAGGTTTTATTTATACCAAGTGTGCAGGGTTGGTTCAATGTTAGGAAAACTATAAACAAAGGCGGTATTAATAACAGAAATAATTAAAAGACACCTTAATGCATTTAATATGTATATGCAATGTACAACATAATAATTAAAATCCATTAAAGATATAGAAAAGGCTACTGACAAAACATGCTGCTTATACTAAAATCATGATTAAAGGCATAGGAATATGGGGCAGCTAGATGGCACAATGGATAAAGCACCAGCCCTGGATTTAGGAGGACCTGAGTTCAAATCTGGCCTCAGACACTTGATACTTACTAGCTGTGTGATCCTGGGGAAATCACTTAACCCTCATTGTTCCGCAAAAAAAAAGCATATGAATAAATCGATTTTTTTCTAATATAGTAAATATTATCTAAAATTAAGGGTAAAACAAAGACATTCATTGTCACCACAATTATATTACACAGTTCTAGAAATGCTACCAATTGCAAGAAGACAAGAGAAATAAATTGAGAGAATAAATTTAGGCAAAGAATAAAAACATTTTCTACTGTTTAAAATAGAATTTTTTAAAGAACCTTAGAAAATAAATTAAAATGAAATAATAATTTTGATCAAATAGTAAGGTATAAATAGACCTAGACAATAAACTTTTCTCTATTTTACCAGCAAAACATCCCACCAAGAGGAAAGAAAAAGCCAATTAAATTAAAAGTAACCATGAATATATAAAATATATAAGAGCCTTCATACTAAGTAAAAAAAAATGAATTGTGTAACAACTACAAAACTTTTGGAGAGAGATAAATTGCTCATGACTGGAACATGCTAATAAAAATACTACCTAAATTAATTTACAGATTTGATGCCAAACTACCCTAGGATTACCCTATAGAAATAAATGTAGAAATTTACAAAGAAGGGGATAAAGGTAAAGAAAAACAAATGGGAAGGAAGATCACATAGCAGTACCAAACCAAAGCAACAATCATCAAAACTATTTCATACTGGTTACAAAGTAGAAAAATTTATCAATAGAACCAATGGGACAAGTAAGATCCAAAATTTATTCAACAGAGTAGTATACCATTTGATAAATTCAAGGACACCAGCTACTTTGGTAAAATTTCCCGACAATTTTGGGTTAGTTATTCGAATAAATAGAAAGCAATCTGGCAGAAATTAGATGTAAACCACCATTTCACAGCACATATAACATTCAGTTATCAATGATTATGACCAAAATATAAAATATTATATCACAAACAAATTAGAAGAAAAGGGAAGGAAATACCTCCTGTAATTATGAAGAGGTGGCAATTCTTAAATGAAGAAGGAATAGAGAGAATTAAATGAAATCCTCTTGATAATTTTGATTAAATAAAATTGAAAGGGTTTTGTACACATGAAAACAAGAATTGGAAGGGGAAATTAACTTGAAAAAATATCTGTGGCAAAATTTTCTCCTAAAGCTCTGATATTCAAAATACATATGGAATTGGTGCAAATATATAAGGAAAAGAGACACTTTCCCTAAAGATAAATGATGAAAAGATATATACAGGCAGTTTTTGAAAGAGGAAATACAAGTTGTCAACAATGTTAAGGTCATTTTCCTTCATCTGCTATAATGGATTATTCAGAGTCAGTGAATTTAAACAAACAGCTCTTTTATGAATAATATTCTCAAGGCAGTTTGAAAACAGTGCAGTGAATAAAAACAAATTAACATTGCTGGCAAAAATGACTTAAAGAAAATACAGTCAGGAAGGAGGTTTCTGGGTCTCAGGAACTCCCACTGAAAGACTCAAAAACTGTTCATACTCTCCCTAAAGAGCTCACAACTAGGTCCCAATTCTAAGTGGAGAGTTAGCCTCAATTGTCCCTGGTTTATACTCTCTCGGCCTTGCTTGCACAGTCCTTTCAGGGGTATAAGAGCATAGGGATACAGACCTAGTAGTGGTATTGCTAGGTCAAAGGGTATACATAGTTTTATAGCCCCTTTGGGCATAGTACCAAATTATCCTACAGAACAGTTGAATCAGTTCACAACTCCACCAGCAGTGCATCAATGCCTCATTTTTCCCACATCCTCTCCAACATTTGTCATTTTTTTTCTGTCCTATTAGCCAATCTAATAGGTATGATGTACCTCAGAACTGTTTTAGTTTGTATTTCTCCTATAAATAGTGATTTTGAGCATATTTTCATATGGCTATAGATAGCTTTAATTACTTCATCTGAAAACTTCATATCCATTAAATATTTATCTACTGGGAAATCACTCCTATTTCTATAAAGTTGAATCAATTCTCTATATGTTTGATAAATGAGGCCTTTTTCAGAGAAACTTGCTTCAATTTTTTTTCACAGTTGTGATTGCTAACTGTATATCCCTCCATCCCAATTCCCCCTTTGTTCTATTCTTTCTCTGATTTCACCTTATCCCTCCTTGAAAGTGTTTTGTTTCTGAGTACCACCTTCCCCAATCTGCCCTCACTTCTATTACCACCCACCCCCTCTTCTCTTATGCCCTTCCATTTCTATTTTCCTATAGGGTAAGATAGATTTCGATACCCAAATGAGGGTTATGTTATTCCATCTTTAAGCCAATTCTGATGAGAGAAAGGTTCACTCCCTCCCTCCCACCTTCCCCACCTTCCCCTTCACTGGAAAATAATGTTCTTCCTTCTTTTGTGTGAAATAATTTGTCCCATTCTACCTTTCCCTTTCCCCTAGTGCATTCCTTTCTCACCCCTTAATTTTATTTTTAAAAATATCATTCTTTCATATTCAACTCACACCTGTGCCCTCTGTCATTATATACTGCTTTTATCTTTCCTAATAATGAGAAAGTTTTTAGGAGTTAAAAGTATCATCTTCCCATGCAGGAATGTAAACAGTTTTACCTTATTAAGTCCCTTATGATTTCCCTTCCTTGTTTACCTTTTTAGGCTTTTCTTGAGCCTTGTATTTGAAAATCAAATTTTCTATTCAGCTCTCATATTTTCATCTAGAATGCCTGAAAATCCATTCAATAAAATTCATTGAATGTTCATTCTCCTCCCAAAGGATTATACTCAGTTTTGCTGGGTAGGTGATTTTGGTTATAATCCTAGCTCCTTTGCCTTCTTGAATATCATATTCCAAGCACTCTGATTCTTTAATATAGAAGCTTCTAAATCTTCTGTTATCCTGACTGTGACTCCATGATCCTTGAATTGTTTCTTTCTGGCTGCTTGAAATATTTTCTCCTTGACTTGGTTGTTTTGGAATTGGACCATAATATTTCTGGGAGTTTTAATTTTAGAATCTCTCTCAGGAGGTAATCAGTGGATTCTTTTGATTTCTATTTTACCCTCTAGAATATCAGGGCAGTTTTTCTTGATAATTTCTTGGAAGAGGATGTCTAGGATCCTTTTTTGATCATAGCTTTTAGGTAGTCAAATAATTTAAAAATTATGTCTACTGGTTCTATTTTCCAGGTCAGTTATTTTTCCAGAGATATTTCACAGTCTTCTATTTTTCATTCTTTTGGTGTCATTTTATTGTTTCTTGATTTCTCATAAAATCATCAGCTTCCATTTACTCAAATCTAATTTTTAAGGAATTTTTTCTTCAGTGAGCCTTTGTACCTCCCTTTCCACTTGTCTAATTCTACTATTTTTTTTGGGGGGGGCAATGAGGGTTAAGTGACTTCCCCAGGGTCACACAGCTAGTAAGTGTTAAGTGTCTGAGGCTGGATTTCAACTCAGGTTTTCCTGAATCCAGGGTCAATGCTTTATCCACTCTACCACATAGCTGCTCCCCCCCTGCCAATTTTACTTTTTAAGGCGTTTTCTCTTAAGTGACTTTTTTTGTGCCTTTTTTCTATTTGACAAATTTTGCTTTTCAGTATATTTTTCTCCTCATTGGCTTTTTGTACCTTTTTTTAAAAATTTTTTTTACCATTTGACCTATTCTTTTTTTTAAGAAGTTATTTTCTTCTGTATTTTTTTCCTTTACTAAGAAATGATAAGCAGATGGATTTCAGAAAAACCTGGAAAGAGTTACATGAACTGATGCTGAGTAAACAGAACCAGGACAATATTATATACAGTAACAGCAACATTGTATGATTGATGGAGAAGGCTAAAAAGGGTTAACAGATACCTGAGCTCTAAGACCTGAACTCTAATCAATAGCAGTTAAAAGGGATTAATAGATAAACTAGGGCATAAGTTCTTATCAGCTGTTACCTGGAGATTTGAGTTTCTATCAACTAACACCTACAACAAAAGCCTTAAGGAGACAGAAGCTAGAGACCTTACCAAAATTTTAAAATTGGTATTCTTATATGACAGGAAACCAGATCTTAAGTAAAGAGATACATTTAAACTCCAAAAACACACCTCCAAGGAAAAAAGTACCCATTTCAGGGGTTGTCTTAGGACTCCAGGAATTTCAAATTAGGATAAGCCCTCCCCTGTACCTACTTAGAGGATATTAGTTTAACAAGGAGATAACCTACTTTTTCTAACTATAAATATAACCATGGGGGCAGCTAGGTGGCACAGTGGATAAAACATTGACCCTGGATTCAGGAGGACCTGAATTCAAATCCCATCTCAGACACTTGACACTTACTAGCTGTGTGACCCTGGGCAATCACTTAACCTTCATTGTCCTGCAAAAACAAACAAACAAGCAAATAAATAACCATCTTTCTTTCCCCTAGAAGAGATACCTTTTCTTTTCCCCTATGGTATTCTCCCTGTGGCTTCACAGTATTCTTTTTTTTTTTTTTTTTTTTTTTTGGTGAGGCAATTGTGGTTAAGTACTGAGTCACTGAGTCTTGTAATTCTTTGGGACACCTCATGATCTATCTGATCAATTAAATCCATTGCAGTTATAGCTACTCCTTCATGATGATCAACTGTGATAGAATTAACTCTTCTCAGCAATACGATAATCCAAGGCAATTTCAAAAGACTCATGATAGAAAATGTTCTCCACATCCAGAGAAAAAACTATGGAATTTGAATGCAGATCGAAATATATTATTTTCTCTTTTTTTTCTTTCTTGCTGTTTTCCCCATTTGTTCTGATTTTTTTTCATGACATGACTAATGTGGAAATATATTTAATATGATTGTATTGTATAACCAATATCAGATTGCTTGCTATCTTGGGGTGGGAGAAAGAAAGGGAAGGAGAAAAAATTGGAATTCAAAATCTTACAAAAATGAATGTTGAAAACTATCTTTAAATGTAATTGGGAAAAATATGATTAAGTGAAAAAATAAATTTTTAAAAATAGCTAATAGTGAGCATTTATTGCTAATTAGTCACTATTAATACTAAATAATATTAACTTGTTAGCTATTAACTAAAAATAACTAAAAGTGAACTATTGTGAGTAACTCATTTCATCCCAACACTGAAGATGAACTAAGAGTGCTGGTGTTAAAGCTGAATATCTGATATGGCCCATCTTCCCATCTTCCCATCTCCGCTATTATTCCTGAGGGTACTACCATTTCCTGCACATTAAGCCTCACAACTTAGTTTCATCCTGAATGCTTCACTCCTATTCATCCTACATATCCAATATATTAACAAATCTTTTCATTTCTATCTTTACAATATGTTTTAAATATATCTCTTTCCTCCACTCATACCACTCTGGTGCAACCCCTTGTCACCTCACACTTGGACTACTACAATTGTATTTGGGTTGATCTACCTGTCTCCATTTTCTAGCCATTCCAATCTATTTTTGATTCAGCTACCAAAGTGATTTTCCAAAAGTATATTACAATGTCATCCTCTTACTTGATAACTTCCAGTCTCTCTATTCCTTCCATGATCAAGTATAAACTCCTCTGTGTTTGTCATTTTAAGCTTTTCACAACCTCATCTCTTCTTGCTTTTTCTATCATACACTTTACTCCCTCTCCAAACACTGTAATTTACATATGACTGGCCTACCTGCAGTTCTTCCGATTCAATGCCCTAACTCCCATGTTTTTGCCATAGCTCTCTTCCTTCTCTGCTCTTTCACCTCTGCCTCTTTATTTCCCTGACTTCATACAAGATGTAGTTTAAATCACACCTTCTGTAAGAGACATTTCCTGGTTCCTCCAGAAGTTAGTGACTTTTCTCCTTAGATTATCTTCCACCCACTAAATATCTTGTATGAACCTAATTATTAACATGTTGTTCCATTCATTAGACTGTAAGCTCCTTCATGGCAGGGATCATTTCTGTCTTCCTTTATATACCTAGAACTTGGCATGTTGCCTGAATAAATACTTGTTGACTGATTGAATGATTTACTTGGAGATAGGACAATTAAGAAAAAAGTATACTGTATTATAAAAAAAAAGAACTGAGCAACACAAAACATTCATAACTATAAAATTTAAATTAATTTTAATAGTAAAAGAAGATTTGAGTTTTGCTGTTTTGTAATTCTCATGAAACTTTTTTTTTTTCAAACTGGACTTTTGCATTTTGTCTAATATGCACTGGGCATAGTCAGGAAGACCTAAGTGCAAATCTGGCCTCAGACACTTACTAGCTGTGTGACCCTGAGGAAGTCACTTACTTTCTGTTTGCCTTAATCCAATGGAGAAGAAAATGGCAAATCACTCTAGTATCTTTGCCAAGAAAACCTGATGGACAACATTGGTGTGCTATGGTCCACAGGGTTATAAGGAGTAGGATTTGATGGAATGACTGAACTAGTATTGAGAAAGTCTGCCTGTCTTCTTCCTCTCTCTTCCCCTATACTTTATTTTGGTTCCTTAATCAAAGGAGACTAAACTGAAAGTCTATGCTTGTTTTTTTGGCCTGACTTAGGACTAAATTTTGTACTATAAATGTATTCTGTATTAATTCTAAGTTCCCTAGAATTTAATATTGACTAACTACTGTGTTCTAAGACCCTCTAGAAAATTAAGTACTTTTCCTAAGAACAAAGCCATTATTCATGATATAGGATTTTATTTTTATTTTAGATGATTTTAAAAGAAGGAGAGTAATTATCAACTTTCTAAGCTATTGGTAGCATATATGTAAACTTGGCAGTTTTCTTGTTTCAGTATAAATATTGTCTTTAGTTATTTTTGAAATTTAATCTAGGAGTCATTTTAATATGGCAGGTACTATGCTTCATTATCCCACTTTCTTTTATCTGCATTCCTCAATACCATATTTTTGTTAGAATTGTTCCTCTAGCCAAATGTCAACAATTAATCAAAATTTTACTCTAAACAATATCAGCAGGAAAACCTTATAAAACTCATTCATTATTTTTCTAAGGGAAAGAATATGAAACTAACATAAAAATCCTTGATTGTTATTCCTTAATATTTTATATTCATACTCATAATTATGAATGTTTATAATATAACATTATACTCCTTTGGTTTCTATCCAAATTTCTTGATTAAATTTTAAGTCTTTGAAATTGTATACTTAAATAAAGTACTACAATCTATTGATTTAATTGGTCATCTTTCCCTCAATATGTTCCTTTATATTTTAATTGTAAAACAACTTATTTTCATGAGTAGTCTGGTCTTTAGCTTCATAGAAGAGGCTGATTAGAAAGAAACAAATATGTCTTAGATATGACATCAAAATGGCAGCCTTGATAACTATAATTTGATGATAAAGTTGTATTGCATGATTTTTCACTGAAAATTTGTCATTCATGATTATTTAGTGCATAATACCACATGTAACTTGTTTTAAGACATTTATTTCAAATACTTATTTTGCTACACACATATATACAGATCTATTGATACATATATATATACATATATACATACATACACACACACACACACACACATATATATATATATATATATATATATATATATATATATATGTTCTTTAAGGAATTATCTACTGAAACTTTGTTAGGCAAGAAATGAGAGTTGTGGGCAGGAAGACTGGAAAAAAGATCAGTAAGGGGAAAGAATTTAAGAGTGTGTTACATTTTAAGAGTGTCATATATGACCCATATGAATAGGTCACAGATTACCCTTGCTGGATTTAGAGAGTCACTATTCATAAATTAAGAGTTGCATTCACGGGACAAATTGTGGGCTTTGTGTAAGGAGATTCTAAAGTAGAGATATAGTCTTGGATTAAGAGATAAGAATTGTTATATAACATCTATAGTTCATGATTTTCTTATGATGACATTGTTCTTAAGTTGTAATACACTTTTTGGCAATATATTATGGTACTCAGATCATATATGTTTATATAAACATAACTGATATGTACTATATCTTGCCCATTCAAAGTAGTGCATGTAAGATAAATTAGATTATAATCAGAAAATGTAAATTATAACATGCTTTTTTCAAAAAAAAAAGAAAAATCATTGGCAAAATATTTTATTAGAGGTAGCAGATATTTTAAAACATATTAGGTTTAATACCTAATTCAGTTTCATATTGTGACATGTAAAATTTAATGTGTGGTCACCTTATTTCTGTCCCAAGTTTGGGGAATATTATCTGAGGTTTCTAATATATTTGTTACTTATAAACTAGAAGCTTTTGCACCAGTTTGGTGGGCATTAAGCATTTATTAAAGCATACCAAGTATTAGTAAAAAAGAGAACACCTGGGTCAGAAAGTTAAGAGAAGGCCTATCTAGCCTAGAGCTCCAGCCTGGCCTTCTTCTTCCTCCAAGTCCTCCATCATGAGCCTGTTTGAGAGCCAAACTGAGAGTGGAAGCTTCCTCTGCCTCTGGAGGAGAGGCGATCCTTACACACTGCTTCAAGCTAATTGGCTAGCATTACCCAAATCCATTGGTTCACTGGACTTGAGGGTGGTCCTATGTTGAGGTCAGAGTTCACACCCTCTGAGAACACACCTGGCTTGAGGGCCAGGCAGGTGTTGTTTTAATTGAATTAACTTTAAGTGAGTTAATCAGGCAAGTCAGTCAATCCAATCAATCTTAACATAATTCCCCGGGGAGCTGGGGACTTTGGGGCCAAAATCCATTATTTTCTCACAATAGCAAGATTAAGAAACATTCTAAAAGTCCTTCTCAGAGAATCAACTCTTGAAGAATTCCTATTTAATAATATAGTGCTTTTAAGTTTGCAAAGTGCTTTACAAACATTATTTCATTTAATCCTCACAAAAACCCTGGGAAGTTGGTACTACTGTCATGTACATTTAAAAGTAAGGAAACTGAGCCTAACAGGGGTTGAATGAGTTGTTCAGGCTCACACTATTAGTAAATGTTTTAAACTCTATTTGAACTCAGGTCTTTCTGACTCTAGTTCTAATGCTCTATCAACTGCACCACTGTTTTAAGAGTATAACTTCATTTTTAAAAGAAGGCATTTCTTTTCCTTCTCATCAAATTTCTCACAATACTTTGGCCTTTTTTTGTGGGGGGGGGGCTTGGTGAGGCAATTGGGGTTAAGTGACTTGCTCAGGGTCACACAGCTAGTAAGTGTTAAGCGTCTCAGGCTAGATTTGAACTCAGGTACTCCTGACTCCAGGGCCAGTGCTCTATCCACTGCACCAGCTAGCTGCCCCAATACTGTGGCCTTTTTCAACATTCATGGCTTCTGTTAAAACAACTCAAGAAGATGAAAATATTTTTATACACTAATAGATTCTTTGAGATAAACATTAGTTTATAAACTCCATGAGGGAAAGGAACTGTTTTTTGCCTCTTTTTGTATCCCAGCACTTAGAACAATGACTGGCACATAGTAGGCACTTAATAAATGTCAATTGATTGATTATTATTTCTTAACTCATGAAATTCAAGACTAAGAAATAGATTTGATAGTTATATTTTATAAGTTACTCTGTGTTTTATAAATGTAAAACAAAAGTTTATTGAAAGGTATATTGAAAAGAAATCCTATGAAAAAGAAAATTGTTTTTAAGGCACAGTGCTTAGGTATAGTATGCATTTAGCAATATTTTCTTATCGATTTTCATTCATTACAGGACTTCAGCAGAAGATTTTAAAATTTTCAAAATGTTTCAAAGAACTAGACTATCCCATCACCATATTTTGCTCTTGAAAAAATAATTTTGTACTTAATTCTCCCCCCTAGTATGCAGCCAGGCACTTTTCCAATGCATAGAGGAATATCCATGTTATCTCCCTTCATTATTTCTTATTTTTGTAGTATTACCTAAACACATATGAACTACAAGACTCTCCTTGTCATCATGCTCCTCACTAGGCAGTAGGTAGGAGGAGAATTTTTTTTGAGAAGTTGCATTTAAAAATTTTTATTGGAAATGGTTCTAATTCAAAACTTCACTATTTCTGTTAAAGACACCAACATTATTCCAGTCAATCAGGTTTGTTACCTCAGGATTAAGCTTGACTCCTCACTCTCCCTTATCTCACATACTTAATCAGTTGTCAAATCTTTCCATTTCTCATACCTCATACAATATCTCTCATACCTGACCTTTTCTCTCTACTCACACAAGCATCACATTCTTTCAAGCCCTCATCACCTCTTGACCACCTTTCTAATTGATCTTCCTGCCTCAGATCTCTCTTCACTCCAATCTATCCTCCACATAGCTGCCAAAGTAATTTTCCTTAAGTGTAGGTTTGATTATGTCACTGCCTTACTCAATAAACTGAGGTGGCTCCCTTTAACCTTTGGGACAAAATATAAAATCTGTTTGGCTTTTTAAAGCCCTTCAAACCCAGCCCCAACCTATATTTACAGCCTCATGAATTACTCTTCTCCCAATACTCTGTAATTCAGCTACAGTGATAAAATCTACTTGAAAGAGACGTAGGAGATTTTATACTGACATATATATATATATATATATATATATATATATATATATATATATATATATATATATATATATATATATATACTAATGATGGAGAAATAGATTATTTTATTAATCCCTGGGGTAACTTCACAGTTGGGTATTCAAGATAACCAAGAAAAGATATTTTTTGTTGTTTTAATTTTTTTTAATGTGGAACATAGAAAAGTAGGGATCATATAGCAAGGATCTCCCTAGGCAAGGGAATCAGGAGTCCTTTTGGGGGGAAGAAGTTTGCAAGTGAATAGCATTTCTAAAACAGTTATCTCAAGTACTTCATGTTCTAATTGTTCTTCCCATTGATGTTTGTATGTAAAATCATTCCTTGTGAGAGACAGAGCCTATGTCCTATAGAGAAAACTATGCCTTATCCTAGCTCCATCTTTCAGGATAGAATCTCTTCTGTGGAGTTTTCTGCATAGCTGATCAAGCTGAGCTGGCTCTCATCCTGCCTCCCTGAAATCCATCAGTAGATACATGTCATTCTTCATCTAATACCTACCTTAAGAAATGGGAAGGGCTGGGTTCTTCATATATTATAAATACTGATGAATTACTGGCCTCCAATGTCTGTTTGTTTATGCCTGGAAAGCATTCTCTCCTCAAGCATTCAAAGAATCTCTCATTGTTTTCAAAATGCAACTTAAGCATATAAAATCTTTCCTGATCTTAACTCTGGCTAGTCCCTTTCTTCTCTAACTAATACATATTTAATTACCTTATTTTTGTTTTGAATTTATGCCATACATATATGTTCTTTTGTTGTTGTTCAGTCTTTGTCCAGCTCTTTGTGACATCTATGAACTATACTGTCTATGAGTTTTTCTTGACAAATATAATTGGAGTAGTTTGCCCTTTCCTTCTCCAGTGGATTAAGGCAAACACAGGTTAAGTGACTAGCCCAGGTTCACATATCTGGGAAGTGTCTGAGACCAGATTTGAACTTGGCTTCCAAGCCAAGCACTCTATCCACTCAGCCACCTAGCTACCATCTAGGCAAACAGAAGTTAAGTAATGTGCTGAAGGTCACATTAGCTAGTAAGTATCTGAGGCCAGATTTGAGCTCATGAAGATAAGTTTTCCTGAATTCAGGCCCAGAACTCTACGAACATATTTCCTCCAATAGCATGCAAACTCACTGAAAATAATTACTGTTCATTCCCCAATTGAGAAATGGTCAAAGAATATGAACAGGCAGTTTTCAGATGAAGAAATCAAAGCTATCTGTTGCCATATGAAAAAATACTCTAAATCATTATTGATTAGAGAAATGAAAATTAAAACAACTCTGAGGTACCACTTCACACCTATCAGATTGGCTAATATGACAAAAAAGTAAAATAATAAATGTTGGAGAAGCTGTGGAAAAATTGGAACACTAATGCATTGTTGGTGGAGCTGTGAAATAAACCATTCTGGAGAGCAATTTGGAACTATGCCCAAAGGGCTATAAAACTGTGAATACCCTTTGACCCAGCAATACCACTATTGGGTCTTTATCCCAAAGAGATCATTAAAAAGGGGAAAGGACCCACATGTACAAAAATATTTATAGCTGCCCTCTTTGTGGTGGCAAAAAATTGGAAATTGAGGGGATGCCCATCAATTGGGGAATGGCTGAACAAGTTGTAGTATATGAATGTAATGGAATACTATTGTGCTGTAAGAAATGATGAGCAGGCAGATTTCAGAGAAACATGGAAGGACTTACATGAATTGATACTGAGTGAGATGAGTCAAACCAGGAGAACATTGTACACAATATCAACAACATTGTGTGAAGATCAACTGTGATAATAGACTTAACTCTTCTCAGCAATACAATGGTCCAAGATAATTCCAAAGGACTCATGATGAAAAATGCTCTCCACATCCAGAAAAAAAGAACTGTGGAATCTAGATGCAGATTGACCCATACAGTTTCTAATTTTTTTGTTTTTGTTTTTTGAGGTTTTTCCCTTTTGTTCTGATTCTTCTTTCACAACATGATTAATGCAGAAATATGTTTAATGTGATCATACATATATAACCTATATCAGATTGCTTGCTGTCTTGGGGGAGGGGGCAGAAAAGGGAAGGATGGAGAAAAATTTGAAATTAGAAATCTTACAAAAACAAATGTTGAAAACTATCTCTACATGTAACTAGAAAATAATAAAATACTTGTAGGATTTAAAAAATAGAGACTGTTTCATTATTTTAAGTTATATCCCAAGACAAACATGGCAAACAATAAATGTTTGTTGATTAATTGATTAGTTAATGAATATTTTCACTTTTATTTTTATATAGCTGCACTTTTAAAAAAACCATAATAATTTGGCTATAAAACTAAATAAATGGTAATATAAAGAAATCTTTATAGATCATTTGAAGGTTGACTGTAGTTTATAAAAATCAATAATTAAGAAACCCATTGAAAAAGAATGACCTAAATTTAATTCACTATCTGGGTTATGCTGTATTTTACACAAGATCTTTGAGAAGCTAAATCTTTTTTTGTGTCCCAGGTCAAAAAATAAATGAGTCAAATATGTAACTAAAGGATAATAACTACATTAGCTTTAGAAACCCAAAGGCATAGACATTGACACTGATAATTAGGTGATTTGTCCCACATGGTGTTGCAGTACCTACTAATTCAAAGCAATCTCAAATTTTCTTTTCCATTTACTTGTAGGCTCATCAGATAAATCATTTCTGAGACACTAAAAGGTTTACTTAGTCCTATTGATTTAAAGATAGTTGTAGAGTCCATGATAAAAAGAATTATTCATTGGCAAGTAAAAATAAAGCCCCCAAACCTGTAGAGCTACATGTCTATTCAACCAGAGTCTTTTAGACATTTGCTTTGATAGAAAATGCCAAAATATATTAGTTAGGTGTTATTGTGAATTATGGAGGTTCTGATAATTTCCAAATGTCCACTTTGGATTGATAATGGTTCTTCATATAATTATAAAGCATATATATGGTCATTGAAAGCCAAGTTCCTTTTGAAACTTGATCCTGGAGGTAACAGGAGGCCACTGGAGTTTATTGGAAATAAAGATGACATGATGATCAATTTGACAATCTATAAGCTTCATTAGACTACCAAGGTGTCCGTGACACATTAGAAAAAGTAAAAAAAAAACACATTGAGATAACTAGTCAAACTAGTATGTATTAATCAATATGGTGGTAGCCAGGAAAACAAATTATTGCCAAAAACTTTACTTGATGATTATAGAACTAGAGAAGAAATAAGAAACAGGAATTTAGGGTATTTTGAAAGTTTTTTAAACTGGGTTTTGTAAAACAATGGACATCCCGTCTCACTATAGAGGACATGCCTTTTAACTTATGTTCAAATACAGCTTGGCTTAGGGTTTGCATTTATTAATAGTAATGGGCCTTATGGAAAAGAGGGATAAGTAAGGACTTTAAGAATTACAGTTATGTGGCATGAAATTGAAAACTGGCACCCTATTTCATTCAGGCTTATTTATTAGTTATTGATTGAGAATTGTATCCAATCACTAGAAGCAGGACTGAAGGTCTATAAGATGGTTGGATTTCTTAATAAGTTCCCTATTTCTTGTGGCTACAGGCTAGACTCATTGACTTGTCATAGTCATAAGATGTTCTGCCTGGTTACAAGCCTAACATAGGACCTCTGTGGCATAGGGCTTCTCTAACAGAACTTTCCAGAGGACGTTGACTAATTCCCAGTTTTCTACATTGCCCTGGACATTGGAAACCTCTTTGTGCAAGTCAGCATGATTGTGCCAAATGTAAGCTCACCTTATACCTTTATTCTACCTCTACTATTGACCAATTACAATCCTAATTTAGCATTAATGAACCTTATGTAACTACTTATAAAAGACTGCTTTGTCTGCTCTAAAGGGTCTCTGGTCACTGAGGGATCATTGACCTCTATTATTGACAACTGCTAGTTTTGTCAATAAAAGATTATACTAGGAGCTTATGTTACTCAGTTTCTCTTAATTGTAGATTTTTATCATTATTGGTATTAATTTGTAAGGATTTTAGGGTGTCAATATCTTGCCTTCTTTGTCTTATGAATTCAGCTATTATTGTTCTATATCTGACATATAATTCCTTTTTGTTTTTCTGGGTTACAGAGCTAAAGGGATCTGGAGACAGTGACAAATTTGTCATTTTGCAAGCCATATGACCCAAAAGTCTTTAATTGTTCATTTCAAAACTTTTAAATGGATATGAGTGCAGTACCAAACATAAACATTTAAATGTCTCCCTAAATGACTTTCCCCAGGCCTTAAACACCCAATCAAGTTTCATATGATATTTCTTTGTATTAAACAATAGAATTTAATTCAGAGAGAGAAGCAAGGAAATTTGAACATACTTGAACCTTTTTTTTAGCTGTAGTCAAGGTATATAGAATTGTTTTATAAAAGAATTAATTAAAAACAAAATTATTTTAGGAAAAAAGTTCAGAAAGTGTGTTTCAATATCTCTCAACTGAAAATCATACTTGAATATTAACCTTGATCACTTTGAAATATTAAATGAAGATGAATTGAAGTGGCTTGATAGGAGTTTTGCCTTTATTGTAATTAATGTCACTAAAGCTTTCTCAAGTTATGATTTTTAAAAATTGAAGAATATAGAATTTTAACAACTTTTTTAACCTTGATGTTGACAGACTAGTAATCAAGCAATGATTTAAATGTTGAAATTTGTAGAAACTACTGTATTTTTCTAAACTTTCAATATTTCCCTAAAGTGTTATGATTATATTGAAAGTCAACATATTTCATAAATGATTTATGAGGGTACAGTTCTTTATTAACAATTCAGTCAACAGGTTGTGATAAAATTGATGAAAACTGATGCTAATAGTTAAAAAAACTTTTAGAAATAAGATGTCTTAACTTATTAGATGTGCTATGATAATGTCTCCTATTGTTAATATTATTTTATGCCTTTACGTGTGAGCACAACTTAAAGCTTAAATTTTAAAATGACTGCCTGAGGAAGTGAAAAGAGCAATGAAGTTGAAGTCAAAAGGAGCTCATTTCAAAGCTAAACCCTGCTACCTATTATCTCCGTAACCCTAAGAAATAACTATTCATACTTCTATATAATGTTGAAAGTCATATATAGAAGCATTTCCTTCACAAAACTAGGTAGTATAATATTCATGTAATGCTTCTTAAGTAGTAACAGCATCAGCATCAGCATCATATTAAGATGAAGCTTTCCTTCCTCAAGTCCACAGGTATTCCTAATGTGGGGATACAGTTAAAAGGTTTCAGATGACTTTTTCTTAAAGCTGATATCATTATCTGGTAGTTGAAGTATTGGCAAAGAGCAAATAAATTGAAAGGAATGTGGAGGAATTGGCAGTTCTTAGAAGCCTTCTACTGTCCTATTTAGGCTAGGCATTACTTGAGCCGAGATCTGATTGATCTCTTTAAAGTTGTATTTTCCAGGGCACAGTGCTATTACTTGGACTTCAAGGAGGTCTTGAGGCCAGACCCCAGACTCTAAACAGAGTCAGAGTCCTGTTATTGACTCTGGATAAAGGAATCTAAGACTCAATTCTTGGGCTGAGGGGCCATGGTATTGTAGCTACTATCACTCTAAACTAGAGAGTGGATATTGCATCCAGACCCTGGGTTAAGAACAGAGTTAAAATGTTGCTCCTTGAAAACAGTAGGAAGACACCACATTAGATAGAATAGGCCATGATAGCCCTCCCTGAAATACATGGAGTCCATCCCTAACTTAAAGTCTTAATCTAGGAAGCAAGGCTGGAAGGATAAGTAAACAAAGATAAAGAATTATTATAATGCTAAGACACAAACCCAGAAGAGAATAATTCCAAAACATCTATGAGCAGAGGCTCAAAAAATAAAATACAGCTTAACCACAAGATCAATTTGAATCCCTAGAAGAAAAACAGCAAGAGGGTTGTTTTTTTTTGGCTTTTTAAAAAAGAGCTAAAATGATATAACAAATGAAGCAAGTTAAAGAGAGGAAAAACTTAAAAAAGAAATCAGACTTTTTTTGGGGGGGGGGCAATGAGAGTTAAGTGACTTGCCTGTGGTCACACAGCTAGTAAGTGTCAAGTGTCTGAGGCTGGATTCAAACTTAGGTCTTCCTGAATCCAGGACTGGTGCTTTATCCACTATGCCACCTAGCTTCCCTGGAAATCAGTCTATTGGAGGTGAAACTTGGAAGATAATTAAAAACTAAATACAAGATGTACAAGACCTAAAACAAGTAACAGATGCCATAAAAATTAATAATGAACCAAAAAGAAGCTAATGATTTTATGAGACAACAAAAGATAATGAAACAAATGAAAAGTTTGAAAATATAGAAGAACATATAAGGCATCATATCAAAAGCTACTGACTTAAGAAACATCAAGATTAAGGAGAGATGACCTAACAATCATTATATTACCTGAAATTCTTGATCACAAAAAAAGGAGCCTGGATATTATCATCAAGAAATTGTGAAAGAAAACTGCCTATACATATTAGAACAAGAGGGAAAGGTGAAAATGAGAAGATTAACAACCTCTACAAACAAAGCAAAACAAAACAAAAATTCCCAGAAACATAACTAAAATATAGAATTTCCTATACAAAGAAAATAATATTTCAAGTATTAAGAAAGAATTAAAAGGGGCAGCTAGATGGCGCAGTGGATAGAACATTGGCCCTGGATTCAGGATGACCTGAGTTCAAATCTGTCCTCAGACACTTAACACTAACTAGCTGTGTGACCCTGGGCAAGCCACTTAACCCCAATTGCCCTGCAAAAAAAAAGAAAGAAAGAAAGAAAGAAAGAAAGAAAGAAAGAAAGAAAGAAAGAAAGAAAGAAAGAAAGAAAGAAAGAAAGAAAGAAAGAAAGAAAGAAAGAATTAAAGCACCAAGGAATGGTAGTCAGGATTACACCTTTAAGGAGAAGTGAACGTGGACTACTATATCACAAAAGGTAAGAGACATAGATCTACAACCAAGAATATATTTCTACAGGGGAGAAATGGATCTTTGATGAAATAGAGTGTTTCTATTAATTCTTGATGAAAAGAGTAGGATTGATTGGAAACTCTGAACCACAAACACAAGAATCAAGAGAAACATAAAATGATAGATAAAAGTGAGCAATTGGATAGGGCTTTATAAAGATGAACTATTTAGATTCTGAAAGGGAAGGAATGATAAGTCTCTCCTGAATCTTATTCCTTATAGAAGGAATAAAATAAGATGAAAGGCCTGGGAATGAGTTTGTTATGTTTTGATAATCTTAAAAAGAAAGAAAAGGGAGGGGGAAAATACAATAGGGAAAAGGGTTAGAGGGAAGAATAAGAGAGCTTATCATTGCGCATGATAATATTAGTGCACATTTAGAATACTATAAAAATGATGAAGGGGTCTGGAGAATGGGCATTACCTGAACTTCACTTTCATCTAAACTGGTCACAGGAGCGTAGAACATACATGCATACAAACAGAATTTGGTGTTCAACGAAGCAAAGAAACGAACAGGGACAGGAAAGAAGGTAAAGGAAGAATAAGAGCAAGAGTAGAGAAAAAGAGGAATTAGTCATAAGCAAAACAAAGTCTAACCCCCAGAAAAAGTATCACGAATAAGCATTTAAAAGAGAAAAGGCATAAGAAAGATACAGAGGATATGGGGGGCAAAGAGAGAAAAAATATTAGAGAATAAAATGGAGGAAAATACATAAAAAGGATGGTAACTGTGAATGTGAATGGGATGAACTTATGTATAAAATGGAAATGACTGGTTGAATTAATTGAAAGCAGAATCTAGCAAGCTATTTACAAGAAACACCCTTAAAAAGACTTGCACAAAGTTCAAATAAGGAGGTGGAGTAAAATTCATCATGTATCAGCTGAACTTAAGGAAACAGAGGCAACAAGCATGACTTCAGACAAGATAACAGAAAAAATAGACCAGTAAAATGAAAAAAAAATCACCAAAGAAATTATATTTTACTCCATAGGTGCCATAGATATCAACAGCATGTAAATATTTAAAAGAAAAGTTAAATGATTTAGAGGAAGAAATAGTGAGCAGAAGTGATGGACCTAAACAAATTAGAATATTAGAAAAGTTAGATATGGTAAATCTCTGGCAATTGCTGAATGGGAAAAGAAAGAAGTGTACATTTCTCTCATCTGTACATGACACCTTTACAAAAATCAACAAAGTATTGGGGCCTATAAACCTCACAAACAAATGCAGAAAAGTAAAATATTAAATATACCATTTTCTGGATACAATACTATATAAATACATTTAATAAGTGACCATTGAAGAAAGGATTAAAAATCAAATGGGGACTAAATAACTACATGCTAGAGATTAGTAGGTCAAAGAACAAATGATAGAAATGTTAATTTCATTAAAAATGATGAAAACATTGAAACAACATACCAAATTTTATGGATGTGGTCAAAACCTTTTCTCCTAAGGGGAAAATTTATATCTCTAAACACTTTCATCAATAAAAGAAAGAAAGAACATTTCACCAATTAGACATGCAATTAGAAAAATTAGAAAAACAATGTTTTTTAAGATAAATCCCAACATAGCAATCCTAAAAATAATGATATTAAGAATGAAATATTTTTAAAAAAATGAATAAGTAGGAATCTTTTAAAAATAACTGATGAAAGACCAGTTAGTATTTTTTGAAAAATAACTGATAAAAGATTAGTTATTAGCATTTTTTTAAAAAGAGGAAAACCAAATTAATACTGTCAACAATGAAAAGACAATCCAGAACGAATGAAGAAGAAATAGAGAATCTTATTACTACATATATGTGTGTGTGTGTTTTTGTGTTCAGGTATGGATGAATGGATAGGTACTGGGCTTGGAATTTTATTGGTATAGAAGGATCCTGGGTGAGGAAATTCCTTTTTCTAATGTAGGTTGGTACTTCTGATATTTAAAAGTTTTGAAATTTACGTAGAGTTCTGAGAGTTTAAGTGACTTGCCCAAAGTCACAAAGTAAGTATATATCAGAAATGGAATTTGTTTTTAGCTTAGAGTCCGGGTGTGTGTGTGTGTGTGTGTGTGTGTGTGTGTGTGTGTGTGTGTGTGTATACATGTATACATACACATTAGTGAAGTAGGGATACGTAGTATACCCATTTTACAAATCAAGAAAACCATCACAAATTGTTTTCCTATTGCTCTGGAAAATGAAGAATTTCTCAGCCTACAAATGAGCAAACACAGAGAAGACTCGGCAGCTCCATTTTCACTTTTATTTTGCAAGCAACAGGAAAATGGGGGGAAGTAATCACTGCTGCCATGGCTACTGTTACTATCACAATCAAGAAGCTATGGGAAGCCACCTGGGGCTGAGACAATAGAGACTCTGGCTGCTTAAGTCGGCTGAGAAGGATGATGGTGACACTTTCTTCCCCCTCTTTTTTTTTCCTCTTTGCCCCCTCTCCCATTCCTCTCTCAATTCCCATTCTAATATCTGTCTCTTATCTTTAAAATTACGTTCTGTTTAATCAGTTTGAATATGCAGGCTATATTTAAAAATATCATAGATGCTTCCAATCTCTGCTTTGTTTTCGAGAATAGAGAGTTAAATAAAAAGATGGGAACAATGATAGCAAAGTGTACAGACAAAAGTGAAAGGGAACAGAGAGCATGGAGTGAGTCTTAATTGCTTTGGAGCTACTTCAATTGGTAACTTCTGCACAATCTGAGAGAAAACCTTGATTTTTTAAAAAAGAAAATATTTTGTATAACATCCCAAAAGTAGAGTCAAAACTAAATCAAGTGATACAGAGTTGAAGAAGGCACACAAAACATTAAATTTTTGTTGTATACTTCAATTAATTTAACTTTAAACCAAGTGAATACAGAATGGGGTTAGGTGTATGGGGGGGGATCCTTTTAAAACATGAATATTGTTTCCTAATTAAATATACATTATGGACATTGGTTTTTTAAATTGTGCTTTTGTGAAAATAAAATTTGAGCATAAATGATTAACTCAATGGATAGGAACTGCACTGTAAATTCTATACGGAGTTATTTAGTGCTTTTCTCACATAAAGTTACAATTATTTCTGTGAATTTTAAAATTGAGAGAACTGAAAAAATTTACTTCAGTATTTGGCATGTGGTTCATATTCTTGTTCATGTACTGAATATTTTGCTCTTTAGTTTTCTCTTTAGGAGCTTCTTTTTTAATGTTTGAATTTCCAAACTAGATGTTTTTGTTCCAATCCAGGCTCTGTTACATACTACTTTGCATGACTATTCCTATCTCTTGTCATCTTTGTCATTTTGCTAGATATGAGGTGAAAATTCTGAGTTGTTGATTTATATATCTCTTATTAAGGATTTTTAGCAGTTTCCATTTTTTAAAAAAAGAATACCTCATATCTTTTTTTTTTGTTACCACTAGAAGAATGCCCTTTGGCTTGTATATTTCTATTAGTTCCCCATACAGCATACCTTAGATATCAGGCCTTTATTAGAGACGAATAAAGCAACACCCCGCCCCACCCCCCATCAATTCAACAACTTCTCTTATTATTCTGGTTTCATTGATTTTGCCTATTCAATGTCTTTTCAATTTAATTGCCCTTCCTTGAACACGATACTCTACCTCCTGATTCTGGGAATTTTCACTAGCTATCTTCCCTGCCTGGAATGCCCCCTCCCTTAATCTCTACCCAGTTTCCCTGACTTCCTTTGGTTTCCAGCTAAAATCTCAGTTTATACAGGAAGCCTTTACCAATCTCTCTTAAATTTACTGCTATTCCTCTGCTGATTATTGCTTACTTATCCTGTATATAGTTTGTTTGTACATAGTTGTTTGCATGCTGCTTCCCCCATTAAATGTGAATTTCTTGAGGGTGGGGACTGTCTTTTGTCTTTCCTTGTAGCCTCAGCACATAACCTTGAACCTGAAACACAGTAGGCAGTCAATAAATGCTTTACTCTCACTGACAGTCATATCACAATAAAAAGAATAGAGTAAAAAAGTCTTAGTAAATATTTATTGACTGATTATACTAGTGCCACCTATTGACCCATCAATACCAATATTAGGTCTTTTTTCCCAAAGAGATCATAAAAAAGGGAAAAGGACCCACAGTCACTGTAGGCAGGATAAACTTGTAAAAGAGTTTGTAAAGGTGTTATTAAAGAGGTAAGAGGAGAACCAAGAATAAGCAATGTCAGAAAAAACCCAGAGAACCATTTTTGGGAGGAGATATTCATCAGCAGTATCAAATACATCAGATAGGTCAAGAAGGATGTGGACTAAGAAAAGACCATCACATTTGGCAACTTATATGTAATTGTTAACCCAGAGAAAGTAATTTCATTTGGAAAATAATAGTGGAAGCCAGATTGACAAAGTTGAAGAATAATTGAAATAGGAAGGGGAATTAATGAGTGTAATTTTTTTTGCATGGCAATGAGGTTTAAGTGACTTGCCCAGGGTCACACACCTACTAAGTGTCAAGTATCTGAGGATGGATTTGAACTCAAGTCCTCCTGAATCCAGGGCCAGTACTTTATCTACTGTGCCACCTAGCTGCCCCAATGAGTCATATTTTTTTTGGAGGGGCAAGTGAGGGTTAAGTGACTTGCCCAGGGTCACACAGCTAGTGTCAAGTGTCTGAAGCCGGATTTGAACTCAGGTCCTCCTGAATCCAGGGCCGGTGCTTTATCCACTGTACCACCTAGCTGCCCCCCAACGAGTGTATTTTTAATGAGAGCTTTTGTCCCTAGGAAATTGGGTGAGAGAATGAGGGGAGATATAGGATATAGGATAATAATTTCATCTAATGACTTTTTTTTTAAGGATGGGGAACATTTCTTTCTTTTTTAAAGGATTACGTTTTTGAAAGAAGCAGTGTTAGTCAATAGATAGGAAAAGGTTGGAGATTAAAAGTGGGGGATAATTGAGGCTACAATCTAATGGAAAAGATGAAAAGGAATAGAATCATATGGAAGTCTTGACCTTGACAAGGAAAAGGAGCAGCCTTATTGTCAGAGGCTGGTGGAAAGGAGGAAAGGCTGGAGGATGATGTTGGGGGGGGCATTGCAATGAAGACAGAGAGAAATGAGAAATTTAATTACAGATGGCTTCTATTTTCTTAGTAATTCAAGAGGTGAGGCCCTCAACCATGAGAGAGGGGAGAAGAGGAGTTGTGCATATGTCATAGAACTAATATCTATAAGTTTTTTCCCTACAACAAGAGTAAGCCCCCACCCCTTTTTCTCTCCTGACCCCTAACATAGGTTAGGTCCACTCCTTCACTTTGCCTCCAGAAACAGGAATTAATTTTCTCTAAAAAGCAATGAAACTCTCACTAGAATTTGATTGGCCCTGCATCACTTGACATAGTATCCGGGCCCCCAAAGGGCATAAAAAGTCCCACTCACATGAAATCAGGGCTCCTCTAACTTTGTGGATTTCTGAAGACCATGCATATAACTGTACTCTATTCTGATGACCAGATATGTTTTCATATAGAAATAGGGGAGGTGATCTAGAGAAACTAAATGCTTCTATATGCCTGCTGCATATCCATGCTGCATCAAGAAAATGTAAGCATACTTTTGATAACTGTGAATACCTCATTTTATCCCAAAATAAAACCTGAACTGAGATAATGCTGTGGTGTTAGATACCTGTAAGAAACGAGGAGAAAGTCTAAATTGCTTTGGGGAAGGTATAAAATAGGGAAACCATTAGGGATTAATAAAAGGTTTTCCATATTTCAGTTAGTACCTAGTATATGACTTCCTCTTGCCCTGTAGCACCTGAGAAGGATTTACTGGAGGCAGATGGGGGTGGTAATATGAGAAGGAGGTTT
Source organism: Dromiciops gliroides (assembly GCF_019393635.1). Classification (NCBI taxonomy): domain Eukaryota; kingdom Metazoa; phylum Chordata; class Mammalia; order Microbiotheria; family Microbiotheriidae; genus Dromiciops; species Dromiciops gliroides. Next base: position 256,074,407 of record NC_057863.1, on the reverse strand, counting down.
AGCCCTTTGGCACAAAGGGTACTCTGTCAGAGCAGGGTTAACATCTATTCAGTAATTATGTGAAGATAGATGGTTTCCTTATATCATAAATATGAACAAATTAGCATAATTATTAGCATAGATATTAGCATAATAACCTTTCTATAGAACTCTAAGGTTTGTAAAGTGCTTTGCATATATTATCTCATTTGAACAGGATAAAACACAGAGACTTCATTAGTAAAAGACTTTCCAATAAGAAGATATATACTAGGGGGCAGCTAGGTGGCGCAGTGGATAGAGCACAGGCCCTGGATTCAGGAGTACCTGAGTTCAAATCCAGCTTCAGACACTTGACATTTACTAGCTGTGTGACCCTGGGCAAATCACTTAACCCCCATTGCCCCACAAAAAAAGAAGATATATACCAAACATCTATGTATGTCACAATCCCCTCACACAGTTCCAAATATCTTTGATATTTCTAAGATTATTTTTAAAAGAACTATAATTTCCTCAATATGTATATTTCTTCCATCAGTATGGATGGCATCCCATCCTTGCCTTCTCATTCTGTTCAATGGTACTCCCAGAAATCCTTCACATAGCATCCACTCAAATGAAATATTGAGGGACTTTCTCTAGATTGCTTGACTATATATTAGTGTAATATATGGACTGTTCATGATTAATTTCTCTCTCACCCTCTCCTCCCCCACCTCTTACTACACTAAAGGACCACCTTATTTGTTTGTCATATATCTCTCAGATGAATTTCTTTATGCTATATGTTCATATTTTTTTTCTTTAATCTTATGATGCAGCCCATTCATGTTTACCAGGCTTCTCTCCAATGTCCTTTGGGTGACCTAAAACTTTAATTCTTTAGAAATTCTGTGTTATTGTATGAATTGCAACCATACAATATTACCAATCAATTACTGTTATTTGAAAAAGATAGTATTTTTTTTCTAGGAGAAGCTTGGGATCATTAAAAGCACTGTACAACACTGCAAAATAATCTGGCCTATTCATCTATTCCTATTCAATTCCACATCTGGTTTATTGTCAATCTGCAAAATCTATCTAATATATATGTACTAATGAGCTAGCTGCACATCTAACTGCACATACTAGCCTGAAAACAGGCATTCTTATGTTTTTGTTTCCAGTAGTTAGACTATACCCTTTTGAATGACTATATCTCTCGCAGAATTTGGGATTTTTTTTTTTGGTGGGGCAATGAGGGTTAAGTGACTTTCCCAGGGTCACACAGCTAGTAAGTGTCAAGTGTCTGAAGCTGGATTTGAACTCAGGTCCTCCTGAATCCAGAGCCTGTGCTTTATCCACTGAGCCACCTAGCTGCCCATGACTATATCTCTCATTGGAGCCTCTGCAATGTTCTGAGACAATCAACAAGCTGTCATCTGCAAATAAATCTGGAAGATCTTACCATATATAGGGAACCAGATATCTTTTTTAAATTGTTATCAATTTGGCCTTTATTCTTTGTGTCTTATTTTCTCCATGAGCAATCTAAATATTCCAATTTGAATGAACAGATTATAAATTTAAAGATTAAAAAAAATAGAAACTTCTAGGTGGTAAATATTTCTTTCAGACTATTACAATATTTTTGAATGTCCGAAGTAAAGGAATTCAGAAACCACCTAAAAAAGAATCCCATCTCACTGCCTCCTCAAATAGCTTTTGGATAGCTCTAATTGTTAGGATTGTTTTCATTATCCCAAGCCGAAATCATCTCTTTAATTTTTTTCCATTTCCATGCTCTTAATTCTTCTTTTGTCCAAGAAAAGATGAAAAGAAATCTATTCCTTTCTCCATCATCTGGCTTGTCAAATACCTGAAGAGGTATTCACAGGTTGCCCCAAAAGACTTAGTAACTGCACTAAGACTTTTGGGGCAGTCTATGTCTAACCCTCAAGCAACCTTTAAGTTAAATATCTTTATTTCCTTCCAGCATTCCACATATGGCATATTCTTAGGGCCTTTCCTAGTTGCCCTTCTCTACATACTTCCCGAGTTATCAATGTCCCTTAAATCGAGACATCCAGAACAGAACACAATATTGCAGATATAGTCCTTCTAGGAGGGATTACATTGTAAATATGATCTGTCTAGTAAATTAAACCCTTTGGAAAGAATGGTAACTTTATATCAGTAGGACACCATTTAGGAAATTACTTTTCAGATAATTTAATGATACTGCAGTGGCCTCGAAGAAGTATTCACATTCCTCTCAAACCATTCTATAATTTTTCTTAGAGTAGTGTATATATTAAACAAAATGAAACTCTACATAGCACATTATACAACTATTTTAAAGAGACCTATATATAGTAAGGATTCTCACATGTCATTTTTCTGCTTTTCTGGGGGTTCCTTTCAGGGGGTGGAGAGGAGAGATGAGATATTAATACCTTAAATGAGTTTCAGAGAAGAATTAACAAATTTTGCACAGGTATTTCTTTTTTGTGTGTGACGCAATTGGGGTTAAGTAACTTATCCAGGGTCACACAGCTAGTGTCAAGTGTCTGAGGTCTCATTTGAACTCAGGTCCTCTTGAATCTAGGATGGGTGCTTTTCCCACCGTGCCACCTAGCTGCCTCTATTTCATTATTTTTAAAAAGTTTTTCTTAGAAAATAATTTTGTCCCTCATAGACTTCTTTATCTCTTTCCCCCCACCTGTAATATATTAGAAATTGGTATTAAAGCTAATTCCAGCCTAAGTTCTATGTTCTGAGAGGAAAAGGAGTTAAAGTAAGAATAAGCTAATTCTTCCTGGTAGAATGAGCCACTGGTTTTCATCTTTTCCAATGGACTGATTTTTTCTTTTTGTTTTAATGTATTTTGCAAACTTTTTGACCTATCATATTTTTCCTACTCTTATTCTGAAATTAACATCAAACAAAATGAGTATGTCCATATTCACGGAAGAGGATAGTATCATACATAAAACCGTGACTTCCTATTATATATAAAGCTTACTTTTAAAATTACATATATATGGGCAGCTAGGTGGCGCAGTGGATAGAGCACTGGCCCTGGAGTCAGGAGTACCTGAGTTCAAATCCGACCTCAGACACTTAACACTTACTAGCTGTGTGACCCTGGGCAAGTCACTTAACCCCAATTGTCTCACAAATATATATATATATATACACACACATATATATACATATATATATACATAAAATATATGTATATATATACATATATACAAATATACATAAAATAGTAAAATCATCACATAAATTTCAAAGCTGTTGTGCTTTAGTGAGAATCCTTTGGCCTTCCTTCTTTCCCATGCATTTAAAAATGTTTCAATGACCATCTTTTCTTTTCTTTTTTTTTTTTTGAAAACTCTATCTGTTTTTTTCCTTTTCCCTCCCATCTCTTCTTCTCCACTGAAAAAATGAAAAAGAAAATCTAATATGCATTCTGAAAAAATCAATAATTGTCCTTTGAATACTTGATAAATATTATGGCAAATCATTGGGTCTTATTTTTATTTGTAAATTTATTATGTGTCATCAAATTTAAATTTAGTATTTTTTTGTTCTGTTAAACCAATCATGTCATATTTTTGTAAATATCCATCTAAGTACTATGTTTTGACATATAATTTGCCAAAATATTTTATATTTCTTTTTTTTATCTTCAATGGTCATCCTTTTGTCATTTTTTAAGACAATTTCATTTCTTTGCATAATTTTTTTTTGTGGGGCAATTGGAGTTAAGTGACTGCCCAGGGTCACACAGCTACTAAGTGTCAACTGTCTGAGGCTGGGTTTGAATTCAGGACCTCCTGAATCCAGGGCCAGTGCTCTATCCACTGTGCCACCTAGGTGCCCCTCCTTGCATAATTTTAAATTACATTCCAAATAGTTGTACTGATTCACTGCTCCACCAATATTTCACTAGTGTGTCTATCCAGTAATTTGTTTATATTTATATATTTTTGTTTATAAATTTATGTTTTGTTTATCTTTCTGTTAGATGTCCAAAACTGATACAAGGGCACCCAGTTCTCTTGGTACTATTATATTACTATCTACATCTCCTTGTAATTAAGTTATTTTTACTTTATAAATTTAGATATTAACAATTTTGGAACAGCATGTTTAAGATTTATGTTAATTTGTTGTGTATGGTTTCTTTCAGTATAATGTAGTTTTCTTGTTTAGCCTCTTTTATATTGTGAATGCATGCTTTTATTTGTATGATAACATTATTGTAACTCCTGTTTTTTTTGGATCCTCCTGATGCCTGGTAAATTGTGTTCTAGTCCCTCAGTGATATTTTAAGTTTGTCTGTTTACCTGTGTTCCTTATAAGCAACCGATTGTGGGATTTTGCTTTCTTTTCCATTCTAACACTTATTTTTATTGGACTATTTAATGCATTCACATTCAAATTTAGGAGAGTTAGGTTGATATTTTCCTCTACTTTCTATATTATTTCCCCATATTCTTATGTTAACAAAGGAGTTTGTCTCCAGCTATTTTAACTCAATTTACTTGAAGGCAATCCTATTCCTACCAGCTCTCTTCCCCTTACCTTGTTTCCCTCACACAGTTTGTTTCCCTAGTTTTGCCCAACCTATTAGTTGTTTTTTCTTTCTTCCTTTTATCTAATTATAAAATTTTCTTCCTCCTTTACCCCCTTGGTTTAGTCAACTAAAATCTCCCTTCCTCTCTATTCATCTTGCTTTGTTCATTAGGTTTTTATATGTGTGTATGTGTTCATTAGGTTTTAAATTTTTTTTCATTTTCTATAGTTTTTCTCAAATTTTTTTCCTTCATTTCCTTCATTATGTGTTTTCCTTCTCTGTAAATTCTAGACTTTTATTCATTGACACATGATCTTTATGCTAATTTACTTCTAACTCTGAATTCCTTATGGAATTAAATCTTCCAAGGAAGGTAAGAATATGGGGTACCTTCTTCTAAGGGTAGCTAGGATAAAGCACTGGCCCCATAGTCAAGAGGACCTTGAGTTTAAATCTCACCTCAGACACTTATTAGTTATGTGACCCTGGACAAGTCACTTAACCCCAATTGTCTTAAGCATCTGGGACCATCTCCAGTCATCCTAATATGTATCTTGCCACTGTACCCAGATGGCTCTGGAGGAGAGAGTGAGCTTGGTGACCTTGCACAGCCCTTCCTCATTTAATACATATCTATCCCCTCCCACTCTTCTTGGTGTTAGTTGCCCCCACAAACTCTGATTCTCCTCCTGAGGCAGGATGTATGGTCTTTCTTTTTCTTTTTCTTTTTTTGGGCAGGGCAACGAGGGTATGAGGGTCAAGTGACTTGCCCCAGGTCACACAGCTAGTAAGTGTCAAGTGTCTGAGGCCGGATTTGAACTCAGGTCCTCCTGAATCCAGGGCCAGTGCTTTATCTACTGTGCCACCTAGCTGCCCCCTGTATGACCTTTCTAAGAATCAAATCCTTCCTGATTATGCCCCTTTTGAGATTCCCATCTTCTTTTATAGAAAACATCTCTTCTTTTGCAGGAGCATTCATCAGTTAGACACCCCTTTCACCAGTAAAACAAATTTTTTTCTTTCTTTTCTCCTATTTTCATTTCTCCTTATATCTATTTATTCATTCTCATGTAGGCTCTTTTCTTCTTGAGAGACTAGGGGAGTTATTTCCCCTACATTGTTAACCTTTAACTTCATTAGACATTATATTTTCCCATCTTCCTTCTTCCTTCCCTCTCCCATTTTATGTGCCCTTCTATTCTGAAATGTGGTCTCACAAAAAATTGATTCAATTCTATTATGAATGTCCATTATATTTTTCTATTTCTCAACTATAATCTTGGTTTGCCTTCATATTTCACTCTCAGTCTAAGGGTATTTAAAGCCAACAATTTGTTCAAGTTTGTTTTTCTTTCTAGCAATGCCTCAAATACCTCTTTTTAGTGTGTTCATCTTGTTTCATAAATGATTAGGCTCAGGTTTTCAGGATGTCACCTCAACTTGCATCTTTAGCACCTTTGCTCTTCAGAACATATTATTCCATTCCTTCCTGCAGCTTCTGATGGGTACAAAATAGTGTTTTGTTGCTTAAACTTAATTTACTTTAAATTTGAAAATTTTTCTCCTGATTATTTGCATAATTTGTTATTTAGTCATTGTAACTGTTCAATTTAACCACTATTGTTTTTAAGTTTGCAAAATGGGATTTTTATCAGCCAGAAAATGATCTATGAATTCTTTCAATTGTTATTTTGTTTTCTGTGCTCAGAAATTCTGGTCAATTTTCTTGTATTATTTCTTATATTATGTTCCTGAGTTTCTACATTATTTTGTTTTTTTCTCAGGAATGCTTGGAAATCCTCTATTTCATTCAAAATCCATTTCTCCTCTGTGAGATCATACTCACTTTTGCTTGATAAATAATTATTGGCTACAAGTTTATCTTCTTTATCTTCTGGAATATGGTATTTCAGGTTCTCCACTCCTTTATAGCAGTGACTGCTAAATCATATGGTTTATGTCTTTAGCACCTCAGTCACCAATAGAGATTTTTAAGAGCAGAACACTTTTTTTGTTTGTTTTCCCATTCTTCCAAACTTTTTCATGACTCTTAACTTGATGTTAAGACTGGTCTTTGGGCATTTCTATGGGGAGGTCTGGACTGGTTGTGTTGTTTCTTTCTGGGGGTATTGAGTTTTGTGTTGTTCTAGATATCAGGGACCATGCAGACTTTGGACCTGCAAGCTTTCAGTGCTTCCAAAGTGGTCTGGTCCAGGCAAAGTATGACTGCTACCCACTTCATCTCAGCTCTGCAAGTTCTTGACCTGAACTTCGGTCTAAGTAATAGTAGAATACTGTTGCATTCAGTTAGTGTCAGCCAGCTAGAAAGCTCTGCTGGTTTAGTTACAAATCTGTAGTCTAGGATTTCTGCTCTGGTTATCATCTGTAGGCATCAGGCTGGGCTGGAGGCTGGAGGCTGGAATTGATACCCTATTTTTTCAGGACTGAACCACACCACAGCTCCTTGATGCTACACATACTCCTCTATAAGTTCAACACTTAAAGCTTGAGATCACTGGGGAAAGGGGTGAGGGTGGGGTCACATATCCCCTTTTCAGTCCAACTTTTGTCTGTGATCAGGAACTGAGTAGTGGGCCACAAAGCTTCTAATTCACATCTGTTCCTGTCACAGTGCCCTAGTTTGGGTCTGGGACTCCTTGCCCTAGTTAACAGCCTCTTTCTAGACCTTGGTGTCCTCTGGGTCTTGCTCTAGGTTCCATCCCCAGCATCTTTAGTGTCTGCAGACCTTTCTATTTTTCTCCCTGTGTCAATATGTGTTGGGAAAATGACTGACTTTTTTCTGGAATTTCCCAATCAGTATTTAGTCTGGTGCATTTTCATTTTTTTTTTTTTTTTGCGGGGCAATGAGGGTTAAGTGACTTGTCCAGGGTCACACAGCTAGTGTCAAGTGTCTGAAGTCAAATTTGAACTCAAGTCCTCCTGAATTCAGGGCTGGTGCTTTATCCACTGTGCCACCTAGCTGCCCCCATCTGGTGCATTTTCAGTATTCGTATTGAGGAGTTTGGAATGGGAACTCCTTGCTGCATTACTTTCTGATAATTGGCTATCTTGGCTTCCCCCTCTTGAATTATTTATTTATAGATGTTTGGGATCATTTAACTCATCTGTTTCCATCTTTCATGAATATTGTCTCTTGGTTAGTCTGCTTGTGCTCAACATCTTTAAGTGTTATTTTGTCTCCTAAGATTTATAGTGATTTCAGTAACAATAATATTCTTTAAAGAATAGCTTTGAGTGACTAAGCCATTTTGACTATTATAAATATCCAAATTAACTACAAAGGACATGTGAAGGAAGAGTCTATCTGCATTCAGAGAAAGAACTGATAGAAGTATGTATAGAATAGTTTTACATACACATATATTTGTGTCTAATGGTAGACATCTCTAAGGTGGATGGAGGGGAGAAAAAAGGGAAAAAGGTTAGATGACAATTTTATTATATATTTAAAAGGAGTAGCAAGTTATATATATATATATATATATATATATAATAAATTTGCAGTTTTGTGTACAATCATCTTTTTTCTATTGTCTTATGTTATGGAAACTGTGGGAATTTATTGGAGACCCTGCCTGTGGGCTGAGATCAAAAAGCCTTAGGCCCTCAGGGGTTTTTTCTGTGTAAGAGGGACTGGGGTCCCTCCCCATCCACTTCAGCCTAAGAAATACTGGCCAGTTAGACAGAGATCCCAGGCTTGCCCTGCTTTTCCTGGGCATGCAGCAGGGAGCACGGCCCTGGGTGTGGTGCGGCACAGCACACTATACCCCCCCACCCCCGGCTGTGGCGTTAGGGCAGCTAACAGATTAGCTTGGCATGTGTGTGTGTGTGGGGGGGGCGGTGCAGGGAGCCCGAGGTTTGAGAGAAGGAAGATATATACCGGGGTAGTTAGACTGAGGAGGGAGGATGCTGGAGGACATAGGAAGAGAACACAAGGAGAAGCAAGTTGGTTTGTCACTGTGGCTGACAGAGACTGAGAAAGAGCTAGCAAGAAGGTAGAGACACTGAGGGAGGACAGACAGAAAGAGGACGCCAGAGAACCAAGAGAATACAAGGAGGTCTGTGAGAGAGTCTCAGGGTTTCAATGTGACAGTACAGAAAGGGGGTTTGCAAAGGAGATTGAGTAGGAGAGGACGGACAGAAGGAGGACACCAGAAGGATGACAGAGGACTAAGAAAATGCAAGGAGGTTGGTGAGAGAAGGCTAGAGACATTGAGAGGTCAGTGAGAAAGGGACGCCAGAGACACTGAGGGGGGTGGACTGACAAAGAAAGTAGAGGAGACACAGGGGGTGTCGAAAAAGTGAAGGGGGCTTGGAGTTAGAAGAAAGGAGCTGAGCAGTGAAAGCGAAGCAGGGGAGCTGGAGTGAAGGAGAGAAAGAGTGAAAATTGGAGAGGACTGGAGGTGAAGAGGTCCAAACAGCATACCCTCAGGCAAGAGGCAGCAATGGTCCTTATTATATTATAAGCAGACAGGTCTCCTATAACTTTGCATTTCTTATCTCTTACATTTATTTTTATAAATAAGCCCTGCTTTGATTGTTTAATTAAGAGGCTTCTTAATTGTTTGCTTATCAATTTGAGAGCAGAGCAGTGTGGGGAATTTTATAAACGGCCCATATTATATTAATAGCAGTCAGATAGCCGGTCAAACATCCACAGATTAGACCCCCCAGTCATATTAGACTCCAGCTAGCAAGCTAAAATATTCTCACATTCGAATGGCAACCACGAAGGGACTTATGACCCAATTATAATTTTTCTAAAGTTATAATTTTCTTATACTTATGATTTTTCCATATAAGTCCAGTTATATAATTTTTCAGATTAGTAGATATAGTTAATTTTTTTTTACAAAATTCTTGAATTATTCCTCAAGTTCAGAATAAAATAAATAAAATTTAAAAACATTATGGTGATTTCAATTTTCCCCCTTTTATATTCTCCCATAGCTTCAAAGCTATCTCAGTCTCTCTCCCATGCTGACCAATTCATATTTCGCCATATTCAGTTTCAGTACTGAGTGACTTATGGGGGGCAATATTGGCCCCAGATGAATATTGTTCTTTTCCTTCACCTTCATGGAGAGCCTCATAATCACACATCTTGCCCCAGTTAATTCTGTTTCTCAGTTTAATGGCTGAGCTTCATTGCACCAGAGTGATAGTATCCTACTCTACCAGCCAGAGCAAAGTTCTGCTTTTTGGCTTTCATAATTGGGCATGGTAGAATTGTTGGTGGGAGTGGGCAGAGTTGACATATATGGAAAACCAATGGGTTGACTTGTATTTCCCTGCCAGTGAGGTAGGTGGTGGGGAGGGGGTACTAAGTGCCTTAGGAATTAGGGATTAGCCTTCTTTGTTCTTAGTTTATTGGGTTATTACATTATTAGGGTTCTTGGTTTCCTCAACCATAGAGATACCTGAAATTTCTTTATCTCTTGTGCATAATTCTATTTTTCAGAGGTTTCAGAGGTCATGAAGATCGAATAAAGTGTCTAATCCTCCATCTTATTGGTTATATGATGTCCTCATTTCTTCCCCTTATTCTTAAACACCCCTATCACTCTTTCCCCATTTTGTATACTTCATTGTGTGCCTATATGTATGTATATGCTCAACTTTCTTTGGTTTACTTCAGATTCCTGGAATACTCATTCCCCTTATAATTCCCTCCAAGTTTATATACTTTCATCTAAAGTACCCCTATAATGTGAGATATTCAGTTCCCTCCTTTCCTCTTCCTTTTTCATCCTTACTTATTCCCCCTTTCTTCTCATTTCCTGTTTCCAATAAGCCCATAAAAATAGAACAGAACTATGTTCTGACTGTTCTCTGTGACCCTTGAAGACATTTGGGTTGTGAGAAGTCACTGGTTATCCTTTCAAGAGTTAGACAGTTTATCAAACTTTTTGATTTATCAAATGTATTTACCCTCCTATGTTTCTCTCAGTTGCTGCATTTGTATTGCAAAATTTCTATTATTACTGGCCTTTTAAAAAAATCAGGAATGCTGGTAATTTCTCTATTCCATTAAAGATCCATTTGAATATCTTTTATGATGGTACTCAATTTTTCTAGATGTGCCATTCTTTGATATGTCTTTTACCTTTGCCTTTTAGAATATTGTATCCCAATCTCTCCACTCCTTTATGGTGGCAGCTATCAAGAATCGTGTGACCTTTTCTTTGACCTGGAAGTTCTGGCTTTTAGCTATGATGTTTCGGAGAACTTTTATTTTAGAGATTAGCAGTATATTCTATTTTCACTTTGTTGTATATATAGGAAATTTTTATTTATGGTTTTAATAACTGTTACATGAAGGCTTTATTATGATTTAGGTGTCTGCTTTTTACGTCAGTTGTTTTTGATAATATATACTTTGCATTTTTTCTGGTTATTTTTTCAATTTTTTGAGTTTATTTTAAATATTTTTTATTTTTCATGGAGTCATTGCTTTCTGTTTGGCCTATTCTAATTTTTAGGGTGCAAAATTCTGTTCTAAGCTATTGATTCTACTTGCCATTCTTTTTAAAAATATTACATTATATATGTCTTGTATCATTCCTTCCAGGTAGTCTTGTAGTACTTATGGTTAGAGTATTCTTTTCTCTGATGTTGTGTTTAGATATACTATGGAGTTAAACTATTTGTCTGAGTTTAGTTCTTGAGCTTTTCTCAGTCTACAGTAATTTACTGTGTTCAACATTTTCTTCTCTGTACTCATATTTCCAGCCATAGTTTCTGGATTGGAGCTTTGTGTTTTGGATTCTACTCCTTCCAATATTACTAGGGTCAAAAGGACCTGTTTGGACTTACATGTGTTTTTGGCTAACACTATATCCCACTAGGCATGAATTCCTCGTCTTTGGTTCAGTCTTGTGGTGGCTCAAGCTAGATTTTTTTTATTAGATCCTTCTTTCCTTTCTTCTTCTTAATAGCTGGCTATTAACAAGTATGTTGATTCACTTTATACCATTTGCATTGCTATTAGGTTTTTTTGTTTGTTTGTTTGTTTTTTGCAGGGCAAATGGGGGTTAAGTGACTTGCCCAGGGTCACACAGCTAGTAAGTGTCAAGTGTCTGAGGCCGGATTTGAACTCAGGTACTCCTGAATCCAGGGCCGGTGCTTTATCCACTGTGCCACCTAGCCGCCCCCATGCTATTAGTTCTAAATTGGTACATGAAAAAGTTAGGAATATTGTTTTCTATCATCTTGCATTTGTTACTCTTACAATGAGTAGAAGAGGACCTATTTTAAAGATAGGTGCTTTTATGAAAAAACAAGTCTTACATACAAAGAAATAGAGTATGCTTACAGGTCCATGGGACCCTAAACTATATTTCAGATAGACAGTAATTTTCATTCTTGGATTTATGTAGTGGGTATTCTCATTTTCTTATAGCTGGGGAAGACAAAGTTGCTTTTGTATCTACAACTGTATTTTACCAATTTGAATGTATGCATAAAGGCATCTTCAGGGACCCTGCCACTTTCCAAAGACTAATGGGAGAAAGTAGTCAGAGATGCAACTTATGGGAGAATGTTGGTCTTCTTAGATGTGCATATTGTGTTTAGAAAGCCAATGGAAAAACATGGAGAATTTTAGATTATTAAATTTAGAGTTAGATTAGAAAATTTTAGATTGACTACAGAAAGCTGGCTTGAAGCTGTCAATTATGTGTCAGTTTTTGCAAAGCCTCTGTTAATGAAGTGTCATAAAGTATCTCAACAAGATATGAATATCATCCAAGGAAAGACAAAAGTGCTAGAGAATTTTCCACATTCACAGTATCTTCAAAATCTAGATATTTTCATGACCAACAAGATGGAGGACTTTTCCTGAAGCCTACAACTTTTAATACCTCTCCAAACTAAGAATTATGTAGATAAAGCATCTCTTTATTTCATCTATTCCTATAGCTTAAAACATCAAGAACCTCAAGGATGTAACAATCTGATGAATTAATGGCAGAGAAGGCTCAGTCCCTAATATATTCACTCAGCACTTTCCCACATCAACCTCCATGATCTGGCAGGGCTGCACAAGCTAACCCATAGGCTTGTAACAAAATTCAGCTGTGCCTCCATGCTGGGGCAGCTAGATGTTGTAATGTATAGAGCACTGAGCTTGAGTCAGGAAGTCCTGAGTTCAAATTTGTCTCCAAACAAAATAGTTATATGACTCTGGATAAGTCCTGTAACCTGCCTGCCTCATTTTTCTCAATTATAAAATGAAAATCATATTAACACCTATCTCCTACATTTATTGATAAAATCAAATGAGATGTTTATAAAGTGTTTAGCACATTGTAGGCCCTTGATAAATGCTTATTATATTCCCTTTTCCTTCCTTAACTATCCCAACCCCCTGCTCTCCTGCTATTGAAAATTAAAAGACACAAACCTGCTTTGTCTGAGACTGCAGTGTAGCAGCAGTTTGAGATGCAACAGGGTTCAATTAGAAAACTGAGAAATAAAAACAACTAGGGCATGATACCAGGATGTGTGTCTAGATTCATAAGGACTGAATCAAAGAGCACTGCTATCCAAGTGGAACCAGTTCTGTTCACATAGAAGTAACTTTGGGCAGGGATCAAAGCAGGGGAATCATGAATTGCCCAGCATTGAAAGGGACTTAGTTATGAGCCCTCAGAAAAGCCAGCAAAGGGAAAAAGAACTAGAAAGTGAGTTACAGAGGAGTATAAGGCGAAAAAATAAATTAAAAAGATATCAGGGGGGCAGCTAGGTGGCACAGTGGATAGAGCACCGGCCCTGGAGTCAGGAGTACCTGAGTTCAAATCCAGCCTCAGACACTTAACACTTACTAGCTGTGTGACCCTAGGTAAGTCACTTGCCAATTGCCTCAGTAAAAAAAAAAAAAATTAAATTAAATTAAAAAAGATATCAGGAGGAAAAAAAAGAAACTTGTTTAAGACCTTGAGCAAAGGCTTATAAAACAACAGGGAAGTATTATTAAGAGAAGGAAAGATGACCTCCAGCTCAGCTAAATGCATACAGAAATTGATGGACAAATAATGTAAGAAAACTGATTTATTCCTTTATTTTTGCTGCTTTACATTTATTTCATGATGATTTTCTGTCTCTTTGTGAAGGTATTATGAAGAACCTAGAAATTTCTGACCTATTCCCTTTTACACATAAAATTATTACATCAAAAATGAAAGTTTAAAAAATCATATGATTATATCAATAGATGCATAAAAGGCTTTTGATAAAGCATAACACTCATTACTACTAAGAAAACTTGAAAGTATTGTTATAAATGGATTTTTCCTTAAATTGATAAAAAAATCCCATATATCTAAAACCATTGGCAAGCTTATTTGTTTGTTTGGGGGGTTTTTGCAGGGCAATGAGGGTTAAATGACTTGTCCAGGGTCACACAGCTAGTAAGTGTCAAGTGTTTGAGGCTGGATTTGAACTCAGGTCCCCCTGAATCCAGGGCCAGTGCTTTATCCACTGTGCCACCTAGCTGCCCCAGCAAGTATTATTTGTAATGAGGATAAAGTAAAAGCCTTCCCATTAAGACCAGGTTCAAAAGAAGGGTGTTCACTATTACCAATATTATTCAATATTTTATTGGAAATCCTAGCAGTAGCAATAACATTTGAAATAACTCTAGATAGTATAAACTATCAGGGAGTACACCTGCTAAAATAAACCCAGGAATTATATAAACAAAGTTATAGAGAGCTTTTTATACAAATAAAATCAGATTTAAATAATTGGAGAAATATTAATTGTTCATGTGTAGGCAGGGCTAATATATTAAAAATGACAATTTTACCTAAACTTATTTATATATTCAATTCCATCCCAATTAAATTGCTAAAAATATTTTACTGGATTAAAAAAAAATATGGGGCAGCTGGTGGCACAGTGGATAAAGCACCGGCCCTAGATTCAGGAAGACCTGACTTCAAATCTAGCCTCAGACACTTGAAACTCACTAGCTGTGTGACCTTGGGCAAGTCACTTAACCCTCCTCATTGCCCAGCTTAAAAAAATAATAACAAAACTCATTTGTAAAAACTAGAAGTCAAAGAAAATATCAAAATATCAAAAAAAAGAAAATATCAAAATATCAAAGAAAATAATGAAAAAATATAAAGAAAAGCAGTTTAGCAGTAGATCTTAAACCATATTATAAGGTAATAATTATCTCTTTAAATTTTTTTAAATGTGCAGGACAATGAGGGTTAAGTGACTTGCCCAGGGTCACACAGCTAGTAAGTGTCAAGTGTCTGAGGCCGGATTTGAACTCAGGTCCTTCTGAATCCAGGGCCAGTGCTTTATCCACTGTGCCACCTAGCTTCCCCAAAGGTAATAATTATCAAAACTACCTGGTACTGAGTTAAAAATAGAAAGGTAGATCAATGGAAAAGAGTAGGGACAATTTATAGTAGCAAATAAACATAATAACCTTGCATTTGACAATACTTTGAGATAAGAATTCATTATTTGGTAAAAAAAAAATGTTGGGAAAAATGGAAAGCAATATGGTAGAAACTGGGTATGGATCAATATTTTACACCATCTATAAACATGAAATCAAAATGTATACATGATTTAGATATAGAGATTTTTTTTATTTTTATTTTTTGGTGAGGCAATTGGGGTTAAGTGACTTGCCCAGGGTCACACAGCTAGTAAGTGTAAAGTGTCTGAGGCTGGATTTGAATTCAGGTCCTCCTGAATCCAGGGTTGGTGCTCTATCCACTGTGCCACCTAGCTGCCCCTAGATATAGAGATTTTACAAGAAAATTAGACATGGAACATATTACTTATCAGACTTCTTATGGATAGGTGAACAATTTATGAAAAAAGAAAAGGTAAAGAGCAAAGTTAGGTATAAAATGAAAAATTTATATCCCATTAAATTAAAAAGGTTTTATACAAATAAAATAAATGTAGCCAAGATCAAAAGGAAAGCAGAAAATTGGGAAAAATCATAAAAAGTTTATCAGATAAAGGTCTCACATCTAAAATATATACAAAACTTTGCCAAATCTATAGAAATATGAGTCATTCCTCAATTGATAAATTTGCAATGGCTTTCAAGAGGCACTTTTCCAATGAAGAAATCAAAACACTTTATAGTCATATAAAAATGTTCTCAATCATTATTGATTAGAGAAATGCAGATTAAAACAACCCTATCAAATTTGCTCAAACAATTGAAGGGGGAACCAAAAAATGTTGGAGGGGATATGGTAAAATTGGGACACTAATTCATTTTTGGTTGATTGTGGACCGATCCAATCATTTTGTAGGGCAATCTGGAATTATGCCCAAAGTGTTTTTAAACTACCTATATACTTTGACACAGTAATACCACTACTTGGTCTATTTCCAAAGTTAACTAGGGAAAAAGGGAAAGAACCTATATATTCCAAAAGGTTTATAGGAGCTCTCTTTGTGGTGGCAGAGAACAGGAAATTGCAGGAATGCCCATCAATGGGGGAATGGCTGAACAAGTAATTTTATATGATGGTCATGGAATACTACTATGTTATAAGAAATTATGAACTCAATTATTTTAGGAAAACATGGAAAGACTTGCATGAAATACTGAAGAGTGAAATGAGGAGAACCAAGAGAATATTGTTTTAAAAATGACTTTTAGTGAACAGGTTATTTTGACTATTCTAAATATATAAATAAATTATAAAGTGAAGACATATGAAGAAAGACACTATTTGCATCCAGAGGAAGAACCGATAAATAGAAATATATATAGAATAATTTTATATATACACATGTATATACATACACACATAAACACATATTGGTATCAAATGTTAGCTATTTGTAGGGCAGGGGGAAGGGGAGGATAGGAAAAAATAAGAAAAATAAATTTATATGATAGTTTTGTTGTATATTTGAAAGGAATAACAATTTTTGTTTAGTAGATTTGAGGTTTCATGTACAATCACCTTTTTATTGTATACTATGTTATGAAAATGCCTGTTTTATTCCATAAATATGTATTAATATTTAAAAAGGTGGGGAGAGACAATAGAAAATGAATAAACACCTGAAGATACCAAAGACCCTGTGGATTCTCACAAATTCTAAGTGATTTGCTATAAAAGTTGTGGGGGTTTTTTTTCCTAGAAGCAATCTGTTCATTGTTTTAAATGACAGTTTTCTTTGTTCAGAATTTTTGGACAGTTATATTATTTATTACATTGTAGTTTTCAGGTTTTCTCTCTTGTCATTTTCTCCTAAAAGACCAATGATCCTAAAGATTTCTCTATACATCCTGTGTTCAAGATCAATATGTTTTGCTTGCAAAGTCCTATATTATATGCATTTCCTTTCTTTTACATTTGAAAGGTTTTATCCTTGTCTCTTGAAGAATTTATTGCTTGTCTTTGGAACCAGGACAATTCAGTGTCCTTCAGAAACTGTCTTAAATTTATAAGCTCAAAATGCCTGAGCATAGAAATTTATAAAGGAAAACTTAACCAAATTACAAATTGGCATGGACAGCAATACAGCAATGACAAGAGATTTGAATGTTCTCTCAGATTTGGGAAAAAAACCAGGAAAATTAAAAAAGAGAAAATATAGAATTGAAAACATTTCTGGAAAAACTTCTAGAAAGACTTATGATATATTCTAAATGGATCTATTAAGAATACATGTAGGGGGCAGCTAGATGGCACAGTGGATAAAGCACCAGCAAATCCGGCCTCAGAAACTTGACATTTACTAGTTGTGTGACCCCGGGCAAGTTACTTAACGCTCATTGCCCTGCAAAAAAACAAAAACAAACAAACAAACAAAGAATACATGTATTTCTCAGCACCATGTGGAAAAAATTGATCATTTACCAGGACACAGAAATATTGCAAATAAATATTAAAAGGGCAGAAATAGTATATAAATAATGATATATAAACCATAACAAATAAAAAATGGGAATAAATTCATAAAACTGAAACGGAAGACCCAGATCCAAATGAAGGCATAAGAATGAAATCCTAAATAATGAATGTGTCAAAAAAAACAAATAATAAAGAAAAGTAAAAGTAGAAGAAATAAAGTAAAAGGAAGTTATGAAACAATATATCAAACATACCAAAGTTTCTGGAATGCAGTTTTAAAAATCCTCATAAGAAAAATAAATTCCTCCAAAGTATACATTAACAAAATGCTTTATTTTTTGTATGTGATTTGAAAATGATATTAAAAAAACTGCTCTGTGACTTAGATACCACATTCATGATCTTGAATTGGGTTTAGCAGGGACAATCGAATGCATGCTTAAATTTGAAGAACTTACCAGAGAAGACATAATAAGTTCCTTAAGTAGACATGGCTCATTCTGAAAAGGAAAAAGTTATTATTCTTACAATTATAATTTTTAGATTATTGGAAATTAATATGAATTTTAGAAGCACTATAGAAATGCTTCATATTTTATCTACAAACTATTAATTTTGCAAATCGTTACTTTGTCTTAAATCAAGCATTTAATAATACTGATAACTTGATATTTGTTGCCTTCAGGTAATGATTTATCATTTTCTAATTCAAACATCTTTGGCATAAAACCCTATCATTAGGAACTCTGCTCAAGACAATGGAACCAACCACACACAGTTCCAGAGGATTCAGGATGAAACATACCATTACGTCTAGATAGAGCAGAGATGGGCTCAAGAGTACAGATCAAAATTTGAGGGGGAAGAGGGGAAATGGCTACTGCAGGAATTTGTTTTGTCTTGTATGACTATAAATATTGGTAATGTGTTTTATTTTTCTTGCTTTCTCAGTAGCTAGGGGAGTAGGAGAGAGAATTGAAAACTGAAAATCAAATAAAACTAAATTTTTAAAAAGACAAAACAAAAAACTCAGTTAGTGATAGGAAAAATATTATCAGGGTAACTAGATGGTACAGTGAATTGAGGACTTGACTTAGACTCATGTAGATCTGAGTAAAAATTCTCCCTCAGACACACATAAATAATGACTGTGGGCAAATCACTTAACCTCTGCTTGCCTCCATTTCCTCATCTTTAAAATGGGGATATTAATGGTACCTACCTTTCAGGATTGTTATAAGGATAAAATGAGATATTTGTAAAGTGTTTTGCAAACCTTAAAGCACTATATAAATGCTAGCTATGTAATCAACCTATAATGATTACTATTCTTTCTTCTGTGAAAAATTATAAATCAACAGTTTTTTAAAATCACCATTGATTCATTTTCAGATCATGGTTAAAAGTTAGATTGACAAAAATCATTTCTGAAAAGCAAATACTTACTGAGTGAGAAACTGCTTTATGTATGTGGGACTATAAACAAAAATAGGTATATATGATATCTATTTCAGGAGAGAATACCTTGCGAGCTGATTATATCAATGTTTTCTCAGGGAGTCTTGGAAGTCCATATGGCATATTTTTGTCAGAAATGGTTTTGTAGGGGGCAGCTAGGTGGTGCAGTGGATAGAGCACTAGCCCTGGATTCAGGAGGACCTGAATTCAAATCTGGCCTCAGACACTTGACACTTACTAGCTGTGTGACCTTGGGCAAGTCACTTAACTTTCATTGCCCAACAAAAAAAGGAAAATAAAGAAATGTTTTTGTAGATATATTTATAAATGTATTCTTAAGAACATGGATTTAGAGTTAGAAGGGGTCTTAGAGGTCTTTTAGACCAGTCCCCTCATTTTGCTACTGCACCATTTTGCCTCTTATACATATCAAACTATCTATATCTATTTGTCTATCTAGCTGCAATATATATATATATGTATATATATATACATACACATAGAAGGACATATTTTCTATATGACTATATTCAGATTATACATGAACATGAGTAAATAATTGCATACATACATATATACAAAAATAATGCATGTAATTAAAAACAGCTACTTTCAAAAAATTGAATTGCTGAACTCTTTCAAGAAAGCTACTATGTAATACACATAAAAATTAACATAAAAATGAAACACTTTTCTTAAGTTCAGATCCACAAATGTACAGATGTGATAGTTTGTCGCATCTATTAGAATTTTGGAATTAAAAGACCAAGTAGAGATCATTTACTCCAAGTCTTCAGTTTATAGATGAAGAAATTGAAACCAAGGCCTGCCCCAAGTCCAACAGTTAGTGTTAGCATTAGGAACCAGATCCCTTAACTCCCAGTCTAATAGACTTTCCAAATTAAAAAAAAATCTTATTATTAAATAGGTGTGAAAAAAAATCTGAGCATGTAAGCGAATAAAAAAAAATGTTTGTTTTGAATCACTGACAATAGTGATAAGGGGTTATATTGGGCCCCGTGAAAAACAGCATAAATTTATTTGTAAGAAGACTACTCAGGTTTATGCATGAATATAAAACTTTCCTTAAAAAGACAGATTTGGGAGGCTTTAGTGTAGAGTATAAAGAACTTAGAATCAGTCTAAGATCAGAATGACACTTGCTGTGTAAATTTGAGTAAGTCAATTAACCTTTCTGCACCTCAGTTTCCTCACCTTCAAAATGTGAATAATAGTTACCCAACTATCCTACAAGATTGCCATGGGGTAAGAGAGCTTCAAGAACCTGAAAGTGATGTTTAAATGTGATCCATTATTATTATTATAAGTAAATCTTACACCAAAATCTAAAAACTGCTGTCAGGGAGTGATATTGTCATTCTGTTGTATTTAGTTTCTAAAACAAAATCCATAGAAACTTCATTAGTCCATAGAACTTCATCTTCCATGAGGAAACAAGCAAATGATGCATTGGAATAATTAATTTTATTATATTCTAACATCCATTTGTATTAATGAATTGAAAAACATTACAGTACTTCATTGTAAAATGACATCTATTTTTTGCACATATTTCTCCCTTAAAAACCAAGATTGGAGTCTTTTATTTGCTTCCCTTATGTAATTTGTTCATTCACAACTAAGACTTCATTGTTTATTAATCTTTTATGTTAACAGCTCACTGAAGTTCTGCCAAAATTGGATAATTATGTTCTATTTAATGTAACAATTTATTTGCCTCATTACTTGAATTTAAACCATTTAGAGCTAGGCATTCTTTTTTTAAAAAAATCACATTGTTACATAATTACTCACATCTTGAAAGTCAAGGGTCAAATACTAAAGAATTAATCCCTTTATTCCCCCAAAACAGAAATAATGCTGCTCTAAACATCCAAAAGTCTCTAAATAGGAAAAAAAAGTGCTTCAGAGGGTATTACATATTTAAATCAAATTAGGTCATCATAATATTTTTTATGATTTGATGAGGTATTTATCAATGTGTTAGAAATGGAAAAGTTTCATAATTTCCTTAAGAGAGATGTACAAATAATAATCTTCCTGAATAAAGAAAACATAAATTCAAAATGGAATATCATTTTTGAAAACAAAAGTTAAGTCAAGAAATATGAAGAAACACATTGTTCTAGTAATTCTTATCTGTGGTAAATTCATCAAGTATTTTAAAAATGAATATAATAATACTATAACAATAGCTTTTTTAAAAAAAGTTGGATAAATTAAGAAATTAGAAATCCATATTTAACATTTAAATTCCTTAAAAATTAATTAACCAACCTGTTGAAATGACTATACCATTGCAATATTTCACTATAATTAAGTGTCATCACTAAAAAAGCAGGCTTTTTATGTACTTCCATTAATCTTGTGACTTAAATTTGCCTGGAAATTGATATGTTTTTTATTTTACTCAACTAATATTTTGCTACCACCTCCAGTTGAATTTACATTCTTTGGTATATTGTCAATGTTTGTTCTTCAGGTCTTTAGATTTATAGTTTCTACTTTAAACCACTCTAACGTATTCTCTATTTAATAGACAAATGACAAGAACAGAATGCCATCAAATTCATTGAGTAATACTTGTGTTAATTGGAGAATTTTGGGGGTAAAATTTAACATCTGACTATCAACAGAAAAATTGTAATGCCCTGACACAAAGTTTTCTTTGGGGGCAAAGAGTAGGAATTTGGAGAATTGTGGCAGGGAAATTTATGATGAAAAGTCTTATTTTAATAGAGATTCTAGTGCTAAGTGCTATTACTTATACTGTTTTCACTGAACCTATTTTTATGAGTAAATCATGTATAAAATTTATCTTTTTTCAAATTATCTCCCATATACTCTGAAATTCAGTGATTGACCTTAATATATAATTAAAAATTTCTTCAAAAGCTTTTATATTAAATCAGCCCATAACCAAAAAAGACAGGTTCTGGTTCACAAATATGACAATCACTTTTTAGTAATATTAATGCTGCCAATTTATCATTTCTACATTTTTATCTTGCTGATAGTGTTATAAATGCTATAACTCAAATGTTGGCAAAGAGTATTCTAATATTCTAATTCAATATACAATAAAACAATAATGAATTCTGTACTGAAATAATAATTTTCAGGTCACTGTGTCCCTAAATTTCCTCAGGTTGTTGCCCATCCCTCAAGTTAATGACATCTTGCACTGTATGTTAATAAAGAGAAAACAATCATATATAGCAAAAATTGATTAAATAATGAAAGATGCCTTGTATAAGAAGAATAGAACTAGTTTACTCTGATGATTTATATGAGAAAGGACATGATTACTTTCAAGTCAGTAAAAATATAGCAGTATAAAAATATAAGGAAATGGAAACTAAGATAGTGAAATTGTTGTTACATGTGGACTTTTTAAAAGAAAGCTGTCTGGAGACTCCATTTATTGCTTATAAATTCAATTCTCTCTAAAATATTACTATCTTTGATGATTAACAGCTCTGCTGAAATCTATTATGTGAAATATGAGTGCATAGTTTCTGATTACTGTAGTGCATTGTTAGAAAATGTGATTTAGCTCTTGAACACTGAATTTTACATAATGAGATATCTGCTTACAAGACCATTTTTACTAATAAAATATAAAAATTAATTACAATAGAGAAAATAGGTACAAATGAATAAAAACTTCAGATTCTATTTAAAAATTGTAAATTTCAGTTTTGACTCAAGAAAACTTAAGCATTTTCCTTGTAAAAAGCCAAGCAAATACAAAATCTCTAACATATTTAAACATTTTAAAGTGTTTGCCAAGAGCAATTCCAAACTAGATATGATTAATTTGATCTTAAGTAATATCAACATTTTAAAGTCACACGTTTCATCCCACTTAAACACATAAAAGATCTCATTAAAACAGGTTAACAGTGCACACAAGGAAACTTTTAGAAGACTTCATTACTTACTGTTCACAGAATCTTGCTTTCAGAGATTAACAGTTTTAGCAATTCACTTGTTATTTATCCTGGAGTGTGAGATGATTAACCCTGCTTTGGTTGGCTAAGGGGAGAAAAAAAATAGTACAAATCTCCCTCCTTTAAAACTATTCTCCATAACCTATTTTAGGTGGCATGGAGCAAGGAAATTCATGATAACAATAATTCCATACATTAGGAAAAAAAACAAACAAAAATAAGTTTGAAATCTACAGTATAAAGTCATTTTGATATGCCTACACAACTGGTTGTGGCAGTTTTCAGACATGATTTCTAATCACACACACTCACACACACATACACATGCTCTGGGTTCTTTTAGAGAAAGCTTGCTGCTGGGAAGTTGATTTTGGCAAAACGCCAAAATCATGTGCAAAAGGGATTCATTACTGATTCATGGCAGCATTCTGCACTTATAAAAAATGTGACCCAACAGGCTAAATCTACCACTAAACACAAAAACTAAGAAACAAAGATCACTTACTTAATATTCTTTCCAGAATGACATTAAACTTTTGTGGAGGTTAAATACTTGTTAGTTCAATGCCATGTTTTGTTGCTTTCCAACGATTGTATGGTGCCCTGTAAAACTTGTCAGTATTTCTTCTACAACAGTTTTACCCTATAGTAATCTAGAAAGCATTTTTCCATATAACACATCTTTAGGGTCAGTATAATAATTGAATTTTCAGGAAACAAAATGATGCAAACTAAGCCATTTTTAACTACTTTGAAGTTTTTTTTTTTAAGTACACAATAGTCTGCTATCTTTTAAACTTCTAGAAAGCTGATAGACACTGCAAACTTAGAATGACTGCAGTTAACCAAGCTCAACACCTCTCCCTACCCCCACCTTCTTCCCACCCCCAACTTTAACATAGAAGTAGATGCAATGTACAGCCTTACCAAGATGTCTTCTGGCTTTTTTTTTCCCCCTGTGGATCAAAAACTTTCCTCTTTAAGCACAGATAGCCTTTCACAAATCAAAGGCCCCTTTTATTAATCTAACACTGTAACAGACTGCTTTTTACACTGGATTGAGATCCCAGTTCTTCAACTTTCAAGATAAAATACACTCGTAATACATAATTAGTGGGAAGAATTGTATAATACATTTTTCCTAAAGAAGAAAAAGGCATTTTTTTTTAAAGCAAAGAGGGTGGGGTCAGATGTTGAGCTATGCCTGAGAAAAGAAGCCCACACTGCACTAGTACCTAAGTACTAGCAGAAGCTGACTGGGAAAGGAGCCAGTGGAATGACTTTGTTTGACCCAGCTGCCAATCTCTCTCCAAGCAGTGCGCCAGACTAAACACTCACACTATTTGAACTCAAATCAGGCTACAGCAGCTGTTTGCTTTCCAGCTCTGAGCTCTTCACCCACCATGGCCTGTGTAACACATAAGATATAGTTAGATTGGTTGTATGGCTAAAACAAGTTCCATTTTTTATTTGTTATTAAGGAACAATTTTAAATGCCATTCTGAAGAAGAAGAATGATGGGATTATAATTCCAAGTAAACTCTGTGTCTGGGTTTCAGGATTATTTTTACTTTTAAAAGAACATTAACAGTTTATTGCATGGAAGAAGCCTGTGGTATGAAGTAACAGGGGCTCATATACTTTGAAATTGTAAATTAAAGTGCTTACAGCAATGTTGTTGGTATGTAAACAATAAAATATTTTTAGTTATTCTATATTTATGATTTGATAAAATGAACCTTAAATATTTGTGTTTTTAACTTTATAGACACAGAACAAAAGACCCAATTCAATAATACAAAATAAATATAATAATACAGCATGGAAATTGATTTACCATATGTGTTCTGAAAATAGTCCAGAAATAAATATAGAAGATTCCATTGGATTTGATATACTACCTGGGCAAAGTTTGCTGAAGCAAAAACTCACATTAAAATCAAACTGAAACACTGTTAAACCTTCTCTTTTATGCTATAAAAATTTGATTACTCAGCATGTCTCACTGGATGAACAGTATTAGAATTACCTAGACAAATAATTACTTCCTACCATTTTACTGTATATATTTCTCCAGAAGCTATAAAACAGTGGTACCATTCTGGGCTTTGTTGTCAACCAACCTGAGTAACTCTCTGCTGTGGGGATTAAAATTGTCCAATCTCCAATAAAAGAGACTGAAGTAGAGCTCTGAGTCAATGACGTTTTATTAAAGGGTCCATGGTTCCCTCTAATGAAGTGGACCTCAGATCTTCCTTATTATCTGAGCTGCCTCCTGCTTCCAGAACCTTGTTTTTATAGAATTTGATACCCAAATAAATATGCATAATAGGCATGGTGAAATACAGAATCTCATTGGTTTTGAGGGCCAAAAATGACATATCAGCAGATGAGTCACAAATTGGGCGAAGCATGGGGCATCTTCACTCACTAAGTGGTAGTAAAAGGGTTACTTGCTCATGTTGTACAAGAGAGAGTGAGAGAGAGAGGTCCAGAGGTAAAAAATAAGTTGAAGGACTTTCCATGTAATTTAGTCACTTCTTCCACACTGGGCTTGGTCACCATAACAAGGAAAAACATGAAGGACCTCTAGTTAGCTTCCCATGATTAAGCAAGTCAACTTATAGTCTGCAGTTCATAGATCTGGGGCCTAATATAGACAACTTATTATTACTATCCCTAAGGAACCATATCAAACTGATTAATACCGATTGGAAAAGAGTAGGGCTCCAAATGAATTATTTCTCACACTATATCCATACCGTATTGTCCTCAATGACATCTGTCCAAATGCATAGTGCCATTTATTTAAAATTGTTTCAAAAGAAAAAAAAAGGAGAAAGCAGGGCTTGTCATTATTAGAGTCACCCTTTGGGGGTGTTTCTATGATGAACTATCATGGCAAATGGATAATGAGTTAAAGTATTTTTGGATGAAAACATATTTTGTTGGCATTTTAAGAAATAAAATAATCATATGGATGTACCATAAATTCTTATACAAAACCCCAAATAATTAACATTAATCTGTGTGAACAAAAGAAACATAACAAGCACTTCCATAATATCTGAATTCAGTTAAAAACTTCTTCTTCTTCTTCTTCTTTTTTTTTTAGTGAGGCAATTGGGGTTAAGTGACTTGCCCAGGGTCACACAGCTAGTAAGTGTTTAGTGTCTGAGGCCAGATTTGAACTCAGGTACTCCTGACTCCAGGGCCAGTGCTCTATCCACTGCGCCACCTAGCAGTTACAAACTTCTAATAGAAGAATGATGTTGTATCTAGAATAATGCCTTGCACATGATAAGAGCTCAATAACAATTTATTGATTTTTATTTTGGAAATTATATTTGGATGTTATCCTGGATGTTATTAGTTTGTGAATCTATCAGTAAAAAAAATTATTAAAGAACTAGTAGAAAACAATTAATTAAAAGGTATTTCTTAAAATTCTACCACAAGGGGGACAGCTAGGTGGTGCAGTGGATAGAGCACTGGCCCTGGATTCAGGAGGACTTGAGTTCAAATCCAGCCTCAGACACTTGACACTTACTAGCTGTGTGACCCTGGGCAAGTCACTTAACCCCAATTGCCTCACCAAAAAAAAAAAATTCTACCACATGTCTGGCACTATGCTAGGCATTGGGGATACTAAGAAATAAAGAAAAAAAAAGATGAAATAGTTCCTGTCCTCAAAGTGTTTATATTCTAGGAGAGGAAGTAATCTGCATATATATGTACATAAAATATATACAAAATAAATAATAGGTAATTTTGGTGGGAAGAGAGAGGACTAGTTTTGGGAGATCAGGAGAAGCTTCATGTTGAAGATGGTGTTTGAGCTGAGTTTTGAAGGAAACTAGGGATTCTAAGGTGGAGATGAAGATAGGCTGTGTTACAGGCAAGGAAATGTCAAGTGTGAGGAAAAGAGTTTTTATCTGGTTTTCAGAGTGTATAAAGGGAGTAGTATGTAATAAGATTAAAAAGATAGATTGGTGTCAAATTACAAAGGGCTTTAAAAGTAAAATAAAGGACAATGTGTGCGTGTGTGTGTATTTTCAGCAACCACATGGTCAATATAGAAATCAGATTGATTATATACTTTGCCTCCAAAACTGGAGAAGCTCTATACAGTTAGTTAAAACAAGGCCTGGAGCTGACTGTAGCTCAGTTCATGAGCTTATTGCAAAATTTAGGCTTAAACTGAAGAAAATAGGCAAAACCCTCAGACTGTATAGGTATGAACTAAATAACATCCCATATGAATATAAAGTGGAGGTGATTAATAGATATAAAGAACTAGGCCTGGTAGATAGAGTGCCTGAAGAACTATGGACAGAGGTTCACAATATTCTACATGAGGCAGCAACAAAAAAATATTCCAAATAAAAAGAAGAGCAAGAATGCAAAATGGCTGACTGATGAGGCTTTATAAATAACTGAGGAAAAAAGGAAAGTGAAAGAGAAAGGAGAAAGGGAAAGATATACCCAAATGAATGCAGAATTCTAGAGAATAGCAAGGAGAGATAAGAAGGTTTTCTTAAATGACAATGTAAAGAAAACAAATAGAATGAGAAAGACAAGAGATCTCTTCAGAAAAATAGAAAATGTCAAGGGAACATTTCATGCCAAAATGGGCATGATAAAAGACAAAAATACTGGCATTAGGAAGCATTGTTTATAATAAGCAATGTGGAGGTGACAGAATTCCATCTGAATTATTTAAAATCCTAAAAGATTATGCTGTTCAAGTGTTGCATTCAATATGCCAGCAAACCTGGAAAACACAACAGTGGCCACAGGATTGGAAAAGATAAATTTATGTTAATGCCAATGAATATTCAAATTACTGAACAATTGTGCTTGTTTTACATGCCAACAAGGTTATGCTTAAGATTCTATAAAACAGACTTTACGAATATGTGAAGTGAAAATTACCATAAAGGCAGGCTTGTTTTTGAAGAGGAAGAGGAACTAGAGACTAAATTACCACATTTACTGGATTATGGAGAAAGCAAGGGAGTGCCAGGAAAAACAAAAAACAAAAACAAAAACAAAACACTGTCTATAGGAAGTTTTCCTAATTCTTCTTAATTCCAGTTCCTTCCCTTCTGTTATTTCCTATTTATCGGGTACATAACTTGCTCTGTATATATTTGTTTACATTAGACGGTAAGCTTTTTGAGGGCAGGGACTGTCTTTTGCCTCCCCAGCACTTAGCGTGGTGCCTGGCATACAATAGTACTTAATAAATGCTTATTGATTGATTTATTGAGTGTCTGAACAAGAGAAAATCTGTGGAAGTAAGAATGAAATTTTTTGAAATTTGATAACTGATTGAATATGTAAAATCAGGGTGAGTTTACTATGAATGTAAATCTCAGTGACTATAAGGATTACCGTGCCCACAACAAAAGATGTTCAGAAGATTCAGCTAAAAACACAATGCCATGTTTTGTTAATAATGTTTGTGCTAGATCCTTTTGTTATCTTCCCTTTTCACAAAAATAACAGTTAGGCTTGTTTTTATAATGTTGTGATAGCCATCTCATGAACTCATATAAAATTTTAAGTGTAACCTAGTACAATCTAAGATAAAAGGAAAAATAGTAAGAGTAACAAGTCATTTAGCAAATCCTGTGATTCCAGCAAGCTATTTATTACCAGCCACAGCTCCATTGGGCACATAATTGCTAAGTTTTTCTCTCCTCCCATCTTCTAGCTTCCATTGTATTCCTTAGGTGGAATTCTAACTCTTTCTCATAGGAAATTGGGTTCTGCCTAATTCTTTTGGTTTGTAGCCCAGTGGTTTCATTTGTTATAGGTCTTTTATCAACCAATCAGTATTTATTAAGAGCTTATGGGGCAGCTAGGTGGTACAGTGGATAAAGCATCAGCCCTGGATTCAGGAGGACCTGAGTTCAGATTTGAATCTGATCTCAGACACTTGACACTTACTAGCTGTGTGACCCTGGGCAAGTTTCACTTAACCCCAACTGCCTCACCAAAAAAAAAAAAAAGAACTTATTATGTTTCAAGTACTATGATACGCACTGGAAAACATTTACAAAGAATGAAACAATTCCTATTTGTAATGAGTTTATATTCTAATTGGGCAGGCAATCAGTAGATATAAAAAGGTACACAGAAATAAAAAGTTAATGAATATAAATATATACAAAGTAATGAAATACAAAATATTTTGGGGAAGAAGACTACAGCAATTAGGGATGTCAGGAATAATTTCATGCAGAAGATAAATCTTGTTTGAGCTGCATTTTAAAAGAGATGGTGGAGATTAGGAAAGAGTACATTTCTAGGAGAATAAACTTGAATCCAGAGCACCAAGGCTCCAAGAATGGCTTTCTTGCAGTTATTTCATGCTGCTTCTCTATTTCTCTATAAAGATAGAAATTCCTTATGTTTAATTTCTGATGACTAAACTACATCTAGGCAGCTGTAAAGTCACCCCTTTCAAGAATTCTTAGGCTTTAAGGTCTCCAATTTTTCAGTCTCAACACTTTTCCACTATCCAAGAAAATTAAAAAGCCAGGAAATGACAGAACAAAACTAAACACAAGGAAGATTATTATCTCTGAACCAACCATGTTCTTGAATGTTAATATGTACGTGTGGCCCCAAAGCCACATGAATTTGAGCCCACTTTTCCACTTTTAATAGGTGTACTTTATTACAGTTTGAAGACTATATGAAAAACTAAAGATACATGTTGTAACATTTATAGATTAGGGTACAAGTCATAAATTGAATTTTTAGTAGAAATTTGTTTATTGTTACTTTATGTCTGTGTTGGGAAACAGAGCCCCAAATATGAACTATCCAATGAATGATAAATTTTGTTCTAGCATGTTTTTATAAGTGAACTACTATGATATAAATCACTTACATGTACATAGAAACACATGGTGTGCATGTACTGTCTCAGGGAAATTGAGATTTTGAATTCATACATACATTAAGTTCTTACAAGCTATAATTATCATGTCCTTGCCTTTTAATTTATTCTCATAATGAGCAGTTTAAGGCAAAATAAGCAATCATCCTTTTAAATGATGTTTATTGTTGCTTTTACAATATAATAAAAATAATTTTGCTATATTTATTTGCCTATCCAAGAGCTCCAATGATCCATCTTTCCTAAGTGGAAAAAAACACCTAAATGCTATGACTTTCTTTTATTATTATCTGGCTTCATTTATATTACAAATATGAAAATTGATATGATTCTGTTCCTCCACTTATTTACTTAGTATGTCCATTTACTGTTCACTGAACAAAAATCTCACAGAGTAACAATAGCTAAGACAATGTTTATAGATGGTATAA
The DNA here is from genome assembly GCF_019393635.1 of Dromiciops gliroides. NCBI lineage: Eukaryota > Metazoa > Chordata > Mammalia > Microbiotheria > Microbiotheriidae > Dromiciops > Dromiciops gliroides. The sequence continues at coordinate 256,044,204 of NC_057863.1, read as the reverse complement.
AAATTGTGTGATTCTTAGCACTCTTTGTCCCCTTTTATGCTATTCAGTCTCTGTTACCACAGGAACAGAAGATGATTGCTTAGGATTGAAGATTATTTGACATTTTTCTTTGTTTCATAAGTTGTCAGGGTCAAATAATTCATCACTAAGTAAATAGCCTACTGGTAATTTGCCTTTCCATACAGAATTAAGCCAATCCTAGGAAATCAGATAGAGTGTTGGTGGAATCATAATGATACCTTCTGCTCTTGAATTAATCCTTCCCCATCTTTAATCTGTTCAGAGAAAGTATAGTGAAGTGGTGAGAGATAGCCTAGATTTGAGGGCTGGTCACAGAGCCAGGAAGACCTGGTAAACAATATAGCTTTAACATATACTGACTCCATTACTTGGTAAGTCACATAACCTCTCAGTGCCCTCAGTCAACTCTCTAAAGGCTAAATTGCAGAGAAATTACTGACTTGAATTAGTAGAAAGTGTCTTTACCAGGAGTATATATTTTCCAGCAAGATATATGCTATATAAATGAAACTACAACTACAGTTCAGTTTTTTTAAATGTCCAAAGACTATTGTCTGTGTGTATGATTGCTTCATCTGTAATTGATTTGCATGGAAAGTGATATGTTGGGAAAATGATGATAGCTGGATATGTACTTCTTCCAAATTACTAAGAACTTCTTCCCTAATTCTATGACAGCAAACCACCATTGATTCCCACAGCAAACTACAATTAATTCCCATTCATTGATGGAGTATTTAGTCTTTAGGTGTATACCTTTGACATACATTTATACGCTAAAATAGAAATATTTTGAGAGTGATTTTATTGTCTGGGCAGGATGGCTATCTCCTATAATCCTAGCTCCTGAGGGACACTGAGGCTAACTTGAGCACCAGAATTCTGAGCTAGTGTAGGGCTAACACTGATCAGATGTCTGCACTGTCAGATGTCAACATAGTAAACTCCTGACAGCTAGAAGCACCAGGCTGCCTAAGGAGATGTAAAATTCACAGTTTGGAATGGAGCAGTTCAAAGCTTCCATGATGGTTAGCCATGTGATATGACCCATGAATGGACACTGTACTAGCAGCCTGGACTTGAAAGGGAGAACAAGTCTCTCTTTTCTGTCTCTTTTTCCGTAATATATAAATATCTTATATTGTTCTTGAGAACAAACTCTAAAATCTGAAATGGTTTTAGAAAAAATTATCAAATCTTTTGGTAAGAGTAAACCAAAAAGGAGCTCCCTCCCCTCCCAGCTCTGAAAGATTTATATTAATATAAGACTTAAACAAGGGAACTCATGAACCATACAGAAGCAGTTAAGCAATTTTTCCAAATTTGAAAGCAGGGTAGATTGAGATTTGATATTAGTAAGTATAACCATTCAATAAAATTTAGGTGAATCCAAATCACCAGGGGAACTCAAAACACAAGCTTAGGTGGACCCAAAATAAAACCTGAGTGTGGAAACCTAAAATCTTGTTTTAGATGACTCTTAGATCTAGGGAAATGAAAATTCCTTTTAGTCATTTATAGCATTCCAGGAGAGATCAGGGTAACATTCTGGGTATAAACAATCTTTAATCAAATAAAGTTGGATTTGAACAGTATAATAAGTTTTCTGAAGAATATAATAAATGATAAATAATAATCCACAATCCTTCTTTTGGGCTTAAGTCCAACATTATGATACTAAGGAAAGTATAATTATAGAAGTAGAAAGCTGGGTTATAATTTCAAAGGGAGTTTGTTAAAATAACCCTACTCATTGACATTTTTCTCACTACCTTTCTCACCTGGAGTTTAATAGAATTCCTTTAAAGGAAGATATGGGCCAGATTTATGACAAACTTTTCCACATGTCTCATAGTCAGAAGGAACAATTAGAGTAAGCCTCAGAAGGTGTCAGTCAGGGGACTTAAATTTACACTAGGGAACAAATGCATTGTGGCCATGATTATGACAAGAAATAATAATCCCATGATTCCTTCAATGTCATAAAAGTTGAACAAACATCGTTATGCAGTGTCATAATCTCATACATCCATTAAGGAGATAAACCTCTTTAAAAGAAGATCTTCAGGGAAGGTCTGTTTCATCTGGGTAAAAGGGGAGCACAGCTCAGAACGTCAGGTATCTGGGCAAGCCAGCAAAAAGCTCTTAGTCACAGCATAGATCAGCAATTGAGGTGAGCTCAGCAAGCTAGTGGCACAACAAGCCAGTTGTGAGACTTCCAGCCCCAGTGAAAAAGGCAATCTGCCAGCTGGGGTATAAGCTACCCAACAGGCCCAACTAGGCTGGGCCACTCCAGTGCAGTGAGCAACCTGCAAGCTATTGATGCCTCAGACCAGAAAGCTAATAACTTGGCCCCTGGGCCCCCAGAAAAGAAGCTCGGGACAGTGGTCACTGTACCCCAGGACCAGAACTCAACTTTAAAGGGCACAAAAGAAGCTAAAATATGCATAAGAAACAAAAACAGAACCCTCACCATTGATAATTACTATGGTGACAAGGAGGATCAAAACATAAACTCAGAGGAAGACAACAATGATAAAATTCCTACATGTGAAGCCTTAAAGAGGAAGAAGAATTAGTTTCAAGACCAAAAAACCTGCTTGGAAGAGCTCAAAAAGGGTTTTATAAACCAAATAAGAGAGATAGAAGAAAATTAGGAAAAGAAATGAGAGTTATGTAAGAGAAAGTCAATAGCTTGGAAAAAGAAAATAATGCCTTAAAAATACAATTGGACAAATGGAAAAGGAGGTTGCAAAAATTGACTGGGGAAAATAATTCATTAAGAATCAGAATTGGGCAGATGGAAGATAATGACCCAATGAGACAACAAGAAGAAGTAAAGCAGAATCAAAAGAATATAAAAGTAGAAGAAAATGTAAAATACCTCTTCAGAAAAACAACAGACCTGGAAAACGGATCTAGGAGGGACAATATTAGAATAATTGGGCTATCTGAAGACCATGATCAAAAAGAGCCTAGACAGCATATTTCATGAAATTATCAAGGAGAACTGCCCAATGTCTTACAACCCGAGGAAAAATTAGTCATTGAAAGAATCCACCAATCACCTCCTTAAAGAGATTCCAAAAGGAAAACTCCAAGGAATGTCATAGCTAAATTTCAGAAATATCAAGTAAAGGAGAAAATATGGCAAGCAGCCAAAAAGAAACAATTTAAATATCAAGGAATAACAATCAGAATTGCACAGGACTTGGCAGCTTTAGCATTAAAGGATGATAGAGCTAGGAATAAAATATTCTGGAGGGCAAAGGAATTAGGATTACAACCAAGAATGTACTACCCAGCAAAATTAAGCATAATTTTTCAGGGGAAAAGATCAATGAAATTGGGGACTTTAAAACTTTCCTGATGAAAAACTCAGAACTGAACAGAAAATTCAATCCACAAATATGACTCAAGAGACCCATGAAAGGGGAAAAAGGGGGAAAAATACCCGTTACTTAATAAGGTTAAAATGTTTGCATCCTTACATGGGAAGAAGATACTTGTAACTCTTGAGAACTATATCTTCATTAAGGCAGAGAGGAGGAGTACACACAAACAAAAGACATGGTTATAAGTTGATTTTTTTGTGATGATATTTTAAATAAAAACCTTAAGGGGTAACAAAAAGGATTATACTGGGAGCAGAGGAAAGGGAAGACAGAATGGGGTAAATCACATCACACGAAGAGATACAAAAGAACTATTACAATGGAGGGAAAGAAGGGAGGGGTGACCATTGTTTTGAATTTATATATGTGTGTGTATATATGAATATCCATATGCAGATATATACACACCTATACATATACACATATGCATGCACATGCACATATACATACATATGTACATATACATAAATAAAATTTTCCAGTCCATTTTGTGACTTTTAATTTTATGTTAATTTTGGGCTCTACTACTGAAATGGAGGGTGCACTGTCCCAAGCTTCTTGCACTGGACAAAGGGCCTCACTACTGGCCTGCACAGGGCCATGAGGCCTAATTTCTGCCCTGCACCAAGGCCACAGGGCCTTACTCCTGGTCAGTGCAAGGGCACAGTGCCTCACTGCTGGCTTTCTTTAGCATACCCTGTTTCTGGCTTCTCTGGACACCACCTGCACTGGAATGTGCTCTCCTCTAACTTAAATTGAAAGAAACCTTTCCTACTGACTGTCTGAGTTGTCTATGTGCCAGACACTGTGTTTTATAAATGCCATCTAATTTTATCCTTTCAAAAATCCTGTGAGGTAGGTGCTATTATAACATACATTTTACAGATGAAGAATTGAGGAAGGCAGAGGTTAAATAATTTGTCAAGGATTACACAGCTGCTAAATGTCTGAGACTGAATTTGAAACTCACGTCTTCCGGATTCCAAGTCTAGAGCTCTAGTCACTATGCCACGTAAGTGCATTTTGATTGTAAGACTACTTCTGACTTTTGAAATGTTGGCTTTCATTCTCCCTTGTTTAGTCTATTCCATTAATCTACTTTTGTATATCTCAAGCAATACCAAATGATTTTGATGATTGCTGAATTATATTGCTGTCTGAGGTCTGGAAATGCTATTCCTCCTTGATTCCTAAATTTAATACTAGTTCCTTTTTTTAAAAAAATGAATTTTGTTTTATTCTATCTATCTCTATAAAGTATATCTTTTTTAGCAATATTTTATTTTTCCCCAATTACATGTTAAAATGAATTTTAACATTTTAACATTTTTTAAACTTTTGAGTTTTAAATAGTAAGCATGTCTACAGTGTTTACTATATGCCAAACACTGTGCTAATCACTTTTTACAATATTGTCTCATTTGGTCATATGGGACCTTAAAAGGCTACGTATCTTTAATTGTTTCTTCTTCTTCTTCTTCTTCTTCTTTTTCTTCTTTGGTGAGGCATTTGGGGTTAAGTGACTTGCCCAGGGTCACACAGCTTGTAAGTGTTAAGTGTCTGAAGCCAGATTTGAACTCAGGTACTCCTGACTCCAGGGCTGGTGCTCTATCCACTGTGCCACCTAGCTGCCCCTTAATTGTTTTTTCTTTCTTTCTAGCCCTCACAATTTGAAAGATCTAATGATGAGAAAAATATATGAGCAAAAGAACAAGGAAAAAATTCTCATATTGACTTTCAAGTAATATATGGCATGTTTTGTCCATGCATTTGCCATATTTATCACTTCATTCTTTATATTTGACTTCATAATATCGCTTCATTGCCATTTTTATCATCCTCATTGAAGTATTGTGATACCTCATTGTGGGGCTGAGGTGAGTGTTCTTAAGACATACCATTTGTGTAGTTTTTTAGACTTATTTGTTGCTACTGTATTTTATGAATTCATTGCTATTTATATATTAATGACTATTGCACCTGTTTTAGCAGAAAGCATTTATTATTAATATCTTATATCTTAGTAAAGAATTTACCATATGACAGTAAGCACAAGCAGGAGAAAAGCCACAGACCCATGTTGTCTCTCAGAGAGACAGCACTTGGTCTCAAGGAGAGTTCAGAAGCCCTACAAAACCTACACTGTCCTAAGAGGAACAGCACACGCCAAGAGAAAGGAAGCCTGGTGTGGTCAAGGGTTTTATGCTCTTTTGATAGAAGAGGGTCATTATACATTGATCAAAGCTAATTGGTTAGCATCATTCAGTTCCATTGGTTGACATGACCTGAGGCTGGTCCAAATTAAAATGAATTCTATGTGATGACACAGTGGTAGAGGCCCTAGCTGAAGGGTAAAGGTGAAATCCAGTATTTAGGTGTGGTTTAATCCCATCAGTTCACTGATCTAGACAAAAGAATCAATCTCCACTTCTTTTGTTCCCTTGGCTTGTCCCAGACAAGAGCTGGACTTTATGGAGTGGGGTAGGGGGAGAAGATTGAAATTGATCTCTGGGTCCCCCCCAAGAAATTCATTATTAATAATTATTTTTTCACACAATGGTATGTAATCTCTTCCAAGATGGAAGGTTTTGGGGTTTTTCTTTTTTTAGTAAATCATGTTTTATTTTTTCCAATTACATGTAAAAATAATTTTTTAATAGTAATTTTTTTTTGGTGGGGCAATGAGGGTTAAGTTATTTGCCTAGGGTCACACAGCTAGTAAGTATCAAGTGTCTGAGGTCGGATTTGAACTCAGGTCCTCCTGAATCCAGGGCCAGTGCTTTACCCACTGCGCCACCTAGCTGGCCTCAACATTCATTTTTTAATAAGATCTTTGAAATCCAAATTTTTTTCCTTCCCTTCCTTGTATCCCTTAAAAAGAATTAGATTTATGTTTATCTTCATTTGTGTTTCTAGTATTTTTTAATTTAAAATATTTTTTGTCTTCTTTTCTCTTGAAGTTAATACTTCAACTGTACCATTAATTTTGCTTAATCTACTTTTTTTTACTTTATGTAGCATTTCCCCCAATTACATGTAAAAACAATTTTAACATCCATTTAAAAAACTGTGTTCCGGGGCAGCTAGGTGGTGCAGTGGATAGAGCACCGGCCCTGGAGTCAGGAGTACCTGAGTTCAAATCTGGCCTCAGACACTTAACACTTACTAGCTGTGTGACCCTGGGCAAGTCACTTAACCCCAACTGCCTCACTAAAAAAACAAAACAAAACAGAACAAAAAAAAACTGTGTTCCAAATTCTCTCCCTTCCTCCCTCCCCAACCCTCCCCTTGAAAAGGCAAACAATTAAATACGTTATACATGTGTAGTCATGCAAAACATTTCCACATTAGTCATGTTGTGAAAGAAAACAGACAAAAACTCAAGAAAAATAAAGTTTAAAAATTATGCTTCACTCTATATTCAGACACCATCAATTCTTTCTCTGGAGATAGATAGCATTTTTCATCATAAGTCCTTCAGAGTTGTCTTGGATCATTGTATTGCTGAGAATAGCTAAGTCATTCACATATGATCATCTTATTATATTGCTGTTATGTTGCACACAGGACATTTCACTTTTTATCAGCTCATGGGAGTTTTTCAAGGTTTTTCTGAGAGCATTCTTATAGCAAAATATTATTTCCTCATAATCACATGCCACAATTTGTTCAGCCATTCCCCAATTGATGGACATCTCCTCAATTTCCAATTCTTTGCCACCAGAAAAGGACTTCAATAAAACAAACGAATGAACAAATGAATAACTGGATAAATAAATGCATAAACCAACATGTATATGCATATATATGTATATATATCCTTTTCCTTTTTGTTTTATTTTAAATCTATTTTTGGATACAGATCTAGTAGTGGTATTGCTAGGTCAAAGAGTATGCATGGTTTCATAGACCTTTGGACATTGTTACAAATTGCTTTAAAGAGTGGTTGAATCATTTTGCAACTCTATGAACAGTATATTAATGTCTCATTTCCCTCATATCCCCTAGAATATTTGTCATTTTCCTCTGCTGTCTTATCATTCAATCCAATAGGTATGAGGCAGTACCCTAGAATTGTTTTGACTTACATCTATCCAACAAATAGTGAGTTAGAGGATTTTTTTAATATGGCTATAGATAGCTTTGTTTATTTCATCTGAAAATTGTTCATATCTTTTGATCATTTATAAATTGGGGGATGGCTCTTATTTTATTCAATTTTTTTAAAGCATTTATACTTTATTCTTTTTTTTTTCTTTTTTGCAGGGCAATGAGGGTTAAGTGACTTGCCCAAGGTCACACAACTAGTTAAGTGTCAAGTGTCTGAGGCTAGATTTGAACTTGGGTCCTCCTGAATCCAAGGCCAGTGCTTTATCCACTGCGCCACCTAGCTGCCCCCTATTTTATTCAATTTGACTCAGAAATGAGGCCTTGATCAGACAAACTTGATTCAAAATCCTATTCCCTCCCCATGTCATTTATTCTATTCTCTATCTCCCTTTACCCTGTCCCTCTTCTAAAGAGTTTTGCTTATGACTAGCCCCTTCCCCAATCTGCTCTACCTCCTATTAGCACCCCCATCCCTTCCCCTCCTATTTTCCTGCAGGGTAAGATAGATTTCTATAACTAATTGACTGTGTATGTTATTCCCTCTTTAAGCCAATTCTGATGAGAGTAAGGGTCACTTAATCTCCCTTATCTCTCCCATATTCCCCTCCACTGTATAAGCTTTTTCTTGCTTCTTTTATGTGAGATAATTTACCCCATTCTATCTCTCCCTTTCCCTTTCTCCCAGTGCATTCCTCCCTCACCCCTTAATTTTATTGTTTTTAGATATCATCCCTTCATATTCAACCCACACCTGTGCCCTCTGTCCTTATATGGTTCATCCAACTCCACTAATAATGGGAAAGTTCTTATGAGTTACGAGTATCATCTTCCCATGTAGTAATGTAAACAGTAGCCTTTTAAAATACCTTATTTCTTTTTCCTCTTTACCTTTTTATGCTTCTCTTGAGTCTTGTATTTGAAAGTCAAATTTTCTATTCAGCTCATGGCATTTTTATCAAGAATGCCTGAAAGCCCTTTCTTTCATTGAATGCTCACCGCCCCCCCCCCCCTCCCCCCCAAGGATTGTACTCAGTTTTGCTGGATAGGTAATTCTTGTTTGTAATCCCAGTTCCTTTGCCCTTCAGAAGATAATATCCCAAGCATTCTTATCCTTTAATGTAGAAGCTGCTTAATCTTGTATTATCCTGATTGTGGCTCCACAGTACTTGAATTGTTTCTTTTTGGCTGCTTGCAATATTTTCTCCCTGACTTGGAAGCTCTGGAATTTGGCTATAATGTTCCTGAGGGTTTTCATTTTGGGATCCCTGTCAGGAAGTGATAGATTCTTTCAATTTCTATTTTAGCCTCTGGTTCTAGAATATCAGGGCAGTTTTATTTGACAATTTTTGGAAGATGAATTCTAGACTCTTTTTTTGGTCATGGCTTTCAGGTAGTTTAATAATTTTAAAATTATCTCCCCTGGATCTATTTTACAGGTCAATTGTTTTTCTAATTAGATATTTCACATTGCCTTCTAGTTTTTCATTCTTTTGGTTTTGTTTCATTATTTCTTGATTTCTCATAAAGTCATTATCTTCCACTTCGTCTAGCCTCATTTTTAGGGAGTTATTTTTTCAGTGAACTTTTGTACTTCCTTTTACATTTGTCTAATTCATCTTTTCAAGGTATTCTTTCCCTCATTGGCTTTTTCCCCCCTTTTTTTGTGGGGCAATGAGGCTTAAGTGACTTGCCCAAGGTCACATAGCTAGTGAGTGTCAAGTACTTGAAGGCAGACTTGAACTCAGGTCCTCCTGAATCCAGGGCTGGTGCTTTATCCACTGTGCCATCAAGCCGCCCCCGCCTCTTCCATTGACTTTTTGCACCTCTTTTTACCATTTTACCTAGTCTGTTTTTTTAAAGGTGTTATTTTCTTCAGTATTTTTGGTTTTTTCAGTGTTTTTTTGTGTCTCCTTTACCAAGCTGTTGACTTTTTTTCATAATTTTCTTACATTACTCATTTCTCTTTTCATTTTTTTCTTCTACCCCTTCTTTATTTTCAAAGCCCTTTTTGAGCCCTTCCATGGCCTGAGACCAATTCATATTTTTCTTGGAGGCTTTGGATGTAAAAGCCTCACAATCTTCTTGTCTTCTGAGTTCCAGTTGTCCAAGCAGCTTCAGTTTCCCTTGTACTGAAGTAGGATGTTATTCATGACTCTCACAGAGGAACTGGTCTCCCTATGCACAAACTCGGTGGAGTGTATACCCATTAAAAGGTCCCCAAGTTCCATTGGAAAATATGCCTCCTCTCCCAGAAGAGTTTTCTTTAGTAGGCCTACCTGTACCCATTGCCTTGAGAACTATCCTTTTCTCTCCCTGTTTCAATACCTCCCTTTGCCTGATTTTTCTATTTTTCTGTAGTCTCTCTTCTTGCTGAAAAACTACTAGAGTTAATTTCCCTTTGTTGCTCACCCAAGCATTTGATTAACTTCTCTTCACTACCTTTGACTTCTCTTTTTGTGCCTCTTCCTATTTAATTCCATAAAATTTATTGATTCATGGAGTGGACCTTGTGGCATTGTCCATTGTATTTCAGTCTTACTTCATTATCACTTCTTTCTCTTTAAATTTTACCTTTATTTTCATCTTTGTTTGATTTTTAAAAAGGAAATGATTTAAAGATCCTTCTATTCTTGCTTTCTTTTTTTAACACAGCAACTATTTATTTTTTATTTAAAAAATTCTGCAGAGAAGGGATAATTTATTTAATTATATATTCTACTTTGGGTAATTGTATTTATTTAGCCTAATAACTTCTGCTCTCTAGGAGATAAATTTTGCCATTTGTTCCCTTCTAAACACACATTCTCAATATACATTTCTCTTTTGAACTAATTATGCTCTCTTGGTAATTTGTTTAAATTCTTTTACATTGCAATAATTATTTGGAGAGGTTTGTAATCTTTTGAGTTTTTTGGCATTCATCCTACTTTCTAATTTGAGTATCCTCTGTTGAATTTTATGTGCTCTAAGTTTTTAAGGGATTTTTCTTCCTTTTAAAATTGTTTGTGATAATGGACATTTTTTCCTCTCCTATTTCCCTTGTGAAATTTAAAATTCTAAATGTGGGTTCTAATCTGTTCCCCCAGTTTGGGGGGAAACTGACTAAAATCACTGATAAAACGAGTTTAGATTTTTAAGGGTTTATTGAAATATAGAAAGAGCAAGATTGAGAACAGAATTCTTACAACCTCACAATCCTATCTTTCCTCAGCTCCTCTCTGTCTTTTCCTGCCGTCACCACCAAGTCAGGAACCCAAAAGACAAGGAGCTCTCTGTGCAGGCCCTCCTTCCTCCTTCCTGTCCCCTCCCAGAAGATAGGAGGCTCCTCAAGTTGATTGGCTGGTAGCCTTGACAGACAGTACCCATGAGCAAACATCACTTCCTGGCACCAAGGAAAAGCCACATGGCCTTGCCCTCTGAGGCATTCTACTCATGGTGGAGCTTTTCCATAGTAAGTCTCCAGTAGGTGGCATCATTCCAACCATCACATCCTCTTATTCACTTTGACTTCTCCCTTTGATAGAATTTACTCCCATGTCTAGACCACACCATTGTATCAGGCTCCTCCCACATTAGACAATTTACTTTTCACTGACCTCAATCCTTGCTCCAAGTATCTTTTGGGCAGATGGAAATGGTTTCAGATGGATTCTAGTCCCATTCCCTTCAGGTCAGGAGCAGTAAAATATACGGGTACTCTCTCCTAGTTCCTTCTGGGTTTGATTTTGCTTTTAATTTCTCTCACTGGGCTGAATCAATATTTCACACTTTTTATGGAGTTGAAGAAGACATGGGTGGGTTGTTGCAAGCTGATCCTCTGCAGCCCTACAGTTCCCTAACCTAGGAAACACTTTAGGCAGAAGGTCTACCCAGTTTTAACCTGTCCTTCCTATGCACTTGGCTAGGCCAACTCAATGTCTACTCATTGATGTAATAGGATGATAAAGGGAGAACAAGAATGGAGTGCTCTTTCAGAGATTCTGTATCAGAAGGGAATTCACTGAGTTGCTCACAAAAGACTGTGGGTCTGTTTCTATGTTCTGCTAAAACATGGAGACTTATAGAGGAGGGAAGATTATTGAATAAATTAAAGATTTTCACTCCCTATTATTAATTCATTAGGCTGTTACCCTGTATATGTTCTTGGTTTTTTTCTATCCTATGGAAAGTTATAGGTATTCTAGCTAGTGAGAATTAGAAGAAAGGTCTCATCATCCACTTTGTTGTTCATGTGACACAAAAATTCCCTATTTGCTACTTCTTGATATTTTATGAAGCATTACAACTTCTACCAATTTCCTCCTTTTACAAGTGAATTGATATTCTAAACTGACCTTTCCCTTAGATTCCATCTCTCTGCTTGCCACAAAAAAACCTTGCTAAGGTTACCTTAAGATATTTATGTCTCCTTGCTATAGTAATTGATTTATATTGATTAAACTTCTTTAGGAAATAGTAATAGCCTATTCATATCTAGTTCATATCTGTTCTTTCACTATCATGTAAGTGCATATGATTTGCATGCAAGACAACAAGATGTAGTGTAAAAAGTCATTGTATTTTGAGTCATTGGACTTGATTTTGAATTCCAGCTCTGCCATTTACTATCTGTGTTACCTTGGACAACTGTCTAAACTCTCTGAGCTTAAATTTCCTCATTTGAAAAAGGAGACAACTGAAGTAAATTGCCACCAAGGTCCCTTCAGTTCTTAATCTCTGATACTATGATCTCATTTTGATTCTTTTGTTGTTGTTGTTGTGCCTCCAGAGAGCTTGATATGAACCTGAAGAAACTGTGAAATGAGTATTTCTCATGGGAAATACTGTCTTTTCTATTAAGAACAATGACAATAACCTGTTTACCTTAAGGTACTTCTTCCTTGAATGTTTCATTTACAACTCTGTCACTGTGTCCACTAACAATACTTTCATCCATTGCTTCACTTTGTGCCTCTCTACTTGTCTTTTCATTTTTTTATCAGTCACTTTATGTTTTGTGTTCTCAATCCAGTTGTAAAATTATAAAATAGTAAGCAATATTTCTTTTGTATGAAGAATATGGCTGTTTAACATACTAGTATATCTATTATTCTCCTGATATTTATACATGTAATTAAAAATTCCTTGGCCAAGGCAAAAAAAAATACAAAATACTGTGCTAATTCCTCTATAATTCTGATATTGAGCTCTAGAGTATGTTTTTTAACTTAGTCTTCAGTCACCAATGCCCTGAAATCTAACCTAGGCCCAGAGGACTTTTGAAATTTTTAATTAAAGGATTAAGCTTCTGGCATTAGGAAAAATAACTCAAAATTATGGTTTTTCCAGGCAATTCTTCTGAAATCGATTCCAACAAATGAAAGTTTAATTTTCTCTGCCTTTATATAAGTTGTTTGATGTGAGCTGCTTAGAAATCTTGGTAGTTATTCTGATTTGACAGTGTGTCCTGTAGATGTCTCAGATGATCCCATGGTCTCTAAAGAGATTTTGGTTAAGTTAACTTCTTATTCTTTTTTTTTTTTTGAGGCAATTGGGGTTAAGTGACTTGCCCAGGGTCACAGAGCTAGTGTTAAGTGTCTGAGGCCGCATTTGAACTCAGGTCCTCCTGACTCCAGGGCTAGTGCTCTATCCACTATGACACCTAGCTGCCCCTTAAGTTAAGTTCTGGTAGCAATACTACCTCTGTGTTGTCCTCTTCGTTATTGCCCAAGGATAGCCAGGTTCTATTCATTAATGAAGTACTGAAAAAAAGTAAAGTCTTAGATTATTTGAGGGTATCAACTGATGTTTAATATTTTCTTAAAGGGGGGATGCTGGGTGGTACAGTGGATAAAGCACCAGTCCTGGATTCAGGAGGACCTGAGTTCAAATCAAATCAGACACTTGACACATTAGCTGTGTGACCCTGGGCAAGTCACTTAACCCTCATTGTCCTGCCAAAAAATAAAAATATTGTCTTATAGGTCACAGGAATTTCATTTTTAGAGGTAAAGTTGCATTGATAAGGCTTATTGTTCAGTCATTTTTAGTTGTGTCTAGTTCTTTGTGACTTCATTTGAGGTTTTCTTTGTCATTTACTTCCCCAACTCATTTTACAGATGAGAAAACTGAGGCAAAGAGGGTTAAGTGACTTGCTGAGGGTATGAGGTCAAATTTGAATTCAGGAAGATGAATCTTCCTGATACCAGGCCCAGCACTCTAGATATATTTAGTCTTGTTTTTTAAAAATAGACTTCTTAAAAACATAGAATAATTACACAAGCATCATTTTAATATGATTTTTAAAAAGAATATTTCTAAAGCTAAAAGTTAGTATTATATGCTTTGAGGAAACATTGAAATCACTTCCAATAAACACAGGAGCAAATCAATGACTTTTTCTTTCTGTTTCTTTTTTTTGGTCATAGTTCTAGAAATGCTATTGATAGAAATGACAAAAGAAAGAAATTAAAGGCATAAATATTAGCTATCAGGATACAAAATAATCATGAGTTGCAGACATGATTACTATTTGCTTACTTATATAGGGAGGTCTTATATATTATGAGGATTGTTTCCTGCCTGTAGCAGGAGGAAACCATGACTCAAAGAGACTCAGAATAGAGATCTTTAGCCTCTTTTCCTCTCAATCTCCTTTAAAGAAGACTTTAATTCCTACTAGGAAGAGAAGCAGGAATTTGGGGCTAAAGACATTCTGTTCTCTACAGAGAGAGTAGGAACTAGGTTAAAATTATATGTCTGTTCCCTTAAATATTATTCATCTAAGTATGGGGGTTGCAGATTCAAGCTAACTTCTGATTGTTGTTCATTCTTGTGAGTGTGTGTATGGGGGGGGGTAGCAGAACCTCAAGCCTCATATACAAGACTTGACCCCTTTCCCATCAAATACTAGTTCCACAATGAACATACATAGCACTTAGTCTAGAAAACCCATTTATTCAAATTGGTAGCAAAGAGACAGAGCCAGAGAGACACACACACAGAGACACACACAAAACCAGAGAGCCAGAGAGATCTCATCCAAAGTAAAATTCCTCAATCTCCAGTGTAGCAATCTGTAGATAAGGACATAATGGATACTGCCAACTTCTTTCATTGGTTTCTTTCCAGAGTATTTTTTTTTTAGTAACTTGAAGATGGAAGGCAGAAACACCCAAAGCAACTTGAATAAGACTCAATAGCTCCCCTCTCTCCTGCTCTGGCCAACTCTTCCCCACCCCAAGTAGGCCAGAGTATTCATTTGAACCAATAAAGTCTCCCATTACAAAGGACTTTAGGATTGGTGTTCACTTGTTCACTACCAACACAATAATAATAATAATAATAATAATAATAATAATAATAATAATAATAATAATAATTGAGACAATTAAATAAGTAATCAATTATTTTCAAATAAATATCAGGGTAAAAATAAATCCACAAAATTTAAATATAGATAGTTTTTTATGTGGATTTCTGTCAAATAAAAGTATTAATTAAACATTTGTGTTCCCAAAATATTCTTCTACATAGACATACATGTGAGTATTAAATATATATTTTACATATATTGTCACTTTCCTGTTCTAAAAGGGAATAATAGAAAGGGAAATCTTATACATAAAACATCTGGTAGTCGATATAATAAGACGTATTCAAGATTCATATAAATTCACTTAAAAATGCTCTTTAAAGAAAGAATGATTAAAAGAATTAAACTAGAAGAACTAAAGAAAGAATGATTAGAAGTATAATAATTGCTAATTGTTGGACCACACCAATATGACAAAAATAACAATACCTCTTAAATAATTTAACTAATTTAGTACTATACCAGTCAAATTGCCAAGTAGATACATTATTGTTCTTGAAAAAAATATAACAAAATACACTTAATGAAACTAAAGCTCTAGAATCTGAAGGGAAATAATGAAAAATGGTAGAAATTAAGGGTGAAGATTGAAATCTCGAATTATTTTACAAAACAGTAATCATCAAAATGAATCTGTACTGGTTAAAATAAAATAGGAAAGCAGATCAGTGAAACAGACTCAATAATCAAGCATAATTCATAATTTAACTCAGCAACCTAGTATTCAGTAAACCGAAGCATATACATTAATTGGGGAAGAAGTCCATCTGACAAGAACTATGGGCTAATTTGGAATGCAGTTTGGTAGAAATTGCATTTAAACCAACACTATCATAATAAGTCCAAAACACATTACCTGAATAGGAAAAGTCACTTAATTAAACAAATTAAATTAAAAAAATTAAAATTATATCAGGTACATGTAATAGTTATAGCTAAGGCAGAAATTATTTTTAAAAAATAGATCTTACTTTTATCTTTTATTTTTACATCATTTAGATTGCCTTGCCTCTCTTTCCTTCTTACTCTCCCAGAAACATCCCTTATAACAAAGAAAAAAATAGAAAAAGGATAAATACATTGAAAAAGTCCAGTATTATATGCAATTTTACACAACAATGAATTCCTCTCCCTTTGTTCTTGCAGAGAAGCAGAAGTATCTTCTCATATTGATTCTTTGCACTAAGATTTTTCTTTATAATCTCAAAATATTCACTTTAGGCTGTTTTCTTATTTTTGTTCATTTCATTTAGATGACTGTATCATTGTTTTCTTGGCTTTGCTTACTTCATTTTCCAAAAAATAAAATAGGTAATATTAATTACATGAGTTTTTAAACAAGCATTTTTATTAATTTGTCCTCATTACCCCTCAATTGAGCAAATTAAAAAACAGAAACAGAAAACGAAGCCCTAAATATATAGATGCAAAGTCCAGCTAAACAAGTTCCCATAATAGTCATGTCTAAAGATGTGCCTTTTGTGCATTTCACTTTCATCACTTCTGTAGGACGTTAGTGGTATGTTATATCTTCATTCTTTTGGAAATCTGGTGTACCATTTCATTGACCAGAGGTTTAAAGTCTTTCATAGTTGTGCTTATCTATAATGTTGTTGTTATTTTAAAGATTGCTCTGGTTTTGCTCATTTTACTCTGCATTAGGTCATGCAGATCTTCTCAGTTTCCTCTAAAATTGTCCTCTTCATCATTTTTTAATGCACAATGATATTCCAGTGCATTCATATATCACCTTGCCTGCCTAGGGTTCTTCCTCCTCCATTCTACTCTTCCTGTTTCTAAGCTCAGGGAATATCCCCGTTCTGTGCTTTCATCACAAGCTAGTTTTTACTTACGGTTTTTCTCCATCTGAGCTTGGGTCACTGTTTTCATACTGGACCCTGTAAAGAATGCTCTGGGCCTGATTTCTCTGGTTTTGGCAGCCAGTCAGGGCTTGAGGAAGACTTGAGCTGAGCTTAGTTACCATTTGGCTTAGTCACAGAATGCCTCACTGGTCCTACCAAGAACAGCAAAAAGACACACTCATATCCACAGCCTAGAAGTTTCAAGTGGGGCTAGGGAAGTGAATAAGCATTTATTAAACACCATTCTTCAGTGTTATTCTATTCCAGTCACTGTTCTAAGTATTTTACAAATATTTCATTTGATTATCATCAATACACTGGAACATAAATGCTGTTATCACCCCTATTTTACAGTTGGGGAAACCAAGGCAGACAAAGGTTAAATAAATTACCCAGGGCTATAAAGCTAGTAAATATCTAAGGCTAGATTTGAACTCAGGTTTTCCTAATTCTAGGCCTAAACCTCTATCCACTGAACCACCTAGCTACCTAAAGGCTCCAAGAGCCTTTTGTATTGAGTCTTCTCTACTTGTCTACTCCAGGATCTCTTTAGGACTCTGGAGTTTTCTCTGTGAATTTCTGGGTTAAGTGTAGAAGTTCAGAGGTCATTCTTTCTATCTCTTAATAGAGGGGTACATCTTTAAACATCCTAATATGCTACCATCTTTCTAAAAGGTAGTCTGATTACATGGCATGGAAAAGCTTTTGCATAAATAGCATTAATTCAGTTAAGATTAAAAGGGAAATGGTTGATTTGGAATAATGTCTCTGATAAGGATATGATCTCTAAGATATATATATATATACATATGCATATATATACATTATATATATATATGATAGATAGATAGATAATGATCATAGATATTTAAGACCTAAAGGCACTTCCCAATGATCAAAGATTATGGTGAACAGTTCTCAAAGCAAGAATGACAGACTATCATATGAAACATATGAAATTGCCATATAAAACATATCATATAAAAGACAACTCCAGGTTACTAATAATAGAAGTCCACATCCAAGTAACTCTGAAAATACATATAATGCCCAAGAAATAAGAAAATGTGGTTTTCCCTGGCGTTGAGGCTGTGAAATGACGCAAACATTCTGGAAAGCAATTTGGATTTATGTTAAAACAATGACTTAAGGTCACAGGGCTAGTATGTTTGATGAATAAATACTTTCTCTAAATTTCTTCAATTCCTAAAACTCAAAAGAACTATGCACCAGCAATAGAATAATTAGAGGCACTTTTTCAAGGTAAAAAGACAGAAATATCCACTTATGTGTAGGCCTCCTTCAGTCACAGATGACCATGGATCAGTGCCTTGAAGAGCCACAGGCCACAGTGTGGCTGTGTAGTCCAATACGGGAGCCGCAGCTCCTGAGTGACTTATAACCAGTAACTGCCGCATCCCGTGTTGTATCTACCCCATGAGGAGTAGCTGGAGTGTCCTCTCCAGGGTGCTGATCTGGGCAGATCAATTGGAAAACAAGCTGTTGCCCATGCAGCAGGTTTTCCCTCTCTGCGACCTTGGTGGATCCAAAGGACAGGCAGAGCCAATACAGTTTGGCACCAGTGCTGCAGGAGATACCAGAGGGATGTGATGTCCAACATCCAACTGCCTAAGGGACTCTGACTCCTGATTTTTCCTTGGGGTTAACTCCCGAAGCCTTTCCCATATATGGGTATATCCACAAGGCAGCGGAGGTTTCAAATCAGGGTTTCCTTCCCCTAGGTGGCTTGTCGGCCAAGACTAACAAGCCCCACCTGCCCAAAGCGACTGGCTTTAAGGCACCTGTGACTCACCTTCTCCTCTTCTCCTGTTAGTGGAAACAGTTCTGCCACGAGAAGGCCAGGAGTTGGGCTTTGGTTGTCAGAGGCTATTTGAGACGCACGCTATTGGAGCATTTTATAGAGAATGGGAGCTTATCCCCACTCCCACCCTGGCATGACAAAAGCATCATGAATTAAATATATATATACACATATAATTATATATCTATAATATATATGTGGATATGGTTCCAAAGATTTGTCATATCCACATATATATTATACATATATAATTATATATATTTAATTCATTAGGCTTTTAACAATTATATAAATGTATGTATATATACATTTATATAATTGTTAAAAGCCTCATGAATTATCAAAAAACCCTTAAGACTTGGAACTATCATACGTAACATTTATCCTCAACCCCATGTACCCCCTGAAATGGGTACAAGCCTAAATCAAATTCATAAGCTTTTGAATGGGGTCCTGGCTATTGGGATCCCCCTATATCAGTAACTCTTCAACAATACCTTTCCCTATTATACAATAAATGGAAATCTTTCCATTGATAAGTAAAGGAAAAATGGACTGAGGAGTCATGAAGGGCTGAAATCATGATGCTCAGAGCCATGGGCTAATAGGGAATAGTATATTGGGCCTGATAGAACTAAAACTGGGACTAAAACACCACCAGGTTTAGTTTTTGTTCTTAGAAATTACTCAAAAAAGGAACCACACATGGTCTCCCTCTATATACCCCAATATAATAAGGCTAGAACTACACAGCATCCCAGACTTGAGAATCTCTATATCAATTAAGAGGGTAGGGTCAAAGAGTAAGAAATGTAGACTGAAACACCAAATTAACAAGAGTTAAAGGATAATGAATGGCCTTATTCACAAGCCAATAAACAGAGAATCCTAAAAATAGGAGAAATTACTAAAACTAAATAATGATTAAAATATTAAATTATGAAAACAAACAAAAATTAGACAGAATCCTGTTTACTTCATAGATCATGGAGCAGCACCAAGAGACTGAAAATACTTCAAAAATGAACTTTTTGTTCTAGCTGAATTAGTGGTATTCATGCAAAAGTTTTTCAATTTTAAATAATAAGATATTATTCATGAATTTAAGTTGGATATCAGAACCCCCAGCACAGAATTTAAAAATACATTTAGCAATGTGGAAAAATTTTACTATTTATTGAAGAATCTCTCAAAAGAAGGAAAAGTTGTGAAAGAGACAAAAATAGATTTTCAACACAAAAATGCTGAAATGGAAGACAATTTGACAGAAGAAAAGCAAAAGATAATCTCAATAAAAGAAAACATGAAGTACTTATAATCTAAAATCTTGAAGATGAGCAGAGATGATGTGAGCATTTAAAAATGACAAATTTTGGAAGCAGTGCCAAGATGGTAGAGTACAGGTTGTAATGGAGTACAGGAGTATCCAGCTGAAGTCTTCCAACATTCCCTTCCAAATAACTTAAAATAACACCTCAAATCAATTTTTTGAGTGAGACATTTTCCTGCCTAAGACAATTTAGCAGTTTGGCAGAAGAGGTTTGTGATACTGGGGTGGGGTGCAGCCCAGACCACAGCAGCTGTAGCACCAGTGGTGGGCCTTGGAGGTGGCCACAGTAGCAGTTGCTTTGGGAATTGAGATGGTAAGGGGGTCAGACAACTGGTTGGAAAAAGATTACAGGGGACTTTTTGTTGGCAGTGAGTGTAGCTGGCACTGATTGGAAGCTTTATTGATTTTATGCAGTTCTGGGATACAATTCCAGAGTGGAGATGAGTTTTTTTTATCTGTCACAAGAAAGAAGGGGCCCTGGGCACAGTTCCAAGGCCAAAAGGAGTGCTAGAGCTTATGACTATAAAGGATCAGGTACCTTTCCTCATTAAAGACTAGAGTGCAAAACAGGAGACCAGTGATTACATTTCTCACTAGATCATATCACCTTGGAAAACTTACAGCTCCCCAGATAGTTCTGAAAACAGCAGAAGGAACAAGTCTGAAGCTTTGGACAATGCCTCACCTCTGCCAGGTAAGCAGGACCCAACTTTAACATAAAGGTTAAAATGAAGAAATAGACTTGGAAAATGGGTGAATAATAACCAAAAAAAATCCCCAAAACTTGGAGACAAGACATAAAGAAAAAGACATAAATATAGAATTATTTTAAAATGTGAAAAATAGATACAAGTAAAGCCTCAGAGAAAAATGATATTTAGAACTAAGGCAAGCAGGAATGCCTGGAAGAATTAAAGGAAGAGAGAAGAGGGGCAGCTAGGTGGTGCAGTGGATATAGCACTGGCCCTGGATTGAGGAGTACCTGAGTTCAAATCCGGCCACAGACACTTGACACTTACTAGCTGAGTGACCCTGGGCAAGTCACTTAACCCCTCATTGCCCACCAAAAAAAAAGAAAAGAAAAGAAAGAAAGAGAGAAGAATGGTAGAGGAAAAAATGGAGAGAGAAATTAGAGGAATATATGAAAATTATGAAAAGAAAATGAACTGATTGGTAAGAGGCATAAAAAGCACTAAAAAAAATAACACCTTAAAAAATAGAATTGGTTTAATGGTAAAAGAGACACAAAAATTTACTGAAGGAAAGGATTCCTTTAAAAGCAGAATAGGCCAAATAGAAAAGGAGGTTACAAAATTCATTGAAGAAAAGAATTTTTTAAAGTTACAATTGGGCAAGTAAGTGGAGGCTATTGACTTTATGAGACACCATGAAACAATTAAACAAAGTCAAAAGAGTGAACAAAAATAGAAGAAAATGGGGGGGGGCGGGGCGGCAGCAGTTAGGTGGTGCAGTGGATAAAGCACTGGCCCTGAATTCAGAAGGACCTGAGTTCAAATCCAATTCAGACACTTGACACTTACTAGCTGTGTGACCTTGGGCAAGTCACTTAACCCTCATTGCCCCTAAAAAAAAAATAAAAGAAAATGTGAAATAGCTCATTGGAAAAATAATTGAGCTGGAAAATAGGTGCAAGAGAGATAATATAAGAATTATTGGACTGTATGAAAGCCATGATTTTTAAAAGGCATCCAAACATGGAGTCACAGTGAGGATGACACAAGATTTAGCAGCTTCTATATTAGAGAAGTGAAGGGCTTGAAATATGATACTCCAGGAGTCAAAGAAGCTAAAATTACAACCAAGAATAATCTACCCAGAAAAACCAAGTATAATCCTTCAGAGGGAAATGAAAATTTAATGAGAAAGAGGACTTTCAATCATTCCTGGTAAATTTTTTTAAAAATTAAATTAAAAATTTTTTTTCTGATAAAGGACTCATCAAGAATGCTTGGCTGACCTCTATTTCATTAAAACCAGAACTGAATAGGAAATTTGATATTTAAACAGAAGACTCAAGAGGAATATGAAACATGATAGTGTAATCAAAAGGGACTTAATAAAGTTAAACTCTTTATATTGCTTTATGGGAAGATGATAACTCCTAAGAACTTTACCACCATTAGGGCAATTAGAAGAAGTCTATTTAGACAGAGGGCATAAATTTAAGTTGATTATTGTTGGATGATCTAAAAAAATGTATGGGTAAGAAATATGCACCTGGAGAAAGGGAAAGGGAGTGGTAAAATGGGGAAAATTTTCTCACATAAAAGAGATGTACAAGGAAGAGCTTTCATGGTGATGGGCAATGCTTGACCCTTATTCTCATCAAAATGGGTTCAAAGAGGGAAGAACATATTTACACACTCATTTGGATATAGAAATTTATCTTACTCTACAGGGACATAGGAAAGGAAGGGAAAAAGAGATATGGGGGAAGGGGGATGATAAGGGATAGAGTGGTCAGAAGCAAAAGAGACTAGAGGAGGGACAGGATAAAAAGAGAGACAGCGAGAGGATAAACAGTGGGGAAAAATAGGATGGAAGGAACTACACAGTAATCGTAATTGTGAATGTATATGAGATGAGCTCATCCATAAAATGGAAACAGATAGTAGAAGGAATGAGAAACCAGAGTTTAACAATATGATGTTGAAAAGAGACACACTTGAAACAGAAAGACACATCCACAGCTAAAATAAGGGTCAGGAGCTGAATCTCTTATGCTTCAACTGAAGTAAAAAAGACAGGGGTAGCAATCATAATCTCAGACAAAGCAAAAGCAAAAATTGTTGTTGTTTAGTCATTTCACTCATGTCAGAATCTTCATGACCCCACATATGGTTTTCCTGACAAAGATACTTGTGTAATGTACCATTTCCTTTTTCAGCTCATTTTTATAGATGAGGAAACTGAGGAAAATAGGGATAAGTGACTTGCCCAGAGTCACTCAGCTAATAAGTGTCTGAGGTCACCTTTGAACTCAGGAGGATGAATCTTCCTGACTCCAGGTCTGACATTTTATCTACTTTACTACTTAACCTCCCCCAAAGCAAAAATCTACCTAATTAAAAGAGATAATTAGGGAAACTATATTTTGCTAAAATACAAGGTAGTAATATCAAAAAATGTTAAGAACGAGTTTCTGTGATAGAGGCTTTATTTTTCAAATATATAAGGAACTGAGTAAAATTTATAAAAAATAAGATCCATTCCCCAATTCCTAAATGGTCAAAAGATATAAAGTGTCAGTTTTCAGAAAAAAACAAATCTATCTAGAGTCATATAAAAATGCTCTAAGGCACTATTGATTAGAATAAGTCAAATTAAAATAACTCTGAGGTACCACCCCACATCTCTCAGAAATGAGAAATGCTAGAGGGGATGAAGGATGATAGCTACACTAATAAACTTGATGAGGTTGTGAATTGGTTCAACCATTCCAGAGAATAATTTGGAAATATACTCAAAGGCCTATAAAATCGCATGCAATTTGCTCCAGTAATAACACTTCTATGACTATACTCCAAAGAGATCAAAGAAAAGGAAAAGAACATGTATATACAAAAATATTATGGCAACTCTTTTTGAGGATGGAAAGAATTGGAAATAGAGAGGATGTTCATTAATTGGGAAATGGCTGAACAAGTTGTGGCAAATGATTGTAATGAAGAACTATTGTATTGTAAGAAATTATGAGGGTGGTTTCAGAAAAAACATGGCAAGAATTATATGAACAGATATAAAGTGAGGTGAGATGAACTAGGAGATCATTGTACACATTAACAACAATTCTGTAATGATAATCAACTATTTAAAACTTGGCTACTCTGATCAATACAGTGGTCCAAAATATTTCTAAAGGACTCAATGAAAAAACAAGCTATCTACCAGAGAGAACTGATGAACTGAGTGCAAATTGAAGTATAATTTTTTTCACTTTAATTTTTTTCTCTCTTTGTGATATGTCGAATATGGAAATATGTTTTGCATGATTGCTTGCCTTCTCAGTCAGTGGTAGAGAGCTAGAAGGGAGGGAGAGAATCTGAAACTCAAAATTGAAAAAGAAAAGTGCTAAAAAGAAACAAATAATAAAGCTTAAAAACAAATAAATAGAAAAATGCTTGGCCAAGATGGCGGAGGAAAGACATTAAATGCACAGGGCTCCTGATACAATTGCCGCCAAAATAGCAATAAAATAACCCTCGGGGCAGAAAAACACACAAAAATATGGGCTGAGAGTTTTCTCCAGATATAGATAAATTTCAGGGGATCGTGCTGGGCCATGAATAAAGCCTAACCCCATAGTGGGGCCGACACACCAGACACCTGCCCGAGGAATTTGCCCCAGTGCCTCTGAATTGGCTGCAGCACAGGCGTCTTCTGGAACCAAGCGCGCAGTCGGGCTAAATGGCTGGCCTGGGGGGTAAGTATAGGGGTACCAGTGGACTGGGGGGAAGGATTCGACTGTCCCACCCCAGTGGGCAACCAGGAAGAAATCCTGAGCGGCTGAAGGCCCAGGTGGGGGAGGGGAGCAGGGGAGCAGTCTCATGGCAAGCTGAGAACCACACCACAGAAAACTTTGCTGGTTGGTTTCTTAGTAAATAGGCCTGAGGTTATCTCGAGACCTGAGAACAGGCCAAGTGAGATTAAAACCTGTCCAGCCTCAACCCCAAACACCTGGGACCCTCTGAAGTTGAGAACAGGAGTAGAGTCGAGAAGCAGCCCCCCCCCCCAACCCCCAGTGGAGAGTTTAAAATCAAATGAAAGCAAGGCAAGGCAGGCTGAGAAGAAGCCCAACAATTGCCCGGCCACACTGTAGCTTGAACAGTGTGTCCTGGAAGCAGATCCACACTTTAAGGAGTTAAAAGCCAAGAAATAGTATGCCAGGATGAGTAGGCAGAGAAAGCAGAAGACCATTGAAAACTTCTTTGGGGGTAAGGTAGACCACAATATAACCTCAGAAGAAGAAAATAATAACAGGGTCAAAGCTCCAACATCCAAAGCTTCCAAGAAAAATATGAACTGGTCTCAGGCCATGGAAGCTCTCAAAAGGGCCTTTGAAGAGAAAGTAGGAGAAATAGAAAGAAGATGTAGAGAAACAGAGGAAAGAATGGGAAGGGAAATGGGAGTGATGCAGGAGAGTCATGAGAAAAAAGTCAACAGTTTGAAAAGCCAAATGGAAAAGGAGATTAAAAAACTGTCTGATGAAAATAACTGCCTAAGAATTAGGATTGAACAAATGGAAGCTAGTGACCTTATGAGAAACCAAGACACAGTAAAGCAAATCCAATTGAATGAAAAAATAGAGGGCAATGTGAACTATCTCCTTGGAAAAACAGCTGACCTAGAAAATGAATCTAGGAGAGATAATTTGAAAATCATTGGACTACCTGAAAACCATGACCAAAACAAAAGCTTAGACACCATCCTCCAAGAGATTGTGAGGGAAAATTGCCCTGATATTCTAGAAGTAGAAGCTAAAATAGAAATTGAAAGAATCCACCGATTACCTCCCGAAAGAGATCCCAAAAGGAAAACCTCCAGGAATGTTATAGCCACATTCCAGAACTCCCAGGTGAAGGAGAAAATACTGCAAGCAGCTAGAAAAAAGGAATTCAAATACTGTGGAGCTCCAATAAGGATAAAGCAAGATCTAGCAGCCTCTACATTAAAGGACTGAAAGGCATGGAATATGATATTTCAGAGGGCAAAGGAACTGGGACTTCAGCCAAAAATCATGTACCCAGCAAAACTGAGTATAATCTTTCAGAGGCAAAAATGGGATTTCAATGAGAAAGAGGTCTTTCAAGCATTTGAGATGAAAAGACCTGAACGGAATAGAAAATTTGACTTTCAAATACAAGACCCTGGAGAAGCATAAAAAGGTAAACAGGAAAAAGACTTCGTGAGGGATATTAAAAGATCAAATTGTTAACATTCCTATATGGGAAGATAATACTTTGAAATAAAAAGAACTATCTCAGTAAGCAATTCACAGAAGATAGGGCTGAACTGAATATGAAGGGATTATATCTGTAAAGCATTTATGTTTTGTTCTTTGTAGGGCAGACAGGGTGGGGTATCTTATGTCTGGGTCTGGATTTGGGCGTGGGGCTTCCTGGGTCCAGGGCTGGTGCTTTGTCCACTGTGCCACCTAACTAATCCATGATGACATCATTAAAATAGGGTTGAGGTGTAGGAGGAATAAACTGGGGGAGGAAGAAGGGGAGAGATGGTCTGGGGAGAGGTAGTTCACATGAAGGAAAGAAGAAAAAAGCTTATGGAGGAGAGTAGAAGAGGGGGAAGGAGTTGGGGAGTGAGTGAACCTTAATATCATCAGAATTGGCTCAAAGAAGGACTAACATACATACTCAAGTTGGTATAGCAATATATTTTTGCCCTGAGGGGAGGGGGGAGGGAGAAAAAGGAAGGGGGAAAAAGGGGAAGGAGGAAAGGGCAGATTGGGAGAGAGAGCAGTAAAAATCAAAACACTTTCAAGGAAGATGAAGATGTTCTGCATTACTGCACCAGTATGAAAAATTGAATTGTTTGATCTCATAGGGAGGGTTGAGGAGGGAGGGAGGAAGAACAATTTAGAACAAAGAATTAGCTCAGGGACCCTGATCTCATTGGAGTGGGCTCATGGAGGGGATAGCTTTCATACCCATTTGGGAGGAGCAATCTATTTAACCCTGCAGGAAAATAGGAGGGGAAGAAGATAAGGAAGGAAGGGTGAAAAAAGGAAGTGCAGAGTGAGAGAGAGGATAGTCAGAAGTAAAACACTTCTGAGGAGGAATAGGTAAAAAGAAGAGAGAGTAAATGTCATGGGAAGGGACTGGGATGGAGGGAAATAGTTATGATGATTGACTATAATGGCAAAACATATGGTACCTACTTTGCTGGGCTTTTATGAAGAAAATTCCCTGTCAAGCTTAAGGTACTATATACAGGTTATGATGAACAGGATACTATCAGAAAAACCTGGAAAGACCTACATGAACTGAAGCAGAGTGAAATGTATGTATACAAAATAATAGCCATAGTGGGGGATGATCTGTTGGGAAGCATGTGGTTATTTTCAGCAAGGCAATGATCCAATATAACCCTGAAGGACTTATGAAGTTTGCAGCCCATCTGCAGAGAAAGAACATCTGAAAACAGATGGAAACACATTAAAAAAATTTTTTTTCTTTTCCTCTTTGACAATTTCTTAATTTGAAGTTTTGGGGGTTTTTGGACTGTTTTCTCTCACAACTAGCTAATATGGGAATTTTTCTATGACTACTCATGTATAACTTATTTTGAGTTGCTTGAGTTCTTGTGGGTGGGGGGTGCAAATGGAGGGGGGAAGAGAAGTTGGAACACAAAGTTTTTAAAAAATTGATGTTAAAATTTTGTTTTTACATATATTTTGGAAAATAAAATTCTATTAAAAAACAAATAAATAAAGTCCATGGGTTTAAAACAATAAAAATGACAAAATTTTAAAACTTTTTAAAAATTAAAAAATTTAAAATACAATACATCAGGAAATAATTATAGAATGTTTTAATATAGATAATAGTACATCAAATGAAAGAATACAGAAGTTTTTCTAGAGGAAAAACTGACCACAACAATAACATTCTATAAAGTTCAAGACTGCTTAAATTGAACAATTTCAAAGACAAATGGAAAATTTTTAAAGCACTAAAAGAAACACTTTCAATGAAGAAGCAATGAAAATAAGAAGAACATAAGATTATTCTGTATTCATGAGAAGCCAAAGAAAGGAACAGAGGAGTACATTCTGGAAAAAAAAGTACCAAAGGAGATCAAGGCCCAAACAAGGATAACATAACCTGAAAACTTCAGGTTAAAAAAATAAAAAAGGTATTTAATGTGAGGCATTCCTTTAAACAACAACAGAAGACAGAATTGAAATTATTCAACTTTTAGATGCCCCAAATGAGAGAACAAGTGATAGTTATTATGAAAAGACCAAGTAATTTAATGAATTATCTCATTTTATTTATTTCCAAAAAGAGCTTAAGCTCTCTAGGTGAGAGAAAAACCTGCCTTCCCTCAAACTGAAACACCTGTGACCCTCTGAAGCTTGGGACAGTGTATCTTGGAAGTAGGGTCCCACTGTAAGAGGGAGTTAAAAGTCAAGTAAAAAATGGCAAGATTAGCAAGCAAAGAAAGTTGAGAACAATAGAAAGTTTCTTTAGAGATAAGGAAGATGAGGTACAACCTCAGAAGAGGATAGTGTTTCATCAAGGAAACACCCCATGTTTCTTTTTTTCTTTTTTTTTATGTTCTTATTTCTAAATTTGTTCCCACATCAATAAACCCTCTTGTTTTTGTTTATCTGAAAAGAGGTTTTTTAATCTCATTTCTTATCAGTCTGGGTGGACAAGTTGGGGAAGGGGCAGTACTTCCCATATTAAATTTGGCCCTTACATATTGGTGGCCTGTACAGGGCTTAATGAACCTGAAGTATCTTTTAAAAACCCTCTTACAAAAGGGAAACTCACAGGCTGTAGTGAAGTAAAAAAAGTAAAGCCACATAGGAAACAAGAAAACTTCCAGATACTCCCTTAGTACTGCAGTGCCAAACTCAAATAGAAACAATTCCCTGAGTTGTCATGTATTAACTTAGAAAATCAAAATTAACATTATCTGTGTTGTCTTAAGACATTTGTTTGACATTTCCCAATTATGTTTTAAATTGTCATGGGCAGAACTCAGTAGATTTGTGAAAGTATTTGGCTTATCACTGTAAATTGGCACCTCTACCTAGTACAAACACAGAAGTTTCTTTGATTCAAGGCTAAGAGAAAGCACTAGTGATATATCAAGGGGTAGTTTCCTGAGCATACAAAAGCACCAAGAATACAAGTCTTGATGTCACCTCAAGTCTGGCAATTTTCTCACCCTACATGGGTGGCAAAAGCCACTAACCTTTATATTTTTTTCATGATTTCCCTGATGTTCCTGACCTTTTCTGTCTCTAGATTGTTATTATTTTTTATAACTTTGTAAAGTAATCCCTTGATAAATTGATTTTGAGGGCACCAAATAGTGAATTAATTTAGATAAAATTTTCATTTTTATTATATTGGCTAGACCTACACATGAGCAATTAATATTACTTTTATATTTAGTTATAACATATTTTGCAAATATTTACCCCTTCCATTTAGAGTGATAGTTTTATTGGCATATAGTTGGATAAAATAACTTCTAAAAATTGTTTGTATTTCCTCTTCTTGGTCATGAATTCACCTTCTTTGATTTTTGATATTGGTAATTTGTTTTTCTTTCTTTTTTAAAATTAAATTACCCAATGTTTTATCTATTTTACTTTTTGTTTTAAAAAGCTCCTATTTTTATTTATTAGTTGGATAGTTTTTCAGTTTTCAGTCATTAATTTCTCCTTTGATTTTCACAATTTTTATTTCATTTTAATTGTAGTTTTCATTTGTTGTTCTATTTTTACTTGCATGCCCAACTTGTTTATTTGTTTTTTATCAATGTAAATATTCAGCACTGCTTAGTTTATGCCCCCCAAATTTTGCTATTTTGTCTCATTATTGTCATTATCTTTAATGAAATTATTGACTTTCTATTATTTGCTTTTTGATTTATTCATTCTGTAGCATTTGCTTATTTAGGGTGGGTTTTTTTGTGTGTGAGGCAATTGGGGTTAAGTGACTTGCCCAGGGTCACACAGCTAGTAAGTGTTAAGTGTGTGAGGCTGGATTTGAACTGAGGTCCTCCTGAATCCATGGCCGGTGCTCTATCCACTGTGCCACCTAGCTGCCCCCTTATTTAGTTTTCAGGTAATTATTAATCTGTGCTTCAAAGTTTCTATTTTGAACATGATTTTAGTTGTGTTATGATTATGAAAAGATGCATTTAATATTTCTACTTTTCTGCATTTATTTGTGAGGTTTTTTGCCCTAATATATGATCATTTTTTAAGGTGCTATACACAGCTGAGAATAAACATACTCTTTTCTATTACCATTCAATATTCTCCAGAAGTCTGTCATAGCTAAAGTTTTGAAGTTTTATTCTTGACTTTAAATTCTTTCTTATGTACTTTTTGGCAGATTCATTTAGATATGGGAAGGATAAATTAAGATATTTAAAATTAGTTTTACTATTTCCTCTGGTAACTCATTTAACTCTAAAGAATTTGGATGTTATACCATTTTGTGAATATATATCCAATATTGATGCTGATTCATTGTCTATGGTACCTTTTAGAAAAATGTAAATTCCCTGTTTATCCCTTTTAATTAGATATATTTTTGCTTTTTCTTTGTTTGAGATTATGATTGCCACCCTTGCCTTTTTTGCTTCAATTGAAGCAGAATAGATGTTTTTCTAGCTCCTTGTTTTCCCTTATGCTTATCTTTCTGTTTCAAGTGTATTTATTATAAACGTTTTGTCATATTCTGGTTTCTAATCCATTCTGATACCCTCTTACATTTTATGGTTGATTGCATACCATTCACATGCACAGTTATGATTGCTAACTGTATTTCCTACCATCCTATTCTGTACTTATCCTTGTTTTTACTCTGTCTCCTCTTTTTCTTTTGCTTCTGAAAATTCTGTATTCTACTTCCTTCTTATTCCAAACACCCCTTTCTCTTAACATTTTCCCCCTCTACTTTCATGATGGGTAAAATGAGTTTCTGTACTCAACTGTGTGTGTATCTTTATTCTTCCCTTTTTGAACT
Source organism: Dromiciops gliroides (assembly GCF_019393635.1). NCBI lineage: Eukaryota > Metazoa > Chordata > Mammalia > Microbiotheria > Microbiotheriidae > Dromiciops > Dromiciops gliroides. The sequence goes on along the minus strand of NC_057863.1, from coordinate 256,013,556 downwards.
TGTTCAAATAAGAGTGAATTTTGCTCAGTACCCAATTCCCACTGCCTCCTCCAATGTATAAACTCTTCCTTGCACACTCCATATATGTGAGATAGTTTTCCAAATTCTTCCTCTCCTTTTCTCCTCTTCCAGTGTACTTCTCTTCTTAATTCTCCATTTCTCTTCTCCATTTTTCTTTTAAGATTCAATTGTTTTAAGTTATGTCTGACTCTTTTTTACCCAATTTTAGGTTTTCTTGGCAAAGATACTGGAGTGGTTTGCCATTTCCTTCTCCATTTAATTTTACAGATGAAGAAACTGAAGCAAAAAAGGTTAAGTAACTGCCCAGGATCACCTAGCTAGTAAGCATCTGAGGTCAGATTCAAATTCGGGCACATGAGTCTTCTTGACTCCAAGCCTGGGACTCTATCCATCCATTTGGACTCCCAGTAAGATCTCTGGTGATAATAAAGTTCCAAGGGGTAACAGGTATCATCTCCCCATATAAGAATGTAAGTAGCATAACCTTATAACCAACTAGCCCTAAGAAATTGATTACCCAAAAACTCATAGGAGGTACTGCTTACATAGCACAATCAATATTCAATCTCAGGGCTTCTGATTCTAAATCTGGCAGCTGCCTCCACAAGATTTTTTTTTTTGCCTAAATTTTTGTACTACCCTACTGGTTATGCCAAAAATGTGTCAAAATCAAGGAACTATTATATTCCCATATTCTGGCTTAGATGTACCATTCTATGTTAGGGAAAAGGAACTTCTGGTGGCATTAGAGATCAGTAATTTTGTTTGTTTTTATTTGTTCATTAGAGTACCATTATTCACTGAGCAAAACTGCAATGCACAAAGAATTGTTTCATCCTAATGGACATTGTAACTTTAAATTCAATTCAACAAGCATTTATTAAGTGCTCATTATATATGAAAGGCATGGAGATGCATATACAAAACAAGCAGTTTCTGCTCTTATGAAGTTTACATTTTACTGCAAGTTACATTCTCAATCATGAGGGAAATCTAATAATTTACAGATTAAGAGTTCAGTTCAAATCAACAAATATTTAATGTATAACTACATGTATAGAGTTACTGGCAAATATGAAAAATAAGCATGCTTATAATTTAGAACTATGAATAATGCTTGCTATAATAATTGTTTGCTTTTCTACTCCTGTATTCCACAATTTCCCCAAATTGTGGTTACTTCATACCAAATAAATTTTGTCCATGATTCTAAAACCAATACTGATAGAGGAAATATACTGTTTGTCTTGAACTCCTATTCATTATGATAAATTTCCAAACTAGAACTTCAGCCACTAAAACTGGGTTATTTTCTTGTCCCATCTGATTAAATTTCTATCTGGGTACAAAGACTTGAAACCCTAGTTATCCTGTCACTAGTGTTTAGGTACCTGATTTGCTTTTGTCAGTTTTCCTAGGGTATGGAATTTTGTTATAGGCCCTAAGATTCACAGAAGTGCCTAGAATTCTCTTCTTAAAAATTCACCTACTTCCAGGTGCCAAGATGGCAGAGTTAGGAAGGAACCCTCTGTAGCCCTTCCAAATTTCCCCTCCAAATAACTAGGAAACCTCCTTGGAATTGTTCTAGGAGCAGGGAAGCAGCTCACCAGCTTGTCAGGAAAGGTCTGTCTTACCTGAGTGGGAGGGAAGCATGGTCTAAAAGTAGCAGAGGCAAGAGCAGCAGCAAGCCTCACAGCAGGGGGCCTGCAAGAGGGCTCTAAGCCTGGGGTAATACACCACCAAGACCCCACCCTCCTGCAAACCACCAGCTTGTAAGCAAGTGAGCCATCCGGGCAACACAGAAGGGCCCCATCCCAGAAATTCCACACATTCCTTCCCCCCCCCCCAAGAAAAGCTACCAGAGAGGCTTTGGTCACACTTCTGACCAGTAGTGAAGCCCCACCTTGAGGCTGGTCAACCGCAAGATTCTGCCCCTGGGGCCTATCAGCAGAGAGACTCTGTTTCCATAGTAAACCAGTAACAGGGGCCCTAACCCTTGGGTAGATCTGCAACAAAATTGCTCCTCTAGGGCCTGCTAACAGAGAGGCACTGTTAACATAGCAACCCAGCATCAGGGCACCACCCATGGGGCAGATGAACAATAAGTTCCCTCCTCCAGGGCCAGCCACTACAAAGACTCTGCTACTATAGCAATCTAGCAGCAATGCCTCACTCCTGAAGAAGGCCAGCAGCTAAACCCATCATACCTGGAGGAGGCCAATAATGATGACCAATCCCCCCCCCCCAACATAAGCCAGAAGGGAAGCTTACCAGAGAAATCAAGCACCTAAACCCTACAGCCCAGTGAAATCCACAAGTAAGACCCAGAGTCCCAGTACAGAAACTTGGGATGGTGTGGGACTAGAGCCCAACTCTCACACAAAAACACCAAGTCACAAAAAAGATATAAAAATGAGCAAAAAAAAAAAGTGTGACTAAAGAAAGTTGCTATAGTCATAGGGAAGATTAAGCCATAAATTTAGAGGAGGACAATAGTACTAAAAATGGCTACAAATGTAATTTGGTCTCAGGCATAAAAAAGAATTCCTAGAAGAAATTAAAAGCAAATTAAAGAAGTAGAAGAAATAATGGGGGGGGGATGAGAATAATGCAAGAGAATCATGAAAAAAGAGTCAATAGTATGGGAAAACATATACAAAAATTTGCTGAGGAAAATAATACCTTAAAAAAACAGAATTAGCCAAATGGAAAAGTAAGTACAAAAGGTCACTGAATTAAACAAATGGAAACTGATTCTATGAAACATCAAGATATGATAAAACAAATTTTTTAAAATAGAAAAAAAGGGGTAGCTAGGTGGCGCAGTGGATAGAGCACCGGCCCTGGAGTCAGGAGTACCTGAGTTCAAATCCGGCCTCAGACACTTAACACTTACTAGCTGTATGACCCTGGGCAAGTCACTTAACCCCAATTGCCTCACTTTAAAAAAAAAAATAGAAAAAAATGTGAAATTTCTCATTGGAAAAACAACTGACCTAGAATGTAGATCCAGGAGAGATAATACAAGAATTATTAGACTACCCAAAAGTCATAATTAAAAAAAATATATATTTTTAGAAATTATCAAAGAGAACTGTCCTCATATAGTAGAACCAGAGGGTAAAACAGAAATGGAAAGAATCCACTGATTACATACTAAAAGAGATCCCAAAATGAAAACTCTGAAGAGCATCATAGCCAAATTCCAGAACTCACGGATCAAGAAGAAAGTATTTCAAGCATCCAAAAAAGAAACAATTCCAATTTCATGGAGGTATAGTCAGGATTACACAGGAAATGGCAATTTCCACATTAAAGGACCAGAGGACTTGGAATACAATACACTAGAAAACAAGGAAGTTAGGTTTCTGACTAAGAATCACTTACCGAGCAAAACTGAATGTAATCTTTCTGCGGGGAAAAGGACACTTAATGAAATAGAGGACTTTTAATCATTTCTGATTAAAAGGCCAGAGATGAGTAAAAAATCTGACTTCCAAATACAAAACTTAAGGGAAAAATAAAAAGGCAAAAGAGAAACTAGAAAGAAAAAAAATGTAAGAAATTAAATAGGGTTAAACTGTTTATATTTCTATATAAGACAATATTTGTAAGTCTTAATAACTTTTTTACTTATCAGAGCAATTAGAAGGGATATATGTTGACAAAGGGTGTGGTTATAAAGTAACATTGATGGGATGATACACCCTCCCAAAAATAAAGGGGTGAGAAAGAAATTGCACTGGAGCAAGAAGGAGGAGGCAGATTATATGGGGGTAAATTGTTTCAAATAAAAGACACATGAAACAACTATTATAATGGAGGGGATAATGGGTGGGGTGGGGGGTGGCAGGCAAAGCTTAAACTTTACTCACATCAAAATTGAATCACAGAGGGAATAACATCCACATTCAGTTGGATATACAAATCTAACCCAAAAGAAAGTAAAAAAAAAAGAGACAGTGATAATAGAAGAGGGATGGGGGACTGATAACAGGGAGTGGGTATTGGCAGAGGACAGTGATCAGAAATAAAACACTTGTGAAAAAGGAAAGGGGTAGGGGCAGCTAGATGGCGCAGTGGTTAAAGCACCGGCCCTGGATTCAGGAGTACCTGAGTTCAAATCTGGCCTCAGACACTTAACACTTACTAGCTGTGTGACCCTGGGCAAGTCACTTAACCCCCATTGCCCCGCAAAAAAACAAAAACAAAAAAAGAAAAAGGAAAGGGGTGAGGGTTCAGGGAAAGGGGGGATAAATAAGCAAAAAAGAGCATGGAGGAAAATAAGCAGTTAGTGTAATTAGAAATGCAAATGGGAAGAACTTACCCATTAAACAGAAAAGGATAGCAGAACAGATTAAAAACCAAAATCCTACAATATGTTGCTTATAAGAAACCCATTTGAAGCAGATTGATATACACGGGGTAAAGGTAAGGGGTTGTAACATAATCTATTATACTTCAGCTGAAGCAAAGAAAGCAGGGGAAGCAATCATGATTTCAGACAAGGCCAAAGCAAAAACTATATCTTGCTGATATGACAATGAAGTCATATCAATACTTATATTTAATAATGGACAATTAAGAGAAAGATTAAAAATGAAAACAACTGTTAGAAGCTATTTTGCCCAATTATATGCCAATAAAGTTGACAAACTAAATTAAATTGATAAATATCTAGAGAAATACAAATAACCCAGATTAACAGAAGAAGGAAAATACTTAAATAACCTGATCTAAGAGAAATTGAACAAGCCATAAATGAAGTTCCTAAAAACATTCCTTAGGACAAGATGGATTTACAAAGCAGATTCTATCAAACATTTAAAGAATAATTCATCCCAATACTATATAAACTATTGGGGAAATATTTGAAGGAGTCCTACCAAATTCCTTTTATGACACAAATATGGTGCTGATACCAAAGCAAGAAGAGCCAAAACAGAGAAAGAAAATTATGGGACAATTCCCCTAATGAATATTGAAAATATATTTTAAAAGTTTTAAATAATACTAGCAAAGAGATTATAGCAATATATCACAAGCTTCATGACTGAGTAAGAATTATACCAGGAATGCAGAGCTGGTCTAATATCAGGAAAACTATTAACATAATTGACCATATCAATTAAAAAAACAACAAAAATCATATGATTATCTCAATAGATGCAGAAAAAGCCTTTGACAAAATACAGCACCTATTCCTATTAAAACACTAGAGAGCATAAGAATAAATAGAGTTTACCATAAAGTGATAGATACTATTTCTCTAAAACTACCATCAAGCATTGTATATCATGGAGATAAGCTAGAAGTCTTCATAATAGAATCAGGGGTGAAGCAAGGATACCCATTATCACCTCTACTATTTAATTTGGTACTAAAAATGTTAGCTAGAGCAATAAGAGAAGAAAAAGAAATTAAAGGATTTAGAAAAGGCAATGAGGAAACAAAAATATCATTCTTTTCAGATAATATGTTGTTATGCTTCGAAAATCCTAGAGAACCAACTAAAAAAACTACTTGAAAATATTAACAACTTTAACAAAGTTTCAGGACACACAATAAACCCATATAAATCATCAGCATTTCTATATATTACCAACAAAGCCTAGCAGCAAGAGATAGAAAGAGAAATTCGTTTAAAATAACTGTAGACAACATAAAATACTTGGGATTCTATCTCCTGAGACAAACTCAGAAACTATATGAACACAACTATAAAACACTTTCCACACAAATAAAGTAAGATCTAAAAAACTGGAAAAAATATTAATTGTTCATGGATAAGCTGAGCCAATATAATTAAAATGACAGTGCTACCTAAATTAATCTATTTATTTAGTGCCATACCAATCAAACTATCAGAAAACATTTTAGAGAGCTAGAAAAAATAATAACAAAATTCATCTGGAAGAACAAAATCTCAAGGATATCAAGGAAATCAATTTTAAAAATGTAAAAAGGTGTTCTAGCCATAACAGATCTCAAATTGTATTAAAAAGTGGTAATTATCAAAACAATCTAGTACTGGCTAAGAAATAGAATGGTGGATCAGTGGAATAGAATAGGGATGAATTACACTATAATTAATGACCATAGTAATCTAGTATATGATAAACTCAAAGATCCAACTTTTTGGAACAAAAACTAATTATTTGACAAAAACTGCTGGGAAAACTGGAAAACAGTATGGCAGAAACTAGGTATATACCAATATCTCACACAATATACTAAAATAAAGTCAAAATGGGTAAACAATTTATACATAAAAGGTGATACCATAAACAAATTAAGAGAGCATAGAATTGTTTATCTGTCAGATTTATGGAAAAGGGAAGAATTTAGGACCAAAGAAGATGTAGACTAAATTATAAAATGTAAAATAGATAATTTTGATCATATGAAATTAAAAAGCTTTTTTACACAAACAAAATTGTTGTAACCAAAATTGTAAGGAAAGCAGAAAACTGGTAAAGAATGTTTGCAACAAGTATCACTGATAAAGGCCTCATTTCTTAAATATATAGGGAACTGGGGGCAGCTAGGTGGCACAGTGGATAGAGCACTGGCCCTGGAGTCAGGAGTACCTGAGTTCAAATCCAGCCTCAGACACTTAACACTTAACTAGCTGTGTGACCCTGGGCAAGTCACTTAACACCAATTGCCTCACTAAATAAATATATATATACACATACATACATACATATATATACATATACATACATACATATATACATATATATATATGGAACTGAGTCAAATTTATAAAAATACAAGTCATGTTCCAATTGCTAAATATGGTCAAAGGATATGAACAGACACTTTTCAGATAAAGAAATCTAAGCTATCTATAGTCATATGGAAAAATATTCTAAATCATTATTTATCAGAGAAATGCAAATTAAAACAACTCTGAGGTACTACCACACAAATATAGCAAAAAAGAAAAATATTTGATGCTGGAGGGGATATAGGAAAACTGGAACTTTAATCCACTGTTAGTGGATCTGTGAACCTTTCTGGAGAGCAATTTGGAACTATGCCCAAATGGCTATTGTAACGATTGGAATGATGCCACCTGCTGGAGACTTACTGTAGAAGAGTTCCCGCCCATGAAGCGAAGGTCTTTGAGGGCAAGACCAGGAGTCTTTTCTTTGGCGTCAGGAAGTGACGCGGGCTTTTTCCTGAGGACTCCGGTGGAGAGGGGAGCTAGAAATGCGCTCTCCCTTTAATAGATAGGAATCTAGGCCTTTCTCTCTTTACTAAATTCTTATTCTCCTTAATAAATGCTTAAAAGTCTTGGCGACCACTCATTAGATATTTTAGACAGTTTAGCTAGAATTTTAGCCCTTAACACTATAAAACTGTGCACACCCTTTGATCCAATAATGCCACTCCTTGGTTTATATCCCAAAGACATCCCCAAAAAAGAGAAAAGGACCTATTTGTACAAAAATATTTATATAGCAGCTCTTTTTGTGGTGGCTAAGAATTGGAAATCAAAAGAATGCCTATCAATTGGGGAATGACTAAACAAGATGTGATATGATTGTGATGGACTATTATTGTGATATAGGAAATGACAAGCAGGATGATTTCAGAAAGGCCTGGAAAGACTTATATGAACTGATGCATAGTGATTTCGAGCAGGACCAGAAGAATGTTGTGCACAATGACAGAAATATTGTTTAATGAAGAACTGTGAATGACAACTATTCTCAGCAATACAGTGATCCAAGACAACCCCAAAGGACTAATGATGAAACATTCTGTCCACCTCCAAAGATAGAACTGATATTGATTGAACACAGACTGAAGCATACTATTTTTCAGTTTATCGATTTCATTTTTTTTCTTTTATTCGTTTTCTTATACAAAATGACTAATAGGGTAATGTTTTACATAATTGTACATGTATAACCTGTATCTGATTGCTTACTAAAGGAGAGGGAGGGAAGGAAGGATAGCATTTGGAACTCAAAACTTTATTTACTTATTTATTTTTGGTGGGGCAATGAGTGTTAAGTGACTTGCTCAGAGTCACACAGCTAGTAAGTGTCAAATGTCTGAGGCTGGATTTGAACTCACCACCTAGCTGCCCCTGGATCTCAAAACTTTAAATAAAAATGTTTATTAAAAACAAAGTGTGTGCGTTAGGGACTAGGGTATAAAACAGGGCCTGTGAGCCCCCTTTCTGGGCACCCACTAGCTGCACACTAGGGTTCCTCCTTCTCATGAGAAGAAAATAAAGCCTTTGTCACCTCACTGCTGAGTTCCTGAGAATTATTGAGAAGAGGATGGATTTTTCCCTCACAATTGGAGGTCCCACCGAGATGTAAGGAGCTGCGGGGCCCTCCGGGTTCCAGCACTAACGCCCTTCACCAGCCGGAGCCCGGAGCCTGGAGGGGGCCACCCCCAACTCCTGAGTTCAAGGAGCTCAGCAGAGATGTCACAAACGCAGGGTGGATCAGGCTCACCAAGGGGGTAAGAATTTATCAAAACAGGGATTGCCGTGGGGAGGAAGGAAAAGCCAGCCCTCTGGTTTGTTAGGCTCATGGTCAGGAGTCACTGCTATATGTCTTTTGCAGTTGTATTGGGTAAATTTATGAATGAAAGAAGAGAATGATAAAATATTGTTGCCTAATATGGGCTGGGGTTTCCCTCAAGGGAGGTTCAGTCCTTTTGCCTAAATTTGGGTCTAATGAAAATCAGGTATACCAAGCCTTAAATGTATATGTGATCCTTACTTGGGAAGGGAAACAGAGTTCCCAATAATAGAAATGAAAAGCATGTTTCTCAGATATTTCTGGCCTCTCTGCCTCTGTTCTTTACTCTGACAGAAGGGACTTCTGGCCCAGACTCCTTGAGTTTCCAGTTCACCAATTTAAGCCTGGAGACTGGGTATTGATAAGAGCCTGGAAGAGCAACAAGTTGGAGCCTGATTGGGAAGGGTCGTTCCTGGTGTTACTTTTCACTGACATTGCAGTGAGGACTGAGGAGCAAAACTGGACTCACTACTCTCAAGTAAAAGGGACACCTTTTCCAGAAGAAAAACCAGAGCCAAAACATGAGCAGTGGACTGTTAATAAGGAATGTGATCGACCGGGGTGAAGTTTAAAAAGACTTTAATGTACAATATACCAAGCCTGGTACAAAAAGGGAGAAGGGAGATAACATTCTGGGGTAGTTGGAGCTGCTCAGGCAAACAAGTAGTGGAGGAGCAAAAGGAATTGTTTATATAGGCATCTGAAGGAAGAACTGATCCTGTAGGAAAATCTCATGGATCCTACATCCCCCTATCCTTTTAAGACTCCAGAAATAACCTCTCCAAGTCCAGAAGGGAAATTAGGAAACCCTGAAACTCCTGAGTTACAGGCCAGTGAAGTTAAGGATGTGAGACAGACAGTGGAGACAGAGACTGGGTTTGGAGATTCAAATGCTCAGATGGAATGGGTCATTGCTTTGGGAAGACCAGCTGCCCATACTCTAAGTCCAGATTAGCTTGGAGGGGTTCTGGTGTCTCCTTTAATTATACCAGAACGGGTTGGCAAAGGGTGAGAGTTGCAGGGATTTGGAGCTACTCTTCCCTGTGATAAAAAGAACAGCAGAAAATATCATACCCACTTTTGCTGAAGTCCCAGGAAACCATCCTGCCCATCTCTCTAGATGGGTGAGAGGTTTTCTGGTCTTGGGTAATATGAGTTGTGTCCAAACATGGGAAGTAACTGAGAACAACTCGGTAGATTTTTCATCCCTGATCCTCCCCTGAGCCGACCTATGGTGGTATTGTGGTGGAAGATCAACCTTACCCCCTAACTGGGCTGGGACTTGTGGGTTGGTGCGGCTGGCCACTCTCTTTATCATGGCATCTGAGCATTTCTCCAAATCTGAGTCTAAATCAAGAAAGAAACACAGCCCAGAGGGGCAAAAAGGGTCATCGGATGCTCTAATCTGCCTAGACAGCATAGGATTCACAGATTTAGACCAAAAGGCAGAGGAAATATTCAATAAATGGAATGAGAGGAGCCAAATAGTCAAAAATAAAGAGGAGGGATTGCAAGAAATGGGTAATTGTCTCCTCTCGATGTGGATGTAACAAGTCAGTCATACTCCCCTGACCTGTTTGTAGGACAAAAGCCTCAGATCCCCTCCTCCCCCTCAGGTTAGCAAGGTCACATGGTTTAAGGAGCCCTGGTCTCAATTAGGTCCTCTCCAGAGTTCTGTCCATATAAGGAAGTATAAGGTCCACTCCTGAGTTATGCCCATACAAGGAAGGTGGGGGGAAATACTGCGTTCCAATTAGCTAGTTTTTTGCGCGTACATTGTAACCCCGACCAGTGATGAAAAAGGGGAAGGTCCATTTGCGTTAGGGACTAGGGTATAAAACAGGGCCTGTGAGCCCCCTTTCTGGGCACCCACTAGCTGCACACTAGGGTGCCTCCTTCTCATGAGAAGAAAATAAGGCCTTTGTCACCTCAAAAAACAAAAAAAAACCCCAAAAAACAAAACAAAACAAAACAAAAAACCCAAAGTGTGGGGCAGCTAGGTGGCATAGTAGATAAAGCACCGGCCCTGGATTCAGGAGTACCTGAGTTCAAATCCGGCCTCAGAAACTTGACACTTACTAGCTGTGTGACCCCGGGCAAGTCACTTAACCCCCATTGCCCCACACACACAAAAAATTAAAAACAAAAACAAAGTGTTTTGTAAATTAAAAAAAATAAATTCACATAAATTAATTCATTTACTTAATTTTAATTTTTAGTTAATTTTGTTATTTATAATATTACAGAGCTAGAAAGAAAATCTAAATGAACTGATGTAGAATGAAGTAAGTAGAGCCATGAAAACAATATTTATAGTAAATTCAAAAATGAGAAAGAATGACACACCAAAAAATTTAAAAATAACAAAATTATAAAGATTCAGGGAAATTCAAATGAAGAGATATGAGAAGACACCTCCAACCTACCTCTTCAAAGAGATGGTATGTGCACAAGTGTTAAATATTGTAGATATTTTCTGACTTTTTTTGACTCATTGATCAGTTAGGCTGACTTTTTTCTCTTTAAAATATTATTTTTCATATGGGAGGAGAGGGCAAGGGACATATGGGATGTTTTTGTTTTGGGTTTTTGTTTTTTTTTTTTGCTTTTTGTTTATTTGTTTTTGTGGGGCAATGAGGGTTAAGTGACTTGCCCAGAGTCACACAGCTAGTAAATGTCAAGTGTCTGAGGCCAAACTTGAACTCAGGTCCTCCTGAATCCTGGGCCAGTGCTTTATCCACTGTGCCACCTAGCTGTCCCCCATATGGGATGTTTTCGTGAAGAAGAAAAAAATAAAAATATATTTTACAGAAAATTTTTGCTATATTTGGCTTGATAGCTCAGGTTAGAGAAAAAAACCTGTTCTGAGGATTTACAGCAATGTGGTACTCATGTAGTTCATATAATCTTGAGCTTTATTATTATGCTGTGCAGCAAGCAGACAAAAAAAATGGCATACACATACGGTATAAGGTTTGGTACTAGAGAGGAAAAAAAAAAACAACCCTCACTCAGACAGAGGGAGGGAGATCTGAATGGTAGCAAAGATCTCAGTGGAAGTACATGGTCAGAATGAGGGACAAATAGGAAAGTTTTATACCTTAAAAATGGGCCAGGTTAGGCCCAGCCAAGGAGAAAAGGACTCTGACCTTGCCTCGGCTTTTTGGGAGGGGGCCTGAAGTCCACAGCCAAGCCACAAGGTTTTGCATTGAAACCCAGAGTTCTTCTATGTTGTCTTTTTTCCCCTGGCTCCAGTTGGAGGCCCCAGGAGAGGGAGAAAGAAGGGGGAACATTATTTTGCTTCACTGTTTGTCTTACTTGTTGCAGTTCATGTTTCTAAAGAGCTTATTCTTTGTGTTTTAAGCACTTTACAAAGAATAAAAATTGGATTCCTCTATGAAAAAAAATGGGCCGGGCTGAAAACAAGTTATCAGTGTCAGATAGGAGAAGGGGCATTCCTAATCAGATACAGATGTGGTGGGGACATTCCCCAATCCCAGAGTTGTGTGGACAGATTTTTTCTTATCAAGGCCAGAAATTGGGTAAGGGTTTGAGTTGGTAACTGGAGACCATAGAAATGGATGTGGCTTGCAGCCCCTGAATTTGGCCAGGAGTTTTCATCCAATCAAAAGCCCCCATCATCTAAATGCTTAACACAGGATCAGAATGGTTCAGGACATCAGAAAAGTCCAGGCTGTCAGTAATTCTTTTTATGTTTATTGTCATTAGGATGACTTAGTCTAAATGATTCCATTTTGGAGTCTTATCATGTATAATTACAACATCAAATGACATATTTCAAAAATCCCCATTATCACAGAATTTCATCTGCCATGATGTCCACACTTCATAAAAATCCAGACTGAATAGATTAGTAGACATCCAAAGGGACAAATATATTGTAAAGACCAAAAATCCCAAACAAGTAAATTCTGTAAAACTCAGGAGGAGAAAACAACAAACTAACAGAATCAGCTAGGATGCTTCAGTTAGCTTTTATAGACCCTTGAGGTAGAAGACAGTTCCCTCAAAGGACATAGGAAGTGATATGAGGTAGGATGTCAAGTGATGTCATAGGAAGCCTGTGTTATATTGCATTGGGGAAGTCATATAGGATGTGATGTCATTGGTAATACCATAAGGGGCATGTTTGGTGTTATTACAAAGGGGATGGCCAATGACCTCATAATTATATTGAATGATGTCACACAATAGTGGCAATAGATGTCATGGGATGCATAACAAGTGAAATCATAGGGAGTTTAGTGGACAACATACAGGGGGCACTGGGTACATATAAAGTGTGTTGGGTGCTGACAAGGGTCATATTAAGTGATGTCAAGGAGGTATGGTTTTTTGATGTCATGGGGACATAGTAAGTGAAATCATGGGGGAACATTCAGACAAGTGTTGTCATGCCCACATGGTGGTTGAAGTCAATTGGGTGGTCTGTCAGCCTGGGGACAAAAAGTTTGATAGCATCTGGGATCTTAGTATTTATATATTTTATATGTACTTATATGTGTATGTATTATTTGTCAGTAAATCAATGAATATTTAATAAACCCTTACTACATGTTAGGCACTGTGGTTGGCACTGGGAATGTCAATATAAATAGAAAGAAATATAATTCCTGACCCTGAAGAGCTTACATTCCAATGGCGGAATGTAAAACATAAAAGGAAATGACAAAATGTGTGTGATTGAGAGAACAAATTTCCCAGAGTATGGTACTAGAAGTATAGAGTGCATCCTAGAAATAAATGAGACATAGCTGATCTGGGCACCCTCCTTAAATAGGGGCTCTGGGAGGAGCCATCCAAACATAGTGAGAAGTCAAAGGTATGAAGGATATTCCCAATGTTTGAATTCCAGGGCTGAAAAATGGCTTCAGGATGAGGTATGGTAAAAATAAATCTAGAGTACATCCTGGAAACAAATGGATTTCCCCTGATAGAATGTTAACTCCTTAAGGACAAGGTCTATTTCATTTTTGTCTTTTTATCACTAGGGCAATTATATCATCTGATAAATAGTAGGTGCTTACTGAATGTTTATTGAAAGATGCATACTACAGACATAGAATTTCTACTTGTTTGGGACTATGCTTATATATACATGTTCACATTGAAACATCATTGGCTGTTAATATTCAAATTTTATGGATAACAATATGCAGCAATTCTGATATATTACATTGGTTCATCTTCTACCTAGAACATTTTCTTCTATTTTCATTCTTTTTAGCCACTATGTGATACTAAAAATGAAATTCATATTCTTCAGCTATTAATTCTAATGTACTTTACATATATGACATTAAATTATCATTTTCAATTAATTTTAGGAAGACTAATATCATAGCCACATTGACATAGTATTATTTCTTCCCACTAGATGGCAGTAAGTGCAATTTAATGTTAACTCCACCACTTTAGCTGCTTGCCACATGTACAGCAAATAATGTTCAAGCTTGAGGAATTCATGAAAATGAATGGATAGTTTTCATTTGGAAAGCTATGACTTAATTACCACTTAGAGGATATAGTTTTCAATCTTCAAAATAAAAAATTTCAACAATGAATTTTATTTATAACTATTGTGTGCTTTATAAGAGGAACATTAATTTTGTTCACGTCTCTTGTTATCTCTACTTCTATAAAATTCCTTCAGTTTTGATTGCTTCTTATTAATGATATTTTTAAAGTAGAGGACCATTACAATTATATCTTTCTTTATCATAACTGTCAAAAAGTAACCTTAATATCATGAGTTTTTAAATTGCTCACTTTTAAAAGTAAAGTATGTTAACACTTTTTAAATTCAATAGTCAGAAAAATTTGGTCTTATGGTTAATATATTAATTTTTAATTTAGTATGTATTTAAATAAATTTTCAAGAGAACAATATGCAGCTTCAAAACATAAGCGAAGCTGCAAAAGCAGTTATGAGTCCCATATTTTCAGGATTTTCAGATTCAGGTGTATTTTCCACCAATATGGCACCAATGGGGCCTTAAGAGCAGTTGCATGCTATACTGTAATAGCCATGAGCATTTTTGTAAATATTGCCTTTTTCCAGATAGATAGTATTAAAACACTTAAAACAGGTTATATGAAAATATGGTGAGAGCTTTTCAAACATATATGCTGAGAAACACATATTTCTAAAGTAACATTTATTACCCAGAATATTATTATTGCTAGACTTGATTTTTATCTATTCATTAAAACTCAGAATATTTCTATATATATTTCTAATATATGTCATTCAGTTTTTTTCCCCACATTTCACATTTCCTTTTAAGAAAAGTTAAACAGGTCCTTGGCTTCCAGGGCCCTCTATCAGTTGGTGAGCCTTCTCCTTTTAGAAAAGAGTAGGTTTATAGGCCATGTGCTCTCTCTCTGAGAGACAACATGGGGTTGGGCCTTTCTCCTTCTTGTGCTGAACTGCCATGTGGTCAATTCTTTACTGGTATTCCATATTAAATAAAAATAAATACTGCCCAAAAAAAAGAAAGGAAAAAGAAAACATTTTTAAAAAGATACTTGATTGTAACTTTCTTTGGGTAAGGAAAAATAGTATAAAAATGGGAGACGTGGATAAGACATATTACTTGAAGAAACAAAATGCTATTTAAAGAATTTCTGTATCCCTA
The DNA here is from genome assembly GCF_019393635.1 of Dromiciops gliroides. Taxonomy (NCBI): domain Eukaryota; kingdom Metazoa; phylum Chordata; class Mammalia; order Microbiotheria; family Microbiotheriidae; genus Dromiciops; species Dromiciops gliroides. Next base: position 255,998,327 of record NC_057863.1, on the reverse strand, counting down.
ATGGAATGCTCAAGATTATATTACCCCCCCACCCCGACCAATCTATCACTCTAGTAACTAACATATAAGTCTTCCTTTCAGTTTCTTATTCCTTTCAAGTATAAAATTTGGTTAATTTGTAGATTATCTGATCCACAGATTAGTAGTATATGAGGCCCTAAAGTCTACTACAAGCTAATGCCAATAATAGATAAGCAGATCTGTAGTTTGAACATTTCTCAGTTGGCACTTCAGTTTTCAAAATAATTTATTTGTTTTTATTATTCTTTATAGGTACTTAATAAGAGTATCTAGGAGTTTCTTTTTAAAAAACCAGTATCTAAAATAGTAATAAAACATGAAAACAAGAATAAACAAGGTTTGCAAATAGAACAAACAATATTTATAGGTTATGCTGCATAGACATTATAGCCTAATAATCTATGTGCTAAATATATCTAATGAAAAAAAAGCGACCAGTTAAATAATGGCCAGGTGAAAAACAAAAAGACCTATATGAGCATTATCTCCTGATTTTTTGATCCTTATTAAATTTTAGAAACCTGAAACTTGATAATTAGTTATATGTGCAAGAGGTGGCATGTGAGGCTTTCATTTTTTTCTTTTTTAGGTTATACATTACAATCATGTTAAACATATTTCCACATTATGCTTCAATCTACATTCGGACTCCATAGTTCTTTTTCTGAATGTGGAGAACACTTTTCACCATAAGTCTTTTGGCATTGTCTTGGATCATTGCATTGCTGAGAAGAATTAAATCTATCACAGTTGATCATCACACAATGTTGTTAATACTGTGTACAATGTTTTCTTGTTTCTGTTCACTTCACTCAGCATCAATGCATGTAAGTCTTTCCAGTTTTTTCTGAAATCCATCTGCGTATCTTCTTACAGCACAATAGTATTACATTACATTACCACAACTTGTTTAGCTATTCCCAAATTGATGGGTGTCCCTTCAATTTCCAATTCTTTACTACCACAGAAAGAACAGCTATACATATTTTTGTACATGTGGGTCCTTTTCCCTTTTTATGAATTCTTTGGGATATAGATCTAATAGTGGTATTGCTGTGTCAAAGGGTGTGCAGTTTTTTTAGTCTTTTTAGCATGGTTCCAAATCACTTTCCAGAATGGTTGGATCAGTTCACAGCTCCACCAATTTTCCAATTTTCCCACATCTTCTCTAACATTTATCATTTCCCTTTTTTTTTCCATATTTGCCAATTGGATAGGTGTGAGGTGGTATCTCAGAGTAGTTTTAATTTGCATTTCTCTAATCAGTAGTGACTGAAAACATTTTTTCATATGACTGTAGATATCTTTAATTTAATCATGTGAAAACTGCCTGTTCATATCCTTTGACCATTTCTCAGTTGGGGAATGACTTGTATTCTTATATATTTGATTCAGTTTTCTATACATTTTAGATATGAGACCTTTATCAGAAACACTGTAAACTTTCTGCTTTCCTTCTAATTGTGTTTGCATTTGTTTTGTTTGTGCAAAACCTTTTTAATTTAATGTCGTCAAAATGATCCACTTTGCATTTCTTAATGTTTTCTATATCATCTTTGGTCATAAATTCTTCCCCTCTTCATATATCTGACAAGTAAACTATTCCTTCCTTTTCTAATTTGCCTATGGTATTACCCTTTATGTCTAGATCTTGTACTCATTTTGGCTTTAGTGTATGGTGTAAGGTGTTGGTCTATACCTATTTTTGCCATACTATTTTCCAGTTTTCCCAGCAGTTTTTGACAAATAGTGAATTCTTATCCTGGAGGCTAAAGTCTTTGGGTGTATCAAGCAAGAAATTGCAGTATTCATTTCCTGCTGTGTTTTGTGTGCCTAACCTATTCCTCTGATCCACCTCTCTATTTCTTAGCCAGTACCAAATAGTTTTGATGGTTGCTGCTTTATAATATATAAACCTTCCTTTGCATTTTCATCAATTCCCTTGATATTCTATATGAATTTTGTCATTATTTTTCCAACTCTATAAAATCATTTTCGGTAGTTTGATTGGTATGACTGAATAAGTAAATTAGTTTAGGTAGAATTGTCATTTTTATTATATTAGTACAGCCTACCCATGAGCAATTTTTATTTTTACATTTGCTTAGATCTGATTTTATTTGTGTGAAAAGTGTTTTGTAATTATGTTCATATAGTTCTTAGGTTTGACTTGGCAGGTAGACTCCCAAGTATTTTATATTGTGTACAGTTATTTTCAGTGGAATTTCTCTTTCTATCTCTTGCTGCTGGACTTTGCAGGTCATATATAGAAATGCTGATGATTTATCTGGGTTTATTTTATATCCTGCAACTTTGATAAAGTTGTTAATTGTTTCAAGTAGTTTTTTGGGTGATTCATTAGGATTCTCTGTGTATATCATCATATCATCTACAAAGAGGGATAGTTTTGTTTCTTCCTTGCCTATTCTTATTCCTTTGATTTCTTTTTCTTCTCATGGCTAAGGGTAACATTTCTAGTAAAATATCAAATAATAGATAATGAACATTCTTGTATCACCCCTGATCTTATTGGGAATGCCTCTAATTTGTACCCATTGCATATAATGTTTGCTGATGGTTTAAGATAGATACTGTTTATCATCTTAAGGAAAGTTCCATTTATTCCTATGCTCATTATGTTTTAATAGGAATGGGTGCTGTATTTTGTCAAAAGCTTATCTATTGAGATAATCATATGATTTTTGTTGGTTTTGTAACTAATATGGTCAATTATGTTTATAGTTTTCCTAATATTGGACCAGCCCTGCACTCCTGGTATAAATACCCCGGTCATGATGCTTGTGATATAATGCTATAATCTTTTTGCTAGTATTTTATTTAAAATTTAAAAAATATTTTCTATATTCATTAGGGAAATTGATCTATAATTTTCTTTTTCTGTTTTGGCTCTTCTTGGTTTAGGTATCAGCACCATATTTGTTTCATAAAAGGAATGTGGGAGAATTCCTTCTTCACCTATTTTCCCAAATAGTTTGTATAGTATTGGAATTAATCATTCTTTAAATGTTTGGTAGAATTCACTTGTAAACTCATGTGGCCCTGGATATTTTTTCTGAGTTAGCTCATTGATGGCTTGGTCAATTTATTTTCTTAAAATGGACTTATTTAAGGATTTTTTTCCTCTTCTGTTAATCTGGGCAGTTTATATTTTTGTAGATATTTGTACATTTTATTTAGATTGCCAAATTTATTGGCATGTAGTTGGGCAAAATAATTCCTAATTATTACTTTAATTTCTTCTTCATTGGTGGTGAGTTCACACCTTTTATTTTTCTTTTTTTTTTTTTTTTTTTCTGGGCAATGGGGGTTAAGTGACTTGCCCAGGGTCACACAGCTAGTAAGTCAAGTGTCTGAGGCCGGATTTGAACTCAGGTACTCCTGAATCCAAGGCCGGTGCTTTATCCACTGCGCCACCTAGCCGCCCCCGCACACCTTTTATTTTTGATGCTGGTAATTTGGTTTTCTTTTTTCTTTTTAAATCAAATTAACCAAAGATTTATCTGTTTTATTGGTTTCTTCATAGAATCAGCTCTTAGTTTTATTTATTTATTCTATTGTTTTCCTACTTTCAATTTTATTAATCTCTCCTTTAATTTTCATAATTTCCAATTTGGTATTTAATTGGGGGTTTTTAATTTGTTCTTTTTTTCTAGCTTTTTTAGCTGCTTGCTCAATTCATTGATCTCTTTACTATTTTATTCATGTAGGAATTTAGAGATATAAAATTTCCCCTAAGAACTATTTTTGCTGAATCCCATAAGTCTTGGTATGTTGTCTCATTATTGTCATTCTCTTGGATGAAATTGTTGATGGTTTCTATGATTTGTTGTTTGACACACTCATTCTTTAGGATGAGATTATTTAGTTTTCAATTAATTTTTGGTCTATATTTCTGTGGCCCTTTATTACACATAATTTTTATTGCATCATGATCTGAAAAGAATGCATTTACTATTTCTGTCTTTCTGCATTTGACTTCAAAATTTTTATGGCCTAATAAATGGTCAAATTTTGTGTAGTGCCATATATCACCGAGAAAAAGTTATATTCTTTTCTATCCCTATTCATTTTTCCAGAGATCTATCATATTTAATTTTTCTAAAATTTTATTCACTTCCTTAACTTCTTTTTTAAAAATTAATTTTGTGGTTAGATTTATCTAGTTCTGAGAGGGTGAGGTTGAGGTCCTCTACTATCTATTTCTTCCTGTAACTCATTTAACTTCTCTAAGAATTTGGATGCTGTACCACTTGGTGCATACATGTTTAGTATTGAAATTTCTTCATTGTCTATGGTACCTTTTAGCAAGATGTAGTTTCTTTTCTCATCCCTTTTAATTAGGTCAATTTTTGCCTTTGCTTTGTCTGAGATAAGGATTGCTACCCCTGCTTTTTTGTACTTCAGCTGTAGCATAATACATTTTGTTCCAGTCTTTTACATCTACTCTGTTTGTATCTCTCTGCTTTAAATGTGTTTCTTGTAAACAACACATTGTAGGATTCTGATTTTTAATCCATTCTTCTATCTGCTTCAGTTTTATGGGAGAGTTCATCCCATTAATATTCACATTTATGATTACTAACTGTGTATTTCCCTGCAACCTATCTTTCCACATGTTTGTACTTTTCTCTTTCCTTTCCCCCTGTCCCTTCTTGCTAGTGTTTTATTTCTGGCCTTCTTAGTCTACCCTCCCTTCTATCACCCCTTCCTCCCTTTTGTACTTTCCCTTTTCACTTATTAGTTTTGCCCTCATTTCTATCAGCCCCACTTCAACTGGCCTGCTGTGCCATTAGCGTGCTGGGCTAGGACCACCAGTAGCTGAGGACCAGCATTCCTAGCCCAGCTAACTGATCTGTGCTGTCTGTGACTAAGAGCCTTTTGCTGGCTTGCCCAGACATCCTCTCTGCTAAGCTGTGTTCCCTTTTTACCCAGATGAAACAGACCTTTCATGAAGATCTTCTAGGTTATCTTAAATTGAAAGATTATTTTGCTCCATTTTAAAAATTTTGTTTCATTTTGTTGTTGTTGTTGTTGTTGCTGTTGTTTTTGTAGGTTTTGCAGCTCCAGAATCTGTTGAGAGGCTTAACTTAACGTTGTATCTGAGGGAAATTTGGGAGAGCTCAGGAAGCTTCCTGGTTTCACTCCATCATCTTGGCTTCACCTGGCTTTGTTTTTCTATATAGTTTGTACATGTCTACATGTATCCATCTGGAAATGGCTCATAGGGAGGCAAGAATAGACATATCTAGTATCACTTCCATCCTTCTTGAAAGGAGATTTTGATTCCTTGCAGGAATGGAAGCAGGAGGTTGGGGCCAAAAGCTGGCTACTCTGTTGTCCTTGGAGAGAGGGTGTACTGGGTTAGAATTATATCTGTTTCCTTAAATATTATTAGTCTAGGGGAAATAGTTTTCAAGTTCAAGCTACATCTCCTGATTTTTAATCCATAATGGGGAAAACAAGGATCCCAAGCTACATATCCAAGGTTTGTGACATCTTCCCATCAGATGACCATTTCCTCGATAAACATATGTAGCAAATAGCAAATAGACCCTTTATTCACATCAATAGCAAAACGGAAATCAGAGAAAGGATACATATGAGTGTGTGTGTTTGTGTGTGTGTATGTATACATATGTCAGACAATACAGATTGAATGAGATTCATTTGGGAATGAGACAATTAAGCTCAACCAAGAAAAAGATTTTCAGATCTCAACAGAAGGAAAATTCCATTGTCTATTTTAAAATTTTTATGTTATTTTTAATGAATGGAATAAAAAGAAGCATTTGCATAACATAGTACAATAAAAAGATTATTGCACATAAAACTGAAAATTTGCTATACACATCTTGATATTCCTTTCAAATATACAATAAACTATCATGTGAATTTCTTTTTTTCCTTTTTTCTTCTTCCCCCACCCAGAGATGGCTACAATTAGACATAATTATACAAACATATATATGTACACACATATATACATACTTCTTTGTCTTTTTCTAGATGGAGATGGCATCTATTTTTCATATGTCCTTTATAGTTAATTTGGGTATTTATATTAGACAAAATAACTTATTCCCTCAAATTCATTATTAAAACAATATTGCTATTATTTATATACAATATTCTCTTGGTTCTCCTAATTTCAGTCTTCATTAATTCATTCCTGTCTTTCCATATTTTTCTAGAATCACTGAGTTCATAATGTCTTATGGAGCAGTAGTATTCCATTATAATTATATACTGCAAGGTGTTCAGCCACTCCCCAATGATGGGAATCTCTACAATTTCCAATTCTTCACCATCAAAAAGAGCTGCTATAAACATTTTAGAAAATATAGGTTCTTTTCCTTTTTTCCCTAACCATCTTTCAAAGGGTATAGGCAATTTTAAAACTCTTTGGGCATAATGCCAGATTACTTTTCAAAAGAGTTGGATCAGTTTGCAATTCCACCAACAATGAATCAGTGTCCCAATTTTTCCACATCCTTTTCAACATTTGTCACTTTCCTTTTCTATCATTTTAGCCAATTTGGTAGGTATAAAATGATATCTCAAGGTTTTTTAAGATCTGCATTTCTCTAATCAATAATGTTTTTTTTCTTTTTTTAAAAAAAGCAAGATACACTCTTTTGTGTGTATGTGTGTGTGCAGGGCAATGAGGGTTAAGTGACTTGCCAAAGGTCACACAGCTAGTAAGTGTCAAGTGTCTGAGGCCAGATTTTCACTCAGGTCCTCCTGAATCCAGGGCTGGTACTTTAGCCACTTTGCCACCTAGCTTCTCCTCAATAACGATTTAAAGCTTTTTATATGACAATAGATTGTTTTGATTTTGGGGGGTGGATGGGGTAATGGGGGTTAAGTGACTTGCCCAGGGTCACACAGCAGCTAGTAGTTTTGATTTCTTTATTCCAAAAGGGCCTATTCATATCTTTTGATCATTTATCAACTGGAGAATGACTCGTATTCTTATAGATTTGACAAATATCTTTTTATATTTTAGATATGAGACTTTATCTAATAAACTGTCTATAAAATTTTTCAGCCAATTTCCTGCTTTCTTTCTGATCTTGGCTACATTTATTTTATTTGTATAACCCCTTTTTAATTTAATGTAATCAAAATTGTCCATTTTACACCTAGCTTTGCTCTCTATTGCTTGTTTATTCATAAATTGTTCAACTATCCATAAGTCTGGCAATTAATATATTCCATGTTCTAATTTTTTTTTTTTTGTAAAATCTTCATATCTAGGTCAGGTATCCATTTTCTCCCAATCTTGGTAAATGGTGTGAGATATTGGTTGATACCCAGTTTCTGCCATACTGCTTTCCTGTTTTCCCAACATTTTTTTTTTTACTAAATAATGAATTCTTGTCCCAAAATCTTGTCTTTGCACTTGTCAAATAAAAGGTTATTATGTTTATTTGCTGCTATAAAGTGTATGTCTTCTTTATTCCATTGATCTGCTATTTCTTAGCCATTACCAGAAAGTTTTGATAAATACTGCCCTAATGTAGTTTAAACTCTGGTATTGCTAAATCTCCTTCCTTTAGACTTCATTATTTCCTTTGATATTCTTGACTTTTAGTTTTTCTACACTTTTTTCTTTTTTCTCCAGGGCAATGAGGGTTCATTGACTTGCCCAGGGTCACACAGCTAGTAAGTGTCAAGCGTCTGAGGCAGGATTTGAATTCAGATCCTCCTGAATCCAGGGCTGGTGCTTTATCCACTGTGCTACCTAGCTGCCCCACTTTTTGTTATTCTAAATGAATTTTGTCATTATTTTTTCTAATTCAGTAAAGTAATTTTTGGTAATTTAATTGGGATGGCATTGAATATATAAATTATTTTGAGTAAATTTAACATTTTTATTATATTGATCTTGCCTACCCATGAACAATTAATAACTCTCCAATTATTTAAATCTTATTTTATTTGCATAAGAAGTATTTTTATAATTTTGCTAGTGTTGTTCCTGCGTTTGTTTTCGGCAGGTGAACTCCCAGGCATTTTATACTATCTAGAGTTATTTTAAATGAATTATTTTTTACTATTTCTTCTTGCAGAGTTTTGTTTGTGATATATAGGAATGCTGATGATTTATGTGGATTGACCTTATATCTGGCTACTTTACTAAAATTATTGCTTCAACTAACTGAGGGGATTTAAGAGAGTTTTATCACCTCATTGCCTATTCTTATTCCTTCTCTTTCTCTTTCTTATCTTATTGCTATTGCTAAGATTTCCAAAATATATTAAATAATATTGGTTCCAGTGGGCATTCTTGTTTCTTTTCTTTTTTCTTTTCTTTTCTTTTCTTTCTTTCCTTCCTTCCTTCCTTCCTTCCTTCCTTCCTTCCTTCCTTCCTTCCTTCCTTCCTTCCTTCCTTCCTTCCTTCCTTCCTTCCTTCCTTCCTTTCTTTCTTTCTTTCTTTCTTTCTTTCTTTCTTTCTTTCTTTCTTTCTTTCTTTCTTTCTTTCTTTCTTTCTTTCTTGTGAGGCATTTGGTGTTAAGTGACTTGCCCAGGGTCACACAATTAGTAAGTGTCAAGTATCTGAGGCCAGATTTGAACTCAGGTCCTCTTGACTCTAAGACTGGTGCTCTATCCACTGTGCCTCCTAGCTGCCTCAGGTATTCTTGTTTCACACATGATCTTACTTGGAAGGCCTCTAGTTTAGTCGTATTACAAATAATGCTTGCTGATGCTTTTAGATAAATGGTTTTTAAAAATCAATTTAAGGAAAACCCCATTTATACCAATACTTTCAAGTATTTTTTTTATAGAAATGTGTTGTACTTTATTAAAGTCTTTTTCTGCATCTATTGATGTCACCATATGATTTTTTAAGCCTTTATTATTGATGTAATCAATGATGTTAATAGTTTTCCTTATGTTAAACATCCCTGAATTCTTGGTATAAATTGCACTTGATACTAAAGTATAATTTTAGTAATATACTATTATAATATTTTATCTAGTATTTTATTTTGGATTTTTGCACCCATATTTATTCATGAATTTGGCCTATAATTTTCTTTTTCTGTTTTTTTACTCTTCCTGGTTTAGTTATCAGTATCATATTTGTTTCATAAAAGGAGTCTGGTAGAATCCCTTCTTCACCTATTATTCCATATATACATAAACACATACACATGTACACATAATAGGCTTCCACCAATCTCCGACGACCATGGATCAGCGCCTTGAAGAGCCACAGGCCACAGTGTGGCTGTGCAGTCTGATATGGGAGCTGCAGCTCCTGCTGCACAAGGACATCGGAAAACTGCGCTCTCAGTTGCCAGTCGGTTCCTGCATCTCATTCGTTTTTCTTCCTCCAGAGCTTGGAGGCCCATCTCAGCTGCACATAAGCTGTTCCTGAGTACTGACCTCCATCGGGAGCAGTCCTTGGCCATCTCCTCCCAGCTGCTAGTATCTATTCCCAGAACCCTCAAGTCTCGCTTGCATATATCTCTGTAGGGAAGCTGGGGGCGTCCAGCAGGTCTTTGGCCTGGAGCTAACTCATGCGCCCATCTCACATGCGGTGCACATGACCGAGCCAGCGCAGCCGCCTTTGTTTCAGCAGCGTGTAGATGCTTGGAAGTTGCATGTGTTGGAGCACTTCTGTGTTGGTGATCCTATCTGACCAAGATATGCCAAGGATGCGCCAAAGGCAGTGCAAGTGGAAGCTGTTAAGCTTCTTCTTATCTAGTGTATGTAGTCCATGTTTTGCTGCTGTACAGTAAGGTACTCAGGACACATGCTCTATAGACGGCAAATTTGATTCGTCTTGTCAGTTTACTGTTTGCCCAGACACACTTGGCAAGCTTAGACCTGGTTGAAGTAGCTTTCCCAATCCTCTGATTGATCTCAGAATCAAGTGACAAATTGTCACTGACAATAGAGCCAAGATACGAGAATTGGCTTATGACATCCAACTGGTAGCTACCGATGTGTATCAGTGGAGGCGACATAGCACTCTGGCACATGACTTTCATCTTTTTAAGATTAATGGTTAGGCCAAAGTCCGTGCAAGCTTGGGAGAAGCGATCCATCAAGGTCTGCAATTCGCCTCTCAGTGACAAGCAAGTGCGGCATTATCAGGGAAAAGCAGGTCTCTAAGGGTGCTACCTCTCACTCTGGTTTTGGATCTCAGACTTGAAATGTTGAACAGGCCTCCGTCCAACCGGGAATGCAGATAGGTGCCATCAGTTGATGAACCAAAAGCATGATGTAACTGCATGGAGAAGAAAATTCCAAACAGTGTGGGAGCAAGCACACATCCTTTCTTGACTCTGTTGTTTATGCTGAATGCTTCAGAGTTGTTGCTTTCAAACTGTATGACACCCTGCATGTTGCAACGAAAGGAGCGAATCAGGCTATGGAGTTTAGGAGGGCAACCAATTCTGGAGAGAATTTCAAAAAGACCTTCTCTGTTAACCGTATCAAATGCTTTGGTCAGGTCTATGAAGGCAATGAATAGGGGTTTTATATATATATATATATATATATATATATATATATATATATATATATATATATATATATACACACACATATACATATATATACATATACACACACATACACATATATATACATACATACACATATATACATATATACACATACATACATATATACACACACACATATATGTGTATATATATGTATGTGTATACCTATTATTTCACATAAGTCCTACTGTTTTTTGATTTGGTTGGGTTGGCCTGGAGATGTTTACACTTCATTCAGGTCAAACCTTAGCCCCTACAGTCTTTTCTAAAGTTGTCTTAGGAGGACAACTACCTTACTCTTTTATTTTTGCTTCTCTTTATTCATTTCATGGTGATTTTCTGTCTTCTTGTTGAGGAAAGCTGGAGAGTCTGGAAATTTATGACCTACTCTGCAATCTTCCCAGAATGCTCCATTGTCTTTAAATAGCAAGCCAAGGAAAAGGACACAATAGAAAGCTCTTCTCATGTTGACTTCTTCCCAAAATCTTTCTCTCCCTTTAGTGATCTGAAGACATTTTAGAATCCTGCGAATTCTTTCTTGAATCTGGAAGCCAGAAGAACACCAGGATCTCTTTTATCCTTTCACCAACTCCTCCTACCCCTTAACTCAATCACAGGGCATTGACTAATCTCTACCAGTGAAAGGAGAGTCTGTTACAACTGATCCTTCAAGCCAAAGATTTTATATGCTGTTAATGTGAATGTATAGATCACCTGGATTTGATGGAGCTGCCTTATTATCCAAATGGATTTTATGACACCCTGGATTAATAGGAGCAAAATGCCCTTTGCTCAAATTCTTCAAACTGAAACCAGCAAGTCCCTATTTACTTTCCCTAAGAGAATAAACAAATTTAAATGCCCTTTTGAAATTTTTATTCATTATCTTCTTTCCCAAGAAAGTGAATAGATCTTATTGTTCTCCTGATCAACTATCTAGACCTTGTCTTTGATAATACCCCTCCTGTCTCCATATAATCTAACCACAGCAGCTGCTTTAAGTTAAACTGTTAAACTGATTTGTATTGTTTAACTGATTTACATTTGTAGTATTTGCTTTGGGTTGATTTGTATCAAACCAATAAAGTTATTCTGTAACCTGTGAGCCAAGAAACCTTAAAAACCCCTTAGAAAGAAGGAGAGCTCCCTTCTGAGGATCAAAGTCTCCAGCATGATCATGTTGTATTTCTTCTTGGGACAAAAATAAATGGTTATTATGTTTTTTTCTATCTGTCTCTGATCTGGTTCTCTGATCTGGTTTTGGTAAGAGATTTATGTTTTCTCTGATCTTGGTTTTTGTAGGAGGACAAGTATGGAAACAAATTGTAGGAGATATTATAAGATATTATAATTTCTCTGATCTGTTTATTAATTTTGTAGGAGAGATTAGAGATTGATTTCTCTTATCTGTTTGTAGGAGATAGGCAAATAGAATATATATTTTAATTTTCTACAAAACACATACATATAAATTATACATAATATGTAAATATATTCCAATATTCTGAAAACTCTATAATCTCATCGTTGTGAATATTCCTTCTTATAATGCAGATGATAACCAATTCTGGCCTGCATTTCTTTTACTCTGTTTTCCCCCAAAATCCTTTAAATTTTTATGGGAGAGAGAAGTAAGCATGCCCAAATCCTTCTTTGCTTATTTTTGGATTTGTATACCAGTGAAACTATTTACACATTATAATAATCTTACAACATCAACCCATGACCAATAAATCTCTCTACAGCATGCTCAACCATGCATCTGTCTATAGTCCTTTGGGTGATTTCCAATTTTTATTATTAAAAAATTGTAGTGGTCCTTAAGAAGCAGTGTGATGAAGTTTGCCTTGGAATCAGGAAAACCTGAATTCAAGTTCCACATCTGATTGATGATGGCTTTGTAATTCTCAGCACCTTCTAGTGTCTGTATACTGTTCTCTAAGACTATTGTGAAATAGCTATGATTACTCCTTGGTAGAGTGTATTCATTCATCAAGAGTTCCCTATGCCAATGGTATCTTAGGTCTAGACACAGATAGTTGTTTTTATTTTTGTTTTTAATGTCACTAAAATTTTTAAAATTATTTTCTCATTCAGTACCACCAAATTTCTGTACAAACAAAAGTCCTTTTTGGTGCATCCTTTGGTACTTACATATTCCTGGATATATCATAATAAATTTAAGATGAAATTCATAAGAAAATGTAATTAATTCTGACGTGTGTGGAGAGATAAGGATGTTCTATTAACAAACTAAAATTTGTGGAGGGGAAAATATGTTCCTATGTTTAAACAGTGCCTTCATTTATAGGTAAAACATTATTCTCCTTTTTATAAACCCACATTTAAGTATATAGCAAACCTCAAGAAATGTTTTAATAACTAGAAAAAATATCCTCAATACAATTTATTTTTGTGATTTTGTTATAATAATGCTAATTTCTGTTATTAATACTACATAAATGTTAGTTGTTACCACCAATGACCATCACCACCACTACTACCACTTACCACTACTACTACGACTACTACTACTTTCCCATGGCAACAATGCCATATGTGTCAGAGGTTGAACTAGAACTCAGATCTTCCTGACTTCCAGCCTATCACAAGAATGTTGTCAGGCTCCAATGGGATAATGTACATAAAACATTTTGTAAAGTTTAATATACAAGTGACAGTAATTATTATATTTGGAAAAAGGAAACCTGGTTGAGCTCAGTTCTATTTTCCATTGTGGGAACAAAGGAGAAAATATGGTAAAGATTAATAACTGAATTAAACTTCTCATTGTATTGGGATTAACTGATGCATTTAATTGTTTTTCTAAGAAATATATTTCAGAAGTTCAAAAGTATGGGGGGGGGCGACAAGGTGGCACAGTGGATAAAGCACCGGTCCTGGATTCAGGAGTACCTGAGTTCAAATCTGCATCAGACACTTGACTGTGTGACCCTGGACAAGTCACTTAGCCCCCATTGCCCCTCAAAAAACAAACAAACAAAAATATGTACTTTAATTTTTCTACATATGTGACTTTATTGATGAGGATTCCTCCTTCAATGATAAGAATACCTTTCCCTTTCAGTTCTATATATATGATCTTATGCCTTCAATTTTGTCCATACTCTTCCATAAATCCTTGAACTTACTGTAGGACCTCCTCTAAGTCTTTTAATATTCTGCATATACTTTGGCTCTTCTTTTGCCTTTTGTTGCTCTCTGAACCTACTTCATGTACTGTTCATACCTCATTGCCCTTTGGGCCACCCACATATTTGATTCTTGGAAAATTGTGTTATTCTAAATTCATGGAAGATTATCACTATTTTTTTTAAAAATGGGGCACCATTTTCTCAAAGAAAAGCTTGAGAAAATTGAAAGAGCTGAGAAATTTTGCAAATACAACCAGTATGCTCTCTTATTATTATTGAATTCTATATCAAGCTCCCTGCTGATCTGCAGTCCCTGTCCAAGAAATATGTGCTGGTGAATGACCATGAAATCTTTTCATGTTTGTGCTGGCATTGGAATGCCAGGCCGTTGGATGCTGTTCTCAATCTTTCTCTTTCTATTTTCCAATAAACCCTTCAAAACCTAAACTCATTTTATCAGTGATTTTAGTCAGTTTCCCCCAAAACTGGGGGAACAGATGAGAATCCACATTTAGAATCTTAAATTACACACTGACCAGACATGAAGTCAGGCTGTGGCTAGGGGTGAGAAGGTGTACATACACTCCTGGTGAGTGTGGTACTGCAGGGAGCAAGAACATTTTCAGGACAGCATGCCTGTGGGCCCTGGCTGTCATTTGGGGGGAGGAGCACCCATACAGAATTCAGAAAAGAGTAAGGAGGACCTGAGGCCTAGGCAATATTTTCTACAATTTGGGATTAAAACTTGATTATAATAATAATCTGCAAAAGATAAAATAAAAATGAATACACAAAGGAAAAAGAACTCAAACATAGATAGCCATGAAAATTTGAGTTCATATTCAGAAGATAATGAGGTAAAAAAAAGTCACCCATACCCCAAAGAGAAATATTAAGTGGTCATAAGTCCAAAAGAACTCTCAGAAGAACTTAAAATGGAATTAATTAAATTGAATTAAAAATCATATGAGAGTAATCAAGAAAAAAATAAAAGAAATCCAAGGAAATTATGAGAAGAAAGTTAACCAATTGGAAAAAGAGATCCAAAATCTTGAGGAAGAAAACAACTCCTTGAAAACTAGAATTGAGCAAGAGTAATAGAATGACCTAAGACACCAAGATATAATAAAACCAAAAGAAACTAGAAGAGAATCTGGAACATCTCATTAGAAAAATAACTGATCTGGAAAACTGGTCAAGGAGAAACAATATAAGAACTGTGAGATTACCCAAAACTTTAAAAAAAAAGCATCTGGATACAATATCAGAAGAAATTATTAAGGAAAACTACCTTGAAGTTCTAGAACAAGAGGGTAAAGTAGAAATAGAAAAAAAACTACCATTAACTACCTGAAAGAGATCCCAGGAGGAAAACTTACAGAAATGTTATAGCCAAGTTTCAAAACTCCCAGGTTAAGGAGAAACTATTGCAAGCAATGAGGGAAAAAAATTAAATGCTGTAGAAATACAGTCAGGATTTCACAAGGCCTAGCAATTTCTACTCTAAATGATTGTAAGTCTTGTAACATTATATTATGAAGAACAAAAGATTTGAGGTTGCATCCAAAAATAACTTAACCAATAAAGTTGAGTTTAATCCTGAATGGAAAAAAAATAGACATCTGACAAACTAAAAGACTTTCATGTATTTGTAACTAAAAAACAAACAAACAAACAAACAAACCAGAACTCAATGGAAAATTTGATATAAAAGATCCAGAGAAATCTAAGGAAAATATTAAAGGCAAATTATAAGACATTAGGTCAAACTGTTTACTTATACATACACATGAAAATATTATCAATAGCCTTAACACTGTCATCATGAGATAGTTTGAAAGAAAGATTGGGGCTGAGTTGTATATGATGGGATGATTCTAAAAAACAAAAGTGGATAGGAAAAGGTAAAAGATAGCAAGTATAATATAAAAATTGTGTGTGTAAGGAAGAACTAATACTGGGAAAGTAGGTGGGAGAAAAGGGCTAGTAATGTTGGAAACTTACTCTTGTCTGGGTTGAAGAGGACACAACAAGTACATCTATAAGAGTGTAGAAGTTTTCTGAACATGTAGAGATGTGGAAAAAACTGGGAGACAAGGTGGAGGAAGGACTTTTAGAGGGAGATTGGGATTTGGGAGAGTGGGAGGAAGGAATGGGGAGAACTCTTGGATGGTGGGTGAAGGGAGTGGGAGGCTAAAAAGAGAAGATGAGAAAGAAAATAGGGAGTAAAAATAAGATGGAGGGAAATTCACAAATAGAAATTAGAACATTGAATGTGAATGGAATATTTATAGCAGCTCTCTTTCTGGTGGCAGAGAAGTGGAAATTTCAGGGATCCCTATCAATTGGGGATATCAGTTGGTATATGATTGTGATGGAACACTACTGTGCTATAAGACACAATGACCTCAATTATTTTAGAAAAAAAGGAAAGACTTAGATGAAATAATTGAGTGAAATGAGAACCAGGAGAACATTGTAAGAGCAATATTGTTTTAAGAGTGACTTTGAGTGACTAAGTTATTTTGTCTATTACAAATACCCAAATTAACTATAAAGGACATATAAAGAAAGATACCATCTACATTGAGAAAAAGAACTGATAAAGAGAAGTATGTATAGAATAATTTTACATATATATTTATGCCAATTTGTGTCTAATTATAGCAATCTCTAGGGCTAGGGGGAAGAGAGAAGAAAAAAAGGTACAAAGAAATTTACATGATAATTTTGTTGTAT
This sequence comes from Dromiciops gliroides, assembly GCF_019393635.1. Lineage (NCBI taxonomy): Eukaryota > Metazoa > Chordata > Mammalia > Microbiotheria > Microbiotheriidae > Dromiciops > Dromiciops gliroides. The sequence goes on along the minus strand of NC_057863.1, from coordinate 255,981,871 downwards.
ATTTGAAAGGAATAGCAGGTTGTGCATCATAGATTTGCAGTTTCATAATCAATCATCTTTTTATTGTACCATGTTATGGAAATGCTTCTTTTATTCCATAAATAAAAAATAAATTTTTTAAAGAGATGTTTTGAAGGTAGAAAAAAAAAGAATGATTTTGAGCAGCTAAGTAATTTTGACTATTTTAAATCTACAAATTACAAATAAAGGACATATCAAGGAAGATGCTTTCTGTATCCATAGAAAAATTAATAAATAGAAGTATGTATAGAATAATTATACATATATACATATATATTGCTATTTGTGTCTAATAATAGCTATCTCTTTGTGGCAGTGGGAGAGGAGAAAAAGAGAAAAAATAAATTTACATGATAACTTTGTTGTATAATTTGGAGGGAATAGCTAGTTATATAATGGTAGATTTTCAGTTTCATGTGTAATCATCCTTTTTCTTATACTGTGTTATGGAAATGTTTGTTTTGTTCTGTGAATTGAAAATAAAATAAATCTGTAACACACACATGAAATAGAAATCTCTAATACTCACTAGATGTATAACCAAAGACAAGTAATTTAACCTCCCTAAAGTCAGCTTAGTCATCCATAAAATGCCAATATTAATATTTCTAGTACCAACTTGAAAAGATTGTTGTGAAGATAAAATGAGCTGATTTTCTTATCTTGACCATGCAGTTTATTACCAAAATTTTTACACAATTTGTGGAAGGGGTGGTAGGAAGAGAAAATAAATGCTTTTAATTAAAAACATTAAATTAAAAATATCAAGTGAAATAAACATATACTTTCTAAAGCTTCAAAGCAATATATATGTCTCTATATATCATTATTTACAATATGTAATATTTATTTGTCCTTACAGCACAGAAATATTCCATTTTGTTCATAAACCACTTTTAAACTTTTCCCCAATTTTTGTTTCAATTTTATATTTTATTTTTCCCAATTATATATAAGAAACAATCTTAACATTCTTTTTAAAAATTTTGAGTTTCAAATTCTCTCCTTCCCTCTTCCTAATCTTCATTGAAAAGGCAAGCAATTTGACATAGGCTATACATGTGTACTCATGCAAAATACATTTCCATCTATGTCATGCCATGAAAGAAAACACAGACAAAAACCCTCAAGGAAAATAAAGTATTTTGTATTTGCATTCAGGCTCCACCAGTTTGTTCTCTGGAGATGGACAGCATTTTTCATCATAAGTCCTTTAGAATTATCTTGGATCATTGTATTGCTGAGAATATCTAAGGTATTCACAGTAGATCATTATACAATATCACTGTTACTGTGTACAATGTTCTCTTGATTCTGCTTATTTCACTTTGCACCAGTTCATGAGAGCATCCTGCTCATCATTTCTTATAGCATATTAGTATTCCATCACAATCATATACACCCACTTCTTCAGCCATTTTCCAATTGATGGGCACCCCCTCAATTTCCAATTCTTTCCCATCACTAAAAGAGCTGCTATAACTATTTTTGTGCATATAAGTCCTTTTCCTTTTTGTTTTTTATCTCTTGGGGATGAATACACAGTAGTGGTGTTACTTGGTCAAAGGGTATGCATGGTTTTATAGCACTTTGGCCATAGTTCCAAATTGCTCTCCAGAATGGTTGAATCAGTTCACAACTCCACCAAAAGTGCATTAGTGTACTAATTTTCCCACAATCCCGCCAACATTTATAATTTTCCTTTTTCTGTCATATTAGCCAATATGATAGTTGTGAGGTGGTAGAGTTGTTTTAAGTTATATTTTTCTAATCAATAGTAATTTAGAGCATTTTTTCATGACTATAGATAGCTTCTTTTAACTTTGCCTGAAAACTGCCTGTTCATAACGTGACCATTTATCAATTGAGGAATGGGTCTTATTTCTATAAATTTGACTCAGCTTTCTATATATTTGAGGAATAAGGTCTTTATCAGAGATACTTGCTGTGAGCTTTTTTTCACAGTAATGGTTACCAACTATGTATTTCCTCCCATCCTATTTTCCCCATTTATCTTACTTTCTCTTTCACCCTGTCTATTCTCAAAAGTGTTTTGCTCCTGATTTTTACCTACCTCAATCTGCCCCACACTACTTCTATTTTCATTTTCCATTTTTACTTTCCTGCATGGCAAGATAGATCTCTACACCCAACTGAGTGTTATTCCCTCTTTGAACAAATTTCAATGAGAGTTAAAATCATATACTCCCCTCCTCTCTTCCGCCATCTTTCCCTTCATTTTAAAATCTCTTTTGAGCCCCTTTTATGACAGATAATTTACCCCATTTTACCTCTCCATTTACCCTTCTCCCAGTGCATTCTTCTTTTTTACCACTTAATTTAATTTTTAATCATCCCATCATATTTAACTCACACCTGTGTTTTTCATCTATGTATACTGTTACTAACTACCCTAATAATGAAAAAGTTTTTAGGAGCTACAAGTATCATTTTCCCATATAGAAATGCAAATAGTTTAATCTTACTGAATCTCTCCCTTGTGATTTCTCTTTTCTTTTCTTTTTATGGTTCCCTTGAGTATTGTATTTGAGTTAAATTTTCTATTCAGCTCTAGTCTCTTCATCGACAATTCTTGAAAGTCCTTTATTTCATTGAATATCCATCCTCCCTCCCCCCAAAAGGTTTATACTCAGTTTTGCTTTGTAGGTGATTCTTGCTTGTAATCCTAGCTCTTCTGCCCTCCAGAATATCATATTCCATACTCTCCAATCCTTTAATGCAGAAAATGCGAAATCTTGTGTTATCCTGACTATGACTCCACAATAATTGATTTTTTTCTTTTTAGTTGATTGTAATATTTTCTCCTTGAACTGGTAGCTCTGGAATTTAGCTATAGTATTCCCAATTTTTAATTTGGGATCTCTTTCAGAAGGAGATTGGTGGATTCTTTCAATTTCTATTTTATCATCTGATTATAGAATATCAGGGCATTTTTTCCTTCATAATTTCTTTTTTTTTTTTTAATTTTTAGTGAAGCAATTGGGGTTAAGTGACTTGCCCAGGGTCACACAGCCAGTAAATATTAAGTGTCTGAGGCCGGATTTGAACTCAGGTACTCCTGACTCCAGGACCAGTGCTCTATCCACTGCGCCACCTAGCTGCCCCTCCTTCATAATTTCTTAAAAGATGATGTCTAAGATTTGGGCTTTTTTTTTTGGATCATGGCCTTCTGGTAGTTTAATAACTTATCAATTCTTTACTGGATTTATTTTCTAGGTCAGTTGCATTTCCATTGTGACATTTCACATTGTATTCTATTTTTTCATTCTTTTGATTTTGTTTGATTCTTGATGTCTCATAGGATCATTAACTTCCACTCACCCAATTCTATTTTTTAAGGAATTCTTTTCCTCAATAAATTTTTGCACCTCTTTTACCATTTGGCATAGTCTATTTTTTAAGGTGTTTTCTTCAGTATTTGTGTGTGTGTGTGTGTGCTTCCTTTACCAAGCTGTTGACCCTTTTTCCAATGATTTTTTCTACCACTGTCATTTCTCTTCCCATTTTTTTTCTCTCTCTTACTTGATTTTCAAAATCCTTTTTAATCCCTTCAATGTCTTGGGGCCAATTCATATTTTAATTTGAGGCATTGGATGTAGAAATTTTGATTTTGTTGTCTTCTCCTGAGTATGTGTTTTGATCTTTCCTGTCATCATACTAACTTTCTAAGTCAAGATCTTTTTCTGTTTGTTCATTTTCCCAGCCTATTTCTTTAATTTTAATGCTATGCCTAAGTAGAGCTCTGCTTCTGGAATGAAGTGTGCACCATCACAAGCTTCAGGTTTTTTTGTGCAGCTTTTTAAAAGAGTAATTCTGGGACTTATAAGTTTTGGCCTCTTCCAAGGTGGTAATACCTAAGGAGAGGTATGTTTAGTACTCTCCTGGACTGTATACTGGTCTGTGAGCAACCACAAGCACTATTTTTTGTCCTGGAACTGTAATCCACTCCCCCACTCCCCTGCAGCCACAGAATGTAATGATTGGAATGACGCCACCTGCTGGAGACTTACTGTAGAAAAGCTCCGCCATGAAGTGGAGGTCTTTAAGGGCAAGACCAGGAGTCTTTTCTTTGGCATCAGGAAGTGACGTTTGCTTGTGGGAGGAAGAAGGGGGAGCCGGGCGCTCTGACTTAGGCCTTTCCAGATGACTCCCACCAGAGAAGGGAGCTAGAAATATGCTCTCCCTTTAATAGATAGATGAATGTAGGCCTTTTCTTCTCTCTTTACCAAATTCTCATTCTCCTTAATAAATGCTTAAAAGTCTAACTCTTGCTAAAGCTTATAATTTATTGGCGACCACTCATTAGATATTTAAGACAGACTAGCTAGAATTTTAGCCTTAACAAGACTCTTGTGTGCAAATGCTCCTGCTTGTCCTGGGACTGAGACCCAAGACTTCAACCCAGATTCAAGTATAAGTAATGCAAGAAAGTCTTGCTCCCAGTGCCAGCAAAGGAGCCCCTGTAATCTCTTTCTGACCCCCTCACCATCTATGGGCTGAGAGCCCTGGACACCACCACTGCTGGCACTGATTCAGCAGCCCCCAAAGACTGCTCCTGGTTTGCTGGGGCCCATTATTTGTACCATGATGCAAATGACCTTTCCTGCCAACCTTTTAAGTTTTCTTGTCCTGGAAAATTATCTCACTCCATCGTTTTGTGGGTTTGACTGCTCTAGCATTTGTTTTGAGCCATTATTCAAAAGCATTTGAAGGAGTTTGGGGGAGAGTTCAGGTGAATCCCTGCCTTTTCTTCCCCATTTTTGGCTCCACCCCTTTCCCCTAATTATTGAATATATAATTGGTTTCTAGCTCTTTATTAAAACAAGTAGTAATGTAGTGACATACTTTTTCTTCTGTCATTTGAGCTTCTTAAGGTTTACATCCATTTTTCCTTGCATAATAAAAAACAATTTTACAGAACAGAAGAAAAAATTCACAGCCCCCCAATTGTTTTCAATTTGCCTCTTTTTGTACAGACTCTTTAGCATTAATTATTTCCATACTTTACCATCTTTCCCAACTTGTTAGTTGAGATATGGCATCTCAACATTGTCTAAAATACCATTTTATTTATTATTAGTGGTGTTGAGCTTTTTCAAATAATTGTTGATAGCTTGCATTTCTTCTTTTAAAAACTAAATGCTACAGTACATTCTGTAATAGTTTGTATCCTTGGATTTATCAAACATGGAACTGTTATTACTAATTTGCTTCCAGGTTTTATTATCTAATTTTAACCACACTGAGCAGTTTTCATAATTACTATGTTTTCTAAAAATAGAATTTGAGATTTGATTATGCTCAGCTCCCTTTATTTCCTTTCCCCCTTTCATTTTCTACTGGGGATTCTCATTTTTCATCATGTTAGAGATTATTTCCTCAAAAAGAGTTCCCTATACTATGAAATCATAGATCCAAACAAAAAAATGCTGAAGTTACTAATCATTGATTTCCTAGGATTTTCTAAATATACTATCATATCAAGAAATAGCAATAAGTTTAACTCTCTTTGGTAATATTTCTTCCATTAATTATTTTTTCATTCTTTATTGTTGTAGCTAGAATGCCTAGTACTCTATCAAATAATATTAGAAAGAGGTAATACTTGCTTACCTCCAAGCTAACAAATAATGGTGTTTTTGATTAATAGTAACAAATCTGATCATTTCCCATCCAACTGCACTCCTGAACTTCATCATGGTCTCCAGAAATTCATCATTCTACAAAATCACATCAACTTTGAAACTCACACGTCCCCAGGAACACTGACTCTGGGTTCCCTCTATCCCTCTGGTTGGAGAAGGTAGAGTATGGGCATCAGAGAGTTCCTCTCAAGATACTTCATTTAAAGAGGGCACGAAGCCATGTCATTATTTTCCACTGCTGCTGCACCCCCTGTGGATAGCATCATGCCTTTACAATATCCTTCATCCCCTTCCCTTTCTCCTCTCTGCCCCCACTACTTTTTTACTTCTTGCTATATGTTATCTTCCCCTATTAGATTCTGAACTCTTCAAGAACAGGGACTATCTTTTGGCTTCCTTTTTACCCCCGGCATTTAGCACAATGCCTGACACATTGTAGGTGCTTAATAAATGTTAACCAACAATTGACTTTTTTTTTTAGCATAAATGACTGCTACCTCAAGAGGTGGAAGTTTCTTCTTCTTTGGAGATCTTCAAGCAGAAACTGGACAATCATTTATTGGAAATGTTATAGTGGGGATTTCTTTTATATATGAGTTGGATTAGATAATCACAGAGGAACTCTCACATATTATGATTACTTGCATTTTAAATATTCAATATAATTCACTTACAAATAAACAAATTATTAGAAAAATTAGATTTAAGATTGATAGCTTTCTTAAGTCAAATAGATTCCCCTTGCATTCCTCTTCTTCAACTAGTTCTATTCCTTAGGGTTTTTAAATTTCCTTTTTTGCACCCTTTTCCAGAGAATATTTCTCTCCTATGTTCTCTCATCATTATTCTTCCTCCCTGTCTATTCTAGAGACCCATTATCTGGATCCAGAACTACATAATTATCTGGTCCTTCCACAATTTCCTACTTTCTTTATGGAATCAAAACTTACAAGATAACCATACTGAGTTCTACCTCTAAGAATTTTCTGCCACTATGTTATAGATATTTGATCCTTTGGTGGTGAGGAGTATCACATGCTGGCATTCCCCATATGAGATGGATTTATGGTATGTCAACAAGAATTTTTTTATCAAGATCAAAATGATTAAAGATGAAGGCCAAATTTATGGTCCTAAATTTTGCTCTGTTTTGAATGGATACAGTTGTTACTATTCTAGAATTAATAGTAAAAGATAATTGTCTTTTCCTGGGTGGCGTCAGCCACAGCAGATGGGCACGTCCTTATGATCAATGAGTGGGGCCATCTCCTGGGCCGCTTGGCAGCCATCATGGCAAAGCAAGTCCTCCTGGAGTACAAGGTGGTCGTAGTTTGCTGGGAAGGCATCAACATTTCAGAAAACTTCTACTGGAACAAGCTAAAATACCTGGCCTTCCTCTCAAAGCAAATTAACACAAAGCCTTCAAGAGGCCCTTATCACTTCAGAGCCCCCAACTGCATTTTCTGGAGGACTGTTAGAGAGATGCTTCCCCACAAGACCGAGCATGGTCAGGCTGCCTTGGGAACACCTTAAAGTGTTTGATGGCATTCCCCCACCATGTGACAAACTGAAACACATGGCCGTCCCAGCTGCTCTCAAAATGGTCAGACTGAAGCCAATGAGAAAGTTTGCTTATCTGGGGCACAAGGCCCATGAAATTGGTTGGAAGTATCAGGCAGTGACTGCTATGTTGGAAGAGAATAGGAAGGAGAAAGCCAAGATCCATTATAGAAAGAAAAAGAAGCTCATGAAACTATGCAAGCAAGCTGAGAAGAAAGTGGAACGCAAAATTCACAAGTACACAAAGGTGCTGAAGAAACAGGGGCTGCTGGTGTGAGTCCAATAAAGTCTATCCTCTATGGCAAAAAAAGAAAGATAATTGTGCTATTTTCCAGGTATAGTAAATAGATAATTCAAAATTGAAAACATGTTTTGTACCCTTTGAGCTTTTAATACTTAAATTCTCTTACCATTAGCACTAGTCTGAACCAACAACATGCCTATCATATTTCAGAGTAAACAGCAGTTATGAAAATTAACAATTATGAAATAATGAAGAAAAAGTGTGAAGGGAGAGAGTATAATAGTACTAGATTTCACACTGTACCTGATAGCAGTAATCATCAAAATTACTTGATACTGCTTAAAAATAGAGAGAAAATAATCAGCGACACAGATGAGATATGCACTGTGAAGAAACAAATGAACTTAGTTAACATTGTATTTGATAAACTCAAAGACTACAGCTACTTGACTCAATACTTGACAAAAAACTGCTGGGAAAGCAAAGCAGCACTGCAAAAATTAGATCTAAATTACTGGTTCTTATCCTTAGATCCAGAAACTTTGAAAAATATATTTTAACAATAAAATATATTTAAATATCTATTTAATCCATATAATGTGTTTCCTTTGTATTCCTATGTCTTATTTTATGCATTTAAAAATATTCTGGGAAAGGGTCCAAGGGCATCATCAGACTGTCAATGACACAAAGAAAGGTAAAGAATCACTAATCTAGAACAGCATTTCACAACAAATAGGAAGATAGTCTCTGAATGGATATATGACCTTTACTAAATTATGCATCATAAATGAGAGGAGCAAGCAAGAAATTACTCTTCAGATATATGTAGGAGTCAAACAATGATAGAAAACATCACAGAAGATAAAATGTGAAATTTTGCTTACCTAAAATTTTAAAGTTTTTGCACAACCTATGGCAGCTAAAACTAGAAGGAAATAGTTAATTGGGTGGAAAATTTTTGATAAAATTTCAATATATAAGGAACTGATTCAAATTTGCAAGATAAACAAAAGACATACCCCAGTAGATTAATGATTAAAGGGATTTTCATGAACAGGCAGTTTTCAAGGGGTGAAAAAGTCATCTATTACTACATAAAAAAAGTTCCAAGTCACCAACAATTGGAGAAATTCAAATTAAAACTATTCTGAGCTTCCACCTCAGTTCAGTCTTAGACATGTTGAGTTTAAGATGTTTACTGGAGACCCAATTTGAGATGTCTAAAAGGCATATGACAATTTCCCCTGGTGGAATGGGTATTTGAGAACAATTTGTTCTAATGGCCATGAAGATAGATGACAGATGAAGGTCATCCACTGCATCCCGGGCTATTGCTAGTTGTCTTGACTTTTGTCACTAGAGTTTGATGACTCTGGAAAAGAGAGTGAGGCTGACGATTTTGTGTCCTTCTGCCTTACTTAAATCTGATTCACTCACAAGTCAAGACACCACCCTGTGATGTCATTAGACCTTTTTGAAAATAAAGCAGGAATAACAACAACCTTTAAATCTCTATTTCATCTTATCTTCCTGTGTACTTTTAGAGTTCTTAATGTTCCCTTTATTATGGTCATTGCTAACCAAATATATTTTTTCTCATTCTAGTTTTTTTTCCCCATAGTCTGGAGCAATATGGTAATTTATTTTATTACCTGAGCTTCCCTTGGTAGTTTTATTTATTAATCTTGTGCTTAGAAATAATAAAAAATGATAAAAAAGAAGAAAAATAGATAAACAGATAATACAATGCTTAATACAGTGCCTGACTTAGTCACTTAAATATGCTTTTTCCCTTTCCCTTGTTTATGATGTATGCAAGTCAAATAAATGCTCATTCTGTTTTTGTTTTTTTTTGTTTTGGTTTGGTTTTGCAGAAATACTGCATATGTCTTCTTAAAATTCAGTGCCCTTTTTCATTGATGATCTGACTCATGTTTTTAGGATAAATCATTTTGGGCTACATCTTGAACTCCTTTGCATTTTGAAATATATTATTCTTTTGTGGTTTCTGGTTGATACAGGATAATCTTGAGTTATTTGAATTTTCTGTATATTTGTAGGACTTCTTCCTGGTCTCTTACAGAAATTATTGTTTTTCAATGTACTTGCTCAATTGGACAACTATGTGCTTTGGAGTTTGAAGAACGGGACTTTTTTCTGGAGGAGATAGTCTTTCAATTGGCAGTTGTTTTTCTGTATTCAGAAATTCTGGGCAGTTTTCTTATATTATTCCCAGCATTATGGTGTTCAGGTTTTTGATGTCATGTTCTTCTGGAAGTTCTGTGATCCTTAAGTTCTCTCTATGCATCGTGAAGGGGCAGATAGGTGGCTCTGTGGATAGAGCACTGGGCCAGTACTCATTTTCCTGAATTAAAATCTGGCCTCAGCCACTTAGGCTGGACAACAGATTTGACACTGTTTGCCTCAGTTTCCTCATCTGTAAATCGATTTAGAGAAGGAAATGGCAAACCACTCCAGTATCTTTGCCAAGAAAACTCCAAATGGGTTCACCAAGAATCAGACACAACTGAATATTTGTATTCTCAACCTATTTTTCTCTCTTTCACTTCTTTGGCAAGACTAGCCACCAAGTATGGAAATTTTTCTATTTTGCTAATTGTTTTTGTTGTCCAGGACATAAATTCTATCATTTTCTCCCATCTAAATTCTCTCAAGTTTCTGATTTCTCTCTTTAACTATCTAGAAAATCTTGCTGAATTTCTATGCTCCCTTAGGAATCCACAGGGTTCTATGTTTCATTATGTTGTTTTAATTCTTTTGTCTTGCAATATTTATTTAGAGAAGTTTATATTCTTTTCCTTGTCTTTATAGTGATCCCTTCTAATTTTAGTATCTTTTCATTAATCTGATAGACTTTAATTTTCTCCCTTATAAAGTCTTCAGTGGTTTTAGCTATTTTTCCCCTTTACATTTTTTTTTCACTTATTTTCAGACTCTTTCTTTGATGGTACTCTCTGGGCTGAACCTCAAAACTATCATTCTTCAAAATTCTGAAACTTCATTTTCATCAACATCAGTCATATACATATGTATATATGTATGTATGTGTATGTGTATATATAACCTATATCAAATTATTTGCTGTCTAGGGGAGGGGGGAGAGAGGGGAGGGAGAAAAATGTGAAATTGGAAAGCTTGTATAAACAAAAGTTGAGAACTATCTTTACATGTGACTGGAAAAAAATACTTTTATCAGAAAAAAAGATTCTACTCATGCCTTTTTTTTTTTTGCAGGGCAATGAGGGTTAAGTGACTCACCCAGGGTCACACAGCTAGTAAGTGTCAAGTGTCTGAGGCCAGCTTTGAACTTGGGTCCTCCCAAATCCAGGGCTGGTGCTTCATCCACTGTGTCACTTAGCTGTCCCCTACTAATGCTTTCTTTAAGCCTCCTTACACACTGGCCTTCTATCCCACTTCCTTCTATTCTTCAGGTCCCTAAGTCTATGTATACAACTTTTTGCCAGAGTACGAAAGGGTTGGGTGAGTTTCCTTCACTCAATTGTCAAATTGATATTCCTAAAAAAAAGCATAGGTTTTGAACATAGATCTTCCTGACAAAAGCCTATTTGTGTTGATTTGTGTGTGTATGTGTGTGTGTGTGTGTGTGAGAGAGAGAGAGAGAGAGAGAGAGAGAGAGAGAGAGAGAGAGAGAGAAAAAACAGACAGAGACAGAAACAGAGAGAATCTGAATTAGATGATAAATTTGAAAAAGTGAACTTGGGAGATAAAGCTGCTGAGTGATGGATACACTAAAAAAGACTGATAGCAAGTCTGGGAAAGTAGAATATTCAGATTCCCCTTCAAGTACTAGGGACTGGGGGTTCATAGATATAGTGCCATCTGGGAAAGGCAAATCCGTGAGTTAGAAGATAGAAAGAGTAGGAGAGGAAGATTTCCAAAGTGAAGGGATTAGTTAATTATATAACAGGAATTGCATGAGGAATAATGGAAGTGTTAGCAGATTTGGAATTGGACTTGAGAGGGAAGGGTTAAGAAAAATGGGGATGAAAGGGAGATAGTAGGTTTAAGAAGGCATTTCTTGAGAAGCAAAAGTTCATTATATTTGATATTGCATTATTTGACAAGAGATTAGTCTATTCAAGCTCTATCAATTCTGATGATGAGTTTATTGAATAAAATGTTGAAATATCAATCTGAAATCTAATGTCAATGTTGTTTGCATGTAGTAAAAATGTATTATTATTATTATTAGGCATTAGTTAGTCTTGTCTTTTATTTCCCTTAAGAACATACTACTAGTCCTCATTTTGGAAATATCAACAGCAATGTTCTTCCATAGATTTCATAATGGGAATATATATTTAACCTGAAAGTTATTGCTGAGCAAAATTTAAATATGTTTATTTTCTCAATTTTTTTGAAGACCCTGTCATGTGACTGAAGATTTGGTGGAAATTTTAAAACATAAAGAACATCTTGATGTTAAAAGTCTCAGGAGAAAAAATAGTTGCTGAAGAAAAATGCCATTTATACAAAGGCTCAGAAATCATATGGCTTTATCTGATTTTAGCACAACATAATATTTTCTTATCATTATCAATTCAAATTTGTTAGAATAGGCTATAGTTTGAAGAAACATTTATACATATACATATGTATTTGTGTGTGCATATAGTTAAAGATAATTTCACCTTAAAAAATTCATACTGGGCTACTGAAAAAGAAGTATACCTAATGGCTGAATGGTAACTAAAAGGAAGCATAATTTATACTGTTTTGTATATCTTCTTATTTTTGCAACATAAAGTTTTTTAATCTCAGAATTATTTTTATTCATTTATCAGACAAAATACAAAAATTTTTTAACAGAGAATTATGGAAATATTAGTGGATACTTCTCTTTCTTTTTTAAAAATAAAAGTATTTTATTATTTTCCAGTTACATGTAGAGATAGCTTTCAGCATTTGTTTACATAAGATTTCCAATTTCAAATTTTTCTCCCTCTCTCCCCTCCCTCCCCCCCTCCTCCAGACAGCAGGCAATCTGATATAGGTTTTATATATATATATACATATATATATATATATACACACACACACACACACACACACACACATATGCATAACATTAAAAATATTTATGCATCAGTCATGCCATAAGAAAAGAATCAGAGCAATAAGGAAAAACCTCCAAATAGAAAAACAACAGCACCAAAAACAAAAGTAATAGTATGGTTCAATCAGCATCCATATTCCACAGTTCTTTGTTTTTTTTTTTTCTGGATTTGGAGAACCTTTTCCATCATGAGTCCCCTGGAACTCTCTTATACCATTGTATTGGTGAAAAGAATCCAGTCTATCACAGTTGATCAATACATGATGTTGATGATACTGTGTATAATGTTCTTCTGATTCTGCTCATCTCACTCATCATCAGTTCATGCAAGTCCTTCCAGGTTTCTCTGAACTTCGCCTGCTCATCGTTTCTTGAAGTGCAATAGAATTCCATTACATTCATATACCACAACTTGTTCAGCCATTCCCCAACTGATGGGAAACCATTAAACCCCTTAATTTTCTTTGTATCATCACATCAAAGACAATTTATATTTATACCTTCTGTATATAATCCTTCTGTCTGCCCAAATACATATACAGTTCTCAAGAGTTATAAGTATTATTTTCTTTGTGTAGGGATGTAAACAGTTTAACCTTATTTACCTTTTTAAACTTCTCTTGAGCCTTGTATGTTAAGATTGAATTTTCTATTCAGTTCTGGTCTTTTCATTGGGAAACCTTGAAAGTCCCCAATGTCATTGAACATCCATCTTTTCCCCTGGGTAATAGATTCTTGGCTGCAATCCAAGCTCCTTTGCCTTCCAGAATATCATATTCCAAGCCTTGCAATCCTTTAATGTTGAAGCTGCCAGGTCCTGAGCAATCCTGACCGTGGCTCCATGATATTTAAATTGCTTCTTTCTGGTTGCTTGGAGTATTTTCTCCTTCACCTGGAGATTCACCTGGAATTTGGCTACAATATTCCTTGGAGTTTTCCTTTTGGGGTCTCTTTCAGGAGGCGATAGGTGGATTCTTTCAATGACAATTTTATCCTGTGATTCTATAATATCAGGGCAGTTCTCCTTAATAATTTCCTGCAGGGGCAGCTAGGTTGTGCAGTGGATAGAGCACCAGCCCTGGAGTCAGGAGGACCTGAGTTCAAATTTGGCCTCAGACACTTAACACTTACTAGCTGTGTGACCCTGGGCAAGTCACTTAACCCCAATTGCCTCACCAAAAAAAAAAAAAAATTCCTGCAACATGGTGTCTAGATTCTTTTTCTGATCATGGCTTTCAGGCAGTCCAATGATTCTCAAATTGTCTCTCCTGGATCTGTTTTACAGATCAGTTGTCTTTCTAATGAGGTCTTTCACATTTTCTTCTATTTTTTCATTCTTTTGATTCTGCTTGACTCATTCCTGGTGTCTCATGGATTGATTATCTTCCAACTGTTCAATTTTAATCTTTAAGGCATTGTTTTCTTCAATGAGATTATGAATCTTTTTTCCATTTGCCCAAATGAATTTTTTAAGGCATTGTTTTCTTCAGTGAGATTATGCACCTTTTTTTCATTTGGCCAGATGAATTTTTTAAGGATTTGTTTTCTTCAATCAATCTTTGTGCTTCCTTTTCCAAGCTGCTGATTCTTTTTTCATAATTTTCTTGTTTTGCTTTCATTTCTCTTCCCATTTTTCCTCCTACCTCTTTCAATTGACTTCAGAAATCCTTTTTGAGCTCTCTTCCCATTTTTTCTTCTACCTCTCTCAATTGATTTTTAAAATCCTTTTTGAGCTCTTCCAAGAAGGCTTTTTGTTCTTGAGACCAATTCATCTTCCCTCTTGAGGCTTCACATGTAGGCAATTTGAAAGTATTGTCCTCATCTGAGTTTGTGTTTGCCTCTTCTCTGTTGATACAGAAGCGTTCAATGGTGAGAGCTCTTTTTTGTTTCTTAGTCATACTGCTTATTTATTTATTTTTTTATTTTAAGTTGAGGTCTGCTCTGAGGGCACCAGGGTCCCTGTTTCAAGCTTCTTGTGCTGGGGTATAGGAGCTATGTCACTGGCTTTTTACACTGAGGCCTCTATGGCTTGTGGATTTCTCCTAGCCCTGGACTTCCTGTCAGAGCACACTGGGATCAGTAGGCCTGGTCGTGTCTGTCCTGTGTGTGGCCCTCCAGCTGGCAACCTGCCCTCTTGGCTGGTACAGGTGGGTTTTGCCACTGTCCTGCTGTGCTACCAGATTTTTGAGCCAGGATCCAGGGGCCTCAGTTGCTCAGCTGTGGCCCACAGCTTCCTGCTGACTTGCCCTTACCTGCCTCTGCGCTGCGCTGTCGCCGTGCACTGTGCCTCCCTTTTGCCAGAGTCAGGCCGACCTTTACTGAAGTCTTCTAAATTATCTCTGGTTGGAAGACTGTGTTTCTCTGTCTATTTGCAGGTTCTGTAGTTTCAGAATCTGTCCAGAGGCTTGATTTAATGTTCTTTTTGAAGGAACAGAAGGAGAGCTCAGGCAACTTGATGACTCTTTTCCACCATCTTGGCTCTGATACTTCTCTTTCTATAGAAGTTGATGAGTGAATTTACCCATAGCTGGTTAATTACCCTCTGAAGAAAACATGATATCTAATTTATATCAAAGATACAATTATAATGAAATATTACATAATCAGTATACAAAATATCTAGCAAACTCAGAACATCACCACTTTAAGAGAGTGTGCTTTCTATTTATGCTATTAACAATTGTTTCATGAAATATCATACAAATTTTTGGCATTTCTCTTTTTAAAATTTTTGTCCTATCTTTTAACTGTTCAGTCACCACAAGCAAACATCAATGCTTCTCAAAGCATTTTTCAAAAGAACTATATCCCTGTAGTTTATATTCACTCATATAACTATTGGAATGATGCCACCTGCTGGAGAGCTACTGTAGGAAAGCTCCAACATGAGGAGAAGGTACCTGAGGGTAAGCCTCAGGAAGTGAGGTTGGCTTGTGGGAGGAAGAGGAGGCGAGGCTGGCTCTCTTGCTCTCTTTTGTATGGACTCTGGTGGAGAGTGGAGCTAAAAATGTGCTCTCCCTTTGATAGACAGATGAATCTAGGCCTTTCTCTCTCTCTTCACCAAATTCTTATTCTCCTTAATAAATGCTTAAAAGTCTAAACTCTTGCTAAAGCTTATAATTTATTGGTGACCACTCATTAGATATTTTAGATAGTATAGCTAGAATTTTAGCCCCTTACACTCATACATTTAGCTACAAGTCATCAGTATAAGTTAAGAATTTTCAGAAATGTATCTCCTATTTTAATATCATGTTAGCAAAATACTTATTTTGATGTATTTGATAGCAGTAAATGGTATATATCATGGTCATCATTAGTTGGTTACATTTGTGAAATTATAACTAAAAATCCAACAAAGTATCTGAAATATTATAGAGCAACACTATTTAGCTTATCATTTATACAATGTATATAATTATAGGCTTTTATGTCTTAGGTTGTCTTAGGTTCTAGACCCTGATGTTTTTCTAAATCTTACCAAACAATAAAAATAAAGCCACAACTCAGAATTATTTACACTGACTAACCAAACACAAACCATCTATAAATTCTGAATACACAGATAATACTGAATGCAGGGGAAGAAATAGGATAGAACAATAGGTTTCTCTTGCAACTCACATGGTATATTACATCAAATGCACTTGCTTTTAAAAAATTTCTATTAAAATAGTAGGCACTGCAAACACATCATTCAAGTGAAACTAACAAATATATATTGTGGAATACATACTTTTACATAAGATTATATAATATCACCTATATGTTAAATTTATAATAATGTAGAAATGTATGAGGTAAAAATGTAATTATTTCAAAAGATCAATTTAGATACAACATTGACATATTTAGGGGAATCTTATTAGAATGGGGCAGGGAATTATCTCCTTTCCTGAGAAATGTAATACTAATGCAAATTTCACCCCCATATCTTCAAGTACCCTGTGAAAATAAATCTCTAAAACTAGTATAATAGAACAAAATCCTGTGTGTGTGTGGTGGTGGGTGGGGGGGAGTCTGTGGAGGGAAGGTGTATCAGGTTGGAATGGTAGAAATTAATTCTTTACATATTATCAAATACGTAATAATAGTGTAAAAAGAAAAGCAAAACTTTTAAATGACATTTACATTAAAATCACTTTAAAAACATGAGGGGAGTGAATAATTAAAAAAAAAAAACAACGCCTTAATCCTGATCATTTACCAGTTAAGAAAATTTTAACAATCAAAAAGCTTGTTCATTATAAGATCCTTTTAACAAACATTTTCATTCTTCATCTGTTTCTGTCAGAAGTAAAATAACATTTCTGGAACATAATAAATCTGCCTCTTAAAAGTCATATGACTGTTTTTTGCTAACAGCCATGTGCCCTTGAATCATTTTACTATGAAATAACTCTGTGTATTTCAACAGAGTATGTGTTTGCTTATAATGCATGGCACAGCCTTTAAGGGAGCATGAGAAACAATTCTTTTGAAAAGCAAGTTTCTCATAGTAGGCCTGTATCCATGGAAGCAGATGCCTTCTCTTTCCCTATCCCCACTTTACCTCTTTGCAGTCATGAGCTGCTGCTCCCTATTATTAAAAGGGAGCTTTCTTCATCATGACTAGCTTACCTCTTTTCCAAAAGGCATGATGTTTTAGGTCATTGGTCTAGACTGTTTGTATGGTCTAGAGAATAGCCTTGATATAATGCTTGTTCTAACTAAGCCACATCTCCAGCCACACAACAATAGAAGTAGGGGGACATTGGAGATCTGTATTTGAAGAGATGTCCATCTGATTTTACCATTGTGCTTTTTTCACTCATCAATAAAATGAATATTGAACCTTCTGTCATTGAACTTGTAAAATAGCTTAGTGATTATTTATGTGCTGAACTTGTTCAGTGGGACAATGCCTTTCCTTTTAGTTTCCAATATTTTTTCTTTCTTCCTTTATTAATTAGTAATTCATTAACTTTTAACCGACTGTCATGATTACTACTTTAGTGACTTTACCAGCAATGACTTTGTTTTGACACTTGAAGGTTTTTTTTATTCCTCCACTCAAAATTAGCTTCTAACTAAAACTTTTTTTTTTTAACAATGATCAGTTTCGATATAAACCTTTAAAAAGTCAAAAGATTGAGGTGTATTTTTTCAGTGAGAAACATGTTTAGCTCAAGCCTGCTGTTCAACCAGCACAAATAAAGAAAAGTTAATTTTAGATGCCTAAAATTAATTTCAGTGATTTGAAATTTAAGTAGGTCTATATAGTAGTAACCTTCCTCTTCAATTGTTGTGTTCAGTTTTCTGAAATGTAAATCAAAACTGGTGGTTAATGATTGCTTTTTTGTTTTGTTTTGCAGGGCAATGAGGGTTAAGTGACTTGCCCAGGGTCACACAGCAAGTAAGTGTCAAGTGTCTGAGGACAGATTTGAAATCAGGTCCTCCCACTGTGCCACCTAGCTGCCCCTTGAGAAATATTCCAAATGTAAAATTGTTTTCTTTTTTAGCTTCTTTGAAATTAAACTACAAAAACCAAATGTCTATTTAGGCAAAAATGAAGAAAATAATTTAGCAAGCTATTTTTAATATATAGCCTGGGGCTTTGTGGAGCAGAAAATAAGTTGGATGTCTTATATAGTACAATTTTGGGGCTTTTATTAACTAATTACTTATTATTAGAGGAAGATAAAAATATCTTCAAAGTTGGGTATAGAAACTTTATATATATTAATTTTCTCTACATTTGAAACACAATGAAGACATTACAAGTCACATAAGTGAATAATTTACCTAATAAATGTCAAGAAAGCCTTCAATACTACCAATAAATGGTGAGATAACAAACTAAATTTAATCTTTCTTTCAAACAAAACTAATGTAACCAAGATTACAAGGGAAGTAGAAAACTGGGAAAGGATTTTTGAAACAAATACCTCTTATAAAAGCCTCATTTCTCAAATATATAGAGATCTGCATCAAATGTAGAAAAATACAAGCAATTTTCCAATTGATAAATGGTCAAAGTATATGAACAGGCAGTTTTCAAATAAATCAAAGTTATCTATAATCATTTGAAAAAATGCTCTAGACCATTATTGATCAGAGAAATGCAAATTAAAACAACTCTGAGGTATCACCTCACACCTATCAGAATGGCAAATATAACAAAAACAGAAAATATTAGATGTTGGAAGAATTGTGGGAAAGCTGGAATGCTAATCCACTGTTGGTGGAGTTGTGAAAAGATCCAACCATTCTGGAGAGCAATTTGGAACTATGCCCAAAGGGCTATAGACCTGTGCGTATCCTTTGATCCAACAATACCACTGCTAGCTCTTTTGGAGGGAATGTCTTTGGGATATGAACCTAGCAGTGGTATTGTTGGAACTAGGAAAATAATTTGTTTTTCAAGTAACTAATTTTACTCTCTCATGGAAAAAGAAGGTTCAGTTGCAAATACATTTAAGTTAGCTTTAGAAAAAATATTGCTATTATTCTTGTCACTTCAGAATAATACAAGGATCTGATTCATCTATATGAAAAAATTTACAACACATATTCCTTATTTATACATAAGGAGAAACACAGAAAGGCATATTGTAAAAGGGTTAATGAGGATGATGGAAAAGAGGAACAATGATATAATTGTGTCACCAATTAATCAAAGAACAATTAATTTCTGGGAAATTGAATGTCTATAAAGTTGAAGGAATAAAAATGAAACTAATTACAACATAACTGTCTATACTGACTGATGAAGCAATTCAAGTTTTTTAAACAGAACATTGCTGTAAATTTTTAAAGCATATATAACACATTGTCATGCTTTTCAGTTTTTCATATATACCATAAAATTTTGATTCAATAGAATCAATGCTATGATAAAACATCAGCTTTTGGAATAGAGTGATGAGTAGTAAATTTATTCTTCTTAAATTTCAAAGTCACATATGGTTTTTTGTTGGTTGGGCAATGAGGGTTAAGTGAGTTGCCCAAGGTCACACTGCTAATAAGTGTTAAGTGTCTGAGGCCAGATTTGAACTCAGGTCTGCCTGACTCCAGGGCCAGTGCTCTATCCACTGTGCCACCTAGCTGCCCCCCACCCCCGACATGTTTTTTTTAAATTGTCCAATGTTACCAGCAGTGAACAAAAAATCGGACCAAGCTTAAAAATATTTGCATTATACTGGCTTCTTTAAAATTACTCACATGATAGCTAGAAAGAACTTATTTGAAAGGCACAGCTTTGGACCTAGACACCAATCACAAATATGAAAAAAAAAAATAGCCAAATGGTATCTGTTTGTCCAGAAACTAAAATTTTGCTTTTATGATTTTCAAAAATGTGGAAATAATAAAATAAATTTTACCAAAATTTTATGACAAAGCATAGTTTATCATCCAGAGGAATTTATAAACTTTATATACACTAAGGACAAAAAAATATTTTAGAACATTAAGGAAGATCCTTTCTGGAAAGAGTTCTAGAAAGTCCTTTATACATAACCCTTGCTTTTCATTTCTTTCTTTGAGTTGGACACTGGTTTCAAAGACAATGTCTTAAACCATTCAGGATTAACACAAGCAGAGATTTGCATTCATGGACAGGTTAAATTTATGTGAGAAATTTCCTCCTTCTGTGCCCTTGATTTCCATATGAATTGCTAATAAAATCGCTGCCTGAAACTACATGAACCAAACAGTGATGGTTCTAGAAGATAGAATCTTCTAGTATATATACATACCACACATATGCATATGTATCCATATGTGTGTATAAGAATTTTTTCATCCTTCCTTATTATGTGTGGGAATTGTCATGGTACCCCACCTTGAATCCCAACCAATTCCTCCCTCTAGTCCCCTTGACTCCTGATGACTAGTAAACAGCAGGCCTAAAATTAGTAGGGAAGGGAGATGGAGAAGAAGAAAAGGAAGAGACAACACATATTCTCAAACCCATAGCAAACACTAACACATCATTTTCACCTCTCTATTACTTTTCTGTTTCACATACCTCCAGGCCAAAGGAAACCTATGCATATAATTTGTTCAGTTAATTTTGTATAGCTGACAAAATTAAGTGGTAAACTTTTCCCACATGAACTAGATTCACAGTTGTAACAACAGATCATAGGTATCAGAAACTAAACAGTGTACTCTAATTATCTTGGCTTCTTTGCAAATAATTTTCAGGATTGTGTTTCAGGATAATTTTGTATACAGGTTCTAACCTTTTCATAGTGTAGTTGGGCCTTGTGTTTCTTCTGCGTTCAGTCCTTTTAATACGTAATATTTTTCAGAGGATGGGTTAATGAACTAAACATAGATTTCCTGCTTGTCCTTTAAGGTGGATTATAGGAAATTAGGAACCTAAATAATAACTTATGTCACATTTTTTGTACTGTATTTTTAAAAGTATATGCCTTTCTTATCCATCCCACTCATGAGTAAATTGGATCAACATAACTTGCCCACACATAGATAAAGAAAAATAAAAAAAAATAGTTTTTTCAATGGAATTGCATCCCAAAAAGGATTTAGAAATTCTAGATTCCAACTACTTATGTTATTTCACTTTCTTATTTAAAATAGCTTTTCAAATAAATCTATTCTGAACTGGTTAAATAGATGGGAGTGGGGAGAAGGAGAAAGCCTTCTTGTTTACCTTGATTACAAAATTAAAAAAAATTCACCACCATACTCAAAAGTTGTGTAAATGATTTAAAATTCTACATCATAATTTAAAACTACCACTAGATTTCTAATAGCACCCAAGTCATTAATTTTTGCTGAAGCCAGGGAATCTTAATTAGCATTTTTAATTATGCATAAAACAGACAGGGCATGAATCAAAAAAATGATCCGTGGAGAGGTAGAAAGGGAAAGAAAAAAACCTGTGGAGTTTTTCTAATTCAGATGGAGCAGCAACATATAGAACACTGGCCTGAAGTCAGGAAGACATCTTAATTTCAATTCTAATCAGACACTTACTAGCTGTGTGACCCTGGGCAAGTCACTTAACTATTTGCCTCAGTTTTCTCATCTGTGAAATGAGGTGGAGGAGGAAATGGAAAACCACTTCAGTATCTATGCCAAGAAAATCCCAAATTGGGTCATGAAGAGTTAGACACAACAGAATAACAAAATAATCCTGCCATATCTCTAGTCTTCCACCACTACTCTTGCTAAAAGAATGCAGTCATTACCAGATCATGAAGTACCTACAGACTCTCACCTATAAACAGTCAATATCATGTTATAGACAGTGGCCAATTGGCATTCTGCAGCAGTGTCATAACAGATGGACTGAATATACTATTCTGCCAAATCTCTTTCCCTTTTACTCCTGATCCTTTCCCTTTCATTTGTTAATTTTTCTTTTTGGAATTTGGTTCCTTCCTTCCCTCCCACTCCTTCCTTCCTTCCTTCCTTCCTTCCTTCCTTCCTTCCTTCCTTCCTTCCTTCCTTCCTTCCTTCCTTCCTTCCTTCCTTCCTTCCTTCCTTCCTTCCTTCCTTCCTTCCTTCCTTTCTTTCTTTCTTTCTTTCTTTCTTTCTTTCTTCCTTCCTTCCTTCCTTGCTTTCTTGCTTTCTTCCCTTGCTTTTATCTGGTTACTTAGTTCTTTAGTTCTCCTATTCCTCTCAGTTAGTCAAGAAGAGTTCTACTGGATAGAGCACCGGCCCTGGAGTCAGGAGTACCTGGGTTCAAATCCGGTCTCAGACACTTAATACTTACTAGCTGTGTGACCCTGGGCAAGTCACTTAACCCCATTGCCCCACAAAAAAAAAAAAGAAAAAGAAAAAGAAAAAGAAGAATTCTACTTCTCCTCCCCTTCAACTAGTCCTAAAAATTCCTATTCATTAATTTCTTTAAATTTAGTTTTGCACCCCTTTCCACACAGGATGATTTCTCTCCTTCACTCTCTTTACTTTCTGCCTACTCCAGACCTTCATTTTCTGATTCATGGCCCCTATATATATCTAGTCACTCTCTATTCTCTGAATTCCTCATGGGATTAAAACTTCTGAGGTACCTATTCTTGCCTCTCCCTTCTAAGCAGTTTCTGACACTATTTTGTAGAACTTGCCCATCCATAACTCCCCACCCCTCCCCTTTCCACTGTGCTTCACACTTGGGAAAATGCCAATTCATTCAGGTAATAAGAGAGGACACTACCCCACAGCAGGGTCTCCTCATGTTCCCAATCAACCCATTATTTACCTATACCCTTCTCTGGGTCACCAATTCTTTCCCATTTCCCTCAAAATCACCCTTGGTCCATGATTCCCCAGGAGATGCATATTCTATCCTCATGAAGAAGGATGAGTGGTCTTTTCAAGCATTAAATTCCCACTGACAATGCCCAGCACAAGGTCCCCATCTCCCTTCACAGAACATCTGTTAACACATAGAAGCATTCATCAGTTGTACCCCCTCACATAACCAAAACAAAGCCTTTCCCTACCCACCTCCTCACTACTCCCTCATCCCACTCTCCTCATCCTGAGAGACCACAGGTGTTACTTTGGCTTCATTGCTATCTCTCCACATGACCAGGGTATAACATACACTCTTTATTTTCCTTTTCCCTTCAGTTCTTGTCCATGTGCCCTCTCATTTTGTTATGTACTTGCACAATTTTTTTTTTTCAAAGGCCTTTATACATTTGCTCAGGAATGGGCCAACTCCCTAATGGAAATGGCTTGCACAAAAATTTTGATTCACTTGTAAGTGGAGTACCAGCCTATCATGCCCCAGGCTTGCTTCTTGATTTGATATCACTTCTTGATTTTTGCCTTCCCCGCATTGTGCACATGTAGGAAGAAATCCTATTTGTCTCTGCTGTCACTCTGTTTCTGTTGCTGTGATTGGCTGCTATATTCATTCACTCCTGCGTTTCTGTTGCCCAGCATTTTTGAGAAGCAAATGATCTATCTAAGTCTTGTTTTCTTTCAAAGAATGTTTCAAATGCCCCCTTATTACTGAGAGTACTTCCTTTTTATTTATGGCTATGCTCAGATTTGTAGGTCAGATCAACTGGGGTTGCATCTTGAACTATATTTCTATTTGAAACATATTACTCAGTTCCCTTTTGCATTGTCTGGTGGGGGCAGAATAGTTTTACTTGAATTTCCTTTCTTTTGTATTTCAAGGCCTTTTTCCTGGTTGTTTGCAAAATTTGTGGTTTCATTAAATTTTACCATTATGTGTATTGGAGTACATAGCCTTGACTTTTTGGGGGTGGTAATCCATGACTCCTCTTTTAATTGGCACTCCACCCTCACACCCTATCCTAACCCATGCTCAGAAGTTCTGGGAAGTGTTCTCTTAATATTTCTTGCATTATGATTTCAGGTGTTTTCGATGTATGTTCTTCTGTGAGACCTATAATTAATTCTTAAGTTGTCTATATGTATCTTATCTTTGAGGTCAATATTTTGTTTGTAAGAACAGCATGTTTTTTTTTAATGTTATTGCTTTTTTCTTTTCTTCTACCAGACTGTTCTTCACTTCTGTGTATTTGTAACCCCAAATTAATTGTTCTCTCCTTTGTTTCTTTGGAAAAGCATACTACTGCTGATTCAAGGGTTTGGTTTTTTTTTGTATTCTATTCCAATTATTTCTGCTGTACAGGTCACTAATTCTGCTCTCACAATTGTGGGGACCAATTTTTAATTGGGGAGTGTTAGCTAAGCAGCTCGCAGCAATATTGGGGCAAGGAAGGAGACAGCCTCCCTCAAAACAGAGCAGGATTTATTTAACAAGAACGAACTTAAAAAAAACACAAACAGGATCAGTAGGATCAAGGGAAAGGAAATAAAATGGGGAAAGGGAAATTATACAACCTGAACAACACTACTGCCCAGGAATCAGCTGAGAAAGCACAGCAGTATCCTGTCGCCTTCCAGCTTCAAGCTAGAATGGCAACTTCCCAGCAGACCACACACAGCCCTCAGCCAATTGGCTGGCTGCTCTGACAGTCACATGACTGCTCTCACTGGGCTTCCAATCATTATAATTTTGCCAGGCCCATGTAGGCTTCAGTGAGTGGTGATGAGGTGAGGTGCCAGTGCCATGGCAACAGCTATAACCAGTGGGTGGAGCACCGTGCTGTTTGTGGAGCCCCAGAGGCCAGTGCGTGCGCTGATGTTTTTTTAAAAAAATTCTAGCCAAAAGATGTGGTCATAAAAACCTCAAATAACAATTAATTCTTTACACAATTCTCATGTCTCCTTTAAACCACTCAAGAACAGCATGTTGTCATTTCCTGCTCTCTTCAAAATCCAGAGTCCTCTATCACATTAGGTGCTGAATCATTTTCTTTTGTTTTATAGAAGCTATTTATAGATAGGGCAGCTAGGTGGCACAGCAGATAGAGCACCAAATCTGGAATCTGGATGACCTGAGTTCAAATTTGGCCTCAGACATTTAGGAGCTGTGTGATGCTGGGCAAATCACTTAGTCCTCCTTGCCTTTATTTATTTATTTATTTTTGGATGGATAAAAGGTAATAACTTTGTTTTAAAGGTTGCATGAGAAGAATTTCAAAAATTGTAAACAATCCATTAGCCACAAAAAAATGTCAATTTTGCACATTTATGAGGTCTTTTTTCTTTAATAATTACATATTTTCATGTGTTTATAAACAGGGCATTTAAAAGTTAAAAAAAATTTTTTTTAATTAACAAAATTTTCTTCTTCATTTCATTATTAACCTAGAAAGATGGAACTTTTTGCTGAGGAGAGGCATCAGAAAAGAAGGAAAACAAAGAAAAGGGTAAAAGAGACAGGTAAGAAAATAGAACTCGATTTGAAAGGAAAAACCTCCAGGAAAATAAAAGCCCATAATGTGGAAAAACTAACCCTCCTACAGATGAAACTGTCTCATTCTTGAACTCCATTCAATGTCAGTGCAACTAACATTTATTTATTTAGTAAACATACCCCCAGAAGTTAGGGCATAATTTTTTTTCATTTAAAAAAAATTTTTTGGTGGCAAATATTGATCCTTGCTTGAAATAGAACAATATCTATCAGTCACAGTCCCTGGTCCTCAAAAATCTTTCAACGCCACCCTCTAAAGGGTTCCACCTTATAACTACTTCAACCAGTGGAGTCTTTCCACTAGCCCACTTCCATATGGTCCCTTCAATTATCAGCTGTAATGAATTAACTTAGACAAAACAAGATTCATCTGCCTTTTTATATTAATGCCATTTAAGCTGTAAAAATGAGCCAGAGAAGGCAATGGCAAACTACTCCATTATCTCTGCCAAGAAAACCCCAAATTGGGTCATGAAGTCAGACATGACTGAAAAATGACACAACAACAACAAAATTATTCATAAATGCTTGCATTTGTTTATTAGATTTGAAGGCTATATTTTCTTCTGATATTAATGTTTTCCTTGTTAGTTTATCTGCTTAATCCCAAAGTCTCTGAATTTTCTTTCTCCTGAAATCTTTAGTAATTTCATACTTTTCCCTCTCATTTTCCCCTACTGTTCACTTTCTGACTCTCTCCTTTCTGATGATAGCCCAAGAGGCGAGATCTCAAATTGTCTCAGCTTCTTTCCATGTGAGGAAATTCAGTTTACCAGCCTAGGTCTTTGCTCCAGTGACTTTTGCAGGGTACAGAATTGACCCAACTTGAATGCTGGGCTCTTCTCCTCAGGCTCAGTGGAATGCCACCCAGTATCCCAATATGGTATTGACTTGTCCAGAATCACACAGCTAGTAAGTGTCTGAGGTCAGATTTGAACTCATGAAGATGAGTCTTCCTGATTCCAGGTCCAGGACTCTCTCCACTTTGTTCTCTGGCCCAGTGGTACAGAATGCTACCTTGGTGCTATTAGTATAGCTTGAACAAATTGTTGCCCTTTGGATTTTGGATCCCCACAACATTAAGAGCCAAGAACAGGTAAGGCTGTTAAGTTGACCTCTATTACGAGTTCAGACATGTGTCCTTCCTCTGGTGTTTTGCTCTCTTTCAGAGCTGTTGCAGCACAGAACATTGCTGTTATGCTGGCTACCATGGCTTTAACAAAGGCTCTCTAGGCACCAGAAAGGGTAGGAAGCAATGGTGGTTTGGGGTTATTCTTTGTTGCAAGTGCCTGGATCAGATTGAATAGTATAGTCTTGCTGTCAGTAGCATGGAGGGTAGTGAGAGAGTAAGCACAAGTTAGGCCTATGTAATTTTTGCCTTGAAGGCAGGGCCTATTTGCTTTATTCATTTTTTACATCCTCAATGCCCAGCACAGTGTCTGACACACAGCGAATACTTAATAAATGCTTGTTGATCAATAGCTTCTTCATTAATTGTACCAGGACCTGGAACCAAGCTGTTGGAAGTGCTGGATCTGTTTGGCTTAGAAATGGAAATCTAGGATTTATAATTCTTTGACTGTTTATATCATGAGATGACAAAAGAGTGTACCATATGAGTCAGAATGCATGTCTAAAGAAGAGAATTATCACATAAGGTCAAATATTTCTAGCAGATGTTAAAAAGCAATAAGAATAAAAAAAGCAGTGCTTAGGTGGTACATGAGGTGACCCAAAGGAAGGTTCCTGAACATGTTTTCTTTCATTTTTTTTCTGGAAATAAAGGGTTTGGGGTATGAATTCTTCCTTTTTTTTTTTTTTTTTGGAAGGCAATGAGGGTTAAGTGACTTGTCCAGGGTCACACAGGTAGTGAGTGTCAAGTGTCTGAGGCTGGATTTGAACTCAGGTCCTCCTGAATCCAGGGCTGATGCTTTATCCACTGCACTACCTACCTGTCCCATTGGGTGTGAATTCTAATGTGACCCTGGCACAGGGACTTGGGAGTTAGAGGAACTAGATTCAAATCCTGCTTCAGAAAATTAATATTTGTAAGGCTCTGGGTAAGTCATTTAGCTCTTCTACACTACAGGTTCTTCATATGCAAAAGAAGGAAATTGGATGCAATGGCTTTTCTTGTCTCTTCCAGCTCTAAATTTATAATCTTTACGATGCACCCATCTGTCATGAGCTGTCAGCAATGGTTTTTGGAATATAGTCTGATGGACTATACCTGGATTTCATTATTTTATTCACACCAGTCAGCAACAATAAGGAACTGCTATGCTAGTATTAGAGCTATCTTCCAAAAAAAAAAAAATCTCCATATCAGGTTTTATGCCAAAGATACTTGGCAACTTAGTCATGACTGTCCATTCTGTAGGTAATAGGTTAAGAGGAAGAGACTTTGTCCTCTTTCATCCTATTGAGGAAGCAGTTCTTCCTGGCTCAGTCACAGGGGCTAATGAAGGAATGCCTAATTAGTTGCATATATCCTTAGCACAGGAACAGAGTACATATGGCTCAAAGAAGTGGACTAGGGCATAGGTCTGTGCTCACATATACTCTATTAGATTACATCTTCTACACTTAATAAGGTTATTGATTCTTTCCCTCCTGATAAAGATTGATAGCTGGATAAACAAACTTTTATAACAATCTTCTGGCTCAGCAAATTTAAATTTTGGGTTGCCCAAAGTATTCAGATAACCTGAACTAGTGTTGTAGAATTACAAAACAATGGCTATGTGGGCAACCATTAGAAAAATTTGAAAATGACAAGAATACAATCTACATTTGATGGCAGAGGACAAAGTAGGGTTTAGGAATTAGCAAATGGGAACAGCAAGAAATAAATAGTGGTTCTTGGGTTTTCTGCCCCTTCTATATATGTCACACAAACAATAACAGCCCCTTGGGCAGGGTCAGAATGTGGAGCAGATAAGCAGATGAAAAAGGTCAGGAGGAAGAGCAAGAAATTATGATGCTATTTATGGAGTTTCTCTATTGTTTAGTTTTGCTACTTGGCTCAACTGTACACAAGGATCTTGGAGGATCTTTACAATTCAAAAGATGCTAGATGTGGAGGTTGTCATGTGGAAATTGTATTTTGCTGCTTTGCAACACAGCTAATATATTTCTTCTTTTTTTGGCTTTTATTTTATTTTTTTGCAGGGTAATGCAGGTTAAGTGACTTGTCCAAGGTCACACAGCTAGTAAGTATCAAGTGTCTGAGCCTGGATTTGAACTCAGGTACTCTTGAATCTGGGGCCAGTGTTTTATCCATCGTGCCACCTAGCTGCCCCAAGCTAATATATTTCTTGAATGATGTTCATGTATTAGGATATGTTGTAGTAATTTGAGGACAACTAAATGGTATAGTAAATAAGAGTTCTGCATTGGAGTCAGCAAGACCTGAGTTCGAATCCTACCTCAAAAGCTTAGTCACTTAATCTCTCTCAGTCCCAGTTTTCTCACCTCTTAAATGGGGATAAAAATACTAACTACCTCTCTTGATCATGTTGAAACACTAGCAGTACATGTAGGACTTCCAGGTCATGTAACCAACAAGTTACAAAACCTTTGCACAATACAAATTATGCTACAGAAAAACAAAACAAAACAATTTAAGCTATCTTCATAGTCAAAGACACCAAGAACACCAGAGAAGGTAAAAACTATGTGAATTTATACATTAAGTCCTACTTACTCAGTTTTTCATTCCGTACTATGAACCGGCATGCTAAACGACAGCAAGGCTTCACTAGCCACACTGGATCCACAGGCTTGTAATAGAGTGTTACTTTTAATTTTAATTTTATTTATTTATTTTTTGGGGGGCAATGAGGGTTATGTGACTTGGCCAGGGTCACACAGCTAGTGAGTATCAAGTGTCTGAGCCTGGATTTGAACTCAGGTCCTCCTGAATTCAGGGCCGGTGCTTTATCCACTGCGTCACCTAGCTGCCCCTAGAGTGTTACTTTTACAACTGGATCCCCCCCTTCCCTCCTTCCCCTCCTTCCAGTGCCATGGTGATCCAAATTACAAACTGCATTAATTTGCTGAGGCCCCAATAGCCTGCACCACAGTCATATACTGTGTTGCAACAGTGATGTAGGAAAGCAAAAGAACAGAGGGAATGGGGTAGGACATGAGTCTAAGCTTGTAACTCTAGTTCAATCATAGTCTCCCTCCCAAACCCCCCACCTTAGTGCTTCATAGATCTAATGCCCAAATGGCAGAAACTGCCAGGAGTGTTCTGTACCAATGGGCCTAAAAACTGAGGAACAGAGGGAATGGGGCAGGACACCATGTGCTGGAGGCTGTGTGGCACACAACTAAGTTTTAGGGAAAGGACCCAAAATCAAGCTGGTGCTGGTGCTGTTCCCCCAAAAGTCACTTGTGGTAGAGACTTAGGCTGGCATGGGAGGAGGCTGGGATCAACCCCACCAAAGAAACCACAGTCCTCTAGAGGGGTGTCAGATAGTGAACCACAGGAAAAAATCCTAAAATTACTGAAGTTCTAAGGAAGACCTTGAGCATAAGCAATAATAGACCAATAGGAAAACATTGACAGCAGATCTAATAAATGAGTTTAGGCAACTATGAATAACTACTTCAAAACAAAGGAAAATGACAATACCTGGTGAGGCAGAGTACTTTGTAAATTTTGAGGACAGCATAGAATCACAGCATTCTCTTTGAGTAGTTTAAAAGAGAAATGAGAACTGAGAAAGCAGAACTGATGGTCTGCACAGCAGAAATAATTGGCAGAATAATACAAAACCTTGAATCAATAGTAGTAAGTCTCATAAATACAAAATCAAAGGAGAGGACAACTGATTGGCAGAGCCAATACATAGAACTGAAAAAACAATCTAGCAGAGGAAAAGCAATATGTCCATACAAGCAAAACATACTGCTCTCAGAGGTGGCATACATAGAGACAATTTAAGGAATATAGATCTCATAATAAGTCAAAAAGCCTGAACATCATAATTCAAGAAAAATACAAGAAAACTGCCCAGAACATTTGAACACAGAAAACAAAGTGCTAATAGAAAAAAAGATCCATAGAAGAACTCCACAAAAATAGCCAAGGCAAGAAACTTCAAGACTCAGAGC